>NC_067245.2:43772212-44380823 GCF_019359855.2 Lolium perenne | reverse complement strand
AACCAATCGTACCCTAGTTGGTGCTAATATTCTACTCCCTGAAATGAGAATGAAACGAGAAGTACATATGCGAGGAAATATCACCTTTAAATTGATGATAGCGCATTATTCGATATGTGCCACCACAATATTATGTAAATAAAAGTCACCATTACAGAAAGTTTTTTTTTACTTTGTGGATGGGTGGTTATTAATTATTCCATTTTCATAAGCATAATGTATTAGTAACCGTATGTATCATTTAAATATGATTATAATAAAGTTCGGACTTCAGGCTAGCAAGTAATTCTTTTTGTGGTGTAATCAGTATGGAGGTTAACATTTGGGCTGTGTGATCTCCGTATTGGTGGTATAATTATTATGATTTGTATGTTGTGATTCAAGTTAAAGTAAAGTTTAATTGATCCAATTGCGCAATAGACAAGTATTGTTTTCCCCGCAAAAAAATAGGCAATTATTATTTTGAAGATCTTTCAAATCTAATAGCAAACTAATGTTGCTTCATGAATGGCGATAAAATATAACTTATTATCTTCAACTGGTAAAGATGTTAACTTCAGACCTGGGTATAGATATCCATGGATATCATCTGACCTATAAATGTGTAGGGGGGTCATAAACTAGTCTCGTTAGAAAGGCACCACCATGCTAGCTTTATTTCTATTCATTTATTTCTTTGTATTGTGCATTGAGTATAACTAGCTAGGTGACCCTCGCAAATACGAGAACATCATCTTAAGTGCAATTATGGGTCTATAAATATTAAAATACTAACTTATAAATGGCACTATTCTTCAACCACCACAAACAATGATCATGGTTCACATAGTTCCTTGCTCATAAGTTTTTTTTTTTACAAAGGAATTGAGTGGGGCGGCTCCAGAAGATGGGCTCGTCGGCCCGTTCTGAAGGAGTAGCATCATACGCATCAAAAGAAAGATGGGCTAATTCTCAAAAAAAAGATGGGCTGCCGCTAGGGCCCACGCTGTTGGGCCTCACTTTCTCTCAGCCTGCCGACGACCTGAGTGTTGGAAGTTTCAAGCAACAGGGCAAGATCCATTGGAGTGAACCGTTCGTCCGAAATGGCTCTGGGAATCTGGAAACACGGATATCATCTTCCCAGCTGGAGGCATTTACTGCCATTTCCGCGGGAACAGGGAAATGCAAAATCGTAAATCTGCAATCTGAAATAAGCACGAGTGGCAAGTGTGAGTAGTGATCGCAGACAGACGCTCGTCAATGAGAACATATAACATCGGGAAGGAAAACAAGTCTAAGGTCGCAGCTAACAAAAACAGACTATTTCCAGGTTAATCTTTGGCAAAACCCTACTCCAACGCTGTCACCACATCAGCAAGAGTTTCAAGTTTCAAGGCCAGATTGAGGGAGAGCACACACGTATAGCTTTCATCAGTCAACTGGAATGACTAATAGAATACAAGAAATATATAACAATAACTAATAAGTTACACCTTATACAGGCTGTGACATTAAGAATACACACTGCATAAGCACATACATCGTCAAATTTTCCTTCCCCTACATATGTATACCACAAGAAAGAATGTTAGCCACGGCACACTAACCACTAGGAGTGGGTATCAGCGCCAGCATTTGGTTCTTGATGATACCCATGCACATCTCGATCTCCCTGAAGATCGGGACATTCTGCGAGCTGCACGGTTGTAGGCGCGAGAGTGCCGAATCGAGAATATGCGCAACTTCGGCAGGATGATACTGCTTCTCCGTGCAGTTCTGATGCATTCAAAGGAAGAATACCCATTAGAACACCAGCACATAACGCCTGAAGAATATGCAAGATCTCTATGGTTTGTTTACCTGTATCATAAGGATGGTAGCTACACAGGATGAAATCAACTCTGAAGGGAACTGAGTTTCAGAATCACGGCCGTTGGGCAATCTTGGACTGTTAACATTAGTTGTCGCAGGGTCAAAGCGGCCAGAAGTGCTGTTATCTTGACAGGCTGAATTTGCCTGTCCCGAATCAGGAGGTATCCGCCGTATGCCTAGTATGCTAGAACCAAAGCCGGTGCCACGGATATTCAGATTGTCTAGTGCTTCCCCTATTTTCGCAAAAGCATTCTCCCCGTCACTTACTTTGCACATTGCCTGATTACACAGAAAAAGGTAGACAGCAGACACGTAAATTAATAACAAACCAAAGTTGTATACTTCAGTAACACCAGATGTACAAGGGCAGAATAAAATAGGCAATGCTTCAGACACGAAAGAAAATCTAGAAGCTAAATGCTCCATGCATCCAACACTAAACCTAATTGTGAGGGTGCAGACTACAGAAAATAGATTGCAAAAATGGAACAGGAAATGATCAACGAACCATGAATCTTTAGTTACCTCAAGCACTGAACTGAACATAAATGATTGTTGATAAAAAAAAGTAGGTTCTCTTTGCTACTTATTCACTTTAAATTTTCACGCATTTCATTATTAACTCAATATTTACTGTTAGATTACGAATTTGAAATATTTTTAATTAATATGATCTCGTGAGTGGTGAAGTCCAAAGAGCAATATAGGGTTCATGATCTGGTTGAAAAGGATCGCTTTCTGCATTCATATATGCTTTTAACTATTACCATGAAGTGAGACTGATCTATACTAACGGATGCGGATGGTGATCATCCAACGTATATAAAGGAATGAATATCAAGGACCCCTGGACTGACTAACATAATAACATGATAAAGTATAAATATGTATGACTATCTAACCTGAATAGCAACATCAACCATTGCCTTAGCTCTGCACCTCGAAGTCTCAATAATTTCCATGACTTGGGATCCAGATTCCTGGTTAATATAACCAAAAAGGTTAGATGCGTCTGGTGTTCTATTAAAAGCACCACTGTTTTCCACGCATTTAGGAATAGGATATGACTGCGTGGGATGCCCATGAAATGTGTTACGTTGCCGCAGAGAAAGCAAGGCCGAAGCAACCTGAGTATGAAAATATATTGTTGAATCTTGTTAGTGCATGAAATCCACACACAAAAAAGACTACTGCAAGTGACATGTAGACCTGGGAATTACATGATCATTCGAATCTCTTAGCTGTACAAGCACCATGGCATATTGCTTCCTGAAGTGCTCCAAATCTCTAATAGTTTCCCCATCCTTCTGCTTTCCAGACACCTCTTCATTCATGTGCCTCAATTCTACCAGCAAAGCTTCCTACAAAAGATTAAATAGTTCATAGACATAAATGTTGTGCACTTGGATCGCGTAAAAAATCCCCTAGCATGTTTATCCAATAAATTATTATTGCATACTGGCCCCACAGTGGAATTTGGATGATTGTAGAGTCCTTCAGTCACAGGCTGACATGAAACCAAAACAGACTCATATGGTCGTATGGATTCGCCCAATTCCAATTTTCAATTATGACTTCCAACTTTTAATAACAAAGGTGGTTTCCATTTTCATCTTCAGACACTAGAGAAAACACAATCACAAAGACCAAGCATGTTGCACTTGCCTTTTTATCAAGGGCGCGTGATAGGTCAGCAAGAGCCCTTATATCTGCTTCTCGTTCCTGTAGCTGTGAAAGTGTACATGGCTGACTATACATTGCCTGTTGTGCAGCAACTGTAGACTCATTTCCAGTATTTTTTGCATGTGCAACTGAATCAAATGTGTCTCCCTGTTGCAGAAATTCCACAAGGGAGCAACAGTTAGGTTATTCCACGTCAAGTACATATATTATAAAGCTCCCACTACATATGCTGTCATCTTAGCTTGCTTCATTAAAATACTTGTTGAGTGACTAAAAAGTACAAAGGAAGTTGCATCAGCACCGGTGAAACTCACATTTGGTACGAATTTTGCTGCACCACCACCACCATACTCTCTAGATCGATCCTCAAATTTTACTTCTGGGAAGCTGCGGTAGTATTTATTCACGATATTTTGCCGTCGGAGAGATTCGGGGAAATTTTCCAGTGGGTGTAGTGGCATACAATCAATATCCTGCAAAGTAAAGAAGTCCTTAACATTCAACAACTTTTTTGTGGGTGAATAACAGCAACCTATTTGACATGGCAATATTTCATCATTACATTGGTTTAGTTAGTATATTCGAACAGACATAAAGAAGAAACATTTGCACTAAGCCACTCAGATAGAAAATTCTTCCATAAGTATAACACCCCACATCCTCGGGTATAAAACAAATGAATAGAATGGGTATAGATGTGCAAGGAAAGCCAATCACATTAAAGCATAGTGACCAAAACACAAAATGTATACCGCTCTCCCACCAGAGTAAAACAAGAGTTGTCCTAGAATTTGTTCAGTCAAGCTAATTAACCTTTGATCGATAAACATTTTATGTTTTTTAGGTTGAAGATATGAAAATATCAGTAGATTACTGTCTACTGTTTTAGATTTTACAATGATAGTACACCGTAGAAACTTCCGGTCGCAAATCAAAATTGTTTTCTGCGGATTATGTGAGTGTACAAAACGACACTTTGGTCCATCCACATGGACAAATGAAGAGAAACAAAAAAAAATGTATTACTCTTAGTTTTCAGTTCAGCATGGACAAATGAAGAGAAACAGTTTAGTGAAAGCATGCATTGCAGAGTGGAATACAAGAAATCAAAACAAATCAGTCGATAACGTTTTAAACCATAAGAGATAAAATAAAACATGCCACAAAAATAATCAAAATAGAACTTAGATATATATTGTTTACCATGACAAACTCAACACCCAGCTCCGACCGATCAAATTGAACCCGGCAACGGTCAAGGTCAACAGTCAAAACACTGCCATCATGAAGTTCCCTGGTTTTGGGATGACAGGCTATGACACGCTGTCCAACTGCTAAAGGTCGAGCAAGATCAGTTGGTAGACCTTCTCGAACACCAGACTGGAGTTCAGCATAGTGTTGTCTGACTGACTCTCGATACTGAGAAAGCTTCTCTCTCTCCTCATGTAAAAACTGCTTCGACAATCGACGTGGCTTTCCAAGAGAACTGCAAAAAACTAGACTCAGAAAACAAACAAAGCTGAAGCAAAAAAATCAACTGAAGATGACAGACCTCCGTATAACACCCCACTCAACACGAGTCAGCCTTGGCACATGACCCAGCTTAACATGATTCAGGTACTCGACAAATTCACTCTTTGCAAACCATGGGTAATCAATTGCACTATAGAACCATTCGGACATGCACCATCTACGGAGAAATCGTGACGATAAGCAGTGAGAGAGCTTGTCCTGCAAGGGGTCAGGAAAAACGTAAGTTGTAACTTCTATACCTTGCAAATGATGAGATGAATAGGTCAGAAAAGTTTCTTGACAAAACATCAAACCTTAAGATCGAGAACGTTATTCACTGGGTAGGTAACATTATCGCAGGAATCATCAGCACCCTCAGGAGGCTTACACTCTGGAGTAAGTGCTTTTAAAATGCCTAATTTGCGCCGGCTTCTAGCCTTCGACGGCGAGTCAGATTGCTGAGTTATTGCATTTTGTGTTGTGTCCATATTATCCATGGCTTCTTTTCCAAAATCAGCATGTGCTGGAGAACTTTCCTGTGCTTTGGACTTGTTTTGTTTTGAAACTGGACTAACATGAGTATGCCTACCCTTATTAGAAACTACATTCCCTTCTTCAGCAGAAACCTAGCAAAGGCAGATATACAAGCAAAATCATATTTTGCCATTTAAGAAGAACACAGGAGGAAAGAAAAATGTCAACTTGGCCATTTCAAGTTTTAAATTCACAAAGACAAGGAGTGTTTGGGAGTGACATACTGTAGTAGGTCACCCACGGAAAATTTACAAAAAAGAATGTTTGGAAGGGAATACTTTGGCAACAGCAATGAGAGTTACTTTGATCAACGTATGTCTTAGTAGTCTCCCCATTTGCTATATGTCATTGACGTAAAAAACTATATACCACATGGATAAGAGAAGGAGAAAGTTGCTTAAAAACAAGGAGGTCATGCAACAAAAAAGTATTTTCTCCTCTTAAGTGGGAGAAGGTATGTTATCCAAATGGAGGTTTAAAGATTAAGAATCAGAGAGAGCTTTATTTTGTTAAACTGTTTATCAGGAGCAACAAAAGAAAAGGCAAGACTATAAGTGGGGTGCGTACCTCTGCCTTCTCAATATCTTTTAGTGCATTCTTTGCATCTTTGGAGATCTGAACATAAAGCAGCAAATATATGCAAACCATAAGCAACGTACAGAACTAACAATATTGTGGCTTGTCACATGTTCAACAGGTAACAGTTTTGCAGGTACCTTTCCTGTGGAATACTTTCTTTTCTTTTTCTCCGTTTTGACACCACATTTACAATCTTGCTGCTTTACTTCAGAAATAGTACTTCCATCATGATGTGGATCTTTAGTTAGTCTAGCTTTTTTCCTAGTAACCATCTCAATGTTTACAAGTTCTGACTGCCTTTTAATCTTCTTCGTTTTTCTGGAGTTGTCTTTTTTCTCAAAAAGTGGTACTGCTGCAGGAACACTAGGCTTCTCATCAGATTCATTTGGCTTCTCATCAGATTCATTGTCTTTGCTTTCATCCTTAATGTGTGCTGATGATTCTGGAAAACAAGCACAGGCAATATCAATAGCACAATCAAACACAAATCATTACAAACTTAGCATATTGGTCAAAACCTAACTCTGCAAAACCACTTTTGTCCATAACTTTTCTGAGATTTTCACATGATGGTCGGACTGCTAAAACTTGCAAAAAATCTACCTTTGAGGACCTGGTTAAACAATTTGTTGAACAGTATGCCCAGTATCTACAATTCTTGTGGTTGCAAATGGAAGCCGGTGAATGAAGTTAAGTGTGTTGCAGGTAAAACAGGTGGAAGGTGGAAGGTATCTACACAGCTACAGAGTTGCCTAAACATTTGCTGTATCCATTTCTTCCATAAGACAAGCAGGCATGCTTGGAGCTGTGGGGGTACATAAATGGTCCTTGTATGTATAGGAATTTATGCAGATTGCAGGACTCCTTTAAGATTAGACTCCACAAAAGATAAGAACGACATATTGGCTCCACGGATAATCAGCTCTGACTCCATTGTACAGCGATTGCAAGAACTTAAGTACTACCTCTGTCCATAAATAGACATCTGAGATTTCTCTAAATTTGGATGTATCTAGACGCTATTTAGTGTCTAGATACATCCAGATTTAGACAAACTTCGGATATCTATTTATAGACGGAGAGAGTACTAAACTGTACTGCCAAGCTGTCCATTGCATGGTTTTGCCACCGCATCACATAATCATTAAAAAAGTAACTACTATTACATGATAAAGGATACATTGAGGTGCACGGAAATTAAATAGTAAAAATATATTCCCACTTCTGAATTAGCACCATAGTCTGGGATAAGACTAACCAGATTCAGCATTGGAAGAAGGCTGTAGAATATTCACAGATATATCAGCTAATGTATGCAATGCATCGAGAGCTGAGATTTCATCTGCCAAACAAAGTCCAATTAGGCAAATCAGGACCAAAGGTTTGTGCTATATAGATACAAAAGCAAGAATTCCAACAAAGTATCCTTACAACTTAGCAAGCATTACACAGTAAAATAAATAATGTGTGAGCGCAAAGCAAAGATGAACAGACTGTATTACAATTTACAAAGAACAACAGATCCTCCTTACGAAGTTTGTAGAGCAACGTCGATTTCAGTGTAATAATCATTACATAGTTCTGTTTGAGTTTTCCATGGTAGGGAGATTGTCAGTTTATTTTACAAATGCAACAACCCAATGAAGACAACAAATATTCTGAAATAAAACTGATGGTTGACCACCAAAGCATAGGACATACTTATGTTTCACCACAGAATCAAGAAAATACTGTGATGTACGTAAATATGAGAAGCTTAGCCCATTGTCCTTCTTGCTGGAATACTATTCTCATTCAATAAAAAAATCGAGAAAACACAAAAAGCCTTTGTGTTTCTTTTCATTGAAAAGGTAGAAGGGTTTGTGTTACACTCCTCCAAAGAGGTTTACTATTATCATTCAATAATATAAATATGTCTATATTGTATTCAATAGTTGAGAAAATACTACCGTGCAACTTTATAAAAGATAAGACTCAAGTCAATAAACCACCTAACTGATAGTTTCAACTGTGCTAGAAGCCTAGAAGAAAATATGCTGTGAATTGTGATCATCTTTCAATAATTCCATTACCTTTCTAAAAATAAAAGATAAGATCAGACATACCGCCAAAAAATAGCTGGCGACTTCTTTTGCTTGATTTATTAGATGGCCATGAAGCTTTACTTCCTAATGCGTCCACCTCTGATTCATATTTAGCTTTTCTGGCGCTGTACCCTTCTTCAGTGCCACTGCATGCCTCTCTGTCATCTTCGAATTGATCATCTGTTTTGTGTGCAGCTTTCTTTCTTCTCCTCTGAGGCCTCTTCAATTTTTGCTTAGACTTGCCAAATGCAGAGCCTTCATTGTTCATAAAATAAGAATCATATTTGGGATGGTCACCAGTCTCTGCTTCCCTGCTTCCTACGCTACCTTCTGGATAATCAGCTTCTACTTGAAATCCATGCATCTTTGAGTTTCCCATCTCTGAATCCGCATTCTGCAAACATCATACAGATATGATCATGCAATTACCTTGCAAGATGAGTGGACTAGAGATAAAGAGCAAATAGAACCTGGGTTCTTACTTTTCTGTCGGCACTTTTAATAGGAGACAGGAACATATGATCACTCGATCTTCCAAGTGTTTGGGAAACCTGAGGTGAGCCTCCTCTTTGACAGACCTCTGCTAGAGCTAGAGCTGCTACATGAGCACCTTCATCATCACCATTAGTAGCATCTGGTTTTGCTTGTCTATTTGCTGGACCTATCTTGTCATCTCGGTGGTACATGCTTGCAACAGGCACTCGCGGGGTCCTTTTTCCAACAGCACGTGGCCTGTTCCCTACAAACAAGTCTAGACAAGTTTCAAGACCTCAATCCTAATTTTGTTTATGAGTACACAGTGCCACATCTTAATACTGTGCAGCCATGAAGCAAATTTCGGAGGTCATATTTTCAACCATTAAATAGCAGTTAGTCCTAAGTTAGAGAGTAGAGAGTAATAACACATGCCGATGGGAACTTAACATAAATGTATCCGTGTTTAATTATAAGAAGGTAACACATATGTACAAGTTCACAATTTCATTGTAGATTGTGAAATGTTTTGTGCTCATAGTTGAATTGTAGATTGTTAACTGTTTACAAAAACTAAAACACTAACAGAGAATAAATTTAGCCTTAAAAGCTTTTGGTAAATGAAAATATGACCTGTTCTGTGTTCTCCTTAGGGCATGTACAAGGTGCTTACGGAGGTGTGCTATTTCTACACCAGAGGTGCCTAATTAAGCATCTGTCCTTTAGAAATAGGCACTCTGCTTCAGAAAAAACCGGGTTTATTTTTTGTAAGCACCTTGCATTACAAATGCCATTAGGGGTGGGCACGGTTCATGTTCAGAAACCGCACCTGATCTCCTGAACCAAATCTCATATGAAATTGCATGGATCAAACCTTCGGGCCAAAATGTCTGCTACACTTAATCCACTGTATCTAATGTAATGATCCATTTTCTTTGGGTGAGGGAGAGCGAGAGCAAGTGCTGCAGAACTCAAGCAAGTTTATCAGCAGGCAGGGAGGCTGGTTACCAGCCCCGCCCTTCTGTATCTTCTCTAAAGCACAGCCTGCCTACCAGTGTTCCACTCAGCTCTCTATTCTCACTTGCGGCCGCGAGATCTGCCCCCGGTGAGGGCATTCCCGGAGGACGGAGCCCTCCGCTCCTCTATCGTCACTAAGAGCATCTCTAGCAGAGCCCGAACTCGCGGCCGAAACCGTAAAATTCCGGCGAGAATAGGGGTTCGGGCCGAAACTGGGCCAGAACGGAGCCCGAACTCGCGGCCTGGCCCGTATAACGAGCTCAGGCCCCCGAGAAATCGAGCGGCCGCCCCGTATTAAAAGGGTTCGCGGAGGGGAGTTCGGTTTGCAAACCCTACTCCCCTCCGGCGTTCCACTCCCTCCGCCGCCGCCAAGCCCCTTTTCCGGCGAGCAATCCAGCAGAGCGCAGGCACCGATCCACCCTCCGTGTCGGCGCGATGGCGTCCCATGGCGGCTCCCAAGGCCGTGGCGCCGGATTGGGCGACGGCGACTCGCCGCCGCGTCCGCCCGTGTTCCGCACCAAGGCGGAGTGGCGCAAATGGAACCGGTCGGAGGGCACGCGCAAGCGCAGCGCCCGCCGGTGGACGAACTGGGGGCTCACGCCCCCAGGGAAGCTCGCCAAGTACGGCAACGCCGGCGAGGGCTCCTCATCCGGCCAGTCAAGCCACGAACCGTGGCTCCCCGTCGCGGACAGCAGCGACGACGAGGACCTCGTCCCCGCGCGGTCGCCCACCATCTCCGCCGGCGACTACGTCCACGGCAGCGACGAGGAGGAGGCCGTCCTCGCGCAGACCAAGGCCGTCAGCGAGGCGGAGGCCCGCGCTCGCTTCCGCCGGGAGGAGGCGGACGCCGTCCGCCAGGTCCGAGAATACGAGGCGGCCCGCCGGGAGGCCCGCGTCCGCCGCGTGAAGCTCAAAATAGTCGAGCTTGACGCCGACGACGCGTGAAGCTCCTCCACGACAACGTCGACGCCGTCTGCCGCCGACACGCTGCGCCACCACCGGCATTGCCGCGCGCATATGCCACTATTTTAGGCCACATTTTGCTTATCTAAGTAGCGCTCGCCGGTGTACAAGTACTTTAGCTTTAGTTTGTCGAACTATGTAAGTTTTGATGCTCAATCGGAGCATCAAATTCATCTCGAACTATGATCATCGCCTAATTTACCCGTGACATTTCGAATTCCGTTTTTCAGTTCCACTTTTACGGTTTCTAATCTGTGACAACGGTTTTCCGGCCCGTAAACACGAGTTCGGTGAACTGAACTCGCATTTTTCAGTTCACGTGTTTACGGGCTCTGCTAGAGATGCTCTAAGCCGTGCAAAGGAAGCAGACCACAGTTTGTCTCTCTTGATTATTTCTGGATTTTGATTTTGCAATTGAAAAAGATGGATTGAAAGGAAGGGGAGAAAATGAAGTTTTCGCCTGAAGGAATAGGTTCCTGATTTTGTATTATCTCCTGATTGCTTGCTATTTGTATCAAAAAAAAAATAGTTAATATTTACCCCTCCTCGCTTGCTGCTCTGCAGACAGGGTGTAGCCGACTAAAATAGGTCCGTCCCTATATTCCAATGCACCGATTTCCCCTCGTGTCTTTTTTCTGATCCAAACCTCTGGACCAAAGTCAAAGTGTTCACTGTCTCGGAGCAGGAAGACTGACCCTTGGATTGAGTCGAAATACACACACCCCTAGTTTTCGTTTTTAGATAAAACTTTATTACTCAAATTAGAAAATCTACTACCTCTGTCCATAAAAGGATGTCGGAAGTTTGTCTAAATTCAGATGTATCTATACACTTTCATCCGAATTTAGACAAACCTTCGACATCCTTTTATGGACGGAGGGAGTACTAAAGATTAAAAAAAGAAAAGGACATGTATGCTACTATTCACAGCATATCTGAGTTTTCTATTTCTTCTACTCCCTCTGATTCATATTCTTTATCACTAGTATGAATGTATCTAGAACTAAAATATGTCTAGATACATCTATATTAGTGGCAACTAATATGGATCGGAGGGAGTAATACATTTAGACTTTGATGTTCAAATTACCTCCAGAACGTTTCTTCTTCAACAGAGAAAGGCATCCATAGCTCGATGAAGTGGGCTGAGATTGCAATAGATCAGGGTAGCGTGTATCAGATGTCTTCGACGCAGATTGAAGCTTTGCACGCCCACGCTTCTGTGGCTTCCTAGAAGCTTTCAGTGAATCATTACTCTCGCGATCACTGTTACTTCCATCCTACAGTTCAGAGCATATGTCCTTAGTTACAAACATTCTTGGTAAACGCAATAAAATGGCATAGAGCGCTAACAGACTAACTGTGACCCAAGGCTGCACATATGCCACCATAAGGGCTAGGTCCACCATTCCGCTACGTCACAAGAACACATGTGTTGTAATCTTATAAGGGAGAAATTCATTCCATTTTATGATGTTGAAGTAATCCCTCAAGAATGTTGCTATAAATGATGGACAGGTAATGGAGATGTCAGCCTGAAAATCATTTACTAGCTTAATATAGTCAACACAAATGACTATTACAATCTTAATAGTTGCAGCTCCTAAGCATTTCATACTATTATATTAATAGATGCAACAAATAGTTCTTGTTCTTGTACTTGATATAGTTTTCACAAATATCAAGAATCAACTAATACTTGATACAGTACTTTATGGAATCCCTGTTAAACTTTCACAACATTTTCAGGTATCCGTGGAAAGAACTACAGAAGCTTGAATATTATAGGCATTCAAGTTTAACTTTACCAGAATATTATAGTGATCAGTCATCATCGCTATCAACCCTGCAGCAGTAGCAGTTCCCTCTGCAAGAGATAAATATGCCTGGACATACAACAGAGCTTGATCAATTTATCAGCATAACCATAAAAAAATAGCAAAAGAAAGACAAATACATGCAAAATGAATTGTGCAACTTATACAATCTATTTAAACAATCTATCATGCATACATATGGGCATAGCAGGAGATAAGGCTGGAACCAAATGGATGGAATCCAAGATCTCAGTATATATCACAATCATTATTGACTGATATGGTGGCCAGCCCTGGGATCTTATGCTATGAAAAACTCAAGTATTGCTTTGCTAAAATTAGCCCATTAAACTACAAGAAACAGCATCACAACAATAAACTAATGCCACACATTTTTGCTAGTCAGGATTGAAAGTTAAAACAAGCTGGTGTGTGGTAGGTAACCAAGTGCAGACAGTCCAGAACCGCCACCGAACACAAAGGAGGGCTGGGATTTACCCTATTCATGTTGTAAAGAGCCTCCACCATATCAGATGTTCTATCATGGACGGCAGCAGCCACCTGCAAGTTGAGATGAACAATCAGTAATATAAATTCAGGTCTTCAAACTAGATAGCATCCTTATTAAACCTGCTCCCACCCACCAGCAGGATCGGAGGAAGTGAGAGCAGTAAGTTTGTCAGGCTAGGTGGCCTCTGAGGACCAGAGACGTAGTTAACCCAAAAATTGGCTGAATGGAGTGGGATTTTGAGTTTTGACTAAGGAAGCCCGAAGCCAACGAAGATAGGTTTGGTGTGAACTGAGTTGAGTCCGGCCCGTTTAGGTGACAAACCCACCTTTTACAGTCACAGGGGAATGCAACGGTGGTAGCACACTGCTGCTACTATTTGAAACTCGCATGGTCACACTTCCTTAAGGAATGCAAAAGGATCTAGGAAAATATGCAACTACTCCATATTTGTACACCAAGCTTGATCTTGTCTCTCGGTACATGGAAGAATGCTACGACTCTGCTTGAACAACAATATATGTTTATTATAGTGCATTAGCTTCACAGATAATGTGTACATTGATATAACAGCATGATATGATGGATTACCAAGATTGTTTTCCTTTTCCCTGTATATAAGCCACATATATTTAACAACTTGAAAATAACAAGCATGTAGTACGAGCAGTGAGCTACAAAAGACCACAACAAGCCAACAGCCAGCTTGGTCTGATAAGTGATAATACTCTGGAGGAAACGCAAAGGACCTTTGCTTTTCATTTCACTGAAAAGGTAGAGTTTGATTTACAATCCTCCTAAGAGGTGGGTTACAACATGTTTGTTATTTTCAAGTGATAATACTGCTGCTTGATAAAATAAATCCCTCGGGTAATCATGTTGGTGTAGTATGTGGTTACCTAAAGAACAAATTCCTAACTGTTTAATAAAATTAATCCCACACCACAATAAGAAGGCAGAGATCAAACCTTCTTCCAATCTTTCCCATATTTTCTATAAGCTCCATAGAAGTGCTCCAGCTCATCTTTGGTCCACTGAGAACCAAGGTCAGATAACTTTTTCTTCTGCAAATAAATGCTTCTGTGATCAATGACACAACTACGTGATTGTATAAACCACGGTAGAGTGCAGGTACTTACTCGCACTTTATTTTTATGTACAACTGCGGCATCCTTATCGTTCCAATCTTCATTAATTTTGGCATAGCGCTTGTTTACATTCCTCACTTTTCTTGTCGAAGACATTGAGAGTCACAGAACAACCTGAAATACAGTTCACTGGAGATTAGGTGGTTTGCTTCAGTAGCCTCTTGGGTGAAAATCGAAAGGGGGTGCTGAAAAAGAAAATCTAAGCAGGAAGACTTTCCACGATAAAACATGTGTTACATACACAACCTTCATGATCTAATGTAACTACATATAAGGAAGCTATGTGCCATTACGAGAAGCAATCTCTTGCAAACTCAATGATAAAAAAAAATGGGGCGCTGCTAAGTGCTGCTAAGTGTGGTGTTCAGTTAAGATAGGCTGTTTGAACCTTGTGCAAAAAAAATCAGCACGGAGTGAGTTCACATGACGAACATGGAATATAGATGGAGGAGGGATGGTGCATAATTTAATAATACTACAAGGCGAGTAAATAGCACCCAGCAACGTAGTACAGTATGTTACATTGCTGGCGCTAGCTAATTAATCCGTGAACGGAAGGAAGAACTTTCTGCTTTAATGCGTGTGCTTCATCTCTTTCCTCTTTTGCTTGTACCATCAGCCTACACTACACCCTCTGATGTTTGTGCGATTTAATTCCCGGCCGCGCGCCCTAATCCCATCCTGGGGAACTTTAGCTAGCCTAACCTCACGCGCGCGGGAATCGGGGAATAGAGCGGCAAACGATGATAAAGTGCAATGAGAGAGCGCGCGCGCGGGCAGAGGCAGAGGATAGGGACAATACCGGGGGTGAGTGGCGCGAGCGTGGCCGGCGACCTCGGCGCGGGAGGGCGCCCGCGCCTGGACGAGTCCGCGGCGGATAGGGCCCCTCTGCGGACCTGATTGGGGCGGGGCGGTGGTGAGGAAGTGAGGACGGAGCTAGGGTTGGGTGGGCGGCGCAAGGGGGATCGGGGACGGAGCTCGATCGGGGTGGCGCAGAGGAGCGGCGGCGTCGAGGAATCGGCGGAGTGCGGTGGGGATTTTGGAAAGGGAGAAATGGGTGCGGGATTCGAACTTGGAGATGTGCAGGAAGAAGAAGACGAAGAAGAATCCACGGGGTTGAGAAGATGCTCTGCAGCATTCCGAGGGAGGGAGCCCCGTTCAGGCCCGGCCCTGAGGGCGCCCCACAAACCAAGGGGCCTAAGCCCAGCTAGCTACTGGGCCTGGTTGACATGCAATTCTCCATTGCTGCACAATGGGGCCTATAAAATCTGGCGACTCACCTTGCAATCAGCAACATTAGGTGAAGAAAAAAGGGCAGTTCCTTATTCATCACCCGCGGGTAATGGTTACAAACCATCGCCCGCGTGGTTTCACCCGCGGGAGACTTTGGGCCGCGGCCCGTTAACATACAGGGAGCCTGTAGGCCTCGGTTTTTCGGTTTTTGTCTACTTTTTTTGGTTTTTCTTGGGTTTCGGTTTTCTTTCGGTTTTTCTTCGATTTTTTGATTTTTTCTTTTTTCCTTTTTTCTTTTTTTAACAAAATTTAAAGTTAATCAAATTTCAAATTCGAACAAATTTTAAAGTAAGCAAATTTTTAATCTTAGCAAATTTTAAATCTGAGCAAATTTCGAATCTGGGTAATTTTTAAATCTAAGAAAATTTCAAATCTGGGCAAATTTGAAATCTAAGCAAATTTTTGAATCTGGATTTTTTTAAATAACCGAACTAATGGGCCAGGCCCATTAACGGGTTCCCCTTAGCGATGGTTATAAACCATAGCTAAGGGGTGATCGTTAGCACCGCCCAGAAAAAAGGGACGGGAGGCTTCACCTAGAGGGAGCTCGATTAGGGAGGAGCTGGCGGAGTTGAGACGACCGAGGAGGGCGTCTTTCGGCGACGACGGGGCTGGCTCGGAGGTTGCTGGCGCCATCGACCTTGAAGGAGCGGGCCGGAGCGGATAGAGACGGGTGAGTCAGGAGGACTGTGAGGGAGGATGGCGGGAGATATGCGGGGAAACCCTATTGTCTTGCTATGTTCCTGTCGTGAGCTAGGGAAAGAACGGAAAAGTTGATTCGGGCGAGAGGAGAGATAGTCTAGAAAAATCGGAAATTCAATTTGGCTCATGAGTGCATATGCTCCCTACACCCAAAAAACATATTTCTAATTGTAAAAAAATTAGCAAAAATTTTGCATGTACATCTCGACAATCTATGTGTGTTCGTGTAGTTTCACGAGAAATCGATATTTTTTTGGTCGATGTAAAAAAGACAAAACAGGTCTCACAAAAAAGTCTTATTTTTAGCACTATTTTTTTTGCACAACTCAAACTACAAGTTGATTTTTCATGGAAAGACTTTGTGTGTACGCAGAATATCAAGATGTACATGTGAATTTTTTGTTTGGAACTTTTTGACATTTCAAAAAATATCAAAATTGTAGGGGAGCATATGTACCTAGGAGCAACACCACTCCCTTGATTGGTCTCATCGATGGCAGCCAAGGTAAATACTCTTGAAGAATTGATGCACGAGAAGATATTTTGAGAGATCAATGCATGATATTGGTAAGCAGAGTGGTGATTTGATAATTTTGTTTATGTGTTTCAATGTCTCTGAAAAGAGTACTCTATACATATATGAGATTATTTATATTCCCAAATCTATAGTTATGGTTTTTCTATATACATTTTCCTTAATACGCCTTTCTAGGATTTTTCTAATGCTCTGCTAGACGGATTGTATATAAGTAGGCCCTATGTATTGTTAAGCTTCATGCACTAGCCACTTGAACCAAAAGTCCGAACTTATGGAAAGGGCTAGACAATCCACATATACACTTCACAACACCGCCACTCGCGTGTGACGGGAGAAGAGAAAGTCAACACGTGAAAGAAGAAGAGCACACCGAAATAGCGGTGGCTAAAGAGGGGGGCAACAACAATTTTTAGGCTTAATTGCGAAAACCATGTGAAAGACAGGATTTGAACTTGAGATCTGGGGCTCTGATACCATGTTAAGCTTCATGCACTAGCCACTTGAACCAAAAGTCCGAACTGATGGAAAGGACTAGGCAATCTACTTGTACACTCCACAACACCCCCACTCGCGTGTGACGGGAGAAGAGAAAGTCAACACGTGAAAGAAGAAGAGCACACCGAAACAGGGCATCAGCGGTGGCTAAAGAGGGCGGCAACAACAATTTTTAGGCTTAATTGCGAAAACCAGGATTTGAACTCGAGACCTGGGGCTCTGATACCATGTTAAGCTTCATGCACTAGCCACTTGAACCAAAAGTCCGAACTTATGGAAAGGGCTAGACAATCGACATATACACTTCACAACATGTATATCTTGTACTTTGTATTTGTACACTAAGTGTATCCCTATATTAGTAGCTAGGTGCCCTGACAGCGATTTGGCAGCTCTAACCGTTCGATCACGTTCTTGCAGGGTCCAGATCTAACGTGCGGTGTGACTTTACCCGAGCAGGCCAAGCCAAGTATCCAACACCGTAAAAGGGGCTGCTACTCTGCAGCCTGACCTGGACGCTTGTTGGTTAATCGGGCCGACTAACTGTAAAACTAGGGCCCTTGTCCATGGACTCAGAAAACGTGTACAGATGGGCTCTAAAATATCCCCTTGACTCCTGCTGTCTTCAATCCTCCCATCCGCCGCTCGCACTTCTCCACCGCCACGACCGTCTCTGGGTCTCGGATTAGGAAAAAAGCTTGGTGTGTCGCCGGTTTCTGCGCGGAAGAGAGATGTAGGATGCCTACCGCGACGACTCGACGAGGCAGCTTATCCGACAGCCGGAATTGGCGTCCACAGGCGCGCTGCCTTCTAAGATGGCGGCCACACTTCCACACTCCCTCGACGCCGACGATGCTCTTTGCATGTACATACTGCTTACCCCTCGATCCGATCAAGATCAGAATGTTGTTTCGCAAAAAGAAATCAGGATCTTTGCTAGAGCCGCCGGACAAGGCCATGGAGATGCCACAACCGTTCCAGCTTCGATGAGTACACACACTTTGGCCTCTGCCTCTGCAACTTCTCCACCTTCCCCCATCGTGTACTGATCCTCTCCTCCCTCATATGTGTTCATAATTTTTCGTTTGGCTGTTGTGATTCAAACCGCCGATTTGTCTGGTAGCAACGGAAACACCATGTCTCTTATTATGATGTTTATTTTTGAAACGAGTATTCTGATGAATTTTACAAACTCACAGGTCACACACCACCACTGCCGCAGCAGCGATGGGAGGACACTACGAGAAACACTCACCACATGGTAGCGACCCAGAACACGGGAGGTTGGATTAGGTTTGCTCTAGCTATGAAAATTAAAATCGTTTGAGTTTGTTGATTCCAGGCCTGCCTCAGTAGTGGGGCATACACTAACGCCCAGGTCTGTTACGAGTGCTTCAACAAATCCTCTAGCTAGCCCGGTATTTGTAACCTGATTGTGTAGTCAGTAGTCACATGGGTTAGCTTTCGATATAAGCCATTGTTTTGCTATATAATTAATATATTCCTATTTGAGGTTGGGTGTTGAGTGCTAGCAATGTGTGTTTTCCCGGTAGTATTTTGAGTGCTACAGATTTCTTTTCAAGGCTTAATTTGGATAAAGATATACTTCATCATCCAACAAAAAATCAACGATTCAATGTGCCGCTACCATTATGTAATGGAGGGCTTAATTTGGATAAAGATATACTTCATCACCCAACAAAAAATCAACGGTTAATTATATGTGCCGCTACCATTATGGAATGGAAGTGTGGGATGCCTATCTGCGTATGTGAGGCACCAAAGCCAAAACTTGCACTTGTGAAGGTAGATGACAATCTGATGCTTTAAATCAATTTTGGTAGGTTTTTTTTTTTTTTTTTTTTTTGAGATTTCCTCAACTTAGTACAGCTGTAGTATCTGAACTTATGCACTAACACACTCCACACGCACACCACACGCACACACACCCCTAGTGCACAAGCTAGATAGCACACGTACTAAACCGCGAGCCTAGTCAACTCCAGGGTTAAACCCTGTGGCAGTGGGAAGCACTGCAATACCTCTAACCGAACCGCGGGAGGAAACTAACATTTTTTATTCTGGGGCAGAGCCCCCGGTGAGACACCCGGAAAATCGCTCCCACTGGGAATCAATCCCGGGCGGGCTGTGTGGCCACCGCCAACCACAGCCACCGAGCTACACGCTCGTTCTCAAAAAAAAAAAAAAAAAAAAAAAAAAAAAAATTGGTAGGTTTGTGACAACATAATTTTCTTACGTCGCAGGATATCAGTGTTGTTTCATTGCCTGCATATCGAACAAAGGCCAGATTAATCTTCTCACAACTAGCATTCAGCCGAATCAAGCACGAAGGAGGCTTCAACTAGCAGGAATGATTCAAGGTTTGTAGACTTCAGTTTTATAAATTGTTAAGAGGAATGTTTAACTTACGTCAGTGTTTTAAGAGAAGCAAATTGTACCTAATTTAGAAAAAAAAAAGCGGCTGCATTTGCTTTTGCTGGGTATTTTGTTTACTGTTGAAGTTTTATCTGTTTCATTTTGTTTCATACATGGCCTTAATATTTTAAAATTATAATTAGGACTTGGGTAACTCTAGAAAATCATGTTTTGAGACGCAAGATGTTGCTTCAACCGGTTCCTTTCTTATATTGGGTGCCATGAGCTATTTACAACTTCCTTAGTGCATTATGTTTTTCAGATTTGGACTTGTGCAGTTTCATTTTGTTCCATACATGGCCTTAATATTTTAAAATTATAATTAGGACTTGGGTAAGCATAGAAAATCATGTTTTGAGACGCAAGATGTTGCTTCAACCGGTTCCTTTCTTATATTGGGTGCCATGAGATATTTACAACTTCCTTGGTGCATTATGTTTTTCAGATTTGGACTTGTGCAGTATTACCCCCCCCCCCCCCCCCCCACCCCCACCACCACACACACACATGCCAGTGTAGTGTTGAGCAATTTGTTACGTCATCTATTCTGATTGCACTAAGCCCACCTCTGCACACTAATATATTTTCACAATCCATCTTTGCAGGTTAAACCTTTTTTTTCTTGGTGAAATAGAATGGGATTGAGCTTTTGAGGGAACAGGCTTGACAAGGTCCATACAAATTTTGGGAATTTAAGTAAACATGAATGTCCTGTCCAACCTACTCAAGAATCTCTTTCAGATTTATTATTACCATTTTCTTATTTTAGTTAAGGCTCAACTTAATCCCTCATAATAAATGTTCCCTTTTTTAGTTCGATTGGACAACCAAGATTATTGTTTCTTTGACCTTTGAACAAGATTTAGCATACAGTCCCATGAAAAAATAGCTGAATTTATCAATTCCATTTATTACGTGAAAACGTAAGCATTATCCATGGTGGTCTCCACACAGGTTGGTTTTACCTCTGAACTGACTGCTAGGAAGCGCGGAGCTTGAACCACGGACAGGTTTCAGCCATGCAACATTTCGGTATATACTCTGTTTGATAAGATTGGTTCACCATATGTGCTTTAAATTTAATTACTCTATACCATGGAAGGGATTATAATTTTTCAATCATTTTATACTCCCTCCGGCTCATGAAACTTGCCATGTATTTGTCAAATTTTGGATGTACCTACACCCTAGACAATGTCTAGGAAAATCTTAATTTTGATAAATCTAAGACAATTTTCATGGAACGGAGGGAGTACATTGGTTGTTGCTCCAATATAGCACCGTCCATGATCAAGTTTCTAATGTACATGCAACTGTCTTCTTTCTAGGAATGGGATATCTTTCTTTGAATCATGGAAACTTCTTCACACTTTGTGTTTAAACACAAACTTAGCATTTGGTTTTGCAAGTATTTTATAAAGAACTATTCACCTATATAGTTTTTGCTTCACTCTTCCTGTCTACTTTGGCCCCTTTATGCTCACCTATAACATTATTTTGTTAGAAGCTCAATAAAACTCTACTTTTAAAAAAACTAAACTTCTTCACTTTAGTAACTAAACACATTATTTGATTCCCACGTCTAATGCATATATATTTGTAAAATTCCTATAAATCATATATTAAAAACGACGGGCGCAGCAACGCGCGCTATTATGGTCTAGTATATATGATAGCCACACATGTATTAGGGTGTTGAGCAGCTTGATGGTGCGTGACGGTGATGGAGTGTTGTCGTCGTGGTGAACGAGCAGATGCCATAGGATGGCTTAGATTGGGGCCGAATGGACGCAAGAGGATTCGGGGGAGGGTTTGCGATCAGGTGGGAAAAGATTCCGGATGGTTTCCTCAAGAACTTGGCCAAGGCCAGAGGTTGAAGAAGAAAGGCACAAGGAAGAACTCCCTCTAGATCACCATGTTCATAGATTCACACAAGTTACAGGCTCTGCCTACATGCATACACGCGTCTCTTCTAACGTAACCTCTCGTATCGTGCTGTGCCCGCAAGGAGGGCTGCCCCCTCTCCTTATATAGGGGAGAGGGTGGCTTACAGAGCAAGAAACCCTAATAGCATCTTTGACTGGACAAACTACTTTACAGAGTTACTGTACAAAGCTACTTTAATCATAGGTGACACCGGGGCCTTCTTTTATCATAGAAGCTGACGTCCTCCGGCTTCTTTCTCCGTCACCTCTCTCTTTGGCGCCAGGGCTCTGAATAAAGTTACTTTGCTTAGCTCATCCTTGTCTTCTTGCTCTGAAGAGAATCTTTGACCAGTCTGCCCGACAGGCTCTCCTTTCCGGTATCTTCTCAGACCGGGTTCCAGCATACCCTTTGGGGATACCGGCTTAGCCTTGCTCTCCGGATTCCTACTAGGCTTCCGGTAAGAACATTAAACCGGTATCCTGATGGCTCAAACCATCCGGTTTGGCATGCCTTTGGCATACCGGGGTTATCCCCCAACATTAGTCCCCGAAGCTGGTATAGCCTGGAGGATTCTATCCTACAGACCATGCCAGGTTTTCATCTTTTTAAGATACCGGTTTAATCACTCATGTCTTGAGCTTAGTTCCGGCACTTTTACCCTTGTTCCTTTTCTTCTCTTTGCAAGGCTCGTTCCGGCGTCTCTTTTTTCCGGCACCACGTGTCTTTACTACTTCCTCGGCGAAGTCGAGAATATCTCGGGCCCCGCCCGTCGGAGACATGCGCATGTAATCGACGCGCCAGTGTCCGTTGTCACATCGCTTCGACTCCCGCGCGCGCAGTTAATGCATCTCTGCGGATCCCACTACTTCTTCGGGATCCTGTGTGCGCCTCCGTGTGGCCTCCCTCTCTTGCGTGTATCCGTTCGCCACGTGGCGGCCCAAGGTGCGAACCGTCGCGGGCCCCGAGGCGAGCCGCCGCGGCCCAGCGGTTCCATCCCCACCTTCTCTCTCCTTTATAAACACAACTGCCCGTTCCTCTTCATCTTCTTCGCATTCTCCTCCTTCGCGCACAGAGCTCCACGCCTTTGCGCCACCGCCGTTCTCCGTCCGCCGTCGCTCGTTCAAGCTCCGGCGCCCGGCGAACTCACGCCGCGCCTCCGCCGGACTTCGCTGTGCGGAGTTCTTCGGCAGCAACTTCCTCGCGTCCGCCGCATTTGTGCTTCTTCGCGAGCTTCTCCGCCTCGCCGTCGACGGAGCTCGCCGGCGACCGCAGACCCGCTTCACCGTCAGCGAACGCTTCCTTCAGCGACCGCGCCGCTCAAGGTTGGTACCAATTTCACTTTACTCGCCGTTCGCTTGCTTTTCAGATCTTGAGCCTTTGGTGTTCTTATTTGCTCTTTTTCTTTGGTTTTATTCTTACTCGTAGATCTTCACGAGGGGTTCAAGTTTGGGGTTTCTGTTTCTCCGCCTACCCTCGCAATGTCTGACGAGGAATCTTCCTCCGCATCTTCTTCTTCCCTTTCTCTCAAGTGCCGTAGACCCTCTCCCAGCGAATCTACGGCCTCAGATCCGATGGAGACCGATTCCGGCAATCAGCAGGAATCCGGTAGCCTCCAAGAGTCCGGCGGCCACCTAGAATCCGGTAGCTTTAGCCAAGCTTCCGGTAGCCAAGAGGCCGATGGCTCTGGCCAAGCCTCTAGCAGCTCCAGCCAATCTTCCGGCGAGGAGCCTTCCCCAACCACCCGCGGAGCCTGGATGGGCTCCAACGTTACTGAGTTTGAGATCGATTGGTTGTACCGGTCTCGGAGGATTCCGGAAGGAGTTTCCTGCCGGATTCCGGATGACGAGATCGAACCGGATCCGAAAGACGACGAGTATGTTGTTTTTCTCGCTCACTTTGAGCGTGGCTTCGGCCTCCCTGCCTCTACTTTTTTCCGGGAGTTCCTAGATTTCTACGAACTCCAACCTCACCACCTTCCTGGCAACGCCATTTTCTATCTTTCTTGCTATGCCACCTTCATGGAGGCTTACATCGGCATTCGTCCCACTCGTGAGACGTTTGCCCGCTTCTTCAACTTGCGGATCAACTCCGTCCAGGGCAAGGAAATCCCTAAGCCCAAGCCGCTCGTGCAGTGCGGCTCTTGCATCGTCGGCTCCCGCCAGGGGAGCACTTTTCTTAAGTTTTCCGGCCTCGAGTCTTGCCGCGCCTGGCAAGGAACTTTCTTCTATGTGAAGAACACCGGCCGCGCCGATCTCATCAATCTTCCTCCATACCAAGAGGGGCCCCCCAGCAGAACCAACTGGAGCTACAACCCGAGGACGGAACACGCCGAAACCAACCGGGTAGTGCGCTTCTTGGCCTCTTTGAAGAAGGAGACCAACATCTGCTCTGATGATATCATCCGGACTTTCATATCGCGCCGGGTGCTTCCTCTTAAGCGCCGCGCACATAGGATGAGCGAGATGTATGGCCCAGGCGATCCTACCAAGATCACAGGCCGTGCTCTCAGCAAGAAAGACGTTGTTCGCAAGGCTAAGCAGATTTGTCAAACTGCTATGCCTTTTGCGTGGGAATGGGGCCTCCTTCCCCTCAGTTCTTCTAACCCTCCGACTCAAGAAGTAAGAGATTGCGCAATTTAGGGTTGTCTTCTGCCGGTAACTTTCGCTTTTGTTAACCTTCCTTTTATCTTGTTTCGTGCCGGGGACCGCTTCCTCTCATCCGGGCGAGCCGCGAAGAATTCTCCTAAGCGCGCCTTTGACTCCTTCGACCCGGATCCCTACATTTCTTGGAAGGATCTGAAGATGGGGAAGACTCCGGCTGCGCGCCTTGGCCGGGACCCGCCGGAGCCCACCGGAAACCCCGAGGACCTGGTTGTGCTCGAGGTACTTTCTTTTCCGGCTTCCTATACTTTGCCACTATTGCTTTCTTGCGAATTGCTTCTTAGCCATATCCAACTCACAGATCCACGAGCGCGTGCCGCCCCTGCGCGCCGAGGCCGGCTCTGAGTTTGTGGACAAACTCATGGCCCAGGGCCAGAAGAACAAGCAGCCGGCATCTACTGCCGGCTCCAGCCATGCTCCTCCCTCCAAGCGCTTCCGGACGGAGCCCGTGGGGGAGAAGGAAGTGGGCGTGCGCCGCTACGGGCGCAAAGCGATGCCAACCGCTTCCGGGTAATTTTCTTTTCCGGCTTGCCTCCTTTTTGCCAAGTTCTTTTTCCGGTTGCTTTTTCTCAACCAATGGTCTTTTCTCTTTCTCAGCCCCGCTCTCAGGCTTGGCCCAAGGCCATCGGGCTCGAGGATCCGCACGGACCTAAACCCCTCCTCCTCGCTCAAGCCCGGCACCATCTGGTGCCGGCAACTCCTCTGCCTCCCTTTCGGGGGGCACAACAAATTCGGGGCGTGCGGCCCCTTCACTGTCAGATCACCGCACGGAGGAGGATCTTTCCTTCCTCCCGGAACACCAAGACACCGGTGCCAGCAACATCGGCGCCGGAGAAGAAGAAGCTGCCGGGCGGGCGGAGCCTTCTGCTCCTCCCGTCCTTGAAAAGACAACTTCCGCGCCGGAACCTTCCGCGCCGGAAGGCTCCAACACGGGTGACGCTCCCGGCGCTCCCCTTCTCCACGCACCATCCTCATGCCTCCGCCGCAGGCTCCTCGCGCCCAGCCCTCCAAAGCCGCTCCCTAGCGCGCCGCCGGCCAAGACCTCCGGGGCCTCCTCTACCGCGCCGCCGCCCAAGCCTTCCAAGCTCATTAAGGGGAAGGCGACGGCCTCCAGCGCTCCTTCGGGCGGCCAGCAGCCCTTGGTGCTGCACGTCTCCAAGGCTGCCAAAGGTGCCAGCATGAAGGCCACCGGCCTCCTCGGCCGCATCACGGAGTTCCAGCCGCCAAGGCCGGGACCTGGGGCACCTCCGCCCTATGCTCAAAAGTGGAACGCCGCGGACATCACTCCGGCAACCCGCGGAATGGGCAAGGATCGGCTGCCGGCACCTGATCCCGTCGGGATCGGTGTTCGAGGAGCACTTCATGCGGCTCCGGCTGCCGTAAAAGAGCTTGACAAGCGCGTGGTACGATTCCACGAACAATCTGACGGTATGTTCTACTAACTTTCAATCTTTGCCGGTTTCTTCAAGTTTCCGGCTCTGTTTTACCTTTTCCTTAGTTTCATGCCGGTTTCTCTCTTGTCTATCTTCCCGATCCCCGAGTTTTGTGGTGAGAGCGCAGCTCTTAGCGCAAAACTTAACTTAAGATTTTAGCGTGAAACCGGCACCGCCGATCCGAGTTTTGGGTTAAACATCTTCTCCTTAACACATAATTTACCTTAGAAACGCGCAAAACCGGCACTGCCGATCCCGAGTTTCGGGTTAAGAACTTTGTTCTTAGCGCAAAACTTATCTTAAAACCGCGCAAAACCGGCACTGCCCGATCCCGAGTTTCGGGTTAAGAACTTTGTTCTTAGCGCAAAACTTAACTCATTTCTTCTTTTTCTTGAACAGGTCACCGCTGACGCTCGGAAGGCCCTTTTCGAGGAGCTTTTGTGGGAGCACCGGGAGCTCGCTGAGGCACATGACAAGTGCCAAGGTAAGTTTTTGTTCCACCGGCATCTTTGCTACCGGAAACCTTTTTTCCTTGTGATATTTACAATTTCTGTTCAACAAGTTGATCCCGGAAGCTTCCATCGATGCTCGAAAGAGCAGCCGCCGAGGCCCAACGTACTATTTTTCCTTTCTCCTTTGAACTTGGTTTCTTTTCATTTTTTACTAGTGTAACCTTGTTAACACTCTTTTTCCGATTCTGGGGGAGAAGGACCAGCTCAACCGGCAGCACCAGGAGGAGCTGAACGCCCTCAAGACCAGCTACCAGGAGCTCAAGTCTCAGCTGATTCAGCTGGGGCTTGACCACTCCAAGGCCCTCAAAGCCGCTGAAGTGACCGCAGCGGCCAAGTTGGACGAGGCTCTGGAGGATGCTTGCAATGGCACTGTGGTGTTGCGGGCGGAGCTGGAGGAGATGGCCAAGGCCCGGAAGGGTGCCGAGGAGAAGGCCGCGCGGCTGGAGGAGGAGCATAAGGAGTGCGATCAGCTGATCCTGCAGACCGACACACTCGCCCTCCGTAAGTTCTTTTCTTTTACACTTTGATTACTGCACACAAGCCTTTCTTCCTTCGACCCCATTTTCTTTCCGCTATCTTTCCGTCCGGTCTCTCTTCTTCCGGATTCTTTTCTCTCCGGTCTCTTTTTCTTCCGGACTCTTTTCCTTAAACTTTTTCTTTCTTTGCATAGGCCTCTTTCCGGACTCGCAGAGGTACGCCGTCAAGAAGGTCGACGCGCAACGCAAGGACAAAGGCCAAGCGGATCTTACCGTGCCATGGACGCCCAAGGACCATCTGGTCGCGCTTAACGCGCGGGTGTCCCATATGCGCTGCATAGACCGCAATCTTTCGGACATCCCTGATGTAGCTACCCAGCTATACAGGACTTTATGGCCTGGCGAGGAGGTGCCGGACACCTTCTCCCTCATCAGCGATCGCCTCAAGGGTGCCGGCAAGAGGATCCGCGAGTGGCAAGTGCTCGCTGCCCGCGCTCGGAGCGGACTCCGCCCTCCGCGTCGCCCGCTCCCCGGTACCCGGAGCTCGATCTGGACGCCCTTACCGGCGTGCGTGAAGATGCCGAAACGGATCTGGACCCGATCCTCTCCGCCAGGTGGCAGGATCGCGCGTACCGGATCGCGGAGTATGCCGACATGCGCACCTTCATCCCTCCCCCTCCTGGCGTCACGGACTATCTCGACGAGGAGGAGGGTGAAGCCGAAGAAGAGGTCCTGGACGATGCTGATGCCGGTGCTGCTCCTCCGGAAGCCCCTGCTGCGTGATTATTCTCTTTGAAGTGTTTGCCTGCTATCTGTTTGTTGGTCCTGCTTATCTTTGAAACGATGTTCGTTAAATTCTGCCCCGGAATGCCGGGGTCTATGATGTAAGACTTTAAGTTTGCCCGTGGTTGTGATACAACATTTCTGCCGGTAATTTATACCGGTAGCTAAGTATTTATGAGTTTGTCTTAGCATAATTGCCTTTGGTTCTCGCTTTATCCTGTCTTGCAAAGATTTCTCAATTGCTTCCGCATCCAATTTGATGCATACTTGGTTCTTTTGCCTTGGCTCTGCCTGCCTTCTCTGGGCGTTCTTTGGCGTATGAGCGCAAGGTTCTTTCACCAAACAAGCATCTTCTTGAACTTAGAAATAACTTTGAAATTTTGCAAAAAACCGGTTTAACCGGGGTTAGTTAAATTTTCCGGATTGTTCTTTCCTGCTCTCCCTTTTCGCAGTTCATGTGCTTATCTCCTACCGGTTTATCTTGCTTGCCATGAAGCCGGTTTGCGGACAGCAGCAGAGTCGAAGACTCCGGTAGGATTTAGCACACTACTAAACCGGAACGAAAAAACATTCAATAAGCAACCGGTAAACTGAACAAATAGACAAGTTACATGCAACTTTAGTTGGGGTAGTCCCCGAGATTCATTCAAGATTCCGGCAACTTTTATTCATAGCTTATAAGGTACAAAAAGGAACTTCTTACACCATCACTTCAAGAGTAGAAGGGACGCAATGTAGCTACGTTCCATGGACGTTTGCTCTCCTCTCCGGACTGTCCGCCTTTCCTTTCTTCCACTCCCGTGCATCGATCAAGTAGTATGCATCATTGTGAAGCACCTTGCTTACAATGAAGGGACCTTCCCATGGTGGCAAGAGCTTATGCCGGCCTTCAAAGGCGCTGCACCAGGCGAAGTACAAGATCTCCTTCCCGGAAAACTCTTGGGTTAACCTTCCGGTTATGATAGCGTCTTAGGTTTTGCTGGTAAATGGTTGTTCTTGCCAAAGCTAGCTCTCTTGCTTCTTCCAGCAAGTCCACATCATTTTCTCTGGCCTCTTTGACCTCTTGCTCAGTATAGAGCTGTACCCTTGGTGAATCATGAATGATGTCGGTTGGTATCACCGCTTCTGCTCCATAAACCATGAAGAAGGGAGTGTATCCGGTAGACCGGTTTGGGGTTGTTCTTATACTCCACAGTACTGATGGCAGTTCATCGAGCCAACATCCCGGTGACTTTTCCACCGCATCAATGAGTCTAGGCTTGATACCGGAAAGCACCAAGGCATTCATTCTTTCCACTTGGCCATTGCCTTGTGGGTGTGCCCACTGAGCACAAATCCAACCGGATGTTCTTTTCTTCACGTAACCTTTTGAACTCACCTTGAGCAAAGTTGGTTCCATTATCGTTGATGATCTTTGTGCGGGTATCCATACCGCAAAATGACATCTTTTAGGAATTTCACCGCTGTATGCCCATCACACTTTGCGATAGGTTTTACTTCTAGCCACTTGGTGAACTTATCCACCATCACCAAGATGTGAGTCATCTTTGCTTCTTGCGCTTTGAATGGCCCAACCATGTCAAGGCACCAAACGGCGAATGGCCATGTTAGTGGTATTGTCTTTAAACCGGATGCTGGGGTATGGTTTTGCTTGGCGTACCTCTGGCAGCCGTTGCATTTTCTTACCAAATCCTCAGCGTCCTCCAAAGCAGTGGGCCAATAGAACCCATGCCGGAATACTTTTGCTACTAGCGCCCTTGACGAAGCATGATGCCCACATTCTCCTTGGTGAATTTCCTCAAGCATTTCTTTCCCTTCCTCCGGTTCCACACATCTTTGAAGGACACCGGTAACGCTTCTCTTGTACACCTCACCATTGATGAATGTGTAAGCTTTGGACCTTCTTTGTATCCTCCTTGATTCATTTTCGTCAGCCGGCGAGGTGCCGTTGATCAGGAATTCCTTAATAGGTTTAACCCATGACGGTATCTCTCGAACCAAAAACACCGGCGCATCTATCTCCATGCTATCCACCAGCATCATTTCTTCCGGTATGGGTACAGCAGTCCCCGAGCTTATCGGAGCAGTCCCCGAGCTTGCCGGAGCAGTCCCCGGGTTCCCTTCATCGATATCCATGGGTACTACGTGTGACTCCGGTACAAAAATTGATTCTGACTCCGGGCTCGGTTTGATCGATGGCACTCTTAGGTGAGCCAAAGCTATTCCGGGAGGAATTTCTTGCCTAGATGAGCCCAGCTTGGACAAAGCATCTGCGGCTTCATTTTCTGCGCGTGGCACATGGTGGAACTCACACCCTTCGAAGAATCCGGCAATCTTTTGCACGTGAAACCGGTACAAGGCCATGTTGGCATCTTTTGCATCCCAATCTCCTGAACACTGCTGTACCACAAGATCTGAATCGCCATAGCAAATGATCCGGTGTGCACCGATTTCTTTTGCGACCTTAAGCCCATGGATCAAAGCTTCATATTCAGCGACATTGTTCGATGCCCTGAAATGCACTTGCAAAACATACCGGAGGTGATCTCCTTTTGGGGAAGTGAGCACCACACCGGCACCTAGACCTTCCTTGAGCTTGGATCCATCAAAGTGCATCTTCTAGTATTCTATCCTCTGATCTGGCGGTTTGTACTGCATCTCCGCCCAATCAACAAGGAAATCAGCCAAAGCCTGTGATTTTATGGCATCTCTTCTTTCATACACCGGCACGTATGGTGATATCTGGATTGCCCATTTCGCAATCCGACGGGCGTCTTTGTTGCACATGATGTCGGAAATTGGTGCTTCACTTACCACCTTCATGGGGTGCTCCTCAAAGTAGTGCTTGAGTTTTGTGGCGGCCATGTACACGCCATAAGTCATTTTTTGGAAATGAGGGTAGTTTTGTTTTGATAGGGAGAGCACCTCGCTCAAGTAGTATACCGGCCTCTGGACGGTTTTTTCTTCCTCTTCTCTTTCAACTACAACCACTACACTCACAACCCGGTTTGTTGCTGCTATGTATAACAGCATAGGCTCTCTTTCTAGAGGTGAAGCCAAAGATAGGTGCTGTGGCTAGCATTGTTTTTAGCTCTTTAAACGCTGCGTCATCACATCGAGGGGTCCGTACGAACGTGTCGATTTTTTCATCAGAGCATAGAGTGGCAGAGCTTTTTCTCCCAACCTGCTCACGAACCGGCTCAGCGAGGCCAAGCTTCCGGTAAACTTCTGCACATCTTTTAACTCTCGAGGGATAGCCATTCTTTCTATTGCTCGGATCTTTACCGGATTAACCTCTATGCCCCGGCTTGATACCAGGAAACCGAGCAGCTTGCCGGCAGGGACACCAAAGGTGCATTTTGCCGGATTGAGTTTCATCCGGAACCGTCTCAGGTTATCGAACGTTTGCCGGATGTCGTCGATTAAGGTGTTCTTTACCTTAGTTTTTATCACGATGTCATCCACATAGACTTGCACGTTTTTTCCGATTTGATCAAACAAGCATTTTTGCATACGGCCAGTACGTTGCACCAGCGTGGCGCAAACCCAAAGGCATAGTGACAGCGCAATACGCCCCGTGCGGGTTAATGAACTCAGTTTATATTTGAACTGCCTTTTTCAAGGGAATTTGGTGGAAACCGGAATAGGCATCCAGGAAGGACAACAACTCACACCCAGCAGTTGAATCAATCACTTGATCGATTCGTGGCAAAGGAAAAGGATCTCTTGGGCAAGCCTTGTTCAGGTTGGTGTAGTCGATGCACATGCGCCACACCTTCGGAGCTTTGGCCTCCAGGTTCTCATCTTTCTTCTTTTCAACCATTACCGGATTGGCCAGCCCCTCGGTGTGCGTGACCTCCACAATGAATCCGGCAACAAGCAGTTTGGTTACCTCTTCTCCTATGATCTTTCTTCTGTCTTCAGCGAACCGGCGCAGTGGTTGCCGTACCGGCTTGGCATCTTTCCGGACGTTTAGAGAGTGCTCAGCCAGCTCCCTCGGAACACCTACCAAATCATCAGTTGACCAGGCAAAGATATTCCGATTCTCACGGAGGAAGCTGACGAGCGCGCTTTCCTATGCTTGGTCGAGACCGGCACCGATACGAACGGTGCGCTCTGGGTAAGCCGGATCCAAGACGATGTCCTTTGTTTCATTCGTTGGCTTGAATGCCGGTGAGCCCATGTTTTCACTCATTGCCGCTAAGCTCATTTGTGAGGATTGAGCCAGCGCAACAGCTGTTTGCATTCTTTTCTTTTCCTCCGCGATCACCAGCGATTCCGCTAGGTTCGATCCGGCAGATGCAGTTTCCAGTGAGATCTTATAGTTTCCCACCACAGTCAGTGGTCCACGAGGTGCCGGCATCTTCATCTTGAGGTAAGCTGTATGAGTTGTGGCCATGAAGGCTGCCAATGCCGGTCTCCCCAAAGAATGCATGGTAGGGACTGTCTAGATCCACCACCTCAAACTCCAGATTTTCTACCCGGCAATTGTCACGTCCTCCAAATGCCACGTCCACCCGAACTTTTCCTATCGGGGCACAGGACAAACCAGGAACAATCCCGTGGAACGTTGTGCGCGTTGGCTGAAGCATGTTTTCTGTTATGCCCAGCGTATGCATGGTGTGCTTGTACATGATGTTGATGCTACTGCCATTGTCTATCAGCACCTTGCTGAACTTCACTCGAGTTTGCGGCCCTTTCATGATTGGGTCCACAACAAGAGCATATCCACCCGGATTCGGCATGATCTTTGGGTGATCCTTGGATGACCAGGTAATTTCCTGATTGGACCACATCATGTACTTGGGAACTGCCGGCATCACAAAGATTGACCTCCCTGGAGCGCCGGTGTACACTTTGCCGGTCTGTTGGCTCAGTGACAAAGACAACACAGCACATATGCGGATCTTCGTAAACATTCCGGCCTAAAGGTGCCGGTGGAGGTGGCTGGTTATCATTTTGCTCCACCCGGTTAACTTGCTGGTACTGCTGCCGGTTTGGCTGCACCGGTAAGGCGTTTGCCCCGGTAAGTGGTGGTGGTGGCGGTAGCTGTTGCTGCTGCTGCGGCATGTCTTGTGGTGGCCGCGCATCTTTCACTGTTCCTTTTTGCATCAAGTACTTGGTCCAGGTGCAATCCTTTGTCAGATGGTTTGACGGGTGTGCCGGATTCGGCGTGTGCCACCGGCAAGGTTGATCCATGGCAGCTTCCATGGTGTATTTTGCGGGTTCTTGCCGCTTTCTTTTCTGGGCCCAGGTTTCTTTTCCACCCATTGTTTCTTAGGACCTGCCCATGGCTGCGATCCGGTTTTTTGCCTCTGCTCGTCGCCGGCCTCGAAATTTTCCTGCACAAAGCAGCAACTTGTCGCGGACCGTACCTTCGATCCGGAAAATCTTCTCTTCTTTTGTTATTCCGGTTGTCCCGGTGTTGTTCGTGGCGCAGCTGTTCCGGCCCGGTTGACCGCCGGCTGCGTTGGGTCTCCCAACGCATAGCTATCCGCCACACGTATCATCTCTGCCAACGTTGTCGGCATGTTGCGCTGCAACTTTTGCCACAACGGTGAACCTCTTCTGCATCCACTGCTAAACCAAGCAATGGCTTGTGCCTCGATTACCCCTTCACAGGAGTTCCTTGTGGTGTTCCACCGGGCCAGATAATCTCGGTCTGTTTTGTTCGGACGCTGCACACACAGAGCAAGTTGCTGCGGCCTGTTTGGCCTCTGATAGGTGCTGCTGAAATTGCTCACAAAGGCCTCCTCAAAATCCAGCCAGCCATTTATGCTTCCTGCCGGCAAGTTGTTTAGCCAGATTCTTGCCGGTCCAACCAAAAACGATGGTATGATCCTCACGGCCCAACGCCGGTTTCCTCCTCCGGCTCCGGTTCCTCCACCGCCGCAACGTATACCGCGGTCACGTAATCCGCGAGCCAGTCTTCCGGCTTTGTGGTGCCATCATATGTTTTTGTGTCACGGGGCAACATAAAGTTGCGAACTGGTGGTTTTTCTTTCATGATCCTTGGGCCAAAGCACTTCGGACCCGGAGGACCTTCCTCCTCGATCATTTCTGACAAGTACACTCTATCCAGACGGTGCCTCGCATCCCGTTCCGGTAAGTATCTCTCTCCCAGGCGTTCTCCCAATGGGTTCCGGTATGCTGCCGGTCTGGTGGAATCGGCTTCATCGTAACATTCCGGCACCGCGGCCCTTGCCTGCCGGTACCTAGGGGGATCTATTTCCTCCTCATCGTACGCTGCCCTTGCAGCTCGATAGTTTTGCCCGGTCTCATATCTACCGGCATGATTGTTTCCGGCATAGCCTCTGGCGTAGCCTCGCTCTGCCCCTTGGCTTTTTCTTCCGGCATCATGTTGCCCGGCTTGTTGCTTTCCGGCAAGAACCGGATCGTACACAGTCATCTGCTGCGCATTCACATCTTTTTCTCTTTTTCTATCCGGATGGGGGGATGAAGCCTGCCCATGGGACTTGCTACCGGCATTCTTTGTTGAACGCGCGGATTTTGAGGCCGCTGCCTTGTTCAGCTTAGCCAGCTGCTCGGCATTTTGCTGCTCTATGGTTTCCAGCAGCTCTCTGACGCGCTCTTGCTGCTTTACCAAAGCCTCTCCGGAAAGCGACTCACATAGCTCTACTGCAGCCTTAGCAGCTTTTATAGTTTTATCCGGGCTGCTATACTTAGGCTTTTCCACGATGCTAACAGATGCAGAGGCGCTCTTGCCGGTAAGAATCTCTTTGCGCAAATCTTGATCTAGGTTGCGAGCTTTTAGCCGGTTTTCCGGCATCCTAGCAGCATGCGCGCTAACAGAAGCAAAGCCATGGGCAGCGTTATACTCACGTACGGTTAGGTTCAGCTCGCGCTGCGCCCTGACGATGTCCTTGCCGCTCTCCAGCATCTTCTGGCGCTGCGCCTCCAGCTCCGCCTGAGCCGCTGCCGGGTCGATGTTCTGCGCGATGGGGGTGGCGAGGACGTTCATCGCTGCCTGGAGCGGTGTCTCCGGTGGCGCGGATGATGCTCCCGCTGCGCCTGCGCCGCGCTCCAGCGGTGGCTTAGCCGCACGGGTCGAAACCGCGCGACCGGCACCTTCAGCCGCAACCTCCTTTCCTGCACCAGCCACACCGGTCATCATTACCTCAACGCTGCCGGCGGCGCGACCAGCACAGAGCCATCTTGGCGGGTCCGGTGCCACCAGCACCGGCGAGAGGCGCTGGCGCACGGGGACGGTGCCGAAGTAGACGCGGTGGCTGCCGAACTCGATGATGCGGCCGTTCTTGGGGAAGATGCCGCCGTTGGCGAAGCAGCCCGCGTTGTCGTTGATGAAGTCCATGGCGTAGATGCGCTGCACCAACGCGGACACCGTACGCTCGCCGGAGATCTCGAGGACGCCCGCCCGAATGTGAACTCCATCAAGCGCCACTTCATGCCCCACGGTGGGCGCCAACTGTCGTCGTGGTGAACGAGCAGATGCCATAGGATGGCTTAGATTGGGGCCGAATGGACGCAAGAGGATTCGGGGGAGGGTTTGCGATCAGGTGGGAAGAGATTCCGGATGGTTTCCTCAAGAACTTGGCCAAGGCCAGAGGTTGAAGAAGAAAGGCACAAGGAAGAACTCCCTCTAGATCACCATGTTCATAGATTCACACAAGTTACAGGCTCTGCCTACATGCATACACGCGTCTCTTCTAACGTAACCTCTCGTATCGTGCCGTGCCCGCAAGGAGGGCTGCCCCCTCTCCTTATATAGGGGAGAGGGTGGCTTACAGAGCAAGAAACCCTAATAGCATCTTTGACTGGACAAACTACTTTACAGAGTTACTGTACAAAGCTACTTTAATCATAGGTGACACCGGGGCCTTCTTTTATCATAGAAGCTGACGTCCTCCGGCTTCTTTCTCCGTCACCTCTCTCTTTGGCGCCGTGGCTCGAATAAAGTTACTTTGCTTAGCTCATCCTTGTCTTCTTGCTCTGAAGAGAATCTTTGACCAGTCCTGCCGACAGGCTCTCCTTTCCGGTATCTTCTGTACCGGGTTCCGGCATACCCCTTTGGGGATACCGGCTTAGCCTTGCTCTCCCGGATTCCTACTAGGCTTCCGGTAAGAACATTAAACCGGTATCCTGATGGCTCAAACCATCCGGTTTGGCATGCCTTTGGCATACCGGGGGTTATCCCCCCAACAAGTGTTGATTCCTCCCCGGCGACGGCGCCAGCAAAGTAGCTGCTTGTGACGGTAAAGCACACGTCCGTTGGGAACCACAAAAGGAAGGTACGATGCGTACAGCAGCGAGTTTTCCCTCAGTAAGAAACCAAGGTTATCGAACCAGTAGGAGATGAAGGTCACGTGAAGGTTGTTGGTGAAGGAGTGTAGTGTGGCGCAACACCAGGGATTCCGGCGCAAACGTGGAACCTGCACAACACAATCAAGATACTTTGCCCCAACTTAACAGTGAGGTTGTCAATCTCACCGGCTTGCTGAAAACAAAGGATTAAACGTACGGTGTGGAGAATGATGTTTGCTTGCAAAGAACAACAAAGAACAATGATTGCAGTAGGTTGTATTTCAGATGTAAAGAATGGACCGAGGTCCACAGTTCACTAGTGGTGTCTCTCCAATAAGATAAATAACATGTTGGGTGAACAAATTACAGTTGGGCAATTGACAAATAGAGAAGGCATAACAATGCCCATACATATCATGATGACTACTATGAGATTTACTTAGGGCACTACGACAAAGAACATAGACCGCTATCCAGCATGCATCTATGCCTAAAAAGTCCACCTTCGGGTTAGCATCCGCACCCCTTCCAGTATTAAGTTGCAAACAACAGACAATTGCATTAAGTACTGTGCGTAATGTAAACAATACAAATATCCTTAGACAAAGCATTGATGTTTTATCCCTAGTGGCAACAGCACATCCACAAACTTAGAACTTTCTGTCACTGTCCCAGATTCAATGGAGGCATGAACCCACTATCTAGCATAAATACTCCCTCTTGGAGTTACAAGTATCAACTTGGCCAGAGCCTCTACTAGCAACGGAGAGCATGCAAGATCATAAACAACACATATATGATAGATCGATAATCAGCTTGACATAGTATTCCATATTCATCGGATCCCAACAAACACAACATGTAGCATTACAATAAGATGATCTTGATCATGATAGGCAGCTCACAAGATCTAAACATGATGGCATAATAGGAGAAGACAACCATCTAGCTACTGTTACGGACCCATAGTCCAAGGATGAACTACTCACGCATCAGTCCGGAGGCGGGCATGGTGATGTAGAGCCCTCCGGTGATGATTCCCCTATCCGGCAGGGTGCCGGAGGTGATCTTCAGAACCCCCGAGATGGGGTTGACGGCGGCGGCGTCTCTGGAACTTTTCTCGTATTTTGGCTCTCGGTACTAGGGTTTTCCGATGCGAAGGAATATATAGGCGAAGAGGCAATGTCGAGGGAGCCAGGGGTGGGCTCCCACACCTGGGCGCGCCTGTGGGCCTGGCCGCGCCGCCCTATGGGGTGGCCACCCTGCTGGCCGTCTCCGACTCTTCTTCGATGTTCTGGAACACTCCGTGGAAAATAGGGCCGTGGGCTTTTGTTTCGTCCAATTCCGAGAATATTTCCTGTGTAGGATTTCTGAAACCAAAAATAGCAGAAAACAGGAACTGGCGCTTCGGCATCTTGTTAATAGGTTAGTACCGGAAAATGCATAAAAATGATATAAAGTATGAATAAAACATGTAGGTATTATCATAAAACTAGCATGGAACATAAGAAATTATAGATACGTTGGAGACGTATCAAGCTGTTGGAGATATGCCCAAGAGGCAATAATAAAAGTGGTTATTATATATCTTTGTGTATGATAAATGTTTATATACCATGCTATAATTGTATTAACCGAAACATTGATACATATGTGTTATGTAAACAACAATGAGTCCCTAGTAAGCCTCTTAACTAGCTTGTTGATTAATAGATGATCATAGTTTCATGATCATGAACATTGGATGTTATTAATAACAAGATTATATCATTATATGAATGATGTAATGGACACACCCAATTAAGCGTAGCATAAGATCACGTCATTAAGTTATTTGCTATAAGCTTTCGATACATAGTTACCTAGTCCTTTCGACCATGAGATCATGTAAATCACTTATACCGGAAAGGTACTTTGATTACATCAAACGCCATTGCGTAAATGGGTGGTTATAAAGGTGGGATTAAGTATCCGGAAAGTATGAGTTGAGGCATATGGATCAACAGTGGGATTTGTCCATCCCGATGACGGATAGATATACTCTGGGCCCTCTCGGTGGAATGTCGTCTAATAGCTTGCAATCATATGAATGGTTCATAAGAGACCACATACCACGGTACGAGTAAAGAGTACTTGTCAGGAGACGAGGTTGAACAAGGTATGGAGATACCGATGATTAAACCTCGGACAAGTAAAATATCGCGTGATAAAGGGAATCGGTATCGTATGTGAATGGTTCATTCGATCACTAAGTCATCGTTGAATACGTGGGAGCCATTATGGATCTCCAGATCCCGCTATTGGTTATTGGTCGGAGAGATTTCTCAATCATGTCTACATAGTTCGCGAACCGTAGGGTGACACACTTAAGGTTTGATGTTGTATTAGTAGAACTTGAATATGGAATGGAGTTTGAAGTTTTGTTCGGAGTCTCAGATGGGATCCAGGACATCACGAGGAGTTCTGGAATGGTCCGGAGAATAAGATTCATATATAGGAAGTCATTTTATAAGTTTGAAAATGATCCGGTGCATTTATGGAAGGTTCTAGAAGGTTCTAGAAAAGTCCGGAAGAAATCACTATGGAAGGCGGAGTCCCGGAGGGACTCCACCTAGCATGGCCGGCCAACCCTAGGGGGTGGAGTCCCAGGTGGACTCCACCAAGGGTGGCCGGCCACCCCCCCTCATGGAAGGGTGGGAGTCCCACTTGAGGTGGGAATCCCACCTTGGGTAGGTTTCCCTACACATGGAAGGTTTTTGGGTTGGGGTCTTATTCGAAGACTTGTAGTCCAACACTTGGGGGTTCCACGTATATAATGAGGGGCAAGGGGAGGGGGCCGGCCACACCAAAGCCACCACCTTGGCCGCACCCCATAATGGCCGGCCACCCCCTCTCCCCAAACCCTAGCCGCCCCACCTCCTCCACCTCTCCCGCAACGCTTAGCGAAGCTCCGCCGGAGATCTCCATCGACACCGCCACCACACCGTCGTGCTGTCGGGATTCAAGGAGGAGCTACTACTTCCGCTGCCCGCTGGAACGGGGAGAAGGACGTCGTCTTCATCAACACCGAACGTGTGACCGAGTACGGAGGTGCTGCCCGATTGTGGCACCGTCAAGATCTTCTACGCGCTTTTGAAAGCGGCAAGTGATCGTCTACCGCAGCAACGAGAGCCTCCTCTTGTAGGCTTTGGAAATCTTCAAGGGTTAGTCTCGCTCATCCCCTCGTTGCTTCCATCTTCTAGATTGCATCTTGTCTTGGATTGCGTTGTCGCGGTAGGAAATTTTTTGTTTTCTATGCTACGAATCCCTACACAAGCATCCCCAAGGTTAGTTCCTACTCGCCCTCGAGTAGGTAAACGATAAAAAGAATAATTTCTGAAGTGACATGCTACCAACATGATCTTGATCAGTACTATTGTAAAGCATATGAGATGAATGAAGTGACTCAAAGCAATGGTCTATAGTTTACTAACAAATAGATAATGACTAAACAACTGAATCATATAGCAAAGACTTTTCATGAATAGTACTTTCAAGACAAGCATCAAAAAGTCTTGCATAAGAGTTAACTCATAAAGCAATAGATTCTTAATAGAAGGTTTTGAAGCAACACAAAGGAAGATTTATGTTTCAGCAATTGCTTTCAACTTTCAACATGTATATCTCATGGATAATTGTCAACACAAAGTAATATGATGAGTGCAATAAGCAAGCATGTAAGAATCAATGCACACAGTTGACACAAGTGTTTGCTTCTAAGATAGAAGGAAGTAGGTAAACTGACTCAACATAAAGTAAAAGAAAGGCCCTTCGCAGAGGGAAGCAGGGATTAAATCATGTGCTAGAGCTTTTCAAGTTTTGAAATCATATAGAGAGCATAAAAGTAAAGTTTTGAGAGGTGTTTGTTGTTGTCAACGAATGGAAGTGGGCACTCTAACCCCCTTGTCAAACAGACTTTCAAAGTGCGGCTCCCATGAAGGACGTTATCTGTACCAGCAAGGTAGATCATCCCTCTTCTCTTTTGTTTACACATGTACTTTAGTTTTATTTATGAATGACACTCCTCCCAACCTTTTTCTTTCACAAGCCATGGCTAACCGAATCCTCAGGTGCCTTCCAACATTTCACATACCATGGAGGAGTGTCTATTTGCAAAATTAAGTTGCATACTGATGAATCAGGGCAAAACATGTGAAGAGCATTATTAATGAAAGTTAATTAATTGGGGCTGGGAACCCCGTTGCCAGCTCTTTTTGCAAAATTATTGGATAAGCGGATGTGCCACTAGTCCATTGGTGAAAGTCTGCCCAACAAGATTGAAAGATAAAACACCACATACTTCCTCATGAGCTATAAAACATTGACACAAATAAGAGATAATAACTTTTTAATTGTTTAAAGGTAGCACATGAAGTATTTACTTGGAATGGCAGAAAAATACGACATAGTAGGTAGTTATGGTGGACACACATGGCATAGGTTTTGGCTCAAGGTTTTGGATGCACGAGAAGCATTCCCTCTCAGTACAAGGCTTTGGCTAGCAACGTTGTTTGAAGCAAACACAAGTATGAACCGGTACATCAAAACTTACATAAGAACATATTGCAAGCATTATAAGACTCTACACTATCTTCCTTGTTGCTCAAACACTTTTACCAGAAAATATCTAGACCTTAGAGAGACCAATCATGCAAACCAAATTTCAACAAGCTCTACGGTAGTTCTCCACTAATAGGTTTAAACTACATGATGCAAGAGCTTAAACATGATCTACTTGAGAGCTCAAAACAATTGCCAAGTATCAAATTATTCAAGACAATATACCAACTACCACATGAAGCATTTTCTGTTTCCAACCAAATAGCAATAAATGTTGCGGCTTTCAGCTTTCGCCATGTACATTAAAAGTAAAACGAAGAACACAAGTGTTCAAATGAAAAAGCGGAGCGTGTCTCTCTCCCACACAAGCATGTTAGGATCCGATTTATTAAGAAAACTAAAATAACAAACGAGAATAAAAGCACATGGACGCTCCAAGTAAAGCACATAAGATGTGATGGAATTAAAATATAGTTTCACTAGAGGTGGCCTGATAAGTTGTTGATGAAGAAGGGGATGCCTTGGGCATCCCCAAGCTTAGAAGGCATCCCCAAGCTTAGACGCTTGAGTCTTCTCGAAATATGCAGGGATGAACCATGGGGGCATCCCCAAGTTTAGAATTTTCACTCTTCTTGATCATATTATATCATCCTCCTCTCTTGATCCTTGAAAACTTCCTTCACACCAAACTCAAAGCAATCTCATTAGAGGGTTAGTGCATAATCAAAAATTCACATGTTCAGCAAGGACACAATCATTCCCAACTCTTCTGAACATTACCTAAGGTTACTGAAATTTAATGGAGCAAAGAAATCCACTCAAACATAGTAAAAGAGGCAATGTGAAATAAAAGGCAGAATCTGCCAAAAACAGAACAGTTTGTAAAGACAAAAAAATTTCGAGGCACTTAACATGCTCAGATGGAAAAGCTCTAGTTGAATGAAAGTTGCGTACATATCTGAGGATTACTCATGAATTTTTTCAGGATTTTTAGATTTTTCTACAGAGAGAAAAACTTAAAACCGTAACAGCTAAAAATTTGTTTCTGCGCAGAAATCCAAATCTAGTATCAACTTTCTATCAAAGACTTTACTTGGCACAACAATGCAATAAAATAAAGATAAAAATGTATTGCTACAGTAGTAACAAGCACCTTGACTCAAATATAAAACAAAAATTGCAGTAATAAAATAATGGGTTGTCTCCCATAAGCGCTTTTCTTTAACGTCTTTCAGCTAGGCGCAGAAAGTGAAAATAAAGTAACATGAAAAGAAGAAGCATCAACATCATAATTTGTTCTAATAATAGAATCAAAAGGCATCTTCATTCTCTTTCTAGGGAAGTGTTCCATACCTTTCTTAAGAGGGAATTGATATTTAATATTTCCTTCTTTCATATCAATAATAGCACCAACGGTTCGAAGAAAGGGTCTTCCCAAAACAATAGGACAAGATGCATTTCATTCAATATCCAAAACAACAAAATCAACGGGGACAAGGTTACTGTTAACCGTAATGTGAACATTGTCAATTCTCCCCAAAGGTTTCTTTATAGAATTATCAGCAAGATTAACATCCAAATAACAACATTCCAAATGTGGCAAGTCAAGCATATCATAAAGTTTCTTAGGCACAACAGAAATACTTGCACTAAGATCACATAAATAATTACAATCAAAATCATTGACCTCCATTTTAATGATGGGCTCCCAACCATCTTCCAACTTCCTAGGGATAGAAGCTTCAAGTTTTAATTCCTCTTCCCTAGCTTTAATGAGAGCATTTGTATTATGTTTTGTAAAGGCCAAGTTTATAGCACTAGCATTAGGACTTCTAGAAAGTTTTTGCAAGAACTTAATAACTGTAGGATAACGTTGCATAGAAAACAAAAAAATTCCTACCGCGAACACGCAATCCAAGCCAAGATGCAATCTAGAAGACGGTAGCAACGAGGGGATTATCGAGTCTCACCCTTGAAGAGATTCCAAAGCCTACAAGATGAGGCTCTTGTTGCTGCGGTAGACGTTCACTTGCCGCTTGCAAAAGCGCGTAGAAGATCTTGATCACGGCGCCACGAACGGGCAGCACCTCCGTACTCGGTCACACGTTCGGTTGTTGATGAAGACGACGTCCACCTCCCGTTCCAGCGGGCAGCGGAAGTAGTAGCTCCTCTTGAATCCGACAGCATGACGGCGTGGTGTCGGTGGTGGTGGAGAAATCCGGCGGAGCTTCGCTAAGCGTGCGGGATGTGGTGGAGGAGAGAGGCCGCTAGGGTTTGGGAGAGGGGGGCGCCGGCCACTAAGGGGTGCGGCCACCTTGGTGGTTCTTGGGTTGGCCGGCCCCATCCCCTTGGCCCCTCATTATATAGGTGGAAGCCCCAAGTGTTGGACTACAAGTCTCCGAATAAGACCCGAACCCAAAACCTTCCATGTGATAGGGAAACCTACCCAAGGTGGGAATCCCACTTCCTTGGTGGTTTCTTCCGGACTTTTCTAGAACCTTCTAGAACCTTCCATAGAACCTTCCGGATCATTTTAAATCACATAAAATGACTTCTTATATATGAATCTTATTCTCCGGACCATTCCGGAACTCCTCGTGATGTCCGGGATCTCATCCGGGACTCCGAACAAATATTCGAACTCCATTCCATATTCAAGTTCTACCATTTCAACATCCAACTTTAAGTGTGTCACCCTACGGTTCGCAAACTATGCGGACATGGTTGAGTAATCACTCCGACCAATAACCAATAGCGGGATCTGGAGATCCATAATGGCTCCCACATATTCAACGATGACTTTAGTGATCGAATGAACCATTTACATACGATACCAATTCCCTTTGTCACGCGATATTTTACTTGTCCGAGGTTTGATCATCGGTATCACTCTATACCTTGTTCAACCTCGTCTCCTGACAAGTACTCTTTACTCATACCGTGGTATGTGGTCTCTTATGAACTTATTCATATGCTTGCAAGACATTAGACGACATTCCACCGAGAGGGCTGATACGTCTCCAACGTATCTATAATTTCTGATGTTCCATGTTTGTTTTATGACAATACCTACATGTTTTGCTTGCACTTTATATCATATTATGGCATTTATTGGACTAACCTATTAACAAGATGCCACAGTGCCGATTCATTTATTATGTCTGTTTATTGCAGAAAAGGCCCAAAAACCAAAGTGCTCGGAAAAATCCAGAAAAATTACAGAAATTCTATTTCGCCGGAAGACTCACGGAGCCAGAAGGGCAAGCCAGGGGGAGGCCCAGGGCCTCCTCCTCATAGAGTCATAGGCCGGCGCGGCCTGGAGGGTGGTCACCCCACCCTATGGTGTGGGCCCCTCGGGACTCTTCCGACTCCGACTCTTCGCCTATTTAAGCCGTCGTGACCTAAAACTTCGACACAGTTCGACGGAAACAGAGAAAACCATCCAGAGCCGCCGCCATCGCGAAAGTCCAATTCGGGGGACATAAGTCGCTGTTCCGGCACCCTGCCGGGACGGGGAATTGCCCCCGGAGCCATCTCCACCGCCGTCTTCACCGCCATCTTCACCGCCATCGCTGCCTCCATGATGAGGAGGGAGTAATCCACCCCCGAGGCTGAGGGCTCCGCTGTAGCTATGTGGTTCATCTCTCTCCCATGTACCTCAATACAATAATCTCATGAGCTGCTTTACATGATTGAGATTCATATGAGTTTTGTATCACTATTCATCTATGTGCTACTCTAGTGATGTTATTAAAGTAGTTTTATTCCTCCTGCATGGTGTAATGGTGACAGTGTGTGCATCCGTGTTAGTACTTGGCGTATGCTATGATTATGATCTCTTGTAGATTATGAAGTTAACTATTGCTATGATGGTATTGATGTGATCTATTCCTCCTACATAGTGTGAAGGTGACAGTGTGCATGCTATGTTAGTACTTGGTTTAGTCGTGTTGATCTTTCATGCACTCTAAGGTTATTTAAATATGAACATTGAATTGTGGAGCTTGTTAACTCCGGCATTGAGGGTTCGTGTAATCCTACGCAATGGTGTTCATCATCCAACAAAAGAGTGTAGAGTATGCATTTATCTATTCTGTTATGTGATCAATGTTGAGAGTGTCCACTAGTGAAAGTATGATCCCTAGGCCTTGTTCCTAAATACTGCTATCGCTGCTTGTTTACTGTTTTACTGCGTTACTACTGCTGTGTTACTACTGCTGCGTTACTACTGCTTGTCTACTGTCCTGGGCAAAGCACTTTTCTGGTGCCGTTGCTACTACTTATTTATACCACCTGTATTTCACTATCTCTTCGCCGAACTAGTGCACCTATTAGGTGTGTTGGGGACACAAGAGACTTCTTGCTTTGTGGTTGCAGGGTTGCATGAGAGGGATATCTTTGACCTCTTCCTCCCTGAGTTCGATAAACCTTGGGTGATCCACTTAAGGGAAACTTGCTGCTGTTCTACAAACCTCTGCTCTTGGAGGCCCAACACTGTCTACAGGAAAAGGAGGGGGCGTAGACATCAAGCTATTTTCTGGCGCCGTTGCCGGGGAGGAAAGGTAAAAGGCACTCATACTTCGGTTCCAGGTAATAGTACTTTTCTGGCGCCATTGTGTTTGTGCTCGAAGCTATTTCCTTTAGATCCTGCAATTGCATCTTTTTGTTTCTTGTTTACACTAGTTTGGCATAATGGACAACAATGAGCTTCTTACTTTATTTCCTGATTTAAGACATGGATGGTTTGATCCGAAAATTAAAAAAACCATGGAACATATTAGTATGAACGCAATCACTGCTAATGCTATGAATAAGTCTAAGCTTGGGGAAGCTAGTTTACATAAAAATAATCTTTTTTGCTCCTTAGCTTTTGAAGAAATATTTCATTCTGATAATGCTTTATCTCCCATATGCGATAACTCTAATGATGCTTCTGATATTTTAAATCCACCTGCTGAAAGTATTCCGTATAAAATACCCATGAAAATTATTGAACGTGTTATGGATAACCGCTATGAAGGGGATGGAACTGTCCATCCTAAAGATCATTTACTGTTTTTGCATGAATTATGCGGGTTATTCAAGTGTGCAGGTATCTCTATGGATGAAGTGAGGAAGAAGCTATTCTCTGTTTCGCTGTCTGGTAAAGCGGCGCATTGGTATAAATTGTTGGAGAATAGTCATTCTCTTGGTTGGGAGGAAATTGCATCTCTCTTTTATTCTAAATTTTATCCTCCTCATGAAGTGCATATTGATAGGAATTATATTTATAACTTTTATCCTCATGATGGAGAGAGTATTTCTCAAGCGTGGGGGAGATTGAAGTCACTAATGCTCAAATGTCCCATTCATGAGCTCCCCCGTAATGTTATTGTTAACAATTTTTATGCGAGACTTTCAGGACAACACAAGGACTATCTGGATGCCTGTTCGGAAGGATCTTTCACAAGCAAAGAGGTTGAAGCTAGGTGGGATCTTCTTGATCGGATTGAGGACAACGCTGAAGGATGGGAGAACGACAAAGGTAAAGAGTCAGGTATAAATTATGATTATGAATGCATTGAAGCTTTTATGGATACCGATAAATTTCGAAATATGAGTGCTACTTATGGTCTTGACTCTCAAGTTGCTGCAAATCTTTATAAAGCCTTTGCTTCTCATTTTGAATTGCCTAAAAAGAATTTTGATAAGTATCATGAACCTTTTAAAGAGGCTTGCATGAAGAATGAAATTGTTGTTAATTATTGCAATAAGCATGCTCAAACTCCTAAGAATGCTATTTCCTATAAGCATGTTAATTTTTGTGGAATACATAGACCTTGTGGAATTAATCAAATCAAAGATGAATATTGTATCCATCATGCTAATGAAAAAACTAGAAAGTGGCTTAGGGCTCTAGATGATCTTGGTAAAAAAGTTTGTGCCCTCTATCCTTTTATTTGTGAAGTTTGCCATGAAGTGGGTCATTTTAATTTTCAATGCTCCTCCAATGGTAATTTGAACCCAATGAGTGCTGCAAATTTGTATTGTGATGATGAAATTACTCCTAATCAACATGATGAACTTACTTTATTTTTGGGGTATGAAGAACTGTCGAGAAAAATCTCTTTGTTACATATGAGTGATCTTGATATTGATGATGTCCTGCATGGGTGTTTTTCTTATTGCATTGATAATAGCCATACAAATACTTACATACAAAATATTTTGGAAGATGACACCTTGCCAAAATATGATAGGACCGCTGTGTGTTTTCAACTAATTAATGAAAAGGAGGGATCCTCCCAAGTTTCTTCTATTGTTTCTGAAAGTAAATCAGGTTATGCGGACAAGCCACCCTTCAAGCCTCTTCCTCCTAAAGAAGGGAACGAGGAGAAGGAAGAGAAGAAGAAGAAGAAGAAGAAGAAGAAGGGAACGAAGAAGAAGAAGAAGAAGAAAAAGAAAGAGGTAACGGCGTATCCCCGCGTGAATGAGATAACGCTAGGTAACCGTAAGTATGTTGCTCCTAATGATTATTGTGATAATGAATCTGAATACGATGATCTTCCTATGCCCTTTACATACATTAGTGATCATGATTTGAATGAGCACACTACTTTTGATATTACAAATCTCTGGGAAACTAATTCTGAAAATGATAATAATTGCCATAGTGTCAGTGCTATCCATGCTTCCTCCCATAATGATATAGAAAGCTCTAAGCTTGGGGAAGAGGTGTTTGAAAATCCTTTTGCTACTGATCATTATGTGTTTGATACATCTCCTTCTAATAACAATGATGGTATGGACACAGATAAACCAACTGTGAAAGATAACTATTCTATTTCTTATGATGACATTGTGCCTCCGACCTTTGATGATTATTATAAAGAATGCTATGATATAGGTTATAACTATCCTTATGAAACTTGTCATAGTCATGATTGGATTACCAAAAACAATTCCCTTAGTATGCAACTTGTTTACCATGTTCAAATTCTTGATAATAATCTTGCTCCAATTACTATTAATGAGAATAACTCTTCTTATGCCAAATTTAATGATACTTCTATGCATATGAACCATGATAAGAATGTTTTAAGTGATGGGTATATTGTGGATTTCATCAATGATGCTACTGAAAGTTATTATGAGAGAGGGAAATATGGTTGTATGCATCTTAATAATATTAAGTTTCCCCTCTTTATGTCGAGAATCTTGAAGTTACTCGTGTTTTATCCTCTTATGCTTGTCACTTTGTTCTTCATGAATTCATTTGTGTACAAGATTCCTCTTCATAGGAAGCATGTTAGACTTAAATTTGTTTTGAATTTGCCTCTTGAAGCTCTCTTTTGCTTCGAATACTATTTCCTGCGAGTGGATCATTAAAACTGCTGAGCCCATCTTAATGGCTATAAAGAAAGAACTTCTTGGGAGATAACCCATGTGTTATTTTGCTACAGTACTTTGTTTTATATTTGTGTCTTGGAAGTTGTTTACTACTGTAGCAACCTCTCCTTATCTTAGTTTTGTGTTTTGTTGTGCCAAGTAAATTCGTTGATAGTAAGGTTCATACTAGATTTGGATTACTGCGCAGAAACAGATTTCTTTGCTGTCACGAATCTGGGCAAAATTCTCTATAGGTAACTCAGAAAATTATGCCAATTTACGTGAGTGATCCTCAGATATGTACGCAACTTTCATTCAATTTGAGCATTTTCATTTGAGCAAGTCTGTGCCTCAATAAAATTCGTCTTTACGGACTGTTCCGTTTTGACAGATTCTGCCTTTTATTTCGCATTGCTTCTTTTGCTATGTGGGATGGATTTCTTTGTTCCATTGACTTCCAGTAGCTTTGAGCAATGTCCAGAAGTGTTAAGAATGATTGTGTCACCTCTGAACATGTGTATTTTTTATTATGCACTAACCCTCTAATGAGTTGTTTTGAGTTTGGTGTGAAAGAAGTTTTCAAGGGTCAAGAGAGGAGGATGATACAATGTGATCAAGAAGAGTGAAAAGTCTAAGCTTGGGGATGGCCCGGTGGTTCATCCCTGCATATTTCAAGAAGACTCAAGCATCTAAGCTTGGGGATGCCCAAGGCATCCCCTTCTTCATCGACAAATTATCAGGTTCCTTCTCTTGAAACTATATTTTTATTCGGTCACATCTTATGTACTTTACTTGGAGCGTCTGTATGTTTCTTGTTTTTATTTTTTGTTTGAATAAAGCTTGTGTGGGAGAGAGACACGCTCCGCTGGTTCATATGAACACATGTGTTCTTAGCTTTTAATTTTCATGGCGAAGGTTGAAACTGCTTCGTTAATTGTTATATGGTTGGAAACAAAAAATGCTACATGTAGTAATTGGTATGATGTCTTGAATAACTTGATACTTGGGAATTGTTGTGCTCATGTTTAAGCTCTTGCATCATATGCTTTGCACCTATTAGTGAAGAAATACATAGAGCTTGTTAAAATTTGGTTTGCATGAGTGGTTTCTCTAGAGTCTAGATATTTTCTAGTGAGGTGTTTGAACAACAAGGAAGACGATGTATAGTCTTATAATGCTTGTAATATGTCTTTTATGTAAGTTTTGATGTACTAGTTTATGCTTGTGTTTGCTTCAAACAACCTTGCTAGCCTAAGCCTTGTATCGAGAGGGAATACTTCTCATGCATCCAAAACCCTTGAGCCAACCACTATGCCATTCGAGTCCACCATACCTACCTACTACATGGTATTTCTCCGCCATTCCAAAGTAAATTGCTTGAAGTGCTACCTTTAAATTTCTATCCTCTACCTTTGCAATATATAGCTCATGGGACAAATAGCTTAAAAACTATTGTGGTATTGAATATGTACTTATGCACTTTATCTCTTATTAAGTTGCTTGTTGTGCGATAACCATGTTTCTGGGGACGCCATCAACTACTCTTTGTTTAATATCATGTGAGTTGCTATGCATGTTCGTCTTGTCTGAAGTAAGAGCGATCTACCACCTTATGGTTAGAGCATTGATACGTCCAATTTGCATCACTATTTTATATCATAATTTGCTGTTATTCATTGATATATTTCATATTGGGACACAATACTTATGTTATTTCATCTATTTTGCATGTTTCATCATTATGGGAGGATCGAACACCGGAGCCAGGATTCTGCTGGAAAAAGCACCGTCAGAACGCAATATTTCGGAAGATCAACTCTGGAAGGAAATTATACCAAAAATCCTATTTTTCAAGATGACGAAGGAAGCCAGAAGGAGGAGCCAGGAGGAGCCAGGGTGGGCCCACACCCTAGGGCGGCGCGGCCCAGGCCCTGGCCGCGCCGGCCTATGGTCTGGGGGGCCCACGACCCTTTTCGCCTCCTTTTCTTCGCCAAACCCTTCGTCCCGAAGACCTAAGCCACAGAGGGTACCTCGCGAAGAATTACAGCCGCCTCTGCGGGGCGGAGAACACCAGAGAGAAAAGAGCTCTCCGGCGGGCAGGAATCCGCCGGGGAAATTCCCTCCGGGAGGGGGAAATCGACGCCATCGACACCGTCATCGAGCTGGACATCATCGCCATCACCATCATCATCATCTCCACCATCATCACCGCCGTCATCACCGCTGGACACCGCCACCGCCGTAGCAATTTGGGTTTGATCTTGATTGTTTGATAGGGGAAACTCTCCCGGTATCGATTCCTACTTGTTGTTGATGCTATTGAGTGAAACCATTGAACCAAGTTTATGTTCAGATTGTTATTCATCATCATATCACCTCTGATCATGTTCCGTATGATGTCTCGTGAGTAGTTCGTTTAGTTCTTAAGGACATGGGTGAAGTCTAAATGTTAGTAGTGAATTATGGTTGAGTAATATTCAATGGTGTGATATTTAAGTTGTGGTGTTATTCTTCTAGTGGTGTCATGTGAACGTCGACTACATGACACTTCACCATTTATGGGCCTAGGGGAATGCATCTTGTATTCGTTTGCCAATTGCGGGGTTGCCGGAGTGACAAACCTAAACCCCCGTTGGTATATCGATGCAGGAGGGATCGCAGGATCTCAGAGTTTAAGGCTGTGGTTAGATTTAATTCTTAATTACTTTCTTGTAGTTGCGGATGCTTGCAAGGGGTATAATCACAAGTATGTATTAGTCCTAGGAAGGGTGGTACATTAGCATAGGTTCACCCACACAACACTTATCACAACAATGAAGATTATTTAGCCGTATGTAGCGAAAGCACTAGACTAAAATCCCGTGTGTCCTCGAGAACGTTTGGTCATTATAAGTAAACAAACCGGCTTGTCCTTTGTGCTAAAAAGGATTGGGCCACTCGCTGCAATTATTACTCTCGCACTTTACATACTCGTACTTTATTCAACTGTTACATCAAACCCCCTGAATACTTGTCTCGTGAGCATTTACGGTGAATCCTTCATCGAAACCGCTTGTCAACACCTTCGCTCCTCGTTGGGATCGACATTCTTACTTATCGAAGATACTACGATACACCCCCTATACTTGTGGGTCATCAAGACTATTTTCTCGGCGCCGTTGCCGGGGAGTGAAGCGCTATTGGTAAGTGGAATTGGTAAGGAAAACCTTTCTTGTTGTGCTGATTTTATTTCTGCCGCTGCTATAAGTCATTATGGAGAGATCTTCTCTTCAATTTCTATTTGGGAAATCTACTACTACTGCAACGGTAGTGGATGAGGCGCCAGGTGAGGAAGTAATACCATATAAAATACCTATGAAAATTATTGAACGTGTTATGGATAACCGCTATGAAGGGGATGGAACTGTCCATCCCGGTGATCATTTACTGTTTTTGCATGAATTATGCGGGTTATTCAAATGTGCAGGTATTGCTATGGATGAAGTGAGGAAGAAACTATTCTCTTTGTCGCTGTCCGGTAAGGCAGCGCATTGGTATAAATTACTGGATAATGGGGATTCTCTTGAATGGAATGATATTGTGCCCCGGTTTTATTCTAAGTTCTATCCTCCAAGTGAAATTCATAAGGATCAGAATCGCATATATAATTTTTGGCCTCATGATGGAGAGAGTATTGCCCAAGCTTGGGGGAGATTGAAGTCTTTAATGCTCAAATGCCCCATTCATGAGCTTCCTGGTAATGTTATTATTGATAATTTCTATGCAAGACTTTCTTTTCAAGACAAGACCTTGCTGGATACTTCTTGTTCTGGATCATTTACACGCAACAAAGAAGAGTTTAAAAGGGACCTTCTTGATCGGATCCAAGAAAATACTGAAGGTTGGGAGAACGACAAGGATAGAGAATCAGGTATAATTTATGATTATAAATGCATTGAAGCTTTTATGGATACTGATAAATTTCGTAATATGAGTGCTATATATGGTCTTGATTCTCAAGTTGCTGTAAATCTTTATAAAGCTTTTGCCTCTCATTATGAATTGCCAAAGAAGAATTTTGATAAGTATCATGAACCGTATAAAGATAAAATTGATTCATCTATTAATAAATGCGTTGTAGTTGAAACTGCTGATCGTGTTATTCCTGAAGCTTATATTGAAAAAACTCCTTTCCCTGCTAAAATGAAAGAGTATTCTGTTATAAATAGTGCGGTTCATAAAAGTGAAAAGAAACCTGTAGAACCTGAAGAACAAATAAAAGTTGAACCTGCTGTTGCAATAGTTAAAGATCTTGTGACTGAAAATGTGGAGGATGGTCATATTATTTTCTGTGAAGATGCTTCTAATATTGTTTCACATCCTAATAAACCCAAACAAGCTAGTGTTCCTATGATATCTGTTAAAATTGGTGATCATTGTTATTATGGATTATGTGATATTGGTGCAAGTGTTAGTGCTATTCCGTATGAGCTTTACACGGAGATTATGCACGAAATTGATTCTTGTGAACTTGAAGATATTGATGTGGTTATTCAGCTGGCTAATAGAGAAACTATTTCTCGAATTGGTATTGTTCGAGATGTGGAAGTTTTATGCGGTAAGATTAAATATCCTGCCGACTTTTTGGTACTTGGTTCTGCTGCTAGTGATTATTGTCCTATTATTTTTGGTAGACCTTTTCTAAATACTTGTGGAGCTATTATAGATTGCAAGAAAGAGAAAATTTTGACTAAATTCGCTGGTGAATCTTATGAGTTTAACTTCTCTAAATTTACTAAAACTCCTTATAAAGCTGATTTGCCTAGTAATGATTTTAAAATGGAGCAATGTGCATCTATTGTTCTTGTTCCTAATAATCCTTTGCAGCAACATTTGGAGGATAGCGAGAGTGAAGTTTTTAGGAAAGAAAGAGATGAGCTTGAGGAAATTTTTCTTCGCCAACCTATTCTCAAGCATGATTTGCCGGTGGAAGATTTGGGTACAACACCGCCACCAAAGGAAGATCCTGTTTTTGATTTAAAGCCTTTACCTGATAATCTTAAATATGCTCATATTGATGATAAGAAAATATATCCTGTTATTATTAGTTCTAAGCTTTCAGAGATTGAGGAAGAAAGGTTATTGGAAATATTGAAGAAGCATCGAGGCGCTATTGGCTACACTCTTGATGATTTGAAGGGGATTTCTCCGTCTATATGCCAACATGCTATTAATATGGAAGATGATGCAAAGCCTGTTGTTGAACCTCAGCGTCGTCTAATTCCGAAGATGAAGGAAGTGGTAAGGAATGAGGTATTACGACTTCTTGAAGCTGGTATTATATATCCTATTGCTGATAGTAGATGGGTTAGTCCTGTGCATTGCGTTCCCAAGAAAGGAGGTATGACTGTTGTGCCTAATGATAATGATGAGCTCATTCCTCAAAGAGTAGTTGTAGGGTATAGAATGTGCATTGATTTTCGAAAAGTTAATAAAGTTACTAAGAAAGATCATTACCCTTTACCATTTATTGATCAAATGCTAGAAAGATTGTCTAAAAATACTCATTTTTGCTTTCTTGATGGTTATTCTGGGTTTTCACAAATTGCTGTTAAAGCTAAAGATCAAGAGAAAACCACCTTTACTTGTCCTTATGGAACTTATGCTTATAGACGCATGCCTTTTGGTTTATGTAATGCTCCTGCTACTTTTCAAAGATGCATGTCTGCTATTCTTCATGGTTTTTGTGAAAGTATTGTAGAGGTATTCATGGATGATTTTTCCGTCTATGGGAATTCTTTTGATAGTTGCTTGCGAAACCTTGATAAAGTTTTGCAGAGATGTGAAGAAACTAACCTTGTTCTTAATTGGGAGAAATGCCACTTTATGGTTAATGAAGGAATTGTATTGGGACATAAAATTTCTGAGAGAGGTATTGAAGTTGATAGAGCTAAAGTTGAAGCAATTGAGAAGATGCCCTATCCGAGGGATGTTAAAGGTATTCGTAGTGTTCTTGGTCATGCTGGGTTTTATAGGAGATTTATTAAAGATTTCTCCAAGATTTCAAAGCCTCTTACTAATCTTCTTCAAAAAGATGTACCATTTGTTTTTGATGATGATTGTAAGGAAGCTTTTGAAACTCTTAAGAAAGCCTTAACAACTGCTCCTATAGTTGAACCTCCTGATTGGAACTTACCATTTGAAATTATGTGTGATGCTAGTGATTTTACTGTAGGCGCTGTTCTTGGACAGCGAGTAGATAAAAAACTGAATGTTATTCATTATGCTAGTAAAACTCTTGATGCTGCTCAAAGAAATTATGCTACAACTGAAAAAGAATTATTAGCTGTAGTCTTTGCTTGTGATAAATTTAGATCTTATATTGTTGATTCAAAAGTTACTATTCATACTGATCATGCTGCAATTAGATACCTAATGACAAAGAAAGATGCTAAGCCTAGGCTTATTAGATGGGTACTTCTTTTGCAAGAATTTGATTTACATATTGTAGATAGGAAAGGTGCTGATAATCCTGTTGCTGATAATTTGTCTAGATTGGAAAATATTGCTTATGATCCTGTTCCTGTTAATGATAGTTTTCCAAATGAACAATTGGCTGTAATAAAGGTGAGCTCGCGAGACAGTCCTTGGTATGCTGATTATGCTAACTTTATTGTTTCCAAGTACTTGCCTCCAACCTTTTCAGCTCGGCAAAGGAGGAAATTCTTTTATGACTTGAGGCATTATTTCTGGGATGACCCACACTTATATAAAGAAGGAGTGGATGGTATTATGCGAAGATGTGTTCCTGAGTATGAACAACAAGAAATATTGAGTAAATGTCATGGTAGTGCTTATGGAGGACATCACGCTGGAGAAAGAACCGCGCAAAAGGTTCTACAATCAGGTTTTTATTGGCCAACTCTCTTCAAAGATGCGAGAAAGTTTATTTTATCTTGTGATGAATGCCAAAGGGTTGGTAATATCTCCAGACGCAATGAAATGCCTATGAATTATACTCTTGTTATTGAACCATTTGATTGTTGGGGATTTGACTTCATGGGACCTTTTCCGTCTTCTAAGGTAACACTCATATACTTGTTGCTGTTGATTATGTTACTAAATGGGTGGAAGCTATACCTACAAAAAGTGCTGATGGTGAGACCTCTTTAAGAATGCTCTTAGATATTATTTTTCCTAGATTTGGAGTACCTAGATATATTATGACCGATGGAGGTTCTCATTTTATTCATGGAGGTTTTAGAAAAACTCTTGCTAAGTATGGTATTAATCATAGAATTGCTTCTGCTTATCATCCTCAAACTAGTGGTCAAGTAGAATTATCAAATAGAGAGATTAAATCTATTTTGGGAAAGACCGTTAATAAAACTAGGAAGAATTGGGCTAGTAAATTGAAGGATGCACTTTGGGCTTATAGAACTGCTTATAAAAATCCCATGGGAATGTCACCTTATAAAATGGTTTATGGGAAAGCTTGTCATTTACCTCTAGAACTAGAGCACAAAGCTTATTGGGCTGTTAGAGAATTAAATAAAGATCCTAAACTTGCCGGTGATAAGAGGTTGTTGCAATTGAGTTCTCTAGATGAATGGAGAAGTGAAGCATATGAAAATGCTAAACTCTTTAAAGAGAAAGTTAAAAAATGGCATGATAGGAGGATTATCAAAAGAGAATTTAATATTGGGGATAAAGTCCTATTGTATCGGTCTCGTCTCAGATTCTTTGCAGGGAAATTACTCTCGAAATGGGAAGGACCATATGTTGTCGAGGAGGTGTATCGTTCAGGAGCAATCAAAATTAGCTCTCTCCAAGGCAATGCTACGCAAGTGGTGAATGGACAAAGACTCAAGCATTATATCTCGGGTGATTCTTATAATGTTGATGTTGATATTATTCAAGTGGAAACACCGGAGGCCTACATCAAAGGGCAAATTGACAGTCCGCCAGAACTCGACTTCGAATAGGTAACAGTACTGGTAATGAAAAGTACGCAATTTACTTTCCGAACTATATTTTTGCTGTTTTTGGAAAATATGAGAAATTACGAGTTTGAAACGGAGTGGAAAGGATGCACGAGGGGGTGCCACCATAGGGCGGCGCGGCCTGACCTGGGCCCGCGCTGGCCTATGGTTTGGCCGCCTCGTCGCCCCTTTCCGACTCTGGTTCGATCTGGTGCTTTCCTTTTGACGAGAAAAATTTTGCTATATAATCCCCCGGACCCCTGGAGGTCCGTATATCGTTTTCTCGACGTGTTTTGTTTCGAGCTGTTTCTGCCAGATCTGTTTTCGGTTTAGAAGCACCATGGCCTCCAACAACAAGGGCAAGGGGCTTTTGGAGGAAGAGAAGGAGGTGCCATCAAGACAAGAGCAGCAAGCCGGAGGAAGCAAGCAAATCTTGGTGGGATCTGTTGACACTCGACGTTTTTTTTTTTTTTCATAACCTGCAGGGACCTTTACCACCCGCTCTTAGCCTCGACTCTTTCCCCATGATGGAAGAAGTCATACGGATTACCGATGAGTTTTATGATCAATATCGGGCTCTACGAAGAGAAGTGGAGATACTCCAGGAGGAGAATTGCCGTCTCCGAAGAATGATTGAATACCACTCGATTCGCGTCACAAGGTCGTCATCGCCAACTTCGGATAACAATGAATCTCTTCGAATCTTAGTGCAGAATTGTCAAGCTGAGAAACTGAAGACGAAGGAGCTTATTAAGAAGCTCGGGAGGAGTTCATCACCATCATCGCCAAAGGAGTAATTCATCATCGGTATTGGCATCCCCTTGGTTTGTTCCAAGCTTGGGGAGTGCCGGTATCACATTATCACTACCTTTTACTTTTATTGTCAAGTAGTGTCATATCATGAGTAGGGAAGTTATCATATAAGATGGGTTGCGTTTGGAAGTATCTCTCCTTTAGTTGGTTATCTATGTATCCCTTGGTGTGAGTTATCGTTATGGAATATTAATGAGAAGTCTTATCATTTACATATTGCACATCTTATTTTAGTTTGCAATCTCTATTATATGATTCACCTTGTTGTTAGTATTGGTATCACTTTGGGAGCATTGAATAAATCTATTTGGTTTTGGCAAACTTAGCATTGGTCAATAGCAACAACACTTTGAGGTTTAAATAGAAAAGAGAAATACATGTAGATGTTTCATTGTCTTTCTTGTTACTCATAGCTTATTATTCTGAAGTTAAAATTGTTTGTACTTACAAGGAAGATGCATGATTGTTTCTATCACATGTATATTTGTTTGTTTCCCTCGACTCTTATGCTTGCTAATTAACCTTGCTAGCCAAAGACCTGTACTGAGAGGGAATACTTCTCGTGCATCCAAACCTTAACCCAAACCTATGCCATCTGTGTCCACCATACCTACCTACTACATGGTATTTTCTGCCATTCCAAGTAAATACTTCATGTGCTACCTTTAAACAATTCAAAACTTAGTATCTCTTATTTGTGTCAATGTTTCATAGCTCATGAGGAAGTATGTGGTGTTTTATCTTTCAATCTTGTTGGGCAACTTCCACCAATGGACTAGTGGCTTCACCCGCTTATCCAATAATTTTGCAAAAAGAGTGGCAATGGGATTCCCAGTCCCAAATTGATTAAACTAAATAGACACTCCTCCATGGTATGTGATTGATGGACGGCACCCGAAGGATTCGGTTAGCCATGGCTTGTGTAAGCAAAGGTTGGGGGAGTGTCATCATCATAATAAAGCTAAAATAAAAGGCACTCCTTCATGGTATGAGATTGTTGGCGGTGCACCCGAGGATTCGGTTAGCCATGGTTTGTGAAAGAAAGGTTGGAAGGAGTGCCACACAAAATGAAAATAATATGGGAGCCGCTCTTAGGAGGTTGTCCGGCAAGGGGTTAGAGTACCCGCTACAGTCGTTGACAACAACAAACACCTCTCAAAATGTTACTTTTATTCTCTTTATATGATTGCAAAAATTGAAAAAGCTCTAGCACATGATTTAATCCCTGCTTCCCTCTCGCGAAGGGCCTGTCTTTTACTTTATGCTGAGTCGTAAACCTATTTCCCTCCATCTCAAGCAAGCATTTGAGTAGTTGTGATCAAACCATTATATTGTGATTTGCTACATCATGTCTTTTATTCTTCTTTGTTTAGTACAAGTTTTATCTGAATGAATATAGCTTTGCAAGTTATCAATGATCATGAGAAAACCATTATGATTGAGTATGCAAGTTGTGCCTTATAAACTTTAACATGGGAGCGCTGCTCAATGAGATATAATCTGTTAATTGTTCTCTGACCAAGAACGAAGTTTGCCATCACCAATTATGATTTCTTATGCACCTTTACTTGTGATTACCTTATACTTGTTTCAATATGAGTTATAAGAGATCGTTTACTATAATGTCCTGTGTGAATGAATATGATGCTTCTTGTCCGTATTTTATTCATCGACTCTTCACTCCATAAACATGTGGTCATGTCTATCGAGCTCAGTTTCGCTTGGGGACAAGCGAAGTCTAAGCTTGGGGGGAGTTGATACGTCCAATTTGCATCACTATTTTATATCATAATTTGCTGTTATTCATTGATATATTTCATATTGGGACACAATACTTATGTTATTTCATCTATTTTGTATGTTTCATCATTATTGGAGGATCGAACACCGGAGCCAGGATTCTGCTGGAAAAGCACCGTCAGAACGCAATATTTCGGAAGATCAACTCTGGAAGGAAATTATACCAAAAATCCTATTTTTCAAGATGACGAAGGAAGCCAGAAGGAGGAGCCAGGAGGAGCCAGGGTGGGCCCACACCCTAGGGCGGCGCGGCCCAGTGCCCCGGCCGCGCCGGCCTATGGTCCAGGGCCCACGACCTTTTCGCCTCCTTTTCTTCGCCAAACCCTTCGTCCCGAAGACCTAAGCCACATAGGGTACCTCGCGAAGAGTTACAGCCGCCTCTGCGGGGCGGAGAACACCAGAGAGAAAAGAGCTCTCCGGCGGGCAGGAATCCGCCGGGGAAATTCCCTCCGGGAGGGGGAAATCGACGCCATCGACACCGTCATCGAGCTGGACATCATCGCCATCACCATCATCATCATCTCCACCATCATCACCGCCGTCATCACCGCTGGACACCGCCACCGCCGTAGCAATTTGGGTTTGATCTTGATTGTTTGATAGGGGAAACTCTCCCGGTATCGATTCCTACTTGTTGTTGATGCTATTGAGTGAAACCATTGAACCAAGTTTATGTTCAGATTGTTATTCATCATCATATCACCTCTGATCATGTTCCGTATGATGTCTCGTGAGTAGTTCGTTTAGTTCTTGAGGACATGGGTGAAGTCTAAATGTTAGTAGTGAATTATGGTTGAGTAATATTCAATGGTGTGATATTTAAGTTGTGGTGTTATTCTTCTAGTGGTGTCATGTGAACGTCGACTACATGACACTTCACCATTTATGGGCCTAGGAGAATGCATCTTGTATTCGTTTGCCAATTGCGGGGTTGCCGGAGTGACAGAAACCTAAACCCCCGTTGGTATATCGATGCAGGAGGGATCGCAGGATCTCAGAGTTTAAGGCTGTGGTTAGATTTAATTCTTAATTACTTTCTTGTAGTTGCGGATGCTTGCAAGGGGTATAATCACAAGTATGTATTAGTCCTAGGAAGGGCGGTACATTAGCATAGGTTCACCCACACAACACTTATCACAACAATGAAGATTATTTAGCCGTATGTAGCGAAAGCACTAGACTAAAATCCCGTGTGTCCTCGAGAACGTTTGGTCATTATAAGTAAACAAACCGGCTTGTCCTTTGTGCTAAAAAGGATTGGGCCACTCGCTGCAATTATTACTCTCGCACTTTACATACTCGTACTTTATTCAACTGTTACATCAAACCCCCCTGAATACTTGTCTGTGAGCATTTACAGTGAATCCTTCATCGAAACTGCTTGTCAACACCTTCTGCTCCTCGTTGGGATCGACATTCTTACTTATCGAAGATACTACGATACACCCCCTATACTTGTGGGTCATCAAGCATGCATATTGTTAGAGAAGAACATTGGGCCGCTAACTAAAGCCATGATCCATGGTGGAAGTTTCAGTTTTGGACATATAACCTCAATCTCATATGAGAAAAATTAATTGTTGCTACATGCTTATGCATAAAAGAGGAGTCCATTATCTGTTGTCTATGTTGTCCCGGTATGGATGTCTAAGTTGAGAATAATCAATAGCGAGAAATCCAATGCGAGCTTTCTCCTTAGACCTTTGTACAGGCGGCATAGAGGTACCCCTTTGTGACACTTGGTTAAAACATGTGCATTGCGATAATCCCGGTAGTCCAAGCTAATTAGGACAAGGTGCGGGCACTATTAGTATACTATGCATGAGACTTGCAACTTATAAGATATAATTTACATGATACATATGCTTTATTACTACCGTTGACAAAATTGCTTCTTGTTTTCAAAATAAAAAGCTCTAGCACAAATATAGCAATCAATGCTTCCCTCTGCGAAGGGCCATTCTTTTACTTTTATGTTGAGTCAGTTTACCCATTTCTCTCCATCTTAGAAGCAAACACTTGTATTAACTGTGCATTGATTCTTACATACTTGCTTATTGCACTTGTTATATTTCTTTGCATTGACAACTATCCATAAGATATACATGTTACAAGTTGAAAGCAACCGCTGAAACTTAATCTTCCATTGTGTTGCTTCAATGTCTCTACTATGAATTTATTGCTTTATGAGTTAACCCTTATGCAAGACTTATTGATGCTTGTCTTGAAAGTACTATTCATGAAAAGTCTTTGCTATATGATTCAATTGTTTACTCATTGCATTAACATTGCTTTGAATCGCTGCATTCATCTCATATGCTTTACAATAGTATGATTAAGATTATGTTGGTAGCATGTCACCTCAGAAATTATCTTTTATCGTTTACCTACTCGAGGACGAGTAGGAACTAAGCTTGGGGATGCTGATACGTCTCCAACGTATCTATAATTTCTGATGTTCCATGTTTGTTTTATGACAATACCTACATGTTTTGCTTGCACTTTATATCATATTATGGCATTTATTGGACTAACCTATTAACAAGATGCCACGGTGCAGGTTTACATTTATTATGTCTGTTTATTGCAGAAAAGGCCCAAAAACCAAAGTGCTCGGAAAAATCCAGAAAAATTACAGAAATTCTATTTCGCCGGAAGACTCACGGAGCCAGAAGGGCAAGCCAGGGGGAGGCCCAGGGCCTCCTCCTCATAGGCCGGCGCGGCCTGGAGGGTGGTCACCCCACCCTATGGTGTGGGCCCCTCGGGACTCTTCCGACTCCGACTCTTCGCCTATTTAAGCCGTCGTGACCTAAAACTTCGACACAGTTCGACGGAAACAGAGAAAACCATCCAGAGCCGCCGCCATCTCGAAAGTCCAATTCGGGGGGACAGAAGTCGCTGTTCCGGCACCCTGCCGGGACGGGGAATTGCCCCCGGAGCCATCTCCACCGCCGTCTTCACCGCCATCTTCACCGCCATCGCTGCCTCCATGATGAGGAGGGAGTAATCCACCCCCGAGGCTGAGGGCTCCGCTGTAGCTATGTGGTTCATCTCTCTCCCATGTACCTCAATACAATAATCTCATGAGCTGCTTTACATGATTGAGATTCATATGAGTTTTGTATCACTATTCATCTATGTGCTACTCTAGTGATGTTATTAAAGTAGTTTTATTCCTCCTGCACGGTGTAATGGTGACAGTGTGTGCATCCGTGTTAGTACTTGGCGTATGCTATGATTATGATCTCTTGTAGATTATGAAGTTAACTATTGCTATGATGGTATTGATGTGATCTATTCCTCCTACATAGTGTGAAGGTGACAGTGTGCATGCTATGTTAGTACTTGGTTTAGTCGTGTTGATCTTTCATGCACTCTAAGGTTATTTAAATATGAACATTGAATTGTGGAGCTTGTTAACTCCGGCATTGAGGGTTCATGTAATCCTACGCAATGGTGTTCATCATCCAACAAAAGAGTGTAGAGTATGCATTTATCTATTCTGTTATGTGATCAATGTTGAGAGTGTCCACTAGTGAAAGTATGATCCCTAGGCCTTGTTCCTAAATACTGCTATCGCTGCTTGTTTACTGTTTTACTGCGTTACTACTGCTGTGTTACTACTGCTGCGTTACTACTGCTTGTTTACTGTCCTGGGCAAAGCACTTTTCTGGTGCCGTTGCTACTACTTATTTATACGACCTGTATTTCACTATCTCTTCGCCGAACTAGTGCACCTATTAGGTGTGTTGGGGACACAAGAGACTTCTTGCTTTGTGGTTGCAGGGTTGCATGAGAGGGATATCTTTGACCTCTTCCTCCCTGAGTTCGATAAACCTTGGGTGATCCACTTAAGGGAAACTTGCTGCTGTTCTACAAACCTCTGCTCTTGGAGGCCCAACACTGTCTACAGGAAAAGGAGGGGGGCGTAGACATCAAGGGCCCAGAGTATATCTATCCGTCATCGGAATGGACAAATCCCACTGTTGATCCATATGCCTCAACTCATACTTTCCGGATACTTAATCCCACCTTTATAACCACCCATTTACGCAGTGGCGTTTGATGTAATCAAAGTACCTTTCCGGTATAAGTGATTTACATGATCTCATGGTCATAAGGACTAGATAACTATGTATCGAAAGCTTATAGCAAATAATTTAATGACGAGATCTTATGCTACGCTTAATTGGGTGTGTCCATTACATCATTCATACAATGATATAACCTTGTTATTAATAACATCCAATGTTCATGATTATGAAACTAATCATCCATTAATCAACAAGCTAGTTAAGAGGCATACTAGGGACTTCTTTGTTGTTTACATATCACACATGTATCAATGTTTCGGTTAATACAATTATAGCATGGTACATAAACATTTATCATAAATATAAAGATATATAATAATAACCACTTTATTATTGCCTCTAGGGCATATCTCCTTCAGTCTCCCACTTGCACTAGAGTCAATAATCTAGATTACATTGTAATATACCTAACACCCATGGCATTCTGGTGTTGGTCATGCTTTGCCCTAGGGAGAGCTTTAGTCAACGGATCTGCTACATTCAGATCAGTGTGTACTTTGCAAATCTTTACTTCTCCATCTTCGATGTACTCGCGAATCGAGTGGTAACGCAGCTTGATATGCTTCAGCCTCTTGTGTGACCTTGGCTCTTGTGCATTGGCGATGGCACCCATGTTATCACAGTAAATGATTAATGGGTCCAATGCACTAGGAACCACACCGAGCTCTACAATGAACCTCTTCATCCATACCGCTTCTGATGAAGCCTCTGAAGCCGCTATGTACTCTGATTCTGTTGAAGACTTCGCCACCGTGCACTGCTTCGAGCTTGCCCAGCTTACTGCAGCACCATTCAATATAAACACGTACCCAGACTGTGACTTAGAGTCATCAGGATCAGTGTTCCAACTTGCATCGGTGTACCCGTTTACAACGAGCTCTTGGTCACCTCCATAACAAAGAAACATATCCTTAGTTCTTTTCAAGTACTTCAGGATATTCTTGACCGCTGTCCAGTGTTCCATTCCTGGATCACTTTGATATCTGCTAGTCAAACTAACAACATGTGCTATATCCGGTGTAGTACATAGCATGGCATACATGATAGATCCTACTGCCGAGGCATAGGGGATATTTCTCATCCTTTCTCTTTCTTCTGCCGTAGCCGGTCCTTGAGTCTTACTCAAGACCTTGCCTGGTAACATAGGTAAGAACCCTTTCTTACTTTCGTCCATTCTAAACTTCTTTAGAATCTTGTCCAGGTATGTACTCTGTGATAGCCCTATTAGGCGTCTTGATCTATCTCTATAAATCTTGATGCCTAATATATACGATGCTTCACCAAGGTCTTTCATTGAAAAACTATTATTCAAATAACCTTTTACACTGCTTAATAGTTCTATATCATTCCCGATCAATAATATGTCATCTACATATAATATCAGGAATGCTACAGAGCTCCCACTCACCTTCTTGTAAATACAGGCCTCTCCATGACACTGTATAAACCCGAAGTCTTTGATCACCTTATCAAAGCGTCGGTTTCAACTTCTTGATGCTTGCTTCAGTCCATAGATTGAACGCTGAAGTTTGCATACTTTGTCAGCATTTTTAGGATCAACAAAACCTTTGGGTTGTACCATATACAACTCTTCCTCAATGTCTCCATTAAGGAACGCTGTTTTAACATCCATCTGCCAAATCTCATAATCGAAAAATGCAGCTATTGCTAACAAAATCCTCACAGATTTTAGCTTCGCTACAGGTGAGAAAGTCTCATCATAGTCAACTCCTTGAATTTGTCGGAAACCCTTTGCAACAAGTCGAGCTTTATAGACAGTAATATTACCATCAGCATCTGTTTTTCTCTTGAAGATCCATTTATTCTCGACAGCCTTGCGGCTATCAGGTAAGTCTACCAAAGTCCATACTTTGTTATCATACATGGATCCCATTTCGGATTTCATGGCTTCTTGCCATTTCTTGGAATCTGGGCTCATCATCGCTTCTTCATACGTCGCAGGGTCCTCATCATTGTTATCCACAATCATGACATTTAGACAAGGATCATACCAATCAGGAGTGGTACGTTCCCTTGTCGATCTACGAGGTTCAGTAGTTTCCTCATTCGAAGTTTCATGATCATTATCATTAGCTTCCTCCGTTGCTTGCAGCGGCGGTGACAGAACAGTTCCGATCATGCGCTACTCTGATCAACGAGTATAGATTCATCAATCTCATCGAGTTCTACTTTTCTTCCAGTCACTTCTTTAGTGAGAAATTCTTTCTCAAGAAAGGTTCCGTTCTTGGCAACAAAGATTTTGCCTTCGGATTTGTGATAGAAAGTGTACCCTATAGTTTCCTTAGGGTATCCTATGAAGACGCATTTCTCCGCTTTGGGTTCTAGCTTGTCCGGTTGTAACTTCTTTACATAGGCTTCGCAACCCCAAACTTTAAGGAACGACAGCTTAGGTTTCTTATTAAACTATAATTCATACGGTGTCGTTTCTACGGATTTTGATGGTGCTCTATTTAAAGTGAATGCGGCTGTCTCTAATGCATAACTCCAAAATGATAACGGCAAATCAGTAAGAGACATCATAGAACGAACCATATCTAAGAGAGTTCGATTACGACGTTCGGACACACCGTTTCGTTGAGGTGTTCCCGGCGGTGTCAATTGTGAAAGTATTCCGCATTTCTTTAAATGCATGCCAAACTCATAACTCAGATATTCACCTCCACGATCAGATCGTAGAAATTTAATCTTCTTGTTACGTTGATTTTCTACTTCACTTTGGAATTCCTTAAACTTCTCGAAAGTTTCGGATTTATGTTTCATGAAATAGATATACCCATATCTACTCAGATTATCTGTGAAGGTTAGAACATAACGATAACCACCGCGCGATGCTATGCTCATTGGTCCGCACACATCGGTATGTATGATTTCCAATAAGTCAGTAGCTCGCTCCATCATACCAGAAAATGGAGTCTTAGTCATTTTTTCCATTAGACATGCTTCGCATCTATCAAGTGACTCAAAGTCAAGTGATTCAAGTAATCCATCGGTATGGAGTTTCTTCATGCGTTTCACTCCAATATGACCAAGACGACAGTGCCACATATAAGTAGAATTATCATTCAATTTAATCCGCTTAGCATCAATGTTATGTATATGCGTATCACTACTATCGAGATCTAACAGAAATAAGCCATTCTTTTCAGGTGCTCGACCATAAAAGATATTATTCATAAAAATAGAACAACCATTATTCTCAGACTTGAATGAATAACCGTCTTGCATTAAACAAGATCCAGATATAATGTTCATGCTCAACGCGGGTACAAAATAACAATTATTTAGGCTTAAAACTAATCCCGAAGGTAGATGTAGAGGAAGTGTGCCGACAGCGATCACATCGACTTTGGATCCGTTTCCAACGCGCATCGTCACTTCATCTTTCAGTAGTCTTCGTTTATTCTTTAGTTCCTGTTTCGAGTTACATATATGAGCAACCGAACCAGTATCAAATACCCAGGTACTAGAACGAGAACCAGTGAGATAAACATCTATAACATGTATATCAGATATACCTTCTTTCTTCTTCTTGACAAGGCCGCTCTTCGGATCAGCCGGATACTTGGAGCAATTACGCTTCCGGTGTCCCTTCTCCTTGCGATTAGCACTCAGCATCAGGCTTAGGGCCGTTCTTAGGTTTCATAGGAGGCGTGGCAGCTTTCTTGCCACCCTTCTTGAATTTCCCCTTAGACTTGCCCTGTTTCTTGAAACTGGTGGTCTTGTTGACCATCAACACTTGGTGCTCTTTCTTGATCTCAATCTCAGCAGCTTTTAGCATGCCAAAGAGTTCAGGTAACTCCTTGTTCATGTTCTCGCATATTGTAGTTCATCACAAAGTTCTTGTAACTTGGTGGCAGTGATTGAAGGACACGATTAATCCCCAGTCTGTTAGAAATCACTATTCCCAAGTCACTGAGTTTCTTCGCATGCCCGGTCATGGCGAGCATGTGCTCACTAACGGAGCTACCTTCTTCCATCATACAGCTGAAGAAATGTTTCGATACTTCATAGCATTCCACGGCCGCATGAGTCTCAAAAATAGCTTTTAGCTCTTTCATCAACCCATGAGGATCGTGGTGCTCAAAACGTTTTTGAAGATCGGATTCCGCATCGCACAGATGGCACCGAACTTGAGAGTACCGAGTTTTCCGAGTCTCGTAAACAGCTTTTACTTCATCGGTTTCGGTTTCTGCGGGGAGGGTCACCTAGCGGTGCATCAAGCACATATTGCAGATTTCCGCCAGAGAGGAAGATCCTCACATGACGGAACCAGTCGGTGAAGTTGCTACCGTTGCTCTTAAGTTTTTCTTTCTCTAGGAACTGGTTAAAATTGATTGGGGACGCCATCTCTACAACATATATTTGCAAAAGTTTAGACTAAGTTTATGACAAATTGAGTTCAAATTTTAATTCAACATAATTAAAAATCTAGGTGAACTCCCACTCAAAACAATATCCCTCGCATTGTCTTAGTGATCACACGAACCAAATCCACCGCACCTAAGTCCGATCATCACGAGACAAGGTGTGACTTCAATGGTGAACACTCAAACTGTTCATCATATCAACCATATGATTCATGCTCTACCTTTCGGTATCACGTGTTCCGAGACCATGTCTGTACATGCTAGACTCGTCAAGGCCACCTTAGTATCCGCATGTGCAAAACTGTCTTGCACCCGTTGTATGCACTTGTTGATTCTATCACACCCGATCATCACGAGATGCTTCGAAATGACAAGTCTTGGCAACGGTGCTACTAAGGATGAACACTTTATTATCTTGAGATTTTAGTGAGGGATCATCTTATAATGCTACCGTCGCGATCTAAGCAAAATAAGATGCATAAAAGGATTAACATCACATGCAGTTCATATGTGATATGATATGGCCCTTTTGTCTTTGCGCCTTTGATCTTCATCTCCAAAGCACAGACATGATCTCCATCATCTTCGGGCATGATATCCATCATCGTCGGCGTAGCGTCAAGGTCAATGGCGCCGTCTTCATGATTGTCCTCCATGTAGCAACTATTACAACTACTTTGAAATACTACTCAACATGAAATTTAAAGACAACCATAAGGCTCCTGCCGGTTGCCACAATACAATAATGATCATCTCATACATATTCATCATCACATTATGGCCATATCACATCACCAAACCCTGCAAAAACAAGTTAGACGTCTCTAATTTGGTTTGCATATTTTACGTGGTTTAGGGTTTTCGATAGAGATCTAATCTACCTACGAACATGAACCACAACGGTGATACTAATGTTTTCAATAGAAGAGTAAATTGAATCTTCACTATAGTAGGAGAGACAGACACCCGCAAAGCCTCTTATGCAATACAAGTTGCATGTCGAACGAGGAACAAGTCTCATGAATGCGGTCATGTAAAGTTAGTCCGAGCCGCTTCATCCCACTATGCCACAAAGATGCAAAGTACTCAACTAAAGATAACAAGAGCATCAACGCCCACAAAACCATTGTGTTCTACTCGTGCAACCATCTATGCATAGACCTGGCTCTGATACCACTGTAGGGATTCGTTGCATAGAAAACAAAAATTTTCCTACCGCAAACACGCAATCCAAGCCAAGATGCAATCTAGAAGACGGTAGCAACGAGGAGATTATCGAGTCTCACCCTTGAAGAGATTCCAAAGCCTACAAGATGAGGCTCTTGTTGCTGCGGTAGACGTTCACTTGCCGCTTGCAAAAGCGCGTAGAAGATCTTGATCACGGCGCCACGAACGGGCAGCACCTCCGTACTCGGTCACACGTTCGGTTGTTGATGAAGATGACGTCCACCTCCCCGTTCCAGTGGGCAGCGGAAGTAGTAGCTCCTCTTGAATCCGACAGCACGACGGCGTGGTGTCGGTGGTGGTGGAGAAACCCGGCGGAGCTTCGCTAAGCGTGCGGGAAGTGGAGGAGCGGGGCGGCTAGGGTTTGGGGAGAGGGGGGCGCCGGCCACTAAGGGGTGCGGCCACCTTGTGGTCTTGGGGTGGCCGGCCCCCTCCCCTTGGCCCCTCATTATATAGGTGGAAGCCCCAAGTGTTGGACTACAAGTCTTCGAATAAGACCCGAACCCAAAACCTTCCATGTGATAGGGAAACCTACCCAAGGTGGGAATCCCACTTGGGGTGGGATTCCCCCTTCCATGTGGGGGGTGGCCGGCCCCCATAGGGGGAGTCCACTTGGGACTCCTCCCCCTCTAGGGTTGGCCGGCCATGGAGGTGGAGTCCCTCCAGGACTCCACCTTCCTTGGTGGTTTCTTCCGGACTTTTCTAGAACCTTCTAGAACCTTCCATAGAACCTTCCGGATCATTTTAAATCACATAAAATGACTTCTTATATATGAATCTTATTCTCCGGACCATTCCGGAACTCCTCGTGATGTCCAGGATCTCATCCGGGACTCCGAACAAATATTCGAACTCCATTCCATATTCAAGTTCTACCATTTCAACATCCAACTTTAAGTGTGTCACCCTACGGTTCGCGAACTATGCGGACATGGTTGAGTACTCACTCCGACCAATAACCAATAGCGGGATCTGGAGATCCATAATGGCTCCCACATATTCAACGATGACTTTAGTGATCGAATGAACCATTCACATACGATACCAATTCCCTTTGTCACGCGATATTTTACTTGTCCGAGGTTTGATCATCGGTATCACTCTATACCTTGTTCAACCTCGTCTCCTGACAAGCACTCTTTACTCATACCGTGGTATGTGGTCTCTTATGAACTTATTCATATGCTTGCAAGACATTAGACGACATTCCACCGAGAGGGCCCAAAGTATATCTATCCGTCATCGGAATGGACAAATCCCACTGTTGATCCATATGCCTCAACTCATACTTTCCGGATACTTAATCCCACCTTTATAACCACCCATTTACGCAGTGGCGTTTGATGTAATCAAAGTACCTTTCCGGTATAAGTGATTTACATGATCTCATGGTCATAAGGACTAGATAACTATGTATCGAAAGCTTATAGCAAATAACTTAATGACGAGATCTTATGCTACGCTTAATTGGGTGTGTCCATTACATCATTCATACAATGATATAACCTTGTTATTAATAACATCCAATGTTCATGATTATGAAACTAATCATCCATTAATCAACAAGCTAGTTAAGAGGCATACTAGGGACTTCTTTGTTGTTTACATATCACACATGTATCAATGTTTCGGTTAATACAATTATAGCATGGTACATAAACATTTATCATAAATATAAAGATATATAATAATAACCACTTTATTATTGCCTCTAGGGCATATCTCCTTCAATAACTTCAGAGATATGACAATTATCAAAATCAAAACCATTATGATCTAAAGCAATGAAACCATTGTCCCCAACACTTTAAATTTTTTTAGCACTTTTATCACAAACAATTTCAGCAGTTTCAGGCAATTTTGCACGCTTTGTAGTAGAAGTAGAAACATTGCCAACACCAATTATTTTACCATTGATAGTAGGAGGCTTAGCAACATGTGAAGCATCAACATTACTAGTGGTGGTAATAGTCCAAACTTTAGCTACATTATTCTCTTTAGCAAGTTTTTCTTCTCTTTCCCACCTAGCATGCAATTCAGCCATCATTCTAATATTGTCATTAATTCGAACTTGGATAGCGTTTGCTGTAGCAAATGACTTAATATCTTTAGTTTCATTAGGCATAACTTTCAGTTTTAGAAGATCAACATCAGCAGAAAGACTAACAACCTTAGAAGCAAGAACATCAATTTTACCAAGCTTTTCCTCAACAGATTTGTTAAAAGCAGTTTGTGTACTAATAAATTCTTTAAGCATGACTTCAAGACTAGAGGGTACACTCCTACTATTGTTGTAAGAATGACCATAACCATTACCATTATTAGAAGGATATGGCCTATAGTTGTTACCAAAATTATTCTTATAAGCATTGTTGTTGAAATTATTATTTTTAATGAAGTTCACATCGACATGCTCTTCTTGAGCAACCAATGAAGCTAAAGGAACATTATTAGGATCAACATGAGATCTACCATTAACAAGCATAGACATAATAACATAAATCTTATCACTCAAGCAGGAGGTTTCTTCAACAGAATTTACCTTCTTACCTTGAGGAGTCCTTTCAGTGTGTCATTCAGAGTAGTTGATCATCATATCATCAAGAAGCTTTGTTGCAGCACCCAAAGTGATGGACATAAAAGTACCTCCAGCAGCTGAATCCAATAGGTTCCTTGAAGAAAAATTTAATCCTGCATAAAAGGTTTGGATGATCATTGCTGGCGTGTAGTTGACGTGGGAGTTAGAAATCTTTGTGGTGTAATTTCCTTCACTTCCCCGGCAACGGCGCCAGAAATTTGCTTGATGCGTGTGGTTGACGTATTGTCTTTCCGTTCGACACGCGTCCGTTGGGAACCCCAAGAGGAAGGTGTGATGCGCACAGCGGCAAGTTTCCCTCAGTAAGAAACCAAGGTTTATCGAACCAGTAGGAGTCAAGAAGCACGTTGAAGGTTTATGGCGGCGAAATGTAGTGCGGCGCAACACCAGGGATTCCGGTGCCAACGTGGAACCTGCACAACACAAACCAACTACTTTGCCCCAACGAAACAGCGAGGTTGTCAATCTCACCGGCTTGCTGTAACAAAGGATTAGATGTATAGTGTGGAAGATGATTGTTTGCAGAAAACAGTAGAACAAGTATTGCAGTAGATTGTATTTCAGTATAGAGAATTGGACCGGGTTCCACATTCACTAGAGGTGTCTCTCCCATAAGATAAATAGCATGTTGGGTGAACAAATTACAGTTGGGCAATTGACAAATAGAGAGGGCATGACCATGCACATACATATTATGATGAGTATTGTGAGATTTAATTGGGCATTACGACAAAGTACATAGACCGCTATCCAGCATGCATCTATGCCTAAAAAGTCCACCTTCAGGTTATCATCCGAACCCCTTCCAGTATTAAGTTGCTAACAACAGACAATTGCATTAAGTATTGCGCCTAATGTAATCAATAACTACATCCTCGGACATAGCATCAATGTTTTATCCCTAGTGGCAACAGCACATCCATAACCTTAGAGGTTTCTGTCACTCCCCCAGATTCACGGAGACACGAACCCACTATCGAGCATAAATACCCCCTCTTGGAGTTACTAGCAAAAACTTGGCCAGAGCCTCTACTAATAACGGAGAGCATGCAAGATCATAAACAACACATAGATATAAATTGATAATCAACATAACATAGTATTCTCTATTCATCGGATCCCAACAAACACAACATATAGCATTACAGATAGATGATCTTGATCATGTTCGGCAGCTCACAAGACCCGACAATTAAGCACAATGAGGAGAAGACAACCATCTAGCTACTGCTATGGACCCATAGTCCAGGGGTAGACTACTCACACATCACTCCGGAGGCGACCATGGCGGCGTGGAGTCCTCCGGGAGATGATTCCCCTCTCCGGCAGGGTGCCGGAGGCGATCTCCTGAATCCCCCGAGATGGGATTGGCGGCGGCGGCGTCTCTGGAAGGTTTTCCGTATCGTGGCTCTCGGTATCGAGGTTTTAGGCCGAGGACCTTTATATAGGCAAAGAGGCGGAGTCGGAGGGTCGAAGAGGCGGTGAGAGGGTAAGGCGGCGCGGCCAGGGCCTGGGCCGCGCCGGCCTACCTCCTGGGCCCACCAGGGCTCCCCTCTGGCGACTCTCGGGTGTTCTGGATGCTTCCGGGGATTCTAAGATGCTGGGCGTTGATTTCCTCCGATTCCGAGAATATTTCCTTATTAGGATTTCTGAAACCAAAAACAGCAGAAAACAGCAACTGGCTCTTCGGCATCTCGTTAATAGGTTAGTTCCAGAAAATGCATAAATATGACATAAAGTATGCATAAAACATGTAGATATCATCAATAATGTGGCATGGAACATAAGAAATTATCGATACGTCGGAGACGTATCAATCATCCAAGTAGTTAGTCCATGGGTAGGGAAATTCTTTACCAAAGATTTCATTCTCTCCCATGCTTGGGCAACATGTTCATTATCCAATTGCTTAAAGTTCATAATCCTACTTCTCAAAGATATAATTTTAGCAGGAGGATAATATCTTCCAATGAAAGCATCTTACATTTAGTCCAGGAATCAATACTATTTTTAGGCAAAGATAGCAACCAATCTTTAGCTCTTCCTCTTAAGGAGAAAGGAAACAATTTCAGTTTTATAATATCCTCATCTACATCCTTATACTTTTGCATTTCACAAAGTTCAACAAAATTATTAAGATGGGCAGCAACATCATCAGTACTAACACCAGAAAATTGCTCTCTCATAACAAGATTTAGTAATGCAGGTTTAATTTCATAAAATTCTGCTGTAGAGGCAGATGGAGCAATAGGAGTGCATATGAAATCATTATTATTGGTGCTAGTGAAGTCACACAACTTAGTGTTCTCAGGAGTACTCATTTTAGCAATAATAAAAATAACTAAAGCAAAACCGAATTAAATAAAGTAAAACAAGTAACTATTTTTTTGTGTTTTTGATACAAAGAAAGCAAACAAGACAAAAAATAAAATAAAGCAAGACAATAAACAAAGTAAAGAGATTGGGTGTGAGAGACTCCCCTTGCAGCGTGTCTTGATTTCCCCGGCAACGGCGCCAGAAAAGTGTTTGATGGCGCGTGACGGTGATGGAGTGTTGATTCCTCCCCGGCGACGGCGCCAGCAAAGTAGCTGCTTGTGATGGTAAAGCACACGTCCGTTGGGAACCCTAAGAGGAAGGTATGATACGTACATTAGCGAGTTTTCCCTTAGTAAGAAACCAAGGTTATCGAACCAGTAGGAGATGAATGCCACGTGAAGGTTGTTGGTGAAGGAGTGTAGTGCGGCGCAACACCAGGGATTCCGGCGCCAACGTGGAACCTGCACAACACAATCAAGATACTTTGCCCCAACTTAACAGTGAGGTTGTCAATCTCACCGGCTTGCTGAAAACAAAGGATTAAACGTATGGTGTGGAGAATGATGTTTGTTTGCAAAGAACAACAGAGAACAATGATTGCAGTAGGTTGTATTTCAGATGTAAAGAATGGACCGGGGTCCACAGTTCACTAGTGGTGTCTCTCCAATAAGATAAATAACATGTTGGGTGAACAAATTACAGTTGGGCAATTGACAAATAGAGAAGGCATAACAATGCCCATACATATCATGATGACTACTATGAGATTTACTTAGGGCATTACGACAAATAATATAGACCACTATCCAGCATGCATCTATGCCTAAAAAGTCCACCTTCGGGTTAGCATCCGCACCCCTTCCAATATTAAGTTGCAAACAACAGACAATTGCATTAAGTACTATGCGTAATGTAAACAATACAAATATCCTTAGACAAAGCATTGATGTTTTATCCCTAGTGGCAACAGCACATCCACAAACTTAGAACTTTCTGTCACTGTCCCAGATTCAATGGAGGCATGAACCCACTATCTAGCATAAATACTCCCTCTTGGGGTTACAAGTATCAACTTGGCCAGAGCCTCTACTAGCAACGGAGAGCATGCAAGATCATAAACAACACATATATGATAGATCGATAATCAACTTGACATATTATTCCATATTCATTGGATCCCAACAAACACAACATGTAGCATTACAATAAGATGATCTTGATCATGATAGGCAGCTCACAAGATCTAAACATGATGGCATAATAGGAGAAGACAACCATCTAGCTACTGCTATGGACCCATAGTCCAAGGATGAACTACTCACTCATCAGTCCGGAGGCGGGCATGGTGATGTAGAGCCCTCCGGTGATGATTCCCCTCTCCGGCAGGGTGCCGGAGGTGATCTTCAGAACCCCCGAGATGGGATTGACGGCGGCGGCGTCTCTGGAACTTTCCTCGTATTTTGGCTCTCGGTACTAGGGTTTTCCGATACGAAGGAATATATAGGCGAAGAGGCAGCGTCGGGGGAGCCAGGGGGTGGGCTCCCCACACCTGGGCGCGCCTGTGGGCCTGGCCGCGCCGCCCTATGGGGTGGCCCTCCTGCTGGTGTCTCCGACTCTTCTTCGATGTTCTGGAACACTCCGTGGAAAATAGGGCTGTGGGCTTTTGTTTCGTCCAATTCCGAGAATATTTCCTGTGTAGGATTTCTGAAACCAAAAAGAGCAGAAAACAGGAACTGACGCTTCGGCATCTTGTTAATAGGTTAGTATCGAAAAATGCATAAAAATGATATAAAGTATGAATAAAACATGTAGGTATTGTCATAAAACTAGCATGAAACATAAGAAATTATAGATACGTTGGAGACGTATCACAACTTCTCCAAATACTTTGTTTAATATGGTATTAGAGCTAGAAGATCATAAACCTTAGCTAGCACTATTTAATCTAGAACTAGATGCAAACTCCCTTCTATCCCACGTTTGTGGTCTTCCCAATTATCCGGCCTAGACATGAGGGGGAGTGTTAAAATATATAGCCTAACTCTTTAGTTTTACATCTATCCATTTGAACGCTACAAGCCACGCCTTGTTGCCAAGGGATTCAAACAAACGTAGGTCTTGACTATGAGGACACTTTTAGCCCAGTTGTCAAGTCTACTACTATTTCTATGTTGCTTTCATTGGTTGTTACGAGAGGATGGTCTTTATGCCAGCTGCTCCTCCAGTGTGACAAGGCGCGGTGGCAGCGCAAGGTCATCGGCCTGCTAGCACGTCTAGACGTTGCTCAAGGGACTGTCCTCAAACTAAGTCTAGTGTGCAAGTAATGTGACACACACAACTAAGTTTGAGGGAAGCACCTTGCCTTCCGTTGTGCCATTGTTGAATCACAGGCCAATGCAGATTTGAAGAAGCACAAAAAAACTTATATATTGGGTCATAAGGCAGGCATAAGGAGTGGCCACAAACTAAGTCTAGTGTGCAAGGAATGTGACACACACTACTAAATTTGAAGGCAACATCTTACCTTCCATTGTGTCATCGTTGAATCCTTGGCCAGAATACAAACCAGAAAGAGGCATCATATATTGGACCACACATCAAGCAAAGTGACTGTCCGCAAACTAAGTCTAGTGTGCATGTATGTCACATGCAACTAAGTTTGAGGGAAGCACCTTGCCTTCTACTGTGTCGTTGTTGAATCATTGGCCAATGCAAAATTGAAGAAGCAGAAACATGCAAAGCAAGGTACCATATGCCTCATAATATGAGGACATATGGAGAAGATGTTTGATCAGAACCAATGACATGGTCATGTTCAATCATGCCATATATAGGTTCTGATCAATTATCTCCCATACTATGATCACTGGTTATAATCATCGGCTTGGTTCAATCACAAACAACACAAGTATCAGTTCAAATAGAGTACATTACGAGTGGTACTTAGGGTACATTACAAATGCAGGCAAGTGTACATTACAAATGCTACTTAGGGTACATTACAAATTCTTCCTAGCCCAACTATTAGATGAATCTCCTACACCACATCTACAACACATTTACCACTCATCACAAATAGCTATGATCCTCTTGAGATTACCATTGTTTGCAACATTCACTTGGAGCAGATCGTATATTTCGTACTCTAGCTTTCTCTTTTCAGCCACAAATGCCTTTCTTTTTGCCTCATATTCTTGTTTCTTAGCCCTCATAACTTGTGCTTGAGTTCTCTGCACATTCTTGAACAAAGCAACCTCATTCTTCAAGTCGTCTATCTCGTCTTGCGTCCGAACAAACTAATGTGGCTCGGCTTAATATTTGCCACAACAATCACAATGTGCAAAATCCCAGCATAAAAACTCTTCCATTCTTTGCATGCACAGTAAAAGCTGACATTTTGACTAATCTCAAGCCGATCTACAAAGGATCTACCATGATTGCAGATTACACTACTAATCTAAACAAATTGCAACCATGAACACCAAGCAATCGACACGAATAGCAAGCAATCACGATGAATAGCAAACAATCATCTATCTAAACTCAATCCTAATGAAAACCCTAGCAGATCTAATATGCATGTCATCGCAAATGTTGAAGCATGGCATGTTGTTGCACCAGAACGATGAAGGTAAAAGGAAGAGGAATTTACCGCCATTGTTCAGGTTGAGGACGAAGTCGAGGTCGCGCCCGAACTCGAGATGCCGGTGAAGAGCGTGGTGCAGGTTCAAGGCCGAGGCTGAAAGGATCGTATGCCGCACCTAGAGGGGGTGAATAGGTGCTAACCAATTTTTAGTTCTTTTTCAATTTAGGCTTGACACAAAGGCAAATTCTCTAGATATGCAACTATGTGAATTTACCTATATGACAAGAACAACTACTAAGCAATAGCTAGACAAAATAAAAGGGAGATAATAGGATCGAGGTAACCAAGAGTGGAGCATGATGTCTACGTTCCCCCTCCTTTCCTATAGACAGTGTTGGGCCTCCAAGAGCAGAGGTTTGTAGAACAGCAGCAAGTTTTCCCTTAAGTGGATTACCCAAGGTTTATCGAACTCAGGGAAGAAGAGGTCAAAGATATCCCTCTCATGCAACCCTGCAACCACAAAGCAAGAAGTCTCTTGTGTCCCCAACACACCTAATAGGTGCACTAGTTCGGCGAAGAGATAGTGAAATACAGGTGGTATGAATAAGTATGAGCAAGAGCAACGGTGCCGTAAAATAGCTTGCTGGCGTGTAGTTGATGGTGGTAGTATTGCAGCAGAGTAACACGGTGAAACAAGAAACAAGCAAAGTAGTAACGCAGCAGTATTTAGGAACAAGGCCTAGGGATTAGACTTTCACTAGTGGACACTCTCAACATTGATCACATAACAGAATAGATAAATGCATACTCTACACTTTTGTTGGATGATGAACGCATTGCGTAGGATTACACGAACCCTCAATGCCGGAGTTAACAAGCTCCACAATTTGTTCATATTTAAGTAACCTTATAGTGTAAGATAGATCAACAGATTAAACCAAGTACTAACATAGCATGCACACTGTCACCTTCATGCATATGTAGGAGGAATAGATCACATCAATATTATCATAGCAATAGTTAACTTCGCAATCTACAAGAGATCATGATCATAGCATAAACCAAGTACTAACACGGTGCACACACTGTCACCTTTACACACGTGCAGGAGGAATAGGACTACTTTAATAACATTGCTAGAGTAGCACATAGATGAATAGTGATACAAAACTCATATGAATCTCAATCATGTAAAGCAGCTCATGAGATTATTGTATTGAGGTACATGGAAGAGAGATGAACCACATAGCTACCGGTACAGCCCCGAGCCTCGATGGAGAACTACTCCCTCCTCATGGGAGCAGCGGTGATGAAGATGGCGATGGAGATGGCAGCGGTGTCGATGGAGAAGCCTTCCGGGGCACTTCCCCGCTCCGGCGGCGTGCCGAACAGAGACTCCTGTCCCCAGATCTTGGCCTCGCGATGGCGGCGGCTCGGAAGGTTTCTGTGGTTTCGTCGAACGCCCCTGTGGTTTTCGATCCAGGGGCTTTATATAGGCGAAGAGGCGGCGCAGAGGGTCGAAGGGGCGACGAAACCATAGGGCGGCGCGGCCAGTGGCCTGGGCCGCACCGGCCTATGGTCCGGGGGCCCGTGCCCCCTCCGGTCCTTCCCGGTGTTCTGGATGCTTCCGGTGAAAATAGGAACTTGGGCGTTGATTTCGTCCGATTCGAGAATATTTCGTTACTAGGATTTCTGAAACCAAAAACAGCAGAAAACAGAACTGCACTTCGGCATCTTGTTAATAGGTTAGTTCCGAGAAAATGCACGAATATGACATAAAGTGTGCATAAAACATGTAGATAACATCAATAATGTGGCATGGAACATAAGAAATTATCGATACGTCGAGACGTATCAGCATCCCCAAGCTTAGTTCTGCTCGTCCCAGCAGTAAAACGATAACACAGATAATTTCTGGAGTGACATGCCATCATAACCTTGATCATACTATTTGTAAAGCATATGTAGTGAATGCAGCGATCAAAACAATGTATATGACATGAGTAAACAAGTGAATCATAAAGCAAAGACTTTTCATGGATAGTACTTCAAGACAAGCATCAATAAGTCTTGCATAAGAGTTAACTCATAAAGCAATAATTCATAGTAAAGACATTGAAGCAACACAATGGAAGATTAAGTTTCAGCGGTTGCTTTCAACTTGTAACATGTATATCTTATGGATAGTTGTCAATGCAAAGAAATATAACAAATGCAATATGCAAATATGTAGGAATCACTGCACAGTTCACACAAGTGTTTGCTTCTTGAGATGGAGAGAAATAGGTGAACTGACTCAACATAAAAGTAAAAGAATGGTCCTTCAAAGAGGAAAGCATCGATTGCTATATTTGTGCTAGAGCTTTTATTTTGAAAACATGAAACAATTTTGTCAACGGTAGTAATAAAGCATATGTATCATGTAAATTATATCTTACAAGTTGCAAGCCTCATGCATAGTGTACTAATAGTGCCCGCACCTTGTCCTAATTAGCTTGGACTACCGGATCATCACAATGCACATGTTTTTACCAAGTGTCACAAAGGGGTACCTCTATGCCGCCTGTACAAAGGTCTAAGGAGAAAGCTCGCATTGGATTTCTCGCTATTGATTATTCTCAACTTAGACATCCATACCGGGACAACATAGACAACAGATAATGGACTCCTCTTTTATGCATAAGCATATAACAACAATTAATAATTTTCTCATTTGAGATTGAGGATATATGTCCAAAACTGAAACTTCCACCATGGATCATGGCTTTAGTTAGCGGCCCAATGTTCTTCTCTAACAATATGCATGCTTAACCATAAGGTGGTAGATCGCTCTTACTTCAGACAAGACGGACATGCATAGCAACTCACATGAAATTCAACAAAGAGTAGTTGATGGCGTCCCCAGTAAACATGGTTATCGCACAACAAGCAACTTAATAAGAGATAAAGTGCATAAGTACATATTCAATACCACAATAGTTTTTAAGCTATTTGTCCCATGAGCTATATATTGCAAAGGTGAATGATGGAATTTTAAAGGTAGCACTCAAGCAATTTACTTTGGAATGGCGGAAAATACCATGTAGTAGGTAGGTATGGTGGACACAAATGGCATAGTGGTTGGCTCAAGTATTTTGGATGCATGAGAAGTATTCCCTCTCGATACAAGGTTTAGGCTAGCAAGGCTTATTTGAAACAAACACAAGGATGAACCGGTGCAGCAAAACTCACATAAAAGACATATTGAAAACATTATAAGACTCTACACCGTCTTCCTTGTTGTTCAAACTCAATACTAGAAATTATCTAGACCTTAGAGAAACCAAATATGCAAACCAAATTTTAGCATGCTCTATGTATTTCTTCATTAATGGGTGCAAAGCATATGATGCAAGAGCTTAATCATGAGCACAACAATTGCCAAGTATCACATTACCCAAGACATTTATAGCAATTACTACATGTATCATTTTCCAATTTCAACCATATAACAATTTAACGAAGGAGAAACTTCGCCATGAATACTATGAGCTAAGAACACATGTGTTCATATGCAACAGCGGAGCGTGTCTCTCTCCCACACAAGCATGATGTAATCCAATTTATTCAAACACAAACAAAAATAAAAACATACAGACGCTCCAAGTAAAGCACATAAGATGTGATGGAATAAAAATATAGTTTCAGGGGAGGAACCTGATAATGTTGTCGATGAAGAAGGGGATGCCTTGGGCATCCCCAAGCTTAGACGCTTGAGTCTTCTTGATATATGCAGGGGTGAACCACCGGGGCATCCCCAAGCTTAGAGCTTTCACTCTCCTTGATCATGTTGCATCATACTCCTCTCTTGATCCTTGAAAACTTCCTCCACACCAAACTCGAAACAACTCATTAGAGGGTTAGTGCACAATAAAAATTAACATATTCAGAGGTGACACAATCATTCTTAACACTTCTGGACATTGCATAATGCTACTGGACATTGGTGGATCAAAGAAATTCATCCAACATAGCAAAAGAGGCAATGCGAAATAAAAGGCAGAATCTGTCAAAACAGAACAGTTCGTATTGACGAATTTTAAAATGGCACCAGACTTGCTCAGATGAAAATGCTCAAATTGAATGAAAGTTGCGTACATATCTGAGGATCATGCACGTAAATTTGCTTAATTTTCTGAGCTACCTACAGGGAGGTAGACCCAGATTCGTGACAGCAAAGAAATCTGGAACTGCGCAGTAATCCAAATCTAGTACTTGCTTTTCTATCAATGGCTTTACTTGGCACAACAAAACACAAAACTAAGATAAGGAGAGGTTGCTACAGTAGTAAACAACTTCCAAGACACAAATATAAAACAAAGCACTGTAGCAAAATAACACATGGGTTATCTCCCAAGAAGTTTTTTTCTTTATAGCCATTAAGATGGGCTCAGCAGTTTTAATGATGCACTCGCAAGAAATAGTATTTGAGGCAAAAGAGAGCATCAAGAGGCAAGTATGAAACAAATTTAAGCCTAACATGCTTCCTATGCATGGGAATCTTGTAAATAAACAAGTTCATGAAGAGCGAAGTAACAAGCATAGGAAGATAAAACAAGTGTAGCTTCAAAAATTTCAGCACATAGAGAGGTATTTTAGTAACATGAAAATTTCTACAACCATATTTTCCTCTCTCATAATAACTTTCAGTAGCATCATGAGCAAACTCAACAATATAACTATCACATAAAGCATTCTTATCATGAGTCTCATGCATAAAATTATTACTACTCCCAACATAAGCATAGTCAATTTTATTAGTTGTAGTGGGAGCAAATTCAACAAAGTAGCTATCATTATTATTCTCATCATCAAATATAGGAGGCATATTGTAATCATAATCAAATTTACTCTCCATAACAGGCGGTAATAATAGACTACTATCATTATAATCATCATAAATAGGAGGTAAAGTATCATCAAAGAAAATTTTCTCCTCAATGCTTGGGGGACTAAAAAGATCATGCTCATCAAAACCAGCTTCCCCAAGCTTAGAATTTTCCATATCATTAGCAACAATGGTATTCAAAGTGTTCATACTAACATGTTCCATGGGTTTTTTAATTTTCGGATCAAACCATCCATGTCTTAAATCAGGAAATAGAGTAAAAAGCTCATTGTTGTCCATTATGCCTTACTAGTGTAAACAAGAAACAAAAAGATGCAATTGCAGGATCTAAAGGAAATAGCTTCGAGTACTTACAACGGCGCAAAATAGCTTAGTAGCCGAGGTCCGGAGTGTGAGTACCTTTTACCTTTCCTCCCCGGCAACGGCGCCAGAAAAGTGCTTGATGTCTACGTTCCCCCTCCTTTCCTATAGACAGTGTTGGGCCTCCAAGAGCAGAGGTTTGTAGAACAGCAGCAAGTTTTCCCTTAAGTGGATTACCCAAGGTTTATCGAACTCAGGGAAGAAGAGGTCAAAGATATCCCTCTCATGCAACCCTGCAACCACAAAGCAAGAAGTCTCTTGTGTCCCCAACACACCTAATAGGTGCACTAGTTCGGCGAAGAGATAGTGAAATACAGGTGGTATGAATAAGTATGAGCAAGAGTAACGGTGCCGTAAAATAGCTTGTCTGGCGTGTAGTTGATGGTGGTAGTATTGCAGCAGTAGTAACACGGTGAAACAAGAAACAAGCAAAGAGTAACGCAGCAGTATTTAGGAACAAGGCCTAGGGATTAGACTTTCACTAGTGGACACTCTCAACATTGATCACATAACAGAATAGATAAATGCATACTCTACACTTTTGTTGGATGATGAACGCATTGCGTAGGATTACACGAACCCTCAATGCCGGAGTTAACAAGCTCCACAATTTGTTCATATTTAAGTAACCTTATAGTGTAAGATAGATCAACAGATTAAACCAAGTACTAACATAGCATGCACACTGTCACCTTCATGCATATGTAGGAGGAATAGATCACATCAATATTATCATAGCAATAGTTAACTTCGCAATCTACAAGAGATCATGATCATAGCATAAACCAAGTACTAACACGGTGCACACACTGTCACCTTTACACACGTGCAGGAGGAATAGGACTACTTTAATAACATTGCTAGAGTAGCACATAGATGAATAGTGATACAAAACTCATATGAATCTCAATCATGTAAAGCAGCTCATGAGATTATTGTATTGAGGTACATGGAAGAGAGATGAACCACATAGCTACCGGTACAGCCCCGAGCCTCGATGGAGAACTACTCCCTCCTCATGGGAGCAGCAGCGGTGATGAAGATGGCGATGGAGATGGCAGCGGTGTCGATGGAGAAGCCTTCCGGGGGCACTTCCCCGCTCCGGCGGCGTGCCGGAACAGAGACTCCTGTCCCCCAGATCTTGGCCTCGCGATGGCGGCGGCTCTGGAAGGTTTCTGTGGTTTTCGTCGAACACCCCAGGGTTTTCGATCCAGGGGCTTTATATAGGCGAAGAGGCGGCGCAGGAGGGTCGAAGGGGCGACGAAACCATAGGGCGGCGCGGCCAGGGCCTGGGCCGCGCCGGCCTATGGTCTGGGGGCCCAGTGCCCCCCCTCTGGTCCTTCCCGGGTGTTCTGGATGCTTCCGGTGAAAATAGGAACTTGGGCGTTGATTTCGTCCGATTCCGAGAATATTTCGTTACTAGGATTTCTGAAACCAAAAACAGCAGAAAACAGGAACTGGCACTTCGGCATCTTGTTAATAGGTTAGTTCCAGAAAATGCACGAATATGACATAAAGTGTGCATAAAACATGTAGATAACATCAATAATGTGGCATGGAACATAAGAAATTATCGATACGTCGGAGACGTATCCGAGCACGTGGAGACACAGAGATGATTCTCGTAGTTCCCTTCCTTTGTAAGAAGGTGCATTTACGTTTGGAGGAGTGTGGTCGCTACGAAAGTCAGACCAATGCCACGAAGGCTTCACTCAGGTCTCCTGTGAGCAACGCCACAAAGGCCTAGCCCATTTCCACTAAGGTATTTCCTCGAGGCGGAAACCGGGCCTTTACAAGGTTCTTGGGGCACACATCCACAACCGAATTGGAGGCTCCCAATATTTGTAACAATACAACAATAACAACAAGAACAAATCAACCACAAACAACTAGGGATTCCAAAAGAGGAACACTAGCAAAGGGGCCCTCAAGCTTATGAGGGGGAAATGCAAATCCCTTCGGTGAAGATGTAGATCGGGGTATTCTCCTTCGATTCTCCAAAGATCAAGAGCTTTGGATGGTTGGAGGAGCAGATCTTGTGATTCTTGTGTTTCTTGAGGTGGCTCTAATGGTGGATGAACTTGAGATGAATGAGCAACTTGGGGAAGAGGGAGAAGGGGGGGTATAAATACCCCCTCCAAAATCCAGCCGTTGGGGGAAAAATGGGGGCGAATAATCCGGTCTAAGTTAGGGTCGGATTATCCCCCCCCCCCCCCGGAAAAGTCCGCCCAAAAATCCGGCCTGGATCCAGGGGTTACTAGGGAGCTCGCCATAAAGTCCTTAGCCAAATTTTGGGGGCCGGATATTTTGCAAATATCCGGTCCGGATTATCCAGCCTGGTGAAATTGTCCTCCTTCCTTTTCTTATGTTTCTCCACACAAAAACAACCACATATATATTTATATTATTTGCACCATCTCAACATACATTAGTGTATCACATATATTGACATCAAACATTCAAAACTTAAACCGAGAGATGTTCTTTCAGAGGCTGCGGTGCTTCTCGCCGTAGTCTCCTCCTCCAGTCCCGCTGCTCCTCGTTGCGGCGGTGTGGCGGATTTGTCAGCGGTAGGGGAACCGCTTTCGTGATGTGACAGTTTGGGGGTGAGAGTGAAGAGGTGATACGTCTTCGACGTATCGATAATTTCTTATGTTCCATGCCACATTATTGATGATATCTACATGTTTTATGCACACTTTATGTCATATTTATGCGTTTTCCGGAACTAACCTATTGACGAGATGCCGAAGGGCCAGTTGCTGTTTTCTGTTGTTTTTGGTTTCAGAAATCCTAGTAAGGAAATATTCTCAGAATCGGACGAAATCAACGCCCAGCATCTTAGAATCCCCGGGAGCTTCCAGAACACCCGAGAGTCGCCAGAGAGGACCCACAGGGGGCCCATGACACGCGTACAGCACGCGACCGTTGGGAACCCCAAGTGGAAGGTGTGATGCGTACAGCAGTAAGTTTCCCTCAGTTAGAAACCAAGGTTTATCGAACCAGTAGGAGTCAAGAAGCACGTTGAAGGTTGATGGCGGCGAGATGTAGTGCGACGCAACACCAGGGATTCCGGCGCCAACGTGGAACCTGCACAACACAAACTAAGTACTTTGCCCCAACGAAACATCGAGGTTGTCAATCTCACCGGCTTGCTGTAACAAAGGATTAGATGTATAGTGTGGATGATGATTGTTTGCAGAAAACAGTAGAACAAGTATTGCAGTAGATTGTATTTCAGTATAGAGAATTGGACCGGGGTCCACAGTTCACTAGAGGTGTCTCTCCCATAAGATAAATAGCATGTTGGGTGAACAAATTACAGTTGGGCAATTGACAAATAGAGAGGGCATGACCATGCACATACATATTATGATGAGTATTGTGAGATTTAATTGGGCATTACGACAAAGTACATAGACCGCTATCCAGCATGCATCTATGCCTAAAAAGTCCACCTTCAGGTTATCATCCGAACCCCTTCCAGTATTAAGTTGCTAACAATAGACAATTGCATTAAGTATTGCGCGTAATGTAATCAATAACTACATCCTCGGACATAGCATCAATGTTTTACCCCTAGTGGCAACAGCACATCCATAACCTTAGAGATTTCTGTCACTTCCCCAGATTCACGGAGACATGAACCCACTATCGAGCATAAATACCCCCTCTTGGAGTTAATAGCAAAAACTTGGCCAGAGCCTCTACTAATAACGGAGAGCATGCAAGATCATAAACAACACATAGATATAAATTGATAATCAACATAACATGGTATTCTCTATTCATCGGATCCCAACAAACATAACATATAGAATTACAGATAGATGATCTTGATCATGTTCGACAGCTCACAAGACCCGACAATTAAGCACAATGAGGAGAAGACAACCATCTAGCTACTGCTATGGACCCATAGTCCAGGGGTAGACTACTCACTCATCACTCCGGAGGCGACCATGGCGGCGTAGAGTCCTCCGGGAGATGAATCCCCTCTCTGGCAGGGTGCCGGAGGCGATCTCCTGAATCCCCCGAGATGGGATTGGCGGCGGCGGCGTCTCTGGAAGGTTTTCCATATCGTGGCTCTCGGTACTGGGGGTTTCGCGATGAAGGCTTTAAGTAGGCGGAAGGGTAGGTCAGGGGGCGACGCGAGGGCCCCAGGAGACAGGTCGGCGCGGCCAAGGGTGGGGCCGCGCCGCTTGCCCTCCTGGCCACCTCGTGGCCCCACTTCGTTGACTCTTCGGTCTTCTGGAAGCTTCGTGGCAAAATAGGACCCTGGGCGTTGATTTCGTCCAATTCCGAGAATATTTCCTTACTAGGATTTCTGAAACCAAAAATAGCAGAAAACAGCAACTGGCACTTCGGCATCTTGTTAATAGGTTAGTTCCAGAAAATGCATAAATATGACATAAAGTGTGCATAAAACATGTAGATATCATCAATAATGTGGCATGGAACATAAGAAATTATCGATACGTCGGAGACGTATCAGCATCCCCAAGCTTAGTTTCTGCTCGTCCCGAGCAGGTAAACGATAAACAAAGATAATTTCTGGAGTGACATGCCATCATAACCTTGATCATACTATTGTAAAGCATATGTGCTGAGATCAAATCATTCAAAGCAAGTATCTATATTGATATAAGAGATGATAATGCAAGAGTTAGACAAGCTAGAAGTTTTCATGAACTATTGCTTTAAAGACATGCAACCGTACAAAGTTCATTAAAGATGTATTAAGTATTCAGCATAGAAGTTCTATCCTTCATTCCAAGCATCAAGTAAATTTTCACAACATAAGAAGGATTCAGTCAAGTAAACATAAACATGAACGTCATGAATCAACTGTTTCGAAGTCTACTCAACCGGTGAGCGCAAGCATTTGGTATTAGCACCAGGATGTTATGGCATGAAGAACGTTAATGAGGGTTTGGAGGGCCAAATGGAAGAAAGGCTTGCAAAGCTGTAAATGACCATTAGACAAGAGGAAGCCTTATGATCGATGCTATGCAAGGAGTAGTGATTGCCATGCAACGGATGCACATAGAGCTATATGTGTATGAAAGCTCTCCAATGGAACTAGTGGGGGTGCATCCAACTTGGTTGCTCATGAAGACCTAGAGCACTTTTGAGGAGGCTCATCATTGGAATATACAACCCAAGTTCTATAGTGTAAATTCCCCACATAGTTATACTAGTAAAACATGAAAACTCTCTCATATGAATGCAGGTGCTAAACATGAGCACAAGTGTGGATAAAAGATAGTAATGTTGCCCCCTTTTTCTTTATACTCTTTTTCCCTTTTTTTCTTTTCCTTTTTTCTTTCTTTTCATTTTTTTTCTTTCTTCTTTTTTTTTCTTTTCTTTTTGATGGCCTCAACGGCTCTTTTTATTTTTAGGGGCAACATCCTAATATGACAACACACTTTTTGGTACAAATAACTCATAATGAATGAAACATGATGTATGAAACTGTATGCCTCTGCCAGTGTAGCAGGATGTGCAATGATCTAGCGTAACATGGGTAAACCACACATCAGCTGTATATGATCATGCAAAGCAATATATAAATAATAAATGACAACATGGCATGTAATGTAAAAATGGATGTTGCATGGCAATATATCTCGGAACAGCTATGGAAATGCTGTGGTAGGTAGGTATGGTGGCTGTTTTGAGGAGATGTATGGGCTTATGTGTAGGAGAACAAGAGAAAGTTCTCCCACGGGTTTGGATGTACCGGCGAAGTATGCACAATTCTCAATGTGAGCAAAAGGCAATGCACAAGATCAAGAGGCTAGCAAATTTGGATGGTGGAAGTGCCAAAAACCGTAGCTTAACATTAGTCAAAAAGAACTCACAAGCTTATTGCAAACAACTAGCAGGTTCATCATTAAGAGCATGATTAAAATTTACTCCAAGGAGGGCCGTTCACGGTGGCACAAGTACCCCGCTAGCTCCCTCGACCTTCAGCACAACTTAGTTATTACGATGAACTCTCAGACATGGAAAGCTATCAAGTCCAACTACGCCTTCAACTATTTAAATAGAGTTTGTAGTACGGCACAAGCTTAAAGACAACAATCCACTACTAATTTTAACTTATTTATCCAGCAAGCCTTACCATCTAAATATCTCAAAACATTTGCAAAGAATCAAGTTATCAAAGCTCAATGTTCTACAAGTATTTTATTATACACTACCACATGCAACATTTCCCGTTTCCAACCATACAACAATTTAACGAAGAAGAAACTTTGCCATGAATATTATGAGTAGAGCCTAAGGACATATTTGTCCATATGCAACAGTGGAGCGTGTCTCTCTCCTGCACAAAGAATGCTAGGATCCATTTTATTCAAACAAAACAAAAACAAATACAAACCGACGCTCCAAGCAAAGCACATAAGATGTGACGGAATAAAAATATAGTTTCAGGAGAGGAACCTGATAATGTTGTCGATGAGGAAGGGGATGCCTTGGGCATCCCCAAGCTTAGACGCTTGAGTCTTCTTGATATATGCAGGGGTGAACCACCGGGGCATCCCCAAGCTTAGAGCTTTCACTCTCCTTGATTATGTCGTATCATCTCCCTCTCTTGATCCTTGAAAACTTCCTCCACACCAAACTCAAAACAACTCATTAGAGAGTTAGTGCACAATCAAAATATACATGTTCAGAGGTGACATAATCATTCTTAACACTTCTGGACATTGCACAAAGCTACTGAAAGTCAATGGAATCGAAATATCCATCGAGCATAGCAAAACAGGCAATGCGAAATAAAAGGCAGAATCTGTCAAAAACAGAATAGTTCGTAATGACGAATTTTATTGAGGCACCAGACTTGCTCAAATGAAAATGCTCAAATTGAATGAAAGTTGCGTACATATCTGAGGATCACTCACGTAAATTGGCATAATTTTCTGAGTTACCTACAGAGAATTTTGCCCAGATTCGTGACAGCAAAGAAATCTATTTCTGCGCAGTAATCCAAATCTAGTATGAACCTTACTATCAACGACTTTACTTGGCACAACAAAACACTAAACTAAGATAAGGAGAGGTTGCTACAGTAGTAAACAACTTCCAAGACACAAATATAAAACAAAGTACTGTAGTAAAAACATGGGTTGTCTCCCATAAGCGCTTTTCTTTAACGCCTTTCAGCTAGGCGCAGAAAGTGTATATCAAGTATTATCAAGAGATGGAGCATCGATACCATAAGCTCCCCCATCTGTAGTGGTACTAAGGGCTTTGTCAATTTTAGGCCTATAATAATATTTTTTTGGTTTAGCCACTTTAGAGACATACATAAACTTTTGCTCCTTACCCACATAAGCTTTCTCCTTATATTTAAGAGAAGAAAAAGTTGAACCCAAGGTTCCCATAGCTTTTTCAAGTTCGCCAATCCTATTGATTTGATTATCATGGACAACACAAGTTCCCAGGACACTAATTCTTTCATCAATTCCTCCTAAGGATTTGTCAAGTTCATCAGTTTTATCAAGTAACATTTCCAATTTAGTTTCAACACTTGGAAATTTTTTCTCTATGGTTTCCAATTTTTTCATAACATCCTCAAGAGAGATTTCAATTTTAGTTTCATTAACAGGTGGTATTCCAACTAGACTCTCAATGATGCAACTAGCTTCTAAAGCAGGTGTACCTAGGAAATTACCCCCCGAAAGAGTATCAAGAACATACCTATTCCAACTAGATATACCAACATAAAAGTTCCTAAGTAGGATAATAGTGGAGTGTTTCTTAGTGCACATATGATGAGCATCACTAATTCTATACCCAGCATCTTTAAAACTTTCTCCACCTTGTTGTTTAAACGAACGAACTTCAACTTCAGGATTACTCATTTTAGCAGTAGTAAATAAAGCAAACTAGATAAAGTAAATGCAAGTAACTAATTTTTTTGTGTTTTTGATATAGCAAACAAGATAGCAAGTAAAGTAAAACTAGCAACTAATTTTTTTTATTTTGATTTAGTGCAGCAAACAAAGTAGTAAATAAAATAAAGCAAGACAAAAACAAAGTAAAGAGATTGCGATGTGGAGACTCCCCTTGCAGCGTGTCTTGATCTCCCCGGCAACGGCGCCAGAAATTTAGCTTGACACGCGTACAGCACGCGACCGTTGGGAACCCCAAGTGGAAGGTGTGATGCGTACAACAGTAAGTTTCCCTCAGTTAGAAACCAAGGTTTATCGAACCAGTAGGAGTCAAGAAGCACATTGAAGGTTGATGGCGGCGAGATGTAGTGCGGCGCAACACCAGGGATTCCGGCGCCAACGTGGAACCTGCACAACACAAACCAAGTACTTTGCCCCAACAAAACAGCGAGGTTGTCAATCTCACCGGCTTGCTGTAACAATGGATTAGATGTATAGTGTGGATGATGATTGTTTGCAGAAAACAGTAGAACAAGTATTGCAGTAGATTGTATTTCAGTATAGAGAATTGGACCGGGGTCCACAGTTCACTAGAGGTGTCTCTCCCATAAGATAAATAGCATGTTGGGTGAACAAATTACAGTTGGGAAATTGACAAATAGAGAGGGCATGACCATGCACATACATATTATGATGAGTATTGTGAGATTTAATTGGGCATTACGACAAAGTACATAGACCGCTATCCAGCATGCATCTATGCCTAAAAAGTCCACCTTCAGGTTATCATCCGAACCCCTTCCGGTATTAAGTTGCTAACAACAGACAATTGCATTAAGTATTGCGCGTAATGTAATCAATAACTACATCCTCGGACATAGCATCAATGTTTTACCCCTAGTGGCAACAGCACATTCATAACCTTAGAGATTTCTGTCACTTCCCCAGATTCACGGAGACATGAACCCACTATCGAGCATAAATACCCCCTCTTCGATTTAATAGCAAAAACTTGGCCAGAGCCTCTACTAATAACGGAGAGCATGCAAGATCATAAACAACACATAGATATAAATTGATAATCAACATAACATGGTATTCTCTATTCATCGGATCCCAACAAACACAACATATAGAATTACAGATATATGATCTTGATCATGTTCGGCAGCTCACAAGACCCGACAATTAAGCACAATGAGGAGAAGACAACCATCTAGCTACTGCTATGGACCCATAGTCCAGGGGTAGACTACTCACTCATCACTCCGGAGGCGACCATGGCGGCGTAGAGTCCTCCGGGAGATGAATCCCCTCTCCGGCAGGGTGCCGGAGGCGATCTCCTGAATCCCCCGAGATGGGATTGGCGGCGGCGGCGTCTCTGGAAGGTTTTCTGTATCGTGGCTCTCGGTACTGGGGGTTTCGCGACGAAGGCTTTAAGTAGGCGGAAGGGTAGGTCAGGGGGCGACGCGAGGACCCCAGGAGACAGGTCGGCGAGGCCAAGGGTGGGGCCGCGCCGCCTGCCCTCCTGGCCACCTCATGGCCCCACTTCGTTGACTCTTCGGTCTTCTGGAAGCTTCGTGGCAAAATAGGACCCTGGGCGTTGATTTCGTCCAATTCCGAGAATATTTCCTTACTAGGATTTCTGAAACCAAAAACAGCAACTGGCACTTCGGCATCTTGTTAATAGGTTAGTTCCAGAAAATGCATAAATATGACATAAAGTGTGCATAAAACATGTAGATATCATCAATAATGTGGCATGGAACATAAGAAATTATCGATACGTCGGAGACGTATCAGCCCACACATGGGGCTGGCGCGGCCCAGGCCCTGGCCGTGCCGCCCTATTGTCTGGTGGCCCCAGACCCCTTCTGACGCCGCCTCTTCGCCTATAAGAAGCCCCTCGACCTAAAACCTCGAGACGAAAAAGCCACGGTACGAGAAACCATCCAGAGCCGCCGCCATCGCGAAGCCAAGATCTGGGGGACAGGAGTCTCTGTTCCGGCACGCCGCCGGGACGGGGAAGTGCCCCTGGAAGGCTTCTCCATCGACACCGCTGCCATCTCCACCGCCATCTTCATCACCGCTGCTGTCTCCCATGAGGAGGGAGTAGTTCTCCGTCGAGGCTCGGGGCTGTACCGGTAGCTATGTGGTTAATCTCTCTCCTATGTACCTCAATACAATGATCTCATGAGCTGCTTTACATGATTGAGATTCATATGAGTTTTGTATCACTATTCATCTATGTGCTACTCTAGTGATGTTATTAAAGTACTCTATTCCTCCTCCATGATGTAATGTGGACAGTGTGTGCATCATGTAGTACTTGGCGTAGTTTATGATTGTGATCTCTTGTAGATTATGAAGTTAACTATTACTATGATGGTATTGATGTGATCTATTTGGTTATGTTGATCTATCTTGCACTCTAAGGTTATTTAAATATGAACATTGAATATTGTGGAGCTTGTTAACTCCGGCATTGAGGGTTCGTGTAATCCTACGCAGTTAGTGGTGTTCATCATCCAACAAGAGAGTGTAGAGTCTAGCATCTATCTATTTATTCTATTATGTGATCAATATTGAGAGTGTCCACTAGTGAAAGTATAATCCCTAGGCCTTGTTCCTAAATACTGCTATTATCGCTGCTTGTTTACTGTTCTACTGCATTAGTATTGTCCGCAATATTACCACCATCAACCACACGCCAGTCTTGGGCAAAGCACTTTTCTGGCGCTGTTACTACTGCTCATACTTATTCATACCACCTGTATTTCACTATCTCTTCGCCGAACTAGTGCACCTATTAGGTGTGTTGGGGACACAAGAGACTTCTTGCTTTGTGGTTGCAGGGTTGCATGAGAGGGATATCTTTGACCTCTTCCTCCCTGAGATCGATAAACCTTGGGTGATCCACTTAAGGGAAACTTGCTGCTGTTCTACAAACCTCTGCTCTTGGAGGCCCAACACTGTCTACAAGAATAGAAGCTCCCGTAGACATCAAGAGGCGAGTGAGACGAAGGAGAGGGGCGGTGAAGCTAGTTATGGCGCGTGTTCCCGAAGGGACACGGCGTTTCTGTCTCCCTTCCCTATGCGTGCAGCCTGCTCACGACAACGGGGCAGGCTCCACGGAAACTGTCATTTCAGGGTTTCCTCTAGGGCATGTCCCGGAGGTGCTTCAAACCCGCTTCGTGCAACAACGCGGACGTCTCCAGGCAACCAAACGACTTGTTTCCCTTCTCAAAATATCCGGCCCGGATTATCCGGCCTGGTGAAATTGTCCTCCTTCATTTTCTTATGTTTCTCCACACAAAAAGAACCACATATATATTTATTTATATTATCTGCACCATCTCAACATACATTAGTGTATCACATATATTGACATAAAACATTCAAAACTTAAACCGAGAGATGTTCTTTCAATCTCCCCTTTTTGGTTTTTGATGACAATATACGGATTTGCAATAAAACTACTAGAAAGAACCGACATGTTGGTAAAAGATAGAGGCACCCCCCTACATGTGTGCATATAAGTAATTTTCATTTGAATACAAATGCACAATCATATAGGTGCGAGGTGCCTCAACACAAGAGATATATAACATGAGCTTAAACAGGAGACATAGTCATATATATAGTTGAGACAAGGTGATAGAGATCATACCCCCATGGAGATATATAATACCGGATATTTTAAGTAACACACCACAACATAAACCTTGGTCTCAACATATAGAATTCTAAAATCCTTAACACAATGTCTCACAACCACACATAGAACAAAGTTTTGAACGATCAAACCAAGCCAAATAGTTCAAATGAATGAAATAAAAGAGGTCACATGCTATAAAGGAATGTTAAACGCATATGTGTGTGCCCTGCCCATGCAAATCCCGTAGGATACCTAAATAGAACACTTCTACCCCTTTGGCATCGAAACGCCAAAAAGGGGAAAGCGTGATGCTACTCGCCCCATGGAGATCACTCGGAGCCCGTCTCGGACTCATACTCGTCGGTAGAATCAACAACTGGTGGAGAGTCGCGAGAGATGTTGCTCCTCTAAAGACCCTGCTCGATGTCAGACCACTGAACCTGAGAAGAGTGCCACCCACTGTAGGCAGGGTGAACAGGAGGCTAAGGAGGAGGCCCTTGCTCACCACTGAGCTTGTGTAGAATGACCGCCTTAGTATGATGTATCTCTGCGCGCTGACAGCTGGCCTCAAAGTTCTCCTTATGAATCTCAATGTTCATACACAAAACATTGCACTGAAACCAGTTGAGCTTCTTCAGTTGCTTCTGAATAAGGGGAGTAGCAATAGGACGATCGGGTACAAAGCCACTAGAGCGGGCATCTCCCATAAATGAGCCAGAAACTGGTGCAGCAGGGGCAGCAGGCTTCCTCTTGACATATGCCTTCTTGAACGTGTGACTCTCTGTAGGAAACTGACTCAAATCTTCTGCCACTTCAGTGCTGTTGATGAGAAGTTGTATGTAGAGAGCATAAGGCATAGTTGTCCGGGAAACCATGGCATCATGAATCTCATGAAAGATATAGTCCATGACATCAAGTGTGAAGTCAGAGGTCTCATCACCATCCTGAGCACAATCAAAGGCGTGACACATAAGGTCCACAAGAGCGCCTCAGAGAGCATCATTATTCCCGCCACTTGGAGAAATGGTGGCTCTGAAGAAACGAAGTAGCTGACTATAGATAGGCAGAAGTCCAGTGGTAGTACCAACTGCTCCAGACTAGTCATATAGATCACATAGCACATCTTGTCAGTCTTCTAAGGGTCATGGAGACGGTGACCACCTTCAAATGAATAGCCAAGAATATGAGCAAACCTATGGAAGGAGGCCTCACAGGGAAAAGAGCCAGACATCCACTGAATCATGCGCTCATGCGCTCATCGTCCTTCTTGAAAGCCAGAGTAGCATAGAATCGCTTGATCAAAGGAACACTAAATTTGCACTGGACCTTCATTAGCTTGTGCAATCCCATCCTCTGGGTAACCCAAATAGCATCCTCAAAATGATCAATCTGAGCGAGAAGTTCCCCATCAATGGCTTGCATAGGTCTCACATTCTTCATAGGTTCATACGTGTCCTTGTAAATAAAGATATGTTCCATGCGCCAGAAATGAGGATCCTCAATATCAAGTTCCCGCTCGACATCCTCATACCAGTTCTTATGTCTGAGAGCTGCATAAGAGATAATGTCCATGTTCTTGTAATTATCCCTTGTTGCCTTGCCTTTTCGCTTCAGAGTTGCAGACTTCCTTGGAGCGTTCTGACCCAACTCATCACTTGACCTTTGAGCCCGAGAGCGCCTCCGAGAACCACTACCTGTGATAGACAAAGATGGATAGCAAGGAGAGAAGAAAGCTCATAAGTCATGTAATTGATACAGTGTGTACTATATATGCATACTATGAGTCGGTAATGATTTAGGCACGTCAGATCGAAAGAAATTGCAGCAGAAACCACACTCCAGGCCGTATAATCTGGGGTCCCCAAGGGGCGGATAATCCGGCCAGCGCGGGGGCAGATAATCTGGCCCTGTGAATCTATAGAAAACTAGAGCAATCCGATGTATAGTACCAAATCAGCCTTATAGCATGCAAATGTAGTACTCTACATGAGTTTTGGAGCAACTAGACAACATATTCACCAATAAAATAGCATATACAAATCACAACACCTAGGGTTAGGGATTGTGGATCATACCCTCATCCATTTGAGGAACTGCTTGGTGGAGATGAAACCTAGGAGGGAGGAGCACCCGATCTAGCCAAGAGCTCCGAGAGGGGGCGGACGGGGCGGCTCCGGCGAGGAGGAGGCGCTCTGGCGGTTTTGGAGACGATAGAGGGCACGTGGGGGAGACTGGTTGCTTTGGCAACCGTCCTCCCCGCGGCCTCTACTCAAATCCCCGCATCTTGCCCAGGATGGATAATCCGACCCAAAGTAAGGGCAGATAATCTGGCCAGAGCGGATTTTCCGGTGTCTGTTAGGGCCGGATTATCCGGTGTTCTGGAAAATTTCAGAACACTGGAAATCAGGCCTATATTTTGTTGGTTATTTGCCCACACCCATATGTGATGCAATATGATATCACGTCACATATAAGATGCAACTTGACCAATAAGATGAGACAACCAAGATCATCCGACCAAAGCCACTTAAACTCCAAGTTTTTACCAAAACATGACTTAAGAGCAAGATGGAAAAGGCTATAGATAGGTGTAGGCTTGGGTTTAGAAAATTCAAACTGTTAATGGCACATGATCACTCAAGTATGCAAGATATGAGCAAAGTAAGGCCAAACTAGAGTGATTTCTCATAAGAACATGTAGATGTCAAATAAAACCCATTTAAGATCCAAATAACTCCAACTCTTCACAAAGAAGAGTGTTGTGGCCTAGGCCACCATGTATGAGTGTGATGGTATGGCACCACGAAGATATATCTTGGGCCCAAAACCAATACTCGTCATTGAAGCTCACATATCAACACATGATATAAAGGGAATGAATTCTTACTATCGACATCATGGGGGGAGGGATAGCTCAATTAATTTAAACTGCACTCCCCTATTTCCATTCCCACATCTAAACCAACTAAAGTTTTGAGAAGGAGGTGTGTTTGCAAGATGTTCAAGCTATACTCCTTGAATCAATGATATTTAGCTCATTCCTCAAATAGCAAACCCTTGCTTCATCAAGAGGCTTCGTGAATATATCATCAAGTTGATCTTTGGTAGGAACATAGCATAGCTCAATATCACCACGGGCAACATGGTCCCTAATAAAATGATTCCGGATCTCAATATGCTTCGTTATTGAATGTTGCACCGGATTATAAGCAATCTTGATGGCACTTTCATTGTCACATAAAAGAGGCACTTTGTCACAAGTGACACCATATTCCTTTAAAGTTTGCCTCATCCATAACAATTGAGTGCATCAACTTGCGGCGGCAACATATTCAGCTTCGGCGGTGGAGAGAGATATACAATTTTGCTTCTTAGAAGACCAACACACCAAGGACTTACCAAGGAATTGGCAAGCTCCGGAGGTTGATTTACTATCATCCTTGTCTCCCGCCCAATCCGCATCGGTGTATCCATTGAGATAAAAACTTGAGCCTTCAGGATACCAAAGACCATATCTTGGGGTATCAACCAAATATCGAAAGATTCTTTTGAAAGACATCATGTGGCTCTCCTTAGGAGAAGCTTACCTTGAACACACACCAACACTCAACACTATGTCTTGTCTAGATGCACAAAGGTAAAGCAAGGATCCAATCATGGAGCGATATACCTTTTGATCCACCTCTTTACCATTGGGATCAAGTGCAAGATGACATTTATTAACCATTGGAGGGGCTACACCCTTCATCTCCGTCATCTTGAACCTCTTGAGCATGTCTTGGAGATATTTTGCTTGATTGATGAAAGTCCCTTCTCTCAATTGCTTGATCTCAAAACCAAGAAATAACCTCATCTCTCCCATCATATACATCTCAAACCTATCGGTCATAAGCTTCGAAAATTCATCATTGAAAGCTTTGTTAGTAGAGCCAAAGATAATATCATCAACATATAATTGGCAAACGAAAAGCTCCCCATTGACCCTCTTAGTAAAAAGAGTGGGATCGATTAGCCCAACATCAAACCCACGGTCTATCAATAATTCTTTAAGGTGCTCGTACCAAGCTCTAGGAGCTTGTTTGAGACCATAAAGTGCTTTATCAAGCTTATAGACGTGGTTAGGGAAGTCAGGATCCTCAAACCCCGGGGGTTGCTTAACATAAACCTCTTCAAGCAAAGGACCATTAAGAAAAGCACTTTTCACATCCATTTATTGTAACTTAAAATTATGATGTGATGCATATGAAAGAAGGATAAAGATGGACTCAAGGCAAGCCACGGGAGCATAAGTTTCTCCAAAGTCAATTCCTTCAATTTGAGAGAATCCTTGAGCCACCAATCTTGCCTTATTCCTCACAATGTTTCCAAATTCATCTTGCTTGTTCTTGAATATCCATTTAGTGCTTATAACATTGCGACACTCCTTTGGCTTCTCTACTAAATACCATACTTTATTGCGCTTGAAGTTGTTGAGTTCATCGTGCATAGCTTCCAACCAATCCGGATCTTCAAGAGCTTCAAATACTTTCTTGGGTTCCACTAAGGAGATATAAGCATGATGATTGCTAAACTTAGCCAATTGTCTTCTTGTGGAAACTCTTACTCTTACATCACTTAGGACATTCTCATGAGTGTGTTCGAGAATTTCCAAGTTCCTATCTCTTCTTGCAAGACGACGGGCCTCGATCTCCTCCTTGGTTCTTCTAGGCATTGGAGGTATCACTTGATCAACTTGATCATTTCGGTCCCCATCTTGACCTTCAACTTGAGATTCCTCAATTTCTTGAGAGTGCTCATCATCATGTGCTTGATCTTGGACATTATTCGGTGAGAGGATAATATTGAACGGATACTCATCGGATCCATCATGAATCCTAGATTGATCTTGTCCTTGATCTTGCGCACTAGAGGGAGGTTCTTGTTCTTGGGGTTGGTGCATCATTAGCTTCAAGAGATGGAGTTTGTTGATGTTGAGAAGATGAGGGCTCCACCATAGTAGATCATACTCCTTCTTGAGATGCCACACCGTGTCCCTCAATGGGGCAGAAAAATCCCAGACCCATTCTTACTATGGCATCTTGAGGTATTTCATCACCTGCACAAACATCAACTTGCCCCACTTGGGAGCCATCATTTTCCTCGAACTTCACACTACAAGATTCGATGATAATCCCGGAGGATACATCAAAGACTCTATAAGTGTCGGCACCATAACAAACAAATATACCCTCCAAAGCTTCAGGAGCAAATTTAGTTAAACGAACTCCTTTGATTTTGTAGAAACACTTACACCCGAACACCTTGAAGTATGAGATGTTAGGCTTGTTCTCGGTGAGTATTTCATATGGAGTCTTGTTCAAGCCCTTACGGAGATAGAGCCGGTTAGAAGAGTGGCAAGCGGTGGAGATGGCTTCGGCCCAAAAATTATAGCGGGATTTGTACTCCGCCATCATAGATCTTGCCATATCCATAAGAGTCCGGTTCTTCCTCTCTGCAACACCATTTTGCTGAGGGGTGTATGCATCGGAATATTGATGTCTTGTCCCCTCGTCACTAAGAAAATCATTGAGTGTGTAGTTCTTGAACTCGGACCGTTGTCACTTATTATATCCAATATGGGGAGGTTGTGTTGTCGTTGCACCTTAGTGGCAAAGTCAATGAAGATTTGTTGAGTCTCATCTTTCTTCTTGAGAAAATAGACCCAAGTATATCTTGAATAGTCATCAACAATCACCAAGCAATGTTTCTTCACACCAAGACTTGCATGAGAGGTAGGACCAAAGAGATCCACATGAAGGAGCTCCAAGATCCTCTTGGAAGAAATAATAGTCTTGCTTGGGTACGGAGAGTCATGCATTTTGCCTTCAACACAAGCCCTACAAACACGATCTTTGGTAAAAGAAACATTGTCCATTAGTCCCACAATATGGTTCCCCTTGTGAATACTTTGCAAAGTTCTCATGTTGACATGGGCCAAGCGGCGATGCCACAACCAACCCACATCCGCCTTTCCGAATAGGCACATCGCACTTGACGTGGTGGCCCCTGAGAAGTCCACCACATACAAGTTATTTTCGCGATACCCAACGAAAGCGACTTTTAGAGTCCTGCTCCACAAGAGGACCACAATATCATTATCAATAAATACGGCAAAACCCATCTTGCCAAGGGAGGAAACGGACAATAAATTTTAACCAAGGGTTTTGACAAGCATGACATCCACAAGTGTACTGTTGTGTGCAACCACAATCTTTCCAAAACCCAATACCTTTGATGTTGAATTATCGCCAAAGGAGACAGTGATTTCATGAATGTTAGGCCTCAACTCCTTGACGAGATTCTTGCCGCCGGCCATATGACTTGTGCATCCACTATAAAGCACCCATTTTGAACCTCCGGCGGTATAGTCCTACATGAGATCAATTCTTGGATTTAGGTACCCATTTTTCAATGGGTCCTCTTTTGTTAGCAACAAGGGTCTTTGGAACCCAAATAGACCAAGCAATATAACCATCATACGGGCCAACATATTTTGCATAAACATCACCATAATAATCTTTAAATAAAACATAGTGAGGGTTAACAATTCCTGCATTATCATCATCAAAGGTTTTAGCCTTTGGGGCATCATTATTAATGACCACTTTCTTCTTTTCTTGTGCGGGCTTGGCCTTCTTCTTGTTTGCTTTCTTTGCCTTGGCATTATAGCCAAGGCCCTCCTTCCCATTGTTTTACCTTTGCTTACTCAAAAGCATCCAAAAGATAACTTACTTTGGGGAGAGGAGGCCTTAGCAAGTTCATCCTTTAATCTATCATTTTCTTCAACAATATTTGCATGATCACAAGTAGAGGTAGAAGAGATAGGCACATCATATTTAGTAAGCCTAATACGAAGTTGCTCATTAGACTTGGAGAGGAGAGAGTGTTCACTCTTCAAGGCTTTGTGAGCCTTGTCTAGTTTATCTATATCCTTCACAAGTTTCTCATGATCAACACCAAATTTGGCCTTCCCCTTCTTAAGCACTTTTACCTTAGCCATAGTAAGATCTCTTTCTTTGGTAAGCTTAGCAATTTTATCCTGGGGTTCTTCAAGAGTTTCTAGCCTCTCTTCAAGAGAAGCTATAGTTTCTTGTCCTTCCTCAATAGCATTTTTAAGAGCGGCTATTTCAAGAGAATCCTCTCTTTCTATTTGACATTTTTATCAAGGGTATCATCTAGTTGTGCTAGATAAACCATGAGAGCCGAAACATGCTTTTTAGTGTCACCTTTCAAGTTAAGAATGAATTCATTGAAATCAAGCATTTCTTGTTTCATTTTTAAGCTAGCATGATCAACCCCTAGAGCATTTGACATGATAGGCATGGAGGGGTTGGAGAATGATACCTCGGAAGATTTAGCCATGAGGCAACTTTCTTCCTTCATGTGAATATCCTCATTGGGGGATTAAATTGGTGATGACGAGTTGGTGGAGAGGGAAGCAAGAGCAACCAAACCATTGGATGTTTCATCTTCTTCATCATCATCATCCCCGGATGTGTATTCTTCTTGAGTTGATAGCACAATAGAAGTGTCCAAGGAGGACCTTGCCATGAAGCAATGTGCATTATTGATGTGAGGGTTCTCATTGGGGGATTCAAATAGGGATGAAGAGGGAATATTGGTGGTGGCAATGGCGGCCACTTCCCTTGAGGTCTCTTCTTCATCACTACCACTTTCATTGTCATCGGAAGAATATTCTTCCTTAGTCATTAGCACAATCCTTGATGGCCTCTTGTTCTTCTTACCCTTGTTGTAGAACTTCTTGTTGGGAGCCTTTGAATCTTTGCTCTTGTCCTTGGGTATGAGTCTTCCACCATGAGATTTGATACGTCTCCGACGTATCGATAATTTCTTATGTTCCATGCCACATTATTGATGTTATCTACATGTTTTATGCACACTTTATGTCATATTCGTGCATTTTCTGGAACTAACCTATTAACAAGATGCCGAAGTGCCAGTTGCTGTTTTCTGCTGTTTTTGGTTTCAGAAATCCTAGTAACGAAATATTCTCGGAATTGGACGAAATCAACGCCCAGGGTCCTATTTTGCCACGAAGCTTCCAGAAGTCCGAAGAGGAGACGAAGTGGGGCCACGAGGTGGCCACACCCTAGGGCGGCGCGGCCCCCCCTTGGCCGCGCGGCCCTGTGGTGTGGGGCCCTCGTGCCGCCTCCTGACCTGCCCTTCCGCCTACTTAAAGCCTCCGTTGCGAAACCCCCAGTACCGAGAGCCACGATACGGAAAACCTTCCAGAGACGCCACCGCCGATCCCATCTCGGGGGATCCAGGAGATCGCCTCCGGCACCCTGCCGGAGAGGGGATTCATCTCCCGGAGGACTCTACGCCGCCATGGTCGCCTCCGGAGTGATGTGTGAGTAGTCTACCTGTCGTTGCCTAATCGACGGTACCCCGGAGGAGGGATCCTCACGAGGGGGAGAAGAAGTAGGGGCCATAGGGCGGAGTGCTCTCGGGACGGTGGTACGCGAGTTACCCAGCTTCGGAACACCTGCACGATGACAGGGCCTACTGCTGCTTGTCTGGAATTATCTGGGCGCTTTCGCGTTGTTACAATGAGTTGTGGTTGTGCCTCTAGGGCTCCCGGGATCCGGCTTATAAAGGCGCACGGATCTAGGGTTTACACGGAGAGTCCTAGCCGGATTACAGATAGCCTAGCTACGGTACAATATCTTGCCGTGCACGTCACGGATCCGCCTTCCATACATGTCGTCTCCCCATTGTGCTTCATTGTCGGATCTTGTGAGCTGCCTAACATGATCAAGATCATCTATCTGTAATTCTATATGTTACGTTTGTTGGGATCCGATGAATAGAGAATACTTGTTATGTTGATTATCAATTCATGTCTATGTGTTGTTTATGATCTTGCATGCTCTCCGTTATTAGTAGATGCTCTGGCCAAGTTGATGCTAGTAACTCCAAGAGGGAGTATTTATGCTCGATAGTGGGTTCATGTCTCCGTGAATCTGGAGGGGTGACAAGAACCTCTAAGGTTATGGATGTGCTGTTGCCACTAGGGATAAAACATTGGTGCTATGTTCAAGGATGTAGTCACTAATTACATTACGCGCAATACTTAATGCAATTGTCTGTTGTTAGCAACTTAATACTGGAGGGGGTTCGGATGATAACCTGAAGGTGGACTTTTTAGGCATAGATGCATGCTGGATGGCGGTCTATGTACTTTGTCGTAATGCCCAATTAAATCTCACTATACTCATCATAATATGTATGTGCATGGTCATGTCCTCTTTATTTGTCAATTGCCCAACTGTAATTTGTTCACCCAACATGCTGTTTATCTTATGGGAGAGACACCTCTAGTGAACTGTGGACCCCGGTCCAATTCTCTATACTGAAATACAATCTACTGCAATACTGTTCTACTGTTTTCTGCAAACAATCATCTTCCACACAGGTTAATCCTTTGTTACAGCAAGCCGGTGAGATTGACAACCTCACTGTTTCGTTGGGGCAAAGTACTTTGGTTGTGTTGTGCAGGTTCCACGTTGGCGCCGGAATCTCTGGTGTTGCGCCGCACTACATCCCGCCGCCATCAACCTTCAACGTGCTTCTTGACTCCTACTGGTTCGATTAAACCTTGGTTTCTTACTGAGGGAAACTTGCCGCTGTGCGCATCACACCTTCCTCTTGGGGTTCCCAACGGACGTGTCAACTACACGCATCAAGCAAATTTCTGGCGCCGTTGCCGGGGACCTGAAGAAAAGCTACACCACAGAGATCTCTAACTCCCACGTCAACTTTGCGCCAGCAACAAATTTCTGGCGCCGTTGCCGGGGAGATCAAGACACGCTGCAAGGGGAGTCTCCACTTCTCAATCTCTTTACTTTGTTTTTGTCTTGCTTAGTTTTATTTACTACTTTGTTTGCTGCACTAAATCAAAATACAAAAAAATTAGTTGCTAGTTTTACTTTATTTGCTATCTTGTTTACTATATCAAAAACACAAAAAAATTAGTTACTCGCATTTACTTTATCTAGTTTGCTTTATTTACTACTGCTAAAATGGGTACTCCTGAAAATACTAAGTTGTGTGACTTCACAACCACAAATAATAATGATTTCTTATGCACACCTATTGCTCCACCTGCTACTACAGCAGAATTCTTTGAAATTAAACCGCTTTACTAAATCTTGTTATGCGAGAGCAATTTTCAGTGTTAGTTCTGATGATGCTGCTGCCCATCTTAATAATTTTGTTGAACTATGTGAAATGCAAAAGTATAAAGATGTAGATGGTGACATTATAAAATTAAAATTGTTCCCTTTCTCATTAAGAGGAAGAGCTAAAGATTGGTTGCTATCTCTTCCTAAGAATAGTATTGATTCATGGACTAAATGCAAGGATGCTTTTATTGGTAGATATTATCCCCCTGCTAAAATTATATCTTTGAGGAGTAGCATAATGAATTTTAAACAATTAGATACTGAACATGTTGCACAAGCATGGGAAAGAATGAAATCTCTGGTTAAAAATTGCCCAACCCATGGACTGACTACTTGGATGATCATCCAAACCTTCTATGCAGGACTAAATTTTTCTTCGCGGAATTTATTGGATTCAGCTGCTGGAGGTACCTTTATGTCCATCACTCTTGGTGAAGCAACAAAGCTTCTTGATAATATGATGATCAACTACTCTGAATGGCACACGGAAAGAGCTCCACAAGGTAAGAAGGTAAATTCTGTCGAAGAAACCTCTTCCTTGAGTGATAAGATTGATGCTATTATGTCTATGCTTGTGAATGATAGGACTAATATTGATCCTAATAATGTTCCGTTAGCTTCATTGGTTGCACAAGAAGAACATGTTGATGTAAACTTCATTAAAAATAATAATTTCAACAACAATGCTTACCGGAACAATTCTAGTAACAACTATAGGCCATATCCTTATAATAATGGCAACGGCTATGGTAATTCTTATGGGAATTCTTACAACAATAATAGGAGTTCACCCCCTGGACTTGAAGCCATGCTTAAAGAATTTATTAGTACACAAACTGCTTTTAACAAATCTGTTGAAGAAAAACTTGGGAAAATTGATATACTTGCTTCTAAAGTCGATAGTCTTGCCTCTGATGTTGATCTCTTGAAATCGAACGTTATGCCTAATAGGGATATTGAAAATAAAATTGTTACTACAGCAAATGCCATCCAAGTTAGAATTGATGAGAATATAAGATTAATGGCTGAACTGCGTGCTAGGTGGGATAGAGAAGAAAATGAAAAACTAGCTAAAGAGAAGAATGTAGCTAAAGTTTGGACTATTACCACCACTAGTAATGCTAATGCTACACATGTTGCTGCACCTCCTACTATTAATAATAAAAGAATTGGTGTTAGCAATGTTTCCACTTCTAATGCAAAGAGCGAGAAACTACCTAAACCGCTAAAATCATTAAATCGCTGTGATAAAACTGCTGAAATTTTTTCCAACATTGGGGATGATGATCCCATTGCTTTAGACTATAATGGTTTGAATTTTGATGATTGCCACATCTCTGAAGTTATAAAGTTCTTGCAAAAACTTGCTAAAAGTCCTAATGCTAGTGCTATAAATTTGGCTTTCACGCAACATATTACAAATGCTCTCATAAAAGCTAGAGAAGAGAAACTAGAGCGCGAAGCCTCTATTCCTAGAAAGCTAGAGGATGGTTGGGAGCCCATCATTAAAATGAAGGTTAAAGATTTTGATTGTAATGCTTTATGTGATCTTGGTGCAAGTATTTCTGTTATGCCTAAGAAAATTTATAATATGCTTGACTTGCCACCGCTGAAAAATTGTTATTTGGATGTTAATCTTGCTGATCATTCTACAAAGAAACCTTTGGGGAAAGTTGATAATGTTCGCATTACCGTTAACAATAACCTTGTCCCCATTGATTTTGTTGTCTTGGATATTGAATGCAATGCATCTTGTCCCATTATATTGGGAAGACCTTTTCTTCGAACTGTTGGTGCTATCATTGATATGAAGGAAGGTAATATTAAATATCAATTTCCTCTCAAGAAAGGTATGGAACACTTCCCTAGAAAGAGAATGAAGTTACCTTTTGATTCTATTATTAGAACAAATTATGATGTTGACACTTCGTCTCTTGATAATACTTGATACACACTTTCTGCGCCTAGCTGAAAGGCGTTAAAGAAAAGCGCTTATGGGAGACAACCCATGTTTTTACCTACAGTACTTTGTTTTTATTTTGAGTCTTGGAAGTTGTTTACTACTGTAGCAACCTCTCCTTATCTTAGTTTAGTGTTTTGTTGTGCCAAGTAAAGTCGTTGATAGAAAAGTTCATACTAGATTTGGATTACTGCGCAGAAACAGATTTCTTTGCTGTCACGAATCTGGGCTGTTTTCCCTGTAGGTAACTCAGAAAATTATGCCAATTTACGTGAGTGATCCTCAGATATGTACGCAACTTTCATTCAATTTGAGCATTTTCATTTGAGCAAGTCTAGTGCCTCGATAAAATTCGTCAATACGAACTGTTCTGTTTTGACAGATTCTGCCTTTTATTTCGCATTGCCTCTTTTGCTATGTTGGATGAATTTCTTTGATCCATTAATGTCCAGTAGCTTTATGCAATGTCCAGAAGTGTTAAGAATGATTGTGTCACCTCTGAACATTTTAATTTTTATTGTCGCTAACCCTCTAATGAGTTGTTCTAAGTTTGGTGTGGAGGAAGTTTTCAAGGATCAAGAGAGGAGTATGATGCAACATGATCAAGGAGAGTGAAAGCTCTAAGCTTGGGGATGCCCCGGTGGTTCACCCCTGCATATATCAAGAAGACTCAAGCGTCTAAGCTTGGGGATGCCCAAGGCATCCCCTTCTTCATCGACAACATTATCAGGTTCCTCCCCTGAAACTATATTTTTATTCCATCACATCTTATGTACTTTGCTTGGAGCGTCGGTTTGTTTTTGTTTTTTGTTTTGTTTGAATAAAATGGATCCTAGCATTCACTTTATGGGAGAGAGACACGCTCCGCTGTAGCATATGGACAAGTATGTCCTTAGTTTCTACTCATAGTATTCATGGCGAAGTTTCTCCTTCGTTAAATTGTTATATGGTTGGAATTGGAAAATGATACATGTAGTAATTGCTATAAATGTCTTGGGTAATGTGATACTTGGCAATTGTTGTGCTCATGTTTAAGCTCTTGCATCATATGCTTTGCACCCATTAATGAAGAAATACATAGAGCATGCTAAAATTTGGTTTGCATATTTGGTCTCTCTAAGGTCTAGATAATTTCTAGTATTGAGTTTGAACAACAAGGAAGACGGTGTAGAGTCTTATAATGTTTACAATATGTCTTTTATGTGAGTTTTGCTGCACCGGTTCATCCTTGTGTTTGTTTCAAATAAGCCTTGCTAGCCTAAACCTTGTATCGAGAGGGGATACTTCTCATGCATCCAAAATACTTGAGCCAACCACTATGCCATTTGTGTCCACCATACCTACCTACTACATGGTATTTCCCGCCATTCCAAAGTAAATTGCTTGAGTGCTACCTTTAAAATTCCATCATTCACCTTTGCAATATATAGCTCATGGGACAAATAGCTTAAAAACTATTGTGGTATTGAATATGTAATTATGCACTTTATCTCTTATTAAGTTGCTTGTTGTGCGATAACCATGTTCACTGGGGACGCCATCAACTACTCTTTGTTGAATTTCATGTGAGTTGCTATGCATGTTCGTCTTGTCTGAAGTAAGAGCGATCTACCACCTTATGGTTAAGCATGCATATTGTTAGAGAAGAACATTGGGCCACTAACTAAAGCCATGATCCATGGTGGAAGTTTCAGTTTTGGACAAATATCCTCAATCTCATATGAGAAAATTATTAATTGTTGTTACATGCTTATGCATAAAAGAGGAGTCCATTATCTGTTGTCTATGTTGTCCCGGTATGGATGTCTAAGTTGAGAATAATCAATAGCGAGAAATCCAATGCGAGCTTTCTCCTTAGACCTTTGTACAGGCGGCATAGAGGTACCCCTTTGTGACACTTGGTTAAAACATGTGCATTGTGATGATCCGGTAGTCCAAGTTAATTAGGATAAGGTGCGGGCACTATTAGTATACTATGCATGAGGCTTGCAACTTGTAAGATATAATTTACATGATACATATGCTTTATTACTACCGTTGACAAAATTGTTTCATGTTTTCAAAATCAAAGCTCTAGCACAAATATAGCAATCGATGCTTTTCCTCTATGGAGGACCATTCTTTTACTTTCAATGTTGAGTCAGTTCACCTATTTCTCTCCACCTCAAGAAGCAAACACTTGTGTGAACTATGCATTGATTCCTACATATTTGCTTATTGCACTTATTATATTACTCTATGTTGACAATTATCCATGAGATATACATGTTACAAGTTGAAAGCAACCGCTGAAACTTAATCTTCCTTTGTGTTGCTTCAATGCTTTTACTATGAATTATTGCTTTATGAGTTAACTCTTATGCAAGACTTATTGATGCTTGTCTTGAAGTGCTATTCATGAAAAGTCTTTGCTTTATGATTCACTTGTTTACTCATGTCATATACATTGTTTTGATCGCTGCATTCACTACATATGCTTTACAAATAGTATGATCAAGGTTATGATGGCATGTCACTCCAGAAATTATCTGTGTTATCGTTTTACCTGCTCGGGACGAGCAGAACTAAGCTTGGGGATGCTGATACGTCTCCGACGTATCGATAATTTCTTATGTTCCATGCCACATTATTGATGTTATCTACATGTTTTATGCACACTTTATGTCATATTCGTGCATTTTCTGGAACTAACCTATTAACAAGATGCCGAAGTGCCGATTCTTTGTTTTCTGCTGTTTTTGGTTTCAGAAATCCTAGTAACGAAATATTCTCGGAATTGGACGAAATCAACGCCCAGGGTCCTATTTTGCCACGAAGCTTCCAGAAGTCCGAAGAGGAGACGAAGTGGGGCCACGAGGTGGCCACACCCTAGGGCGGCGCGGCCCCCCCTTGGCCGCGCGGCCCTGTGGTGTGGGGCCCTCGTGCCGCCTCCTGACCTGCCCTTCCGCCCACAGCAAGCCGCCGTTGCGACACCCCCAGAACCGAGAGCCCCGAGACGGACAACCTTCCACAGACGCCGCCGCCGATCCCATCTCGGGGGATCCAGGAGATCGCCTCCGGCACCCGGCCGGAGAGGGGATTCATCTCCCGGAGGACTCTACGCCGCCATGGTCGCCTCCGGAGTGATGTGTGAGTAGTCTACCCCTGGACTATGGGTCCATAGCAGTAGCTAGATGGTTGTCTTCTCCCCATTGTGCTTCATTGTCGGATCTTGTGAGCTGCCTAACATGATCAAGATCATCTATCTGTAATTCTATATGTTGCGTTTGTTGGGATCCGATGAATAGAGAATACTTGTTATGTTGATTATCAATTCATGTCTATGTGTTGTTTATGATCTTGCATGCTCTCCGTTATTAGTAGATGCTCTGGCCAAGTTGATGCTAGTAACTCCAAGAGGGAGTATTTATGCTCGATAGTGGGTTCATGTCTCCGTGAATCTGGAGGGGTGACAAGAACCTCTAAGGTTATGGATGTGCTGTTGCCACTATGGATAAAACATTGGTGCTATGTTCAAGGATGTAGTCACTAATTACATTACGCGCAATACTTAATGCAATTGTCTGTTGTTAGCAACTTAATACTGGAGGGGGTTCGGATGATAACCTGAAGGTGGACTTTTTAGGCATAGATGCATGCTGGATGGCGGTCTATGTACTTTGTCGTAATGCCCAATTAAATCTCACTATACTCATCATAATATGTATGTACACGGTCATGCCCTCTTTATTTGTCAATTGCCCAACTGTAATTTGTTCACCCAACATGCTGTTTATCTTATGGGAGAGACACCTCTAGTGAACTGTGGACCCCGGTCCAATTCTCTATACTGAAATACAATCTCTTTGCAATCTTTGTTCTACTGTTTTCTGCAAACAATCATCTTCCACACAATACGGTTAATCCTTTGTTACAGCAAGCCGGTGAGATTGACAACCTCACTGTTTCGTTGGGGCAAAGTACTTTGGTTGTGTTGTGCAGGTTCCACGTTGGCGCCGGAATCTCTGGTGTTGCGCCGCACTACATCCCGCCGCCATCAACCTTCAACGTGCTTCTTGACTCCTACTGGTTCGATTAAACCTTGGTTTCTTACTGAGGGAAACTTGCTGCTGTGCGCATCACACCTTCCTCTTGGGGTTCCCAACGGACGTGTCAACTACACGCATCAAGATTCTCTATTCTCATAGGGGCATTCAGCGATGAAGTGGCGCTTGTCACCACAATTGTAGCAAGACCTTGATCTTGTCTCCTTTGCTTTGGATGGGTCAACCCAAAAGGTTTTTGCATGGAATTCCATGTGGTCATTGTAGTGGTATTCAAATCTTTCGGATAGGACATGCTCCAGGATGACCTATATGGTTCTTGAGTGTTCACTTCTTCCACGGTATTGACCGTCAAGGCAAGGTTTGTACCTCTTTTCATTCCAATAGTACGATTGCGAGAATCTTGAGAGTTTTGTTCGGACACCTTGAGAGCTTGCAACTCGTGCACCACTTGTTGGGAGGTGAGAGAAGGATAGCTTTCTCTCCCAAGGAGACTCTTGGCATCAATGGGTTCAAAAGGCATCATGCAATCAATATACTTGTCCTTGATCCAAAAGTCATCAATATGTTGGGCACCCACATTCCGAAAAACATCGGCAATTGTGATAAGCCTTCTATACATCTCTTGATGATCTTCATCCAGCAACCTCATGAATCCTTCGGCTTGGTTCCGAAGAGCACTATACTTGTTTCTCTTCATGCTTTCACTTCCCATGAATCTTATGGACAAACCCTCCCAAACTTCCTTAGCGGTTGTGAATTTCCGAACAAGGGCTAAGTCCTTTGTCCCCACACTAGTTTGAATCATGTGCAAGGAAATGGAGTTGAGTTGGTTATCAACCTCTTCTCTTCTAGTCAACTTGTCGGGGTTGTAAGGCTTGTAACCTTCCAAGATGATTCTCCAAAGTTCATTGGAGGCACTGCAAACATGAGAGCAAAACTCAAATTGTCATGTACTAAAATCTTGATCATTAAACTTAGGTGGGTTGCCTCTAGTGTTTATATGAGGATGGGGAACCGAGATGTCGGGAGAGTGGAAAGGTGGAGGGAATTCATTGTATCTCACTCCTTCACTCTAGGAGAAACCTTGGAAGTGTTAACTTTGTTTAAGTGATCACCATCCAAGAGTGGTCTAGAAGAAGTTGAGCCCGAAGCATCTCATTTTTCTAACGCACCCTTGTCCCTTTCCTCTATGACGGGGATGACGGGGGGAACCAGCGTCAAAAGCTCGGAAATCATTTTCTTCATGCTTTCCATTTGAGCTTCCATGGAGGACCTCAAAGATGTTTCCATCAACTTGAGATCTTCCATGGAGACCAACTTCGCGGCCCCTTCCGTACCATCATCGTCCAACATACTCTCAGGCGGTTAAGCCCGAAATAAGAGATGAGGCTCTGATACCAATTGAAAGGATTGTATGCCGCACCTAGAGGGGGGTTAATAGGTGTTAACCAATTTTTAGTTCCTTTTCAATTTAGGCTTGACACAAAGGTAAATTCTCTAGATATGCAACTATGTGAATTTACCTATATGACAAGAACAACTACTAAGCAATATCTAGGCAATATAAAAAGGAGATAATAGGATAGAGGTAACCAAGAGTGGAGCATGTGGAGACACAAAGATGATTCCCGTAGTTCCCTTCCTTTGCAAGAAGGTACGTTTACGTTTGAAGGAGTGTAGTCGCTACGAAAGCCAGACCAACGCCACGAAGGTTTCACTCAGGTCTCATGTGAGCAACGCCACAAAGGCCTAGCCCACTTCCACTAAGGTATTTCCTCGAGGCGGAAACCGGGCCTTTACAAGGTTCTTGGGGCACACATCCACAACTGAGTTGGAGGCTCCCAATATCTGTAACAATACAACAACAACAAGAACAAATCAACCACAAACAACTAGTGATTCCAAAAGAGGAACACTAGCAAAGGGGCCCTCAAGCATATGAGGGGGAAATGCAAATCCCTTCGGTGAAGATGTAGATCGGGGTCTTCTCCTTCGATTCTCCAAAGATTAAGAGCTTTGGATGGTCGGAGGAGCAGATCTTGTGATTCTTGTGTTTCTTGAGGTGGCTATAATGGTGGATGAACTTGAGGTGAATGAGCCACTTGGGGAGAGGAAGAAGGGGGGTATAAATACCCCCTTGATACGTCTCCGACGTATCCATAATTTCTGTCGTTCCATGCTTGTTTTATGACAATACTTACATGTTTTGCTTGCACTTTATGATGATTTCATGCATTTTCCGGAACTAACCTATTAACGAGATGCCACAGTGCCGTTCTGTTTCTGCTGTTTTTGGTTCCAGAAAGGCTGTTCGGGCAATATTCTCGGAATTGGACGAAATCAACGCCAAACCTCCTATTTTTCCCGGAAGCATCCAGAACACCGAAGAGGAGTCGGAGAGGGGCCAGAGGGCCACCAGACCATAAGGCGGCGCGGCCTGGCCTGGGCCCGCGCCACCCTATGGTGTGGCGCCCCCAGGTGCCCCCCTGCGCCGCCTCTTCGCCTATAAAATCCCTTTCGACCTAAAAACGCGATACCAATTGACGAAACTCCAGAAAGACTCCAGGGGCGCCGCCGCCATCGCGAAACTCCAATTCGGGGGACAGAACTCTGTTCCGGCACCCTGCCGGAACGGGGAAGTGCCCCCGGAAGCCATCTCCATCAACGCCACCGCCTCCATCATGCTCCGTGAGTAGTTCCCCCATGGACTACGGGTTCTAGCAGTAGCTATGTCGGTATACTCTCCCCCATGTACTTCAATACAATGGTCTCATGAGCTGCCTTACATGATTGAGATTCATCTGATGTAATCGGTGTTGTGTTTGTTGGGATCCGATGGATGATACATTATGATTAGTCTATCTATAAAGTTTGTGAAGTTATTGTTGCTGCAATCTTGTTATTCTTAATGCTTGTCACTAGGGCCCGAGTGGCATGATCTTAGATTTAAGCTCTATATTGTTGCTTAGATTGTATCTACAAGTTGTATGCACATGTCACTGTCCGAACCAATGGCCCCGAAGTGACAAATCGGGACAACCGGAGGGGATGGTAGTGATGTGAGGATCACATGTTTTCACGGTGTGTTAATGCTTTGCTCCGGTACTCTATTAAAAGGAGTACCTTAATATCCAGTAGTTTCCCTTGAGGCCCGGCTGCCACCGGCTGGTAGGACAAAAGATGTTGTGCAAGTTTCTCATTGCGAGCACGTACGACTATATACGGAAAACATGCCTACATGATTAATAAGCCTGATGTTCTATCTTAATGCTTTGATTCCTATCAATTGCCCAACTGTAATTTGTTCACCCAACACTTGTCACTTATTGGAGAGTTACCACTAGTGTAGATCGCTGGGAACCCCGGTCCATCTCTCATCATAATATACCTGTTCTACATGTCATTGGAAGTAGTATCAACTATCTTCTCGTGCCATCGCTCTCATATTGCTATTCTTGCTACGTATTCTTGTTACTCTGCTCTCATATTATTGTTACTTTCACATCACCCCCGTTGCTAGTGCTTTTCGGTGCGGCTGAATTGACAACTCAGCTTGTTAAGGCTTATAAGTATTCTTTACCTCCCCTTGTGTCGAATCAATAAATTTGGGTTATACTACCCTCGAAGACTATCGCGATCCCCTATACTTGTGGGTTATCAAGACTGTTTTCTCGGGCGCCGTTCTTGCAGGGAGGCATAGCTCTACTCATAAGTTCACCTGGGGAGTACACTCTACCTCTCTCTCTGTTTTATTTTATTTTTCTTTGCTTAGTTTACTTTTGCCTAGTTTATTTGTGCTTAGTTTATTTCTGTCTAATATTACTTTCCTTAGTTTACTTTTTGTCTAGTTTATTTCAGTTTTGTTTTATTTTTCTCATATACCCAAAAATCCATAAAAATTTGAAAAACCTAAAAATTAAAAACTGCTGTTATGGGAGAACCAACAACCTACTTGGAGCTTATAGAATGTTATAATAATTATAGAAAATCAAGAGCTGGTGAAATAATGAGTGCTATGATAGAAAAAGTGGATACAATTGCTAAAATCTTGCTTAAACGCCATGATATAAACTGTTGCTCTCAACATGATACTAAACATCTTAAATTTCAATGTGGCTTTAGTGAGGAATTTTTAATTAAGAACTATAATCGGAATTGCTATATTCATTATGGGTTCGAAGAGGTAGAACAATTTGTCGTGTTTATGGGAGCCTCTGAGATCGAATCCTTCATGGTTGAGAATTATGAAACTTGTGTTGTTTGTAAGGACCTTAAAGATTATGTCTCTTCTATCCTTAATTGTTGCATAGAATGCTTCGGTAATAATCCTTATATCATTGATTATAAAGAGAGACACATTAATGCACAAGAATGCACTCACAATTTGCAGGAACCGGTGGAAGAAGAAATTGATGAACCTGAAAGCTCATTGGATGAAAAAGAGGAGGAAATTGATGAACCTGAAAGCTCATTGGATGAAAAAGAAGAGGAGAGCGATGAACAAAAGGAGGAAGAATGGATTAGCTACCCATGCCAACCTTCTAATGAGAGTAACTCTTTATCCCTTACACTATTTGATTGTCCTCCATGCTTACCGGAAGAGGTTGAATGTTATGTTCCTGTGGATTCTCTTGAAATAGTACCTATGAGTAATACTTGTGAGAATAATTATGCTACTGTTATTTATGATAATCCATGCTACTTTGATAAATCTTATGATAATGCTTTGTTTGTGCCTGATGTCGAAATGCATGGTACTAAAGAATTTTGCTTGGCAAATGTTTATGATAAATCTCTAGATGATGGTCCTATGTTACTTGATAATATTAATTGTGCTACTAATGAAAATGGGATTGGAGAGTTCTTGACTTATTCTATGAGTCCCATATCTCTTGAGAATGATCAACTACCTTGTTATATTATTAATAAAAGAAAGTTTGAAAGCATTAAATCCACTATTCTTGAACTTGATAAAAATTATATGTTTGTGGATCATGAAAAGTATGCTGCATGTGATAGCTATATTGTTGAGTTTGTTCATGAAGCTACTGAAAATTATTATGAGAGAGGAAAACATGGTTGTAGAAATTTGCATGGTACTAAAACACCTCTCTATGTGCTGAAATTTTTGAAGTTACACTTGTTCTATCTTCCTATGCTTGTTACTTTGCTTTTCATGAACTTGTTTATTTACAAGATTCCTATGCATAGGAAGCATGTTAGACTTAAATGTGTTTTGAATTTGCTTCTTGATGCTCTCTTTTGCTTCAAATACTATTTCTTGCGAGTGCATCATTAAAACTGCTGAGCCCATCTTAATGGCTATAAAGAAAGAACTTCTTGGGAGATAACCCATGTGTTATTTTGCTACAGTACTTTGTTTTATATTTGTGTCTTGGAAGTTGTTTACTACTGTAGCAACCTCTCCTTATCTTAGTTTTGTGTTTTGTTGTGCCAAGTAAAGCCGTTGATAGAAAAGTAAGTACTAGATTTGGATTACTGCACAGTTCCAGATTTCTTTGCTGTCACGAATCTGGGTCCACCTCCCTGTAGGTAGCTCAGAAAATTAAGCCAATTTACGTGCATGATCCTCAGATATGTACGCAACTTTCATTAAATTTGAGCATTTTCATTTGAGCAAGTCTGGTGCCATTTTAAAATTCGTCAATACGAACTGTTCTGTTTTGACAGATTCTGCCTTTTATTTCGTATTGCCTCTTTTGCTATGTTGGATGAATTTCTTTGATCCACTAATGTCCAGTAGCATTATGCAATGTCCAGAAGTGTTAAGAATGATTGTGTCACCTCTGAACATGTGAGTTTTTGATTATGCACTAACCCTCTAATGAGTTTGTTTCGAGTTTGGTGTGAAGGAAGTTTTCAAGGGTCAAGAGAGGAGGATGATATACCATGATCAAGGAGAGTGAAAGCTCTAAGCTTGGGGATGCCCCGGTGGTTCATCCCTGCATATTTCAAGAAGACTCAAGCGTCTAAGCTTGGGGATGCCCAAGGCATCCCCTTCTTCATCAACTTATCAGGTTCCTCCCCTGAAACTATATTTTTATTCAGTCACATCATATGTGCTTTACTTGGAGCGTCTGTGTGCTTTTATTTTTGTTTTTGTTTGAATAAATTCGGATCCTAGCAATCCTTGTTTGGGAGAGATACACGCTCCGCTTTTTCATATGAACACTTGTTCTTCGTTTTATTTTTAATGTTCAATGATAAAAGTTGGAAGCTACAATACTTATCTTTATTTGGTTGGAAGCAGAAAATGCCTCATATGTCTTGGATAATTTGATACTTGGCAATTGTTTTGAGCTCTCAAGTAGATCATAAGTTTTTGCATGTAGTTTAAACCTATTAGTGGAGAACTACCGTAAAGCTTGTTACAATTGGTTTGCATAATTGATCTCTCTTAAGGTCTAGATATTTTCTGGTAAAAGTGTTTGAGCAACAAGGAAGACAGTGTAGAGTATTATAATGCTTGTGATATGTTCTTATGTAAGTTTTGCTGTACCGGTTCATACTTGTGTTTGCTTCAAACAACCTTGCTAGCCTAAGCCTTGTACTGAGAGGGAATACTTCTCGTGCATCCAAATCCTTGAGCCAACCACTATGCCAATTGTGTCCACTATACCTACCTACTATGTGGTATTTCCTGCCATTCCAAAGTAAATTGCTTGAGTGCTACCTTTAAACAATTCAAAATTTATCACCTCTGATTTGTGTCAATGTTTTATAGCTCATGAGGAAGTATGTGGTGTTTAGCTTTCAACCTTGTCATTTACTTTTGACGGACTCTCATATGGACTAGTGGCTTCACCCGCTTATCCAATAATTTTGCAAAAAGAGCTGGCAATGGGATTCCCAGTCCCAAATTAATTAACAAAAATAGACACTCCTCCATGGTTTGTGATTGTTGGACGGCACCCGAAGGATTCGGTTAGCCATGGCTTGTGTAAGCAAAGGTTGGGGGGAGTGTCATCATCATAATAAAACTAAAATAAAAAGGCACTCCTTCATGGTATGAGATTGTTGGCAGGCACCCGAGGATTCGGTTAGCCATGGTTTGTGAAAGAAAGGTTGGAAGGAGTGCCACCCAAAAATAAAATAAAATGGGAGCCGCTCTTGAATGTCCGGTTGGCGAGGTAGTTAGTGTACCCATTACCATTCGTTGACAACAACAAACACCTCTCAAAATTTTACTTTTTATGCTCTCTATATGTTTTCAAAACCAAAGCTCTAGCACAAATATAGCAATCGATGCTTTCCTCTTTGAAGGACCATTCTTTTACTTTTAATGTTGAGTCAGTTCACCTATTTCTCTCCACCTCAAGAAGCAAACACTTGTGTTAACTGTGCATTGATTCTTACATACTTGCATATTTGCATTCATCATATTACTTTGTGTTGACAATTATCCATGAGATATGCATGTTGAAAGTTGAAAGCAACCGCTGAAACTTATATCTTCCTTTGTGTTGCTTCGATGCCTTTACTTTGAATCTATTGCTTTATGAGTTAACTCTTATGCAATCTTTTGATGCTTGTCTTGAAAGTACTATTCATGAAAAGTTTTGCTATATGTTATCTACTTGTTAGCAACTATAGATCATTGCCTTGAGTCACTTCATTCATTTCATATGCTTTGTAATAGTATGATCAAGGTTATGTAAGAAGCATGTCACTACAGAAATTATTTTTTATCGTTTACCTGCTCGGGACGAGCAGGAACTAAGCTTGGGGATGCTGATACGTCTCCGACGTATCCATAATTTCTGTCGTTCCATGCTTGTTTTATGACAATACTTACATGTTTTGCTTGCACTTTATGATGATTTCATGCATTTTCCTAACTAACCTATTAACGAGATGCCACGGTGCCGGTTCACTTTTTACTTGTTTTTGGTTCCAGAAAGGCTGTTCGGGCAATATTCTCGGAATTGGACGAAATCAACGCCAAACCTCCTATTTTTCCCGGAAGCATCCAGAACACCGAAGAGGAGTCGGAGAGGGGCCAGAGGGCCACCAAACCATAAGGCGGCGTGGCCTGGCCTGGGCCCGCGCCACCCTATGGTGTGGCGCCCCCAGGTGCCCCCCTGCGCCGCCTCTTCGCCTATAAAATCCCTTTCGACCTAAAAACGCGATACCAATTGACGAAACTCCAGAAAGACTCCAGGGGCGCCGCCGCCATCGCGAAACTCCAATTCGGGGGACAGAACTGTTCGGCACCCTGCCGAACGGGGAAGTGCCCCAGGAAGCCATCTCCATCAACGCCACCGCCTCCATCATGCTCCGTGAGTAGTTCCCCCATGGACTACGGGTTCTAGCAGTAGCTATGTCGGTATACTCTCCCCCATGTACTTCAATACAATGGTCTCATGAGCTGCCTTACATGATTGAGATTCATCTGATGTAATCGGTGTTGTGTTTGTTGGGATCCGATGGATGATACATTATGATTAGTCTATCTATAAAGTTTGTGAAGTTATTGTTGCTGCAATCTTGTTATTCTTAATGCTTGTCACTAGGGCCCGAGTGGCATGATCTTAGATTTAAGCTCTATATTGTTGCTTAGATTGTATCTACAAGTTGTATGCACATGTCACTGTCCGGAACCAATGGCCCCGAAGTGACAGAAATCGGGACAACCGGAGGGGATGGTAGTGATGTGAGGATCACATGTTTTCACGGTGTGTTAATGCTTTGCTCCGGTACTCTATTAAAAGGAGTACCTTAATATCCAGTAGTTTCCCTTGAGGCCCGGCTGCCACCGGCTGGTAGGACAAAAGATGTTGTGCAAGTTTCTCATTGCGAGCACGTACGACTATATACGGAAAACATGCCTACATGATTAATAAGCCTGATGTTCTATCTTAATGCTTTGATTCCTATCAATTGCCCAACTGTAATTTGTTCACCCAACACTTGTCACTTATTGGAGAGTTACCACTAGTGTAGATCGCTGGGAACCCCGGTCCATCTCTCATCATAATATACCTGTTCTACATGTCATTGGAAGTAGTATCAACTATCTTCTCGTGCCATCGCTCTCATATTGCTATTACTGCTGCTGTGTTACTGTTACTACTGCTCTCATATTACTGTTACTTTCACATCACCCCTGTTGCTAGTGCTTTTCCAGGTGCAGCTGAATTGACAACTCAGTTGTTAAGGCTTATAAGTATTCTTTACCTCCCCTTGTGTCGAATCAATAAATTTGGGTTATACTACCCTCGAAGACTATCGCGATCCCCTATACTTGTGGGTTATCACCCCTCCAAAATCCAACCATTGGGGGAAAAATGGGGGCGAATAATCCGGTCTAAGTTAGAGCCGGATTATCCGCCCCCGGAAAAGTCCGGCCAAAAATCCGGCCTGGATCCAGGGGTTACTGGGGAGCTCGCCAGAAAGTCCTTAGCCAAATTTTGGGGCCCGGATATTTTGCAAATATCCGGCCCGGATTATCCAGCGTCGTGAAATTGTCCTCCTTCCTTTTCTTATGTTTCTCCACACAAAAACAACCACATATATATTTATATTATCTGCATCATCTCAACATACATTAGTGTATCACATATATTGACATCAAACATTCAAAACTTAAACCGAGAGATGTTCTTTCAGAGGTTGCGGGTGATTCTCGCCGCCGTCTCCTCCTCCAGTCCTGCTGCTCCTCCTTGCGGCGGTGCGGCGGATTTGTCAGCGGTAGGGGAACCGCTTTCGTGATGTGACAGTTTGGGGGGTGAGAGTGAAGAGGCGAGTGAGACGAAGGAGAGGGGGAGGTGAAGCTAGTTATGGCGCGTGTTCCCGAATGGACACGACGTTTCCGTCTCCCTTCCCCATGTGTGCAACCTTCTCACGACAACGAGGCAGGCTCCACAGAAACTGTCATTTCAGGGTTTCCTCCAGGGAATGTCCCGGAGGTGCTTCAAACCCGCTTCGTGCAACAACGCGGACGTCTCCAAGTAACCAAACGGCTTGTTTCCCTTCTCAGCCCATGCAAAAAAGATCCTGCAGGCTACCAAACGCGCCCATCGTAACCCACGCCCCAAGCGTGGTATTGGAGCTCCCATTAATGCGCCGATGACTTGTTGGGTGTTTATAAGACAAAACAGGCTGCTTAATAGCCGTGCTGCTGCAAACCTCCGTGTGTAGTACGTGCCGATCCAGTTAGATGATGTGGTGTTTTCTTCAATCATGTTTCTTTTTTTCTTTTATTGTAAGATTCAAAAAAGTTCAGATTTTAAATCTGTAATTTTGTAAAATATTCAAATTTTAAAAATTTCAGAAATTTTCAAATTTCAATATGTATAAATTTGCGAAAATGTTTAGATTAGAAAATCCTCAAATTCAAAAATTATTCGTATTTCAAAACTGTTCATAGTTAGAAGTATAACAATTTTGAAAAAGAATCCATATTTGATTAAAAAATATTAATCCTAAGAAACTAAAATATAAATAAAAAAGAAATATTAATGAAATAATACTAAAGAGACAAATATTACTTGATGAGCCGCGGCCCACTGAACTTGCAGATGATTGGTGTCGTACGCACCAACGTCCCAATCGGGGTATAGGACTACACGTATCTATATCTCTTATAAAGCAAAACCTCATTAGGCTAGTCATAGTGCTAGTATCATAGCTAGTATCATGTATCCTAGTTCCACCAAAAATGCTGATGTGGCAAGTAATTATGGATGAGAGAGAAGATTAGAGTATCATAGGTAGATACTGTATCATAGCGCACATCACGAAAAAAGTTAGTATCAAATAAATCTTGTACACAAATTTGTATTGGGATTCTACAAATCAATTAATATAGCAAAACTATAATACTAGTCTATAATAGTACTATGCATTATGGATCTAGTATCATACAAAAGTATCATATACATGATACTACCATATGATACTACCCACTATGGCCAGCCTTAGAAGTCATTTAAGTTGTCTATCTCAATATGCAAGCTATCCACATTATCCATTCTATTAGCCATCCAATTATCCATGTCCCCCCACTAACATTCATTAATACTCTACATGCAAGCCACATCATCTATTTTTAAGCCATCCAATTATCCACATCATCAACTTTTAGCTGCCAACTACATAACCATTTCAAGTCAGTTATTTTTAAGTTAGCATCTTGACCATTTACGACAATTGAATCATGCATGTTCCTACAAATAACATCCTATTCCAATGAACTTATATCCTTTTGTTTTTTACAAAATAGAGTTATCGGAGAAATTCCCGCTACAACGCGCGGGGTATCCTTCTAGTTCACTAGACGACCAGGGGAGCTCCTATAGCGCGCTCTGTGTGGGGCCGATTCGGTCCCGCCTGAATCGATTTTGCTTGTAGGCCGCCCCCAACGAGGCCTAGTTAGAGTTACTGTTCCGCGCCCGAACTCGAGATGCCGATGAAGAGCGTGGTGCAGGTTCAAGGCCGAGGTCGCGGTGCTTCTCGCCGTCGTCTCCTCCTCCAGTCCCGCTGCTCCTCCTTGCGGTGGTGCGGCGGATTTGTTAGCGGTAGAGGAACCGCTTTCGTGATGTGACAGTTTGGGGGGTGAGAGTGAAGAGGCGAGTGAGACGAAGGAGAGGAGGCGGTGAGGCTAGTTATGGCGCGTGTTCCCGAAGGGACACGGCGTTTCCGTCTCCCTTCCCCATGTGTGCAGCCTTCTCACGACAACGGGTCAGACTCCACAGAAACTGTCATTTCAGCCATTCCTCCAGGGCATGTCCCGAAGGTGCTTTAAACCCGCTTCGTGCAACAACGCGGACATCTTCAGGCAACCAAACGGCTTGTTTCCCTTCTCGGCCCATGCAAAAAAAAAAGATCCTGCAGGCTACCAAACACGGCCATCGTAACCCACGCTGCAAGCGTGGTATCGGAGCTCCCATTAATGCGCTGATGGCTTGTTGGGTGTCTATAAGACAGAACGGGCTGCTTAATAGTTGTGCTACTGCAAACCTCCGTGTGTAGTACGTGCCGATCCAGTTAGATGATGTGGTGTTTTCTTCAATCATGTTTCTTTTTGTCTTTTATTGTAAAATTCAAAAAAAAAATAGATTTCAATATGTATAAATTTGCGAAAATGTTTAGATTAGAAAAACCCTCAAATTCAAAAATTATTCGTATTTCAAAACTGTTCATAGTTAAAAGTATAACAATTTTGAAAAAGAATCCTGATTTGCTTAAAAAATATTAATTCTAAGAAACTAAAATATAAATAAAAAAGAAACATTAACGAAATAATACTAAAAATAAAAAATATTACTTGATGAGCATAACCATTTCAAGTCAGTTTTTTTAAGTTAGCATCTTAACTATTTAGCCAATGGAATCATGCATGTTCCTACAAATAACACCTATTACAATTAACTTATATTCTTTTATTTTTTTACAAAATAGAGTTATCGGAGAAATTCCCGCTGCAACGCGCAGGGTATCCTTCTAGGTCACTACACGACCAGGGGAGCTCCTATAGCGCGCTCTATGTTGGGCCGATTCGGTCCCGCCTGAATCGATTTTGCTTGTAGGCCGCCCCCAACGAGGCCTAGTTAGAGTTACTGTTCAGCGTTTTGAACACTAGAACTGAACAACTTCCAAATTTGAATATAATTTGAACTCCAACAATTGTGAAAATTGAAACTTTCTCTCGAACTGGAACAAATTTCGAACTTGAACGATTTTTGATTTTGAACAAATTTCGAATTTGAGCAAATTTTGAATTTGACTAAATTTTGAATCTGAACACATTTTCTATTTGAACAAATTTCAAGTAAGAACGTAAATTAAATCTGAACGAAATTTCCAAATCACGGATAACCAGAAAACACATGGAAAAACATAGAAACCCCTGAAAAACCATCTGAAAACGGGAAAACCTGAAACAGATCTGCTGGATTTGGAAATGGGTCTGGCCAGAACGCGCGTGCGGCAAATAGGATTTTCCTACGACCAGGGAGCCGGGGCGCCTAGACACCCATACTCGGAGGCCATGCCCATGTACTTCCTCCAGGCCCTTTGCTTGACTAGCTTCACAGTTAGTGTACAGGATGGCGTTTCTCCAAAAAAAAAGAAAAAGTTAGTGTGCAGGATGGAATTGAAGAAGGCCCCTGCTTGACTCATCACGTTATGAGCGGTGAACATGGCCGACACCCGACACGTTCCGGTAGCGGTGGAAGAAGTCTGCCGTGCATGCACGCGCCACACGAGCGCCACGCGGTCATGGCCGCTCAACATTCAGTGTGTAGGCTTGACGAACTCGGTAGCGACAACACGTCCACACTTCTGTTCGCGGTGGCGTGGCGCCTCGGTCGCTACTCCAGCCACCACGTGGCTCCAACGGACGCTCGTCGAAGGGTACGTTGCGCCGCCCACCCGTTCCGCAACCGAGTCGGAGTTTAAAATGGTGCACGAGCTGGGCCGCCCACGACGTACGTACGAATCGGGACGGCGCACCAGCTAGCGTACGAACGCGTCGGAACAACTTCCCGCCGCGGCGGTGCCGGTGCTCCGGGAGCGTGCGTGCGTGTTTCCGTAGGCGGCACGCCGGTCAACGCTCGTCGGGGCCCGAATCTCCGGCGGAACTGGAAAGGCAGACGGTGGGGCGCATGGGGAAGGAAGCGACGCGCGCGGCCCCTGCCGGTCCCGGAAAGCCGCCGCCGACCGGACCCAGCTAGAGCCTGCAGCGGCCGGGGTCATCCACACCACAACCACCGTCCACCGGCCGCGATTCTGATTTCGGATGGCCTCCGGCCGCTCCCGCGTCGGTATCTCGGGACGAACTGGTACTTGTGCGCGCTCTGTCGAGATCAGTGACGCAGGCAGGGTCAACCTCCTTAATTTGGGTGTGCTCGTGGAAGCTAACTTTTCACACCACTCAACTTGGACGAGTCTCGAAGCACGAGTATAATATACTAACCTGCAATACAACGTGGCTGCTGCTACTACAGATTGTTCCATACTAGTACTTACAACCTTGGTTTCAATGAATAAGGGCGCATACATATTCTGAGATAAATTTTAACTAAATAAATTGAGTAATAAAATCTTAATTATATGATATGTAATTGATATCGTCGAAATCATATTGAAAAACCTTTCAAATGATGCTAATTTTAAACCAAGAATCGTTGTTTATTTAGAGTAATTTTTACTAGTTAAAGAAAAAACACGTAAAATGAGAACAATTTATTTTTTGGAATGGAGGAAGTAATAACAAGCAGTCATGTTGGTGTGCCTTTTGGACCTAATAATCTGGAAGAACGCGCGCTACTAGTACGAATAATACACTACGTCTTTCGACTGACTGAGAATATGGCATGCTTATACTTCCCCGTTTACTTTTAGTTCACTCTAATTTAGTATTATTTTAAACTGAAATAGAGTCAATTAAAAAAAGCGGAGTGAGTAGATACGGAATTCACGTTGTTTTGAAAAGAAAAAAAAGCTGCCCAAGCTCTAGAGATACATGTATCCGTTCATTTCTGATGAGACGCGTAATTGGCATTTTATATCCAGTTGCGTATTTCTCTCTCATCAACTCGTGTATTGTGATAAAGGAATGCAATCGGGAAATGGAGAAATGTATCCATTCATTTCGTGGATGCAACCCTCGAATGGATAGATGTTGACAAAGTATCGAGAAATAATGAGCCACATCTACATGTTCATTTCCCTTTCCACTTTATCATCTCCTTCTCCTCCCCTAGCGAGGGTCGAAGTGTCTCCCCGCCTCTAGCCCCCTGCTCCCTCAGCGGCGCTGCCATCCGGCGTGGATTGGGGTGGTTGAGGAGAACTATACAAAGTAGATGTAGGAGTTATGGCGGTCTACAGGGTGTGGAACTTATGCCTGTAGATTGGAGAGGAGCTATGGATCTTGGTGGCCATATCAGGACCGATCTAGGGTTCTTCGTTCTTGCTGCTAGGCTCCTCTAGTCGGATCTGGGAGTGGAGGAGAAGACCACCATATCAAATAATAAAGACGTGGTGTGATGTCGTTGCCCCTCAAAGTATGGTGGCGCTCTAAACTCTCTCTAGCCGGCCTCGGTGGCTATGTGTTTCTCGAAATCGAAGTACATGTCGTGCTTGCACACCGACTCCGAGGCGAGGGCGAGCACGCAGGAGGCGACGAGCATGCAGGCAATGCAGATCCAAAACGACTGTCCCTGCCTCGGCCCCTAGGACCATCTCCTATAATAAAGCCGTGGTGTGCTGCGGTTGCCCCTCACAGTTTGGCTGCGCTCGTAAACTCTCTCTGGCCGGCCTCGATGGCGAGGGGCGAGAGTGGGCCGTTGCGTCTTCTGTTGTGGAGGGTCGACGAGATGGAAGCTCGTTGCCATGCTCAATGATGGACTACATTGCGGCCAAGTTGGTTGCATCTATCAAGATCTAAGGGAGTTCTTCTTCAGCGGCTTCTCGGCGACCTGTTGTTGTGTCCACCTGCTGAATTCCATGGTTGAAGCCTTGAAGGCCAGCCACTACTACTAAGGACGATTTGAATATCAATGTTTTTCATGTTATCCTGCTCAACACAACAACATGTAGCCAAATCATCCCATATGTCTTGTAAGCAGCGGTGCAAGTGTGGTGTGCATGTACCACACCTACGTGGTCACTCGCGTCATGGGCACTCACACTACTAAGAGCATGTCTAACAGATCCCTTAAATTTCTGCCCCGTATAACACGAGTACAGGGCCCTGTATTCGATTTCGACCGGCCGAAAACTCGTCCGAGCTAGCAGACCCGTATGCCTAACCTGTAAAAGGGAATATTCCCAAAATATGCCAAAAAAAAAATCTCCTCTTCCTCCTCTCTTTCTTTCTCCTCCTGCCTCATCTCCTGTCCCGCCCTGCCCCGGCCGCCCCCAGCCCGCCACGGCCGCGCGCCGCCCCGCTTCGCCGCCCCTGCCCGCCATGGCCGCCCGCTCCGCCCCGGCCGCGGCTCCACGTACCACGTGGCGCCAGGTGGATGCTGTTGGGTGTGTACGTTTTGATCCGCAAGACAAGAGCGAGCCACATATCGAAAACGGATTTTATATCGCGCCCGTAAGCCGTGCGCGGCGACGAGATGATAATGTACTGTACATCACACGCCCGTAAGCCTATGATCGGAATCGGAAAGCTTCCCACCGCGGTGCTGGGCGGTCGGTGATCCGGCCAGCAAGCAGCCGGTGCGTCTTTCAGAACGCGTCGCCGGTCAACTGACCGGCGCGCGCTCCTCGCGGCCCCGACCGATCTGCTGGAGGAAAGGCGCCAAATTAACGCGAACGGTGGTGCCACACGAGGGAACGACGCCGCCGCCCCTGCCCTTCTCGGAAAGCCGGGCCGACCGGATCACTGCTGGGCAGTCGGACGCCGCGGGGGTCATCTCATCCACCCCACACCCACACCCACCGCGCGCCCGCGATTCTGATTCTGGATGGCGACCTCCGCCACCGGAGATCCAACGCGCGGCCTCCCACACCAGACGTCTACCATCCGAATAAAACGAATGGACGCGGTGGGTGAACGGCCATCGCGCGCGCAGTCCTGCTGTGCTATCCATGCATCGATCTAGCTGTGTACCTTTCGCTTGCTTGCGGTCAAAACCACTTGAACTTGGACGCGTGCGAGGCCTATTTTCTTGGTGCTGCGTGCGTGCACAATCACATGCCGATGCACGGTGCCGAATGCGTACACTTCACACAAAGGATCGAGTCGAATATTACTACATCTGTTAAAATGATGCTGCAAGTTTGCCTAAATTTCTATGTGTCTTGTATAAATATATTTGTATTTACACAAATCTCCGACTTCCTCTTATAGAGAGATAGGCGGAGGAGGGAATATTATTTACACAGATTCGAATCAGATCATATGCGTACTGATTAGGATGCATATTCAAATGTGAGTTATACCGTACTACGAATTTGAACCGGAAACAGACCAGACTCAGATCGAGAATTGACTACAGTAAATCGGATAGATACACATAAATAGAACACTATGTTTCTATAAGAATAACTAGAAAATATATCCAAACTTGTTGCCCAACTAATTACGGAAATTCACACGTCCTAAATATCATAAATGCCGAAAATTAAACGAGACAAAATCAGATAATTTCAAAAGTTCTAGTAGTATGTTTTGAAACCACGTGCTCTGTCATGTGCATGAGAACATTATATATTACTTATGTTTCCTATGCAAGAACGACCACACATAGCTACTAGATATTGCCGATATCATATTCTCTATCATATTAATTTGCACGGATATGCAATCGATACTATTCGTTTTCATATCCATATCAACGGATACCTAAAATCATGCCATGTCCTCAAAAACGGATATGGATACGGTCTCGCTGCGGAAAATTTTCGCTCCATTTACATCCCTAGTTTGAGATTAGCAAGAATAACTGGCGTCCCTTTTGGATCTAGCTACAAGAACGCTACTATTACTAATAGTATGGTTCTAATATGTATTTTGATTGATTGACAATACAGGAAACACTAATAGGTATGGATGAGCTTTCACCTATTGAAAAGGTTGCCGAGCCAGGCTCGAGAGATACATGTTATTATATGTTCATTTTTGGATTTCTTTTCTTTAAGAGACATGTAATACGAATTGTATATCCACTCGTGTATTTAGGGATGTCACCCAGTGTATTGGTATGGATGGAGCCGCCCCACCCGTATACATCCCTCTAATCTTACCTGTCACTTCGGGCATATGATTTTTTCATACATGTCACCTAACTAGGTAGTGGGCACCCACATGTAAAAATACACGTGTTATAAGTTATAACACTGAAATTAACCAAAAAATAGTTATAAATAACATGTAGTCATATTATATAAACATCAACTCATACTTATGAAGAACATCACATTATAAAGAAACGTCACATCCTCGTAAATAACAATACTTGCCCACAAAATTGGTAAAGAAGATATGGATTGCGGTAGTCATGACGTGCAAGGCGAAACAATCCTAAATAATGGTCTAATCCTAACTAACATAGTCGCGATAGCAGGGAGTGAGAAACGGGATATTTGGGTTAGCATCATGAATGCGTAGTAGGGAGGAAATTAAGTACTCCATCCGTCCCAAAATGTAAGGCACCTAAGAATTAGTCAAAAGTCAACGCTTTTAAAGTTTGAGCAAGTTTATACACAAAAATATGAATATTTACAATACTAACTCATTATCAATAGATTCACCATAAAGTATATATATTTTCTTAACATGTCAATTCGATATTGTAGATGTAAATATTTTTTCCTAAATATTTAGTCAAAGTTTGTAAGGTTTGACTTTTGACCAATCCTTAGACGCCTTACATTTTGGGATGGAGGGAGTAATAGTTAGAATCTTACAAATGCCCCACTTATCAAATTTTGAACAGGCACATTTTAATAGGTAAAGGAAATATATTAATATTGTGAAAATAATAATTACACCTAACCTCTGCATAACAAGATGGTTGAAGACATAAAGTTGCACACCGCCAAAAATAAAATAAACAAAGTGAAAAAGGAAAAGGAAAAAAGACCCGACATGTAAAAAAATCTTTCTTCAAAATCAATGCTTTCAAGAAGAAAACAATGCACATGCAGTCATCGTGTGTGATCGAAAATCTTAGGTTTTCATTCATGACAAAGCCCAAATTCATAGACCAATGTCTTCAGCAAAATTATTATCAGGTACAACAATAAACCTTAGGCCTTAGATTTTTATCTTTAAATCGCGACTCATATTTAAGGAGCACCATTAGAATATAGTCCTCTTATGCTATCACTTTGGCTTGTCAGGGCAATTATTGATATGATATTTTTCCAATTACGACTAGATCCCTAGGACCAGCAGACAACCCGACCTACCTACAGCGACCACGGTCATCTGCGCCCACATGCCACACTTCTAATTTATACGATCCGAACGCGCGGCCTCCGGGAGGTCCCATGTCGGCAGTGGCGGGGAAGTTTTGAAAATTTGGTAGGGCAAAATCATAGGCATACATATATTGTTTAACTTGAACCATGGGGAGTTTGGGTGTGTGTGTGTGGGGGGGAGGGGCAGATGCCCCTCCCCTATATTTGTATTGTGTAAGTCAGTTTTTTCAATTGTTAAAAGATTTCAATTAAAATTTGATCGCATCACTCAAGGTAAAGGTTTTATAAAGCTTTCGTTTGCCTATTTAAACATCTAAATATGAGTTTTTATAGGATCAAAAAGACCGATATACTTAATAGAAAATAGTGAACATTGTATACAGCGTGGCTGTTGCTATAAATTGTTAGCTATAAAAGGTGATCATTGATACGCCTATTGATTTGAGCTACAAGTACATACACTCATAATAATCACTTCAATTGATCCAGAATACGACACACTTATACAGAGGGTTGAACTTTCTCTCATTAAGAGCATTTATATATTACTATTTACTTTATGCATTTTATTTTATTATAAACTATACATCCAAAACACCAAAACTATTGCATTATTATTATTATTAATTATTTATTAAATTCGCTAATCAATACTTTCAGCTTCTCGTGGGTTCGACAACCTTTCTTATTGAAAAGTACTACAATTGATCTCCTGCAGTTGAGAGCCATAAAGACACTTTTCTGGTGTCGTTGTCGGGGAGTGTAGCGCTACTGGTAAGTAGTTTGGTAAGAAAACTTTTATTGTTTTTACTATTTACTATTTGTGTCATCATGGGTATTTCGAGCCATGATGCTATGCGCTTAACCTTACATGAATATACATGTCACCTAACTATAGGTAGTGGGCACCCACGGGTAAAAACACACGCGTTATAAGTTATAACACATGAAATTAACCAAAAATAGTTATAAATAACATTTAGTCATATTGTATAAACATCAGCAGATACTTATGAAGAACATCACATTATAAAGAAATGTCAAACATCAGCACACACTTATGAAGAACATCACATTATAAAGAAACATCACGTCCTCATAAATAACAACACTTTGCTCATAAAACGGAAATTCAATTCGGCTTTCGGGTGCGTATGCCCCGCCTACCAAAAGCCATATTTCGAAGTGTCGAAATATTTTGACAAATTCTACATGTGCATCTCCATAATATAAGTGCGTCAAGTTTCATGAAAAATCAATATTTTTTGTGGTCATGTAAAAAAAATTTATCTTGTTAAAACCATTATTTTTAGCACTGCATTTTGTCTTTTTACACATATCACATTATAAGTCATTTTTTATGAAACGACTTTGTGAGCGCATAGCACGTGAAGATGTACAAATATCATGTTTCAATTTTTTGAATTCAAAATGTGCGTGAAATACATTTCAGAATATAGGGAGCATATGCTCCCATTTCCAAAACACCACTCCCTAAATAGCTTAAAGAAAAGATATGGATTGCGGTAATTAAGGCGCGAGGTGAAGCGATACTATATAAGTGTCTAATCCTAACTAACATAGTAGTGATAGCGTGAGTGAGCAACATGATATTTGGGTTAGCGACATGAATGCATTGTAGGGAGGAAATTAAGTACAAGTTTGAATATTACATATGCGGGATGCCCCACTTATCAAATTTTGAACCGGCACATTTTAATCAATAAATAAAACATGATAATATCGTGAAAATAAGAATCTAACCGCTGTACAACAAGATGCCTGAAGACATCAAGAATTCACACCCCAAAAAATAAATAAAAAAATTGAAAAAGAAAAGGAAAAAAGTAGTCGGCGCGGTGATCAAACACACGTAACAACAACACTCTAACCACCACGAAAGACAAAAAAAAAGATTTCTTCAAAAGCAATGTCTCCAAGAAGGAAATCATCCGTTCGGAAATCTTAGGTTTTCATTATGTACGAAGCCCAAGTTCGCAAAACAATGTCTTCAGCAAATTCTTTGTCTGGTACAACAATAAAGGCTAGACTATGTATTTTCACCTTGAAATCGCGACTCGTATTTAAGGGGCACCAGCACAAAATACGGTCCTCTTATGCTATTACTCCTGCTTGTCAGGCCAATTATGAATATGATATTTTTTTCAATTACGACCATATCCCTGGGACCAGCAGACAGCCGGACCCACATACATCGGCCACGGTCATCCACGCCCACCGGCCGCGATATACGATTCGAACTCGCGGCCTCCGGGAGGCCCTACGTCCGTATCTCGGGACGTATACGATCGGGAAGAAAACGGATGAATGCGGTGAATGGTGATCGTGTCTCTCTGGACAAGTGGGGCATTTCTTTCTAGCTACATACAAGTGGAGTATTTGTGTAGGACCCCACGCACGCTCTGTCGGGATCAGTGACGCAGGGAGAAGCTCGTTAATCTGAGTGTGTACCTCGAGCTAAGAGCATCCCCACTCGTTGGCGCTCCCCACGCTCAAATCCGGCGAAATTTTCGTCCGGATTGGATGAAGATTTGGCGTGGGGAGCGCCGAAGTTCCAGCCGTCCCCCCGGCAGGAAACCCCCAACCTCGACCATTTGACATATTTCAAACAAATTCAACATAAAATTTAACAAGTTCGGCAAACAAGAGGACGAAAATTGCTGAAACAAATTCGGCGATAACAGTACAATGTTTAACAAGTGCTGAAACAAATGAAGCACACAAATTTCACAATTTTTCAAACAAATTAAGACAGACTAGTTGGCGTCGGCGTTGGCGTTGCCTCGGAGCCTCCATATGTGCTCCACCAGATCATCTTGCAAAGTGGTGCATTGTAGAGTCTCGAATCTCCGGCGCATAGCAATGAAGGCGGCCCATGATGGAGGCACCTGGTGATTAGGGTGCAAGAGGACCCTCTCTCTCATATGGTGCTTGTTGCTCGGCCGGAGGAACCGGATGCTTTCGCTCATCTTCAATAATCATGTTGTGTAGGCACACACGGCGGTTCATCACCTCCCACATCCGATCTTTGGACCAAGTCATAGCGGGGAACCGGACGACGCAAATCTCTGCTGTAGGACACCAAATGCTCGCTCGACGTCTTTCGGCAAGCTTCTTGTTTCTTGACAAACTCGCAAAGTTTGGGGTGCTAGGGTTGGAGATCGTCTTCACAAATGTTGCCCACTTTGGATAGATACCGTCTGCAAGGTAGTATCCTTTGTTGTAGTGCCGACCATTGATCACATAGTCCACCTGGGAGCATGACCCTCAACAAGCTTGGAAAAGACCGGGAGCGATTTAGGACGTTGATGTCATTGTTGGATCCGTGCATACCAAAAAAGAGTGCCAAATCCAAAGATCATGGGTAGCCACCGCTTCAAGTATCCACAGTGCAGCCTTTTTTGTAACCCTTGTACATTCCCTACCACGCAAACGGACAGTTCTTCCATTGCCAATGCATGCGATCAATGCTTCCAAGCATCCCTGGAAAACCTCTAGCTTCATTTGTTGCAAGGATCCTCGAGTGTCTTCGACGGTGGGTGATCTCAAGTAATAGTCCCCGAACAACTGCTGCTATGACGGCCCTGCAGAACCGGTAGAAACAATCAAGGGCGGTGGACTCCGCCATCCGAAGATAGTCATCTGCAGATCACCGGGAGCTCCATACGCCAAAGATCCTCATAGCCACTGTGCACTTCTGCGTGACGAAAATCCAACCAAACCGGTGCAATCCGCCTTGCATCTGAAGTAGGGATCAAAGTGGCGGATGGCATACACAATTTGCAGAAATAGCTTTCTGCTCATCCTGAAACGACGCCGGAAAACAGTCTCACCGTGCAATGGATTGTCGGCGAAGTAGTCGGCGTACAACATGCAGTAGCCCTCCATTCGCTGTCTCGGCTTGCACTTCCGGCGACCTCGTGCCGACCCACCACGCCGACGAGTTGCCAGTCCGGCGTACATGCTTGCCAAGCAACCAAGGATCATCATGTGCTCGTCGTCTTGGGCGGCTGCTGCCATCTCTTCTTGCATAAGCTCGACGAACATCTGCTCCTCCTCTTCGTCCGAGTCCATGGCCGGCGAGGCAAATGGACGAACACCTGACGGGCGTGGTCGAGGCAACCCGAGCCGCGAGCGACGACGAGCAAGCAGGCCGGAAAACAGGCCGGCGGAAGAGCAGCCAGATAGGCCGTCGTCCAAACACGGCGGAATATAGGCAGGTGGGGAAGGAGTGGCGGCGCAATCTGGGCAACAAGCCGGCGGGGTGGTGCCGGCGGCGAGAGAGATACGAGGGGTGGGGGAGATTTTGAGCGACGTGGCGGTGGGGTTCGTGCGTCGAGTCACCGACAGATCGGGCCCTTCCCCGCTTTTCACTCGTCCGGAGTCCCCGAGCGCTCCCCGGGGGGCCGGGGCGTGGGATCGCCGGATGAATTTAGGCCCAAATCCGGACGAAAACGAGGAACCGGGGGCGCGACTGGGCCGAATTACGCCGTCCGGATGGAAAAAACGCTCGCCGGGGGCCTCCTCGGGGGGGCGAGTGGAGATGCTCTAACTATCAAGGACGTTCCACTTGGACGTGTGTGGACGCGTATAAATCTGCAATACATTGTGGTTGCTGCTTGAAATTATTAGCTATACCAAGCAAATCAGTGGTCTGCCTTTTGGATCTGAGCTACCAGTATTATACACTCATAATAAGCCTTTCTGTTGGTTGAAAATACGACACGCTTATGGATACAAATGAGCTTTCACGTATTAAAAAGGCTGATACATGTAGCTGTTCATTTTTGGTTTTCCATTATTTTTATTAAGAGAGGCGTGATCGGCATCGTATAGCCACTCGATCGTGTATTTTTGTTATTAAAGGAAAACAATCGAGCACACACTTGATTAGTTATATGGTATGAAAGATTTGGGCATCTTCAAAGACCAAATCATTTGCATCGCTTGCTTTGCAAAATAGACTTTAGATGGCGAACAGATTAAAGAAGAGAGAGTGGCCAAACTGTTGTGCTTTGTCAGCCCGTTGGTTCCTACCTTCGGCTTCTCTCCAGTCTGATCGTCCGTGACGCTACTATTGTTCACGTCACTACCGCTACGACTGCGGGGGAGTGTTAGAGATATATTTGGTATAAGTATATTAGGTAGTTGATGGCGTGTAACTCACACGTTCGTTGGGAACCCCAAGAGGAAGGTATGATACGCACAGCAGCAAGTTTTCCCTCAGAAAGAAACCAAGGTTTATCGAACCAGGAGGAGCCAAGAAGCACGTTGAAGGTTGATGGCGGCGGGATGTAGACACCAGAGATTCCGGCGCCAACGTGGAACCTGCACAACACAACCAAAGTACTTTGCCCCAACGAAACAGTGAGGTTGTCAATCTCACCGGCTTGCTGTAACAAAGGATTAACCGTATTGTGTGGAAGATGATTGTTTGCGTAAAAACAAGAAACAAAAGAGTGCAGCAGATTGTATTTCAGTAAAGAGAATTGGACCGGGGTCCACAGTTCACTAGAGGTGTCTCTCCCATAAGATAAACAGCATGTTGGGTGAACAAATTACAGTTGGGCAATTGACAAATAAAGAGAGCATGACAATGCACATACATATTATGATGAGTATAGTGAGATTTAATTGGGCATTACGACAAAGTACATAGACCGCCATCCAACTGCATCTATGCCTAAAAAGTCCACCTTCAGGTTATCATCCGAACCCCCTCCAAACATTAAGTTGCAAAGCAACAGACAATTGCATTAAGTATGGTGCGTAATGTAATCAACAACTACATCCTTAGACATAGCATCAATGTTTTATCCCTAGTGGCAACAGCACATCCGTAACCTTAGTGGTTCTTGTCACTCCTCCAGATTCACGGAGACATGAACCCACTATCGAGCATAAATACTCCCTCTTGGAGTTACTAGCATCAACTTGGCCAGAGCATCTACTAATAACGGAGAGCATGCAAGATCATAAACAACACATAGACAATAGATTGATAATCAACATAACATAGTATTCTCTATTCATCGGATCCCAACAAACGCAACATATAGAATTACAGATAGATGATCTTGATCATGTTAGGCAGCTCACAAGATCCGACAATGATAGCACAATGGGGAGAAGACAACCATCTAGCTACAGCTATGGACCCATAGTCCAGGGGTAGACTACTCACACATCACTCCGGAGGCGACCATGGCGGCGTAGAGTCCTCCGGGAGATGAATCCCCTCTCCGGCAGGGTGCCGGAGGCGATCTCCTAGATCCCCCGAGATGGGATCGGCGGCGGCGGCGTCTCAGTAAGGTTTTCCGTATCGTGGCTCTCGGTACTGGGGTTTCGCGACGGAGGCTATTTGTAGGCGGAAGGGCAGGTCAAGGGGGTGCCCGAGGGGCCCACACCATAGGCTGGCGCGGCCAGGGCCCAGGCCGCGCCGCCTGGTGGTGTGGCCACCTCGTGGCCCCACTTCCTTTCCCCTCAGTGTAGGATAACGTAGCATAGAAAACAAAAATTTTCCTATCGCGAACACGAAATCCAAGCCAAGATGCAATCTAGAAGACGGTAGCAACGAGGGGATTATCGAGTCTCACCCTTGAAGAGATTCCAAAGCCTACAAGAGGAGGCTCTTGTTGCTGCGGTAGACGTTCACTTGCCGCTTGCAAAAGCGCGTAGAAGATCTTGATCACGATCGGTTCCGGCGCCACGAACGGGCAGCACCTCCGTACTCGGTCACACGTTCGGTTGTTGATGAAGACGACGTCCACCTCCCCGTTCCAGCGGGCAGCGGAAGTACTAGCTCCTCTTGAATCCGACAGCACGACGGCGTGGTGTCGGTGGTGGTGGAGAAGTCCGGCGGAGCTTCGCTAAGCTACGCGGGAGATATGGAGGAGAAGGGGGCGGCTAGGGTTTGGGAGGGGGTGGCCGGCCACTTCAAAGGGGGCGGCCAGCTTGTGGTCTTGGGGTGGCCGGCCCCCTCCCCTTGGCCCCTCATTATATAGGTGGATCCCCAAGAGTTGGTCTCCAAGTCTTCGAATAAGACCCGAACCAAAAACCTTCCATATGGTGGGGAAACCTAGTCAAGCTAGGACTCCCACCAAAGGTGGGATTTCCACCTCCCATATGGGGGGGTGGCCGGCCCCCTAAGGGGGAGTCCACTTGGGACTCCTCCCCCACTAGGGTTGGCCGGCCATGGAGGTGGAGTCCCATGTGGACTCCACCTTCCTTGGTGGTTTCTTCCGGACTTTTCTAGAACCTTCCGCGACATTTTAATTCACATAAAATGACATCCTATATATGAATCTTATTCTACGGACCATTCCGAAACTCCTCGTGATGTCCGGGATCTCATCCGGGACTCCGAACAAATATTCGAACTCCATTCCATATTCAATTTCTACCATTTCAACATCCAACTTTAAGTGTATCACCCTACGGTTCGTGAACTATGCGGACATGGTTGAGTACTCACTCTGACCAATAACCAATAGCGGGATCTGGAGATCCATAATGGCTCCCACATATTCAACGATGACTTTAGTGATCGAATGAACCATTCACATATAATACCAATTCCCTTTGTCACGCGATATTTTACTTGTCCGAGGTTTGATCTTCGGTATCACTTTATACCTTGTTCAACCTCGTCTCCTGACAAGTACTCTTTACTCGTACCGTGGTATGTGGTCTCTTATGAACTTATTCATATGCTTGCAAGACATTAGACGACATTCCACCGAGAGGGCCCAGAGTATATCTATCCGTCATCGGGATGGACAAATCCCACTGTTGATCCATATGCTTCAACTCATACTTTCCGGATACTTAATCCCACCTTTATAGCCACCCATTTACGCAGTGGTGTTTGGTGTAATCAAAGCACCTTTCCGGTATAAGTGATTTATATGATCTCATGGTCATAAGGACTAGGTAACTATGTATCGAAAGCTTATAGCAAATAACTTAATGACGAGATCTTATGCTACGCTTAATTGGGTGTGTCCATTACATCATTCATATAATGATATAACCTTGTTATTAATAACATCCAATGTTCATGATTATGAAACTAATCATCCATTAATCAACAAGCTAGTTTAAGAGGCATACTAGGGACTTCTTGTTTGTCTACATATCACACATGTACTAATGTTTCGGTTAATACAATTATAGCATGATATATAAACATTTATCATAAACATAAAGATATAAATAATAACCACTTTATTATTGCCTCTAGGGCATATCTCCTTCAGTCTCCCACTTGCACTAGAGTCAATAATCTAGATTACATTGTAAGGTACCTAACACCCATGGCATTCTGGTGTTGGTCATGCTTTGCCCTAGGGAGAGCTTTAGTCAACGGATCTGCTACATTCAGATCAGTGTGTACTTTGCAAATCTTTACTTCTCCATCTTCGATGTACTCGCGAATCGAGTGGTAACGCAGCTTGATATGCTTCAGCCTCTTATGTGACCTTGGTTCTTGTGCATTGGCGATGGCACCCATGTTGTCACAATATATGACTAGTGGGTCCAATGCACTAGGAACCACACCGAGCTCTATAATGAACCTCTTCATCCATACCGCTTCTGATGAAGCCTCTGAAGCCGCTATGTACTCCGATTCGGGTGAGGATTGCGCCACCGTGCACTGCTGCGAGCTTGCCCAGCTTCAAGCAGACCGTTCAATATAAACACGTACCCAGATTGTGACTTAGAGTCATCAGGATCAGTGTTCCAACTTGCATCGGTGTAACTTGTTACAACGAGCTCTTGGTCACCTCCATAACAAAGAAACATACCCTTAGTTCTTTTCAAGTACTTAAGGATATTCTTGACCGCTGTCCAGTGTTCCATTCCTGGATCACTTTGATATCTGCTAGTCAAACTAACAGCATGTGCTATATCCGGTCTTGTACATAGCATGACATACATGATAGAGCCTACTGCCGAGGCATAGGGGATCTGACTCATCCTTTCTCTTTCTTCTGCCGTAGCCGGACCTTGAGTCTTACTCAAGACCTTGCCTGGTAACATAGGTAAGAATCCTTTCTTACTTTCGTCCATTCTAAACTTCTTTAGAATCTTGTCCAGGTATGTACTCTGTGATAGCCCTATTAGACGTCTTGATCTATCTCTATAAATCTTGATGCCTAATATATATGATGCTTCACCAAGGTCTTTCATTGAAAAACTTTTATTCAAATAACCCTTTACACTGCTTAATAGTTCTATATCATTCCCAATCAATAATATGTCATCTACATATAATATCAGGAATGCTACAGAGCTCCCACTCACTTTCTTGTAAATACAGGCCTCTCCATGACACTGTATAAACCCGAAGTCTTTGATCACCTTATCAAAGCGTCGGTTCCAACTTCTCGATGCTTGCTTCAGTCCATAAATTGAACGCTGAAGTTTGCATACTTTGTCAGCATTTTTAGGATCGACAAAACCTTTGGGTTGTACCATATACAACTCTTCCTCAATGTCTCCATTAAGGAACGCTGTTTTGACATCCATCTGCCAAATCTCATAATCGAAAAATGCAGCTATTGCTAACAAAATCCTCACAGATTTTAGCTTCGCTACAGGTGAGAAAGTCTCATCGTAGTCAACTCCTTGAATTTGTCGGAAACCCTTTGCGACAAGTCGAGCTTTATAGACAAGAATATTACCATCAGCATCTGTTTTTCTCTTGAAGATCCATTTATTCTCAACAGCCTTTCGGCTATCGTAAGTCTACCAAAGTCCATACTTTGTTATCATACATGGATCCCATTTCGGATTTCATGGCTTCTTGCCATTTGTTGGAATCTGGGCTCATCATCGCTTCTTCATACGTCGCGGGGTCCTCATCATTGTTATCCACAATCATGACATTTAGACAAGGATCATACCAATCAGAGTGGCACGTTCCCTTGTCGATCTGCGAGGTTCAGATAGTTTCCTCGTTCGAAGTTTCATGATCATTATCATTAGCTTCCTCTGTTGTCGGTGTAGGCGGTATCTTGGTACAACTTCCGATCTGCGCTACTCTGATCAACGAGTATAGATTCATCAATCTCATCGAGTTCTACTTTTCTTCCAGTCACTTTTTTAGTGAGAAATTCTTTCTCAAGAAAGGTTCCGTTCTTAGCAACAAAGATTTTGCCTTCGGATCTGTGATAGAAAGTGTACCCTATAGTTTCCTTAGGGTATCCTATGAAGACGCATTTCTCCGCTTTGGGTTCTAGCTTGTCCGGTTGTAACTTCTTTACATAGGCTTCGCAACCCCAAACTTTCAGAACGATGACTTAGGTTTCTTATTAAACCATAATTCATACGGTGTCGTTTCTACGGATTTTGATGGTGCTCTATTTAAAGTGAATGCGGCTGTCTCTAATGCATAACTCCAAAATGATAACGGCAAATCAAGAAGAGACATCATAGAACGAACCATATCTAAGAGAGTTCGATTACGACGTTCGGACACACCGTTACGTTGTGGTGTTCCCGGCGGTGTCAATTGTGAAAGTATTCCGCATTTCTTTAAATGCATGCCAAACTCATAACTCAGATATTCACCTCCGCGATCAGATCGTAGAAATTTAATCTTCTTGTTACGTTGATTTTCTACTTCACTTTGGAATTCCTTAAACTTCTCAAAAGTCTCGGATTTATGTTTCATGAAATAGATATACCCATATCTACTCAGATCATCTGTGAAGGTTAGAACATAACGATAACCACCGCGCGATGCTACACTCATTGGTCCGCACACATCGGTATGTATGATTTCCAATAAGTCGTAGCTCGCTCCATAATACCAGAGAATGGAGTCTTAGTCATTTTTCCCATTAGACATGCTTCGCATCTATCAAGTGACTCAAAGTCAAGTGATTCAAGTAATCCATCGATATGGAGTTTCTTCATGCGTTTCACTCCAATATGACCAAGACGATAAAGTGCCACATATAAGTAGAATTATCATTCAATTTAATTCGCTTAGCATCAATGTTATGTATATGTGTATCACTACTATCGAGATCTAACGAGAAATAAGCCATTCTTTTCAGTGCTCGACCATAAAAGATATTATTCATAAAAATAGAACAACCATTATTCTCAGACTTGAATGAATAACCGTCTTGCATTAAACAAGATCCAGATATAATGTTCATGCTCAACGGGTACAAAGTAACAATTATTGAGGCTTAAAACTAATCCCGAAGGTAGATGTAGAGGAAGTGTGCCGACAGCGATCACATCGACTTTGGATCCATTTCCAACGCGCATGGTCACTTCATCCTTTAGTAGTCTTCGTTTATTCTTTAGTTCATGTTTCGAGTTACAAATATGAGCAACCGAACCAGATCAAATACCCGTGTACTAGTACGAGAACCAAGAAGATAAACATCTATAACATGTATATCAGATATACCTTCTTTCTTCTTCTTGACAAGGCCGCTCTTCAGATCCGCCAAATACTTGGAGCAATTACGCTTCCAGTGTCCCTTCTCCTTGCAGTAATAGTACTCAGCATCAGGCTTAGGGCCAGTCTTAGGTTTCACAGGAGGCGTGGCAGCTTTCTTGCCACTCTTCCTGTTCTTGCCTTTAGACTTGCCCTGTTTCTTGAAGCTGGTGGTCTTGTTGACCATCAACACTTGGTGCTCTTTCTTGATCTCAATCTCAGCAGATTTTAGCATGGAGAAGAGTTCAGGTAACTCTTTGTTCATGTTCTGCATATTGTAGTTCATCACAAAGTTCTTGTAACTTGGTGGCAGTGATTGAAGGACACGATTAATCCCCGCCTATTAGGAATCACTATTCCCAAGTCATCGAAGTTTCTTCGCATGCCCGGTCATGGCGAGCATGTGCTCACTAACGGAGCTGCCTTCTTCCATCATGCAGCTGAAGAAGTGTTTCGATGCTTCATAGCATTCCACGGCCGCATGAGTCTCAAATATAGTCTTCAACTCATTGATCAACTCATGTGGATCGTGGTGCTCAAAACGTTTTTGAAGATCGGCTTCCAGACTGCATAAGATGGCACAATGAACTTGAGAGTACCGAGTTTTCCGAGTTGCGTAAACAGCTTTTACTTCATCGGTTTCAGTTTCTGCAGGAGGGTCACCTAGCGGTGCATCAAGCACATATTGCAGATTTCCGCCATTGAGGAAAATCCTCACATGACGGAACCATTCGGTGAAGTTGCTACCGTTGCTCTTAAGCTTTTCTTTCTCTAGGAACTGGTTAAAATTGATTGAGGACGCCATATCTACAACATATATTTGCAATAGTTTAGACTAAGTTTATGACAAATTGAGTTCAAATTTTAATTCAACTTAATTAAAAAACTAGGTGAACTCCCACTCAAAACAATATCCCTCGCATTGTCTTAGTGATCACACGAACCAAATCCACCGCACCTAAGTCCGATCATCACGAGACAAGGTGTGATTTCAATGGCGAACATTCAAAGTGTTCATCATATCAATCATATGATTCATGCTCTACCTTTCGGTATCACGTGTTCCGAGACCATGTCTGTACATGCTAGGCTCGTCAAGGCCACCTTAGTATCCGCATGTGCAAAACTGGCTTGCACCCGTTGTATGCACTTGTTGATTCTATCACACCCGATCATCACGAGATGCTTCGAAACGACAAGTCTTGGCAACGGTGCTACTAAGGATGAACACTTTATTATCTTGAGATTTTAGAGAGAGGGATCATCTTATAATGCTACCGTCGCGATCTAAGCAAAATAAGATGCATAAAAGGATTAACATCACCTGCAGTTCATATGTGATATGATATGGCCCTTTTTTGTCTTTGCGCCTTTGATCTTCATCTCCAAAGCACGGACATGATCTCCATCATCAACGGGCATGATCTCCATCATCGTCGGCGAAGCACCAAGGTCAATGGCGCCGTCTTCATGATTGTCCTCCATGTAGCAACTATTACAACTACTTTGAAATACTACTCAACATGAAATTTAAAGACAACCATAAGGCTCCTGCCGGTTGCCACAATACAATAATGATCATCTCATACATAGTCATCATCACATTATGGCCATATCACATCACCAAACCCTGCAAAAACAAGTTAGACGTTCTCTAATTTGGTTTGCATATTTTACGTGGTTTAGGGTTTTCGAGTAAGATCCAATCTACCTACGAATATGAACCACAACGGTGATACTAGTGTTGTCAATAGAAGAATAAATTGAATCTTCACTATAGTAGGAGAGACAGACACCCGCAAAGCCAGTTATGCAATACAAGTTGCATGTCGAGCGTGGAGCAAATCTCATGAACGCGGTCATGTAAAGTTAGCCCGAGCCGCTTCATCCCACTATGCCACAAAGATGCAAAGTACTCAACTAAAGATAACAAAAGCATCAACGCCCACAAACCATTGTGTTCTACTCATGCAACCATCTATGCATAGACACGGCTCTGATACCACTGTAGGATAACGTAGCATAGAAAACAAAAAATTTCCTATCGCGAACACGAAATCCAAGCCAAGATGCAATCTAGAAGACGGTAGCAACGAGGGGATTATCGAGTCTCACCCTTGAAGAGATTCCAAAGCCTACAAGAGGAGGCTCTTGTTGCTGCGGTAGACGTTCACTTGCCGCTTGCAAAAGCGCGTAGAAGATCTTGATCACGATCGGTTCCGGCGCCACGAACGGGCAGCACCTCCGTACTCGGTCACACGTTCGGTTGTTGATGAAGACGACGTCCACCTCCCCGTTCCAGCGGGCAGCGGAAGTAGTAGCTCCTCTTGAATCCGACAGCACGACGGCGTGGTGTCGGTGGTGGTGGAGAAGTCCAGCGGAGCTTCGCTAAGCTACGCGGGAGATATGGAGGAGAAGGGGGCGGCTAGGGTTTGGGAGGGGGTGGCCGGCCACTTCAAAGGGGGCGGCCAGCTTGTGGTCTTGGGGTGGCCGGCCCCCTCCCCTTGGCCCCTCATTATATAGGTGGATCCCCAAGAGTTGGTCTCCAAGTCTTCGAATAAGACCCGAACCAAAAACCTTCCATATGGTGGGGAAACCTAGCCAAGCTAGGACTCCCACCAAAGGTGGGATTTCCACCTCCCATATGGGGGGGTGGCCGGCCCCCTAAGGGGGAGTCCACTTGGGACTCCTCCCCCACTAGGGTTGGCCGGCCATGGAGGTGGAGTCCCATGTGGACTCCACCTTCCTTGGTGGTTTCTTCCGGACTTTTCTAGAACCTTCTAGAACCTTCCATAGAACCTTCCGCGACATTTTAATTCACATAAAATGACATCCTATATATGAATCTTATTCTCCGGACCATTCCGGAACTCCTCGTGATGTCCGGGATCTCATCCGGGACTCCGAACAAATATTCGAACTCCATTCCATATTCAATTTCTACCATTTCAACATCCAACTTTAAGTGTGTCACCCTACGGTTCGTGAACTATGCGGACATGGTTGAGTACTCACTCTGACCAATAACCAATAGCGGGATCTGGAGATCCATAATGGCTCCCACATATTCAACGATGACTTTAGTGATCGAATGAACCATTCACATATAATACCAATTCCCTTTGTCACGCGATATTTTACTTGTCCGAGGTTTGATCTTCGGTATCACTTTATACCTTGTTCAACCTCGTCTCCTGACAAGTACTCTTTACTCGTACCGTGGTATGTGGTCTCTTATGAACTTATTCATATGCTTGCAAGACATTAGACGACATTCCACCGAGAGGGCCCAGAGTATATCTATCCGTCATCGGGATGGACAAATCCCACTGTTGATCCATATGCTTCAACTCATACTTTCCGGATACTTAATCCCACCTTTATAGCCACCCATTTACGCAGTGGTGTTTGGTGTAATCAAAGCACCTTTCCGGTATAAGTGATTTATATGATCTCATGGTCATAAGGACTAGGTAACTATGTATCGAAAGCTTATAGCAAATAACTTAATGACGAGATCTTATGCTACGCTTAATTGGGTGTGTCCATTACATCATTCATATAATGATATAACCTTGTTATTAATAACATCCAATGTTCATGATTATGAAACTAATCATCCATTAATCAACAAGCTAGTTTAAGAGGCATACTAGGGACTTCTTGTTTGTCTACATATCACACATGTACTAATGTTTCGGTTAATACAATTATAGCATGATATATAAACATTTATCATAAACATAAAGATATAAATAATAACCACTTTATTATTGCCTCTAGGGCATATCTCCTTCACTCAGGTGTTCTGGAAGCTTCGTCCAAAAATAGGACCCTGGGCGTTGATTTCGTCCAATTCCGAGAATATTTCGTTACTAGGATTTCTGAAACCAAAAACAGCAGAAAACAGCAACTGGCACTTCGGCATCTTATTAATAGGTTAGTTCCAGAAAATGCACGAATATGACATAAAGTGTGCATAAAACATGTAGATAACATCAATAATGTGGCATGGAACATAAGAAATTATCGATACGTCGGAGACGTATCAGCATCCCCAAGCTTAGTTCTGCTCGTCCCGAGCAGGTAAAACGATAACACAGATAATTTCTGGAGTGACATGCCATCATAACCTTGATCATACTATTTGTAAAGCATATGTAGTGAATGCAGCGATCAAAACAATGTATATGACATGAGTAAACAAGTGAATCATAAAGCAAAGACTTTTCATGAATAGCACTTCAAGACAAGCATCAATAAGTCTTGCATAAGAGTTAACTCATAAAGCAATAATTCAAAGTAAAGGTATTGAAGCAACATAAAAGAAGATTAAGTTTCAGCGGTTGCTTTCAACTTGTAACATGTATATCTCATGGATATTGTCAACATAGAGTAATATAACAAGTGCAATATGCAAATATGTAGGAATCAATGCACTGTTCACACAAGTGTTTGCTTCTTGAGGTAGAGAGAAATAGGTGAACTGACTCAACAATAAAGTAAAAGAATAGTCCTCCATAGAGGAAAAGCATCGATTGCTATATTTGTGCTAGAGCTTTGATTTTGAAAACATGAAACAATTTTGTCAACGGTAGTAATAAAGCATATGTATCATGTAAATTATATCTTACAAGTTGCAAGCCTCATGCATAGTATACTAATAGTGCCCGCACCTTGTCCTAATTAGCTTGGACTACCGGATCATCACAATGCACATGTTTTAACCAAGTGTCACAATGGGGTACCTCTATGCCGCCTGTACAAAGGTCTAAGGAGAAAGCTCGCATTGGATTTCTCGCTATTGATTATTCTCAACTTAGACATCCATACCGGGACAACATAGACAACAGATAATGGACTCCTCTTTTATGCATGAGCATGTAACAACAATTAATAATTTTCTCATATGAGATTGAGGATATTTGTCCAAAACTGAAAGTTCCACCATGGATCATGACTTTAGTTAGCGGCCCAATGTTCTTCTCTAACAATATGCATGCTTAACCATAAGGTGGTAGATCTCTCTTACTTCAGACAAGACGAACATGCATAGCAACTCACATGATATTCAACAAAGAATAGTTGATGGCGTCCCCAGAAACATGGTTATCGCACAACAAGCAACTTAATAAGAGATAAAGTGCATAAGTACATATTCAATACCACAATAGTTTTTAAGCTATTTGTCCCATGAGCTATATATTGCAAAGGTGAATGATGGAATTTTAAAGGTAGCACTCAAGCAATTTACTTTGGAATGGCGGAGAAATACCATGTAGTAGGTAGGTATGGTGGACACAAATGGCATAGTGGTTGGCTCAAGTATTTTGGATGCATGAGAAGTATTCCCTCTCGATACAAGGTTTAGGCTAGCAAGGTTATTTGAAACAAACACAAGGATGAACCGGTGCAGCAAAACTCACATAAAAGACATATTGTAAACATTATAAGACTCTACACCGTCTTCCTTGTTGTTCAAACTCAATACTAGAAATTATCTAGACCTTAGAGAAACCAAATATGCAAACCAAATTTAAGCATGCTCTATGTATTTCTTCATTAATGGGTGCAAAGTATATGATGCAAGAGCTTAAACATGAGCACAACAATTGCCAAGTATCACATTACCCAAGACATTAATAGCAATTACTACATGTATCATTTTCCAATTCCAACCATATAACAATTTAACGAAGAAGATACTTCGCCATGAATACTATGAGTAGAAACTAAGGACATACTTGTCCATATGCTACAGCGGAGCGTGTCTCTCTCCCATAAAGTGAATGCTAGGATCCATTTTATTCAAACAAAACAAAAACAAAGACAAAAACAAACCGACGCTCCAAGCAAAGCACACAAGATGTGATGGAATAAAAATATAGTTTCAGGGGAGGAACCTGATAATGTTGTCGATGAAGAAGGGGATGCCTTGGGCATCCCCAAGCTTAGACGCTTGAGTCTTCTTGATATATGCTGGGGTGAACCACCGGGGCATCCCCAAGCTTAGAGCTTTCACTCTCCTTGATCATGTTGCATCATACTCCTCTCTTGATCCTTGAAAACTTCCTCCACACCAAACTCGAAACAACTCATTAGAGGGTTAGTGCACAATAAAAATTAACATATTCAGAGGTGACACAATCATTCTTAACACTTCTGGACATTGCATAAAGCTACTGGACATTAATGGATCAAAAAAATTCATCCAACATAGCAAAAGAGGCAATGCGAAATAAAAGGCAGAATCTGTCAAAACAGAACAGTTCGTATTGACGAATTTTAAAATGGCACCAGACTTGCTCAAATGAAAATGCCCAAATTGAATGAAAGTTGCGTACATATCTGAGGATCACTCACGTAAATTGGATTAATTTTCTGAGTTACCTACAGAGAATTTAGCCCAGATTCGTGACAGCAAAGAAATCTGAAACTGCGCAGTAATCCAAATCTAGTATGAACTTTTCCATCAACGACTTTACTTGGCACAACAAAACACAAAACTAAGATAAGGAGAGGTTGCTACAGTAGTAAACAACTTCCAAGACACAAAATAAAAACAAAGTACTGTAGGTAAAAACATGGGTTGTCTCCCATAAGCGCTTTTTCTTTAACGCCTTTCAGCTAGGCGCAGAAAGTGTGTATCAAGTATTATCAAGAGACGAAGTGTCAACATCATAATTTGTTCTCATAATAGAATCAAAAGGTAACTTCATTCTCTTTCTAGGGAAGTGTTCCATACCTTTCTTGAGAGGAAATTGATATTTAATATTACCTTCCTTCATATCAATAGTAGCACCAACAGTTCGAAGAAAAGGTCTTCTCAATATAATGGGACAAGATGCATTGCATTCAATATCCAAGACAACAAAATCAACGGGGACAAGGTTATTGTTAACGGTAATGCGAACATTATCAACTTTCCCCAAAGGTTTCTTTGTAGAATGATCAGCAAGATTAATATCCAAATAACAATTTTTCAGCGGTGGCAAGTTAAGCATATTATAGATTTTCTTAGGCATAACAGAAATACTTGCACCAAGATCACATAAAGCATTACAATCAAAATCTTTAACCTTCATCTTAATGATGGGCTCCCAACCATCCTCTAGCTTTCTAGGAATAGAAGTTTCAAGTTTTAGTTTCTCTTCTCTAGCTTTTATGAGAGCATTTGTAATATGTTTTGTGAAAGCCAAGTTTACAGCGCTAGCATTGGGACTCTTAGCAAGTTTTTGTAAGAACTTTATAACTTCAGAGATGTGGCAATCATCAAAATCTAAATCATTATGAGCTACAGCAATGGGATCATCATCCCCAATGTTGGAAAAAATTTCAGCAGTTTTATCACAAAGTGCTTCAGTGAGTTTTAGCAATTTTAGGCGGTTCTCGCTTTGCATTAGAAGTGGAAACATTGCTAACACCAATTCTTTTATTATTATTAGTAGGAGGTGCAGCAACATGTGTAACATTAGCATTACTAGTGGTGGTAATAGTCCAAACTTTAGCTACATTCTTCTCTTTAGCTAGTTTTTCATTTTCTTCTCTATCCCACCTAGCACGCAATTCAGCCATTAATCTTATATTCTCATTAATTCTAACTTGGATGGCATTTGCTGTAGTAACAATTTTATTTTCAACATCCCTATTAGGCATAACTTTCGATTTTCAAAAGATCAACATCAGAGGCAAGACTATCAACTTTAGAAGCAAGTATATCAATTTTCCCAAGCTTTTCTTCAACAGATTTGTTAAAAGCAGTTTGTGTACTAATAAATTCTTTAAGCATGGTTTCAAGTCCAGGGGGTGAACTCCTATTATTGTTGTAAGAATTCCCATAAGAATTACCATAGCCGTTGCCATTATTATAAGGATATGGCCTATAGTTATTACTAGAATTGTTCCGGTAAGCATTGTTGTTGAAATTATTATTTTTAATGAAGTTTACATCAACATGTTCTTCTTGTGCAACCAATGAAGCTAACGGAACATTATTAGGATCTATATTAGTCCTATCATTCACAAGCATAGACATAATAGCATCAATCTTATCACTCAAGGAAGAGGTTTCTTCGACAAAATTTACCTTCTTACCTTGTGCAGCTCTTTCCGTGTGCCATTCAGAGTAGTTGATCATCATATTATCAAGAAGCTTTGTTGCTTCACCAAGAGTGATGGACATAAAGGTACCTCCAACAGCTGAATCCAATAAATTCATGAAGAAAATTTAGTCCTGCATAGAAGGTTTGGATGATCATCCAAGTAGTCAGTCCATGGGTTGGGCAATTTTTAACCAGAGATTTCATTATTTCCCATGCTTGTGCAACATGCTCAGTATCTAATTGTTTAAAATTCATTATGCTACTCCTCAAAGATATAATTTTAGCAGGGGGATAATATCTACCAATAAAAGCATCCTTGCATTTAGTCCATGAATCAATACTATTCTTAGGCAGAGATAGCAACCAATCTTTAGCTCTTCATCTTAATGAGAAAGGAAACAATTTCAATTTAATAATATCACCATCTACATCCTTATACTTTTGCATTTCACATAGTTTAACAAAATTATTAAGATGGGCAGCAACATCATCAGAACTAACACCAGAAAATTGCTCTCGCATAACAAGATTCAGTAAAGCAGGTTTAATTTCAAAGAATTCTGCTGTAGTAGCAGGTGGAGCAATAGGTGTGCATAAGAAATCATTATTATTTGTGGTTGTGAAGTCACACAACTTAGTATTTTCAGCGGTAGCCATTTTAGCAACAGTAAATAAAGCAACCTAGGTAAAGTAAATGCAAGTAACTAATTTTTTTGTGTTTTTGATATAGCAAACAAGATAGCAAATAAAGTAAAACTAGCAACTAATTTTTTTGTATTTTGATTTAGTGCAGCAAACAAAGTAGTAAATAAAACTAAGCAAGAAAAAAAAAAGTAAAGAGATTGAGAAGTGGAGACTCCCCTTGCAGCGTGTCTTGATCTCCCCGGCAACGGCGCCAGAAAATATGCTTGATGGCGTGTAACTCACACGTTCGTTGGGAACCCCAAGAGGAAGGTATGATGCGCACAGCAGCAAGTTTTCCCTCAGAAAGAAACCAAGGTTTATCGAACCAGGAGGAGCCAAGAAGCACGTTGAAGGTTGATGGCGGCGGGATGTAGTGCGGCGCAACACCAGAGATTCCGGCACCAACGTGGAACCTGCACAACACAACCAAAGTACTTTGCCCCAACGAAACAGTGAGGTTGTCAATCTCACCGGCTTGCTGTAACAAAGGATTAACCGTATTGTGTGGAAGATGATTGTTTGCAGAAAACAGTAAAACAGTAGTGCAGTAGATTGTATTTCAGTAAAGAGAATTGGACCGGGGTCCACAGTTCACTAGAGGTGTCTCTCCCATAAGATAAACAGCATGTTGGGTGAACAAATTACAGTTGGGCAATTGACAAATAAAGAGAGCATGACAATGCACATACATATTATGATGATTATAGTGAGATTTAATTGGGCATTACGACAAAGTACATAGACCGCCATCCAACTGCATCTATGCCTAAAAAGTCCACCTTCAGGTTATCATCCGAACCCCCTCCAGTATTAAGTTGCAAAGCAACAGACAATTGCATTAAGTATGGTGCGTAATGTAATCAACAACTACATCCTTAGATATAGCATCAATGTTTTATCCCTAGTGGCAACAGCACATCCGTAACCTTAGTGGTTCTTGTCACTCCTCCAGATTCACGGAGACATGAACCCACTATCGAGCATAAATACTCCCTCTTGGAGTTACTAGCATCAACTTGGCCAGAGCATCTACTAATAACGGAGAGCATGCAAGATCATAAACAACACATAGACAATAGATTGATAATCAACATAACATAGTATTCTCTATTCATCGGATCCCAATAAACGCAACATATAGAATTACAGATAGATGATCTTGATCATGTTAGGCAGCTCACAAGATCCGACAATGATAGCACAATGGGGAGAAGACAACCATCTAGCTACAGCTATGGACCCATAGTCCAGGGGTAGACTACTCACACATCACTCCGGAGGCGACCATGGCGGCGTAGAGTCCTCCGGGAGATGAATCCCCTCTCCGGCAGGGTGCCGGAGGCGATCTCCTAGATCCCCCGAGATGGGATCGGCGGCGGCGGCGTCTCAGTAAGGTTTTCCGTATCGTGGCTCTCGGTACTGGGGGTTTCGCGACGGAGGCTATTTGTAGGCGGAAGGGCAGGTCAAGGGGGTGCCCGAGGGGCCCACACCATAGGCTGGCGCGGCCAGGGCCCAGGCCGCGCCGCCTGGTGGTGTGGCCACCTCGTGGCCCCACTTCCTTTCCCCTCAGGTGTTCTGGAAGCTTCGTCCAAAAATAGGACCCTGGGCGTTTATTTCGTCCAATTCCGAGAATATTTCGTTACTAGGATTTCTGAAACCAAAAACAGCAGAAAACAGCAACTGGCACTTCGGCATCTTGTTAATAGGTTAGTTCCAGAAAATGCACGAATATGACATAAAGTGTGCATAAAACATGTAGATAACATCAATAATGTGGCATGGAACATAAGAAATTATCGATACGTCGGAGACATATCAGTAGTCTAGGATTTGTAATCTCTACCTACCATATCTCTAGGAGAGCTATCTTAGCCTCCAAGTATGTACCACTATATATACTCGCCCGAGAGGCTCAATACAACATCCATCATATTACGCAATCTCTCCTCCCTCTCTATCCTTCTACATGGTATCAGAGCGGCGCCGATCCTAACCTAGCCGCCGCCCAAGCTTCCGCGCCGCGCCGCCCCCAGGGAGGTCGATCTCCATGATCTACTCCGGGGGCTGCGCAACCCGTATGAGGGTTCGTTCGCCGATCTGTTGATCCGTTGCCCTCGAGTCTTTTTTTTCCAATCTGTAGATTGGTTTTCTTTTTGCTCCGCCGGTCGCTCGACCGGCGTTTTCTTTTTGGTTTTACCGATCATAGATCGGATTGAGTCACCCACCGCCGCCATCATCACGCGCCTCTACTCCAACCTCGGCGTCGACTTTGCACCGGCTCTCCTCCATCATCCGCCCTACGCCGGCCACCGCGGTCGACTCGCTGGCTGGCTGTAGCGCCTGCCTTGGTAGGCTGCCGCAGTTGGCTCGCCCGCGTCGTCTCCGCCTCAGCCGGTCCGGCCCAGCAGCCGGTTTGACCGGGACTGTGGCCGGCTGGTCCGGTCCAACAACCGGTCTGACCGGGACCAGGGCCGACCGGGCCGGTCGTAGAGCCGGCTGACCGGGCCTGGCACCGCCTCCATCGACCGTGCGGCACGGCTGCACGCGATGCACATGGGACGCCTTTTGCGTCGCAGCCGGCCGCCTTCGCCTGCACGGTCTCCATCGCCGGTTCGTCTTCGCCGTCATTGCCCAGGACATCAATGACAACGTCGCCAATGACTCCGGCCTGCGGCGCGTAGTCTACGCCATGGCACGTGTAGCGCCGCCGTCGGTCTGATCAACCGACCCCGCACACGTCTCCGCCAAGCACGTCCCCGAGCACGCGCATACCACCGATTGAGCATCGGGTTGCCGCTGCGTCGCCCCTTCGGGTCGCAGCGCCGCCGCCTTTGGTCCATGCTGCTAGCCAACGACGCGCCTTCTGAGGCACGTACGTCGCTGGTGGCGTCCCGCCGCTGCACCGACTCGCGCCCTGCAGCTACGCCGGCCCCTCAGGCCGTGGCGTCGCCGCACGCGGTCGCCTTCGCCGTCCCCCGCGCGTCGATGTCTGAGGCCACCACAGCGCCGCCCCTTCGGCGCGGGTCGCCTCCATCCGCGCATGGTCTTCGTCACGCCGCTGGGTCTTCCTCGCCTACTTCGTGTACCGCCGCCGCGCCCCCACCCCCGGTCGCCGCTGGGCTCGCCAACCACTTCAGGTCGCGCTGGGCTCGCCGACCACCGCAACGCCCATCTAGGCGTCCAGCGTGACCACCCCTGGTCACCGCTGGATTAGCCGCCTTCTACGTCTCCAACCGTCTCGACTTCGTCGCCCGTGCCATCGCCTCGTCCCCGTCTACACCACCTGCTACTCTACTCTGAGAACCGCGGGCAGCGTCGGCATCTCCGTCGATCTGCGACCGCGACGCTTCCGGAGGCCTCCTCTGCTAGTCCCTCTGGCACGGCGATAAGTTCATGATGGTCCCTGCCCCTCGCATGCCCGGTACTGGCAACACCGGAAGTGCCTTCGTCCCCGACACGTTCCCGAGTCTGGCAAACTCGTGCCGGACGTCTCGTCTTCATCGGCTTCGACAACGTCTTCTTCGGCATCGCCTCTACGCCTGCCTCGACCGCGTCACCGACTTCTTCTATGTGTACTCGGTTCTGGCAAAACCGAAGTATGCCTTCGTCCCCGACGTGCGCCTGGTTCTGACAAAACTAGGACCGCACCTCGTCCTCGACGGCTCGGACTGCATCGACTTCGGCATCGACAACCTCCACGACTGCCTCGACGCGTCTCCGTCACTCTCCTCGCGCGCGCTTGCGGCTACATCGACACCGGCACCCGCCCACGATATCGACCACGGAAATTCCTCGCGCGGCTCCCTCGACCAAGGCTGCAGCACCCACGCTCTCGGCTACCTCGACATCGGCATAAAGGGCTATCACCTCGCTTGAGCACCTCGGCTTCTTCTACGGTCCAAGCATCCGCGACGCGACATCGTCCACGACGCTCACGCTACGACTGCGGGGGAGTGTCAGCCCGTTGGTTCCTACCTTCGGCTTCTCTCCAGTCTGACCGTCCGCGACGCTACTATTGTTCACGTCACTACCGCTACGACTGCGGGGGATTTGTAATCTCTACCTACCATATCTCTAGGAGAGCTATCTTAGCCTCCAAGTATGTACCACTATATATACTCGCCCGAGAGGCTCAATACAACATCCATCATATTACGCAATCTCTCCTCCCTCTCTATCCTTCTACATGCTTGTCCCTTATGCAAACTAATTATGGAGTCGGTGGCACACTTTTGTCCGCGCAATGTTGTTTCACTATTAGACTTTGGAGTCGCATCAAGGTATGGTTTGGAGCTTTCTTCATTGAGCTCAATGATTAGTCAACTATTGCTCTTGATGTTTGGTAGCGTCGAATGAGGGCCACCCCCTCTCCAAACCGAAAAGAAATGGGCTCCCTCACTTTGCTTGTTACTTGAAAAGTTTGGAACGAAAGAAATGAAGGAAGCAAAATTGTGGGTCTCCGCGGGAGCAAAACGTTTGGGCGAAGTTATGCTGGGAGAGTAATCCGTTTGTATCCACTCTTCAGAGTGCATTTTGTGTATAGCATGTAAAACATCTTCTTAATTAATTGAATGATGCAAAAAAAATTGCATCCGTTAAAAACAATCCAAAGTTGAAAAAGTATTCGTGTTTGTATCCAATCTTCGGAGTGCATTTTGTGTGTAACTTGTAAAACTTTTTCTTAGTTAATCGAATACGGCAAAGCTTTTGCATCCGTTTAAAAAAACCAATCCAAATTTGAATTTTTTTTATTCGTTCACTTTGTTGATGCAACCTGCGAATGGACTTTTGCAGTGGATCCAAAAGAAACGAGCCACAAAAGAGACTACAATATTATTTTTCTTCAATAAAGGGAAGAAGCAAAAAATATTTGCTGGCTCAAAGGAACGGATATATTGTTAAGAACTAGTCAAGATATTTGCCCGCTCGGATGTATTGCCCCAAAAATATTTTACCAACGTCATCATTGACCTTAATGGCAACACTTCCTTCAAAAACAAAGTTATTAATTAGCGCGCGTCACTCATCGGAGAAACCTTTCATCCTCAGAGTTTGATAAAGGAAAGATCGCTTGACTTTATCATATGTTTTCTCGAAGTATATTTTGAGGATTACTCAATTCAACTTCTTACAGTGTAACTCATGTATTGTTTCATGCAACGTTACGACTTTATTCAGGATGTATCGACCTTGCATGAAAGCAGTCTGAGCATATACAGATATATATTTGACCTCAAACAATTTTTCCGGTATAGTTTGGGTCGAGTGCTGGACGTGCAAGCGTGGCGTGCATGCGCCACACGTACGTGCATGGTCACACTCGCGTCATGTGCACTCACACTACTAGTATGATGCGGTGTGTACTTATGATATCTTGAGGAAGTCGCACTCTGTAGCGACAACAGGCCCATGAAGCAGCGTTTGCCGCTGCGTGGCGCCTCGGGCGCTACTCTAGGTACCACGTGTGGAAGCTGTTGGGTGTGTACGTTTTGGTCCGCAAGACAAGAGCGAGGCACATATTGAAACGGATTTGATATCGCGCCCACGACGACATGGTACAGCACGCCAGCGTATGGACGCTTGGATCGGAATCGGAACGGTTCCCACTGCGGGCGGTGCGGCGGTGCCGGTGATCCAGGAAGCAGCCGTGCAGTCCGGAATTCAGAAGGCGCCACCGGTCAACGCGCGCGATCCTCACGGCCCCGATCGATCTACCGGGGGAAAGGCGCCTGCTCGGTCGACCGCACGGGGAAACGACGACGCCGTTCGCGCAAAGCCTCGCGCGCCGACCTGAGGGCATCTCCAACCGGGTGACCCAAACGGGCCGTCCGTTTTGGGCCGTTGCGTGACCCAGCGGACGCTACGGATTCGGAGCCTCGCATCCGTCGTCTGCTTGGGTCGCATCGCGCCAACGCAGCGGCCACCCATTTGGCCATTTGGCCTATTTCTTTAGAAAATAGGTCCTCTGGCCACAGATCCTTATAAACAATGTCTAACAAATATAGAATAATATCTCGTAAACATAGAAGAATCTATAATAAACATAAAATATTATCAAATAGCATAAAATATTATCAAATGTACCATGATAAATCAAATAAAATGTGCCATAGTTTGAGAAAAATATAAAAATTACAATTGAGATTGTCTAACTCAAATTGGGCGCTCGAGGATCTCCTTCTGTCTCTTCTCGAACCAAGCTCTCTTTGCCTCGCTCATGTTGGTCAAGTCGGCGTTCATGATGAGGTTGTCCTCGGCTTGGCGTTTGAGCTCAACTTCCTTCGCCTTCAGCTCCACCTCTTTGGCCCTTGCCATTGCTATGAGGTCAAGTTCTCTCTCTTTGAGCTCAAGTTCTTTAGCTTTGGTCTTGGCCTTGACCTCTTCAATCTCAAGCTTCTTCTGCTGGACATCAAAGAATTTCTTCCTGTCCTCTTCTTTCTCCCGGCGCCTCCTCTCATCCCTCTTGTCCGTGGACACCTCTCTGTCCGCATGCATCTCCTTCAAAGTGCCGTACAATAGCATGGACGAAGCATCACGCTTCATGTCGGCTTTGGTTGACTTGTGGCCGCATGGACGACTTGCACGAGAAGCGGAGCTACCGCAAGGCTGCCCACCATCAAGGTCAATGACAGTGGCATCTTTGGCGGGATTGTTGCCAGTCAAGGTCGCCATGTACCCCTCGTACCCCTCCTGGAACTTGGGGGTGCCGTGGAGTTCCTTCCAACAATGAGGGAAGGCAAAGGTCTTCTCTCCATTGTTGACTTTGTAGAATTCCAAAGCTCGCCACACCTAGAGCAAAGTGAGACAACAACGATAAACAGATGTGCAAACATCGGATGAATAAGTTGAGGTTAAGAATCATACCAAGTCCTTCACACCCATGCCACTAACGGGGACCCGCTTCGCGTGATCATACGCCGCCTGGAACTTGTTGCATTCCGTTTGAATTGCTCCCCACCTCTTTTGGAGCGATATTTCGCTGCGGTCGCTCTCAAATGGCTCCTGTCCATATTTGCGATGTTCATGGAAGTATTCATAGATCCGGCGCCAGAATGCGGTCCCCTTCTGCTCGGCACCCGTCAACGCATCTTGCCCGATGGTCAACCATCCATCGACGAGCACCTTGTCCTCCTTCTCCGTGTAGTTGCCGGTTCGTTTGCTTACCCGGCGGGCTCGAGCTTGTGCAGCTGCGGCTTGTGTGAGGGCCTCACCGAACAACGGCTCCTCCGCGATGTTTATCTTTGCCGGGACCGGCGGTTGTGCCCTCTGTGTGTCAATGGGAGGTGGTTGGGGAACCCGCCGTGTCGAAGGATATGGCAGGGTCGTCGGCATTGTCCGCGCGAAAGACGGAGGGGCCTGCACGGTGGACGGTGACTGCGCGCGCGCGGCCGACATATCGTCGAACAGGTTGCGTGCACCGGCCATCGCAGCTGCTTCCAGGTTCTTGGGGCCTTTGGAGTTCGCCGGCGCACGGTTCAGGTCAATGGATGAAGGTGACGGCCCCGTCATGGACTCGCCCACCTCCGGTGACCCATCCCGTGACTGGTACGCCTGCCGCCCTGAATGCGCCCCCATTTCGTGCCCAAACGGGGCAGTCGGTGGGGCAGTTGACCTTGGAGGAAGGGGCGGGGTCACGGACGAGGCCGAGCTCCCCCCGAGGCCGCGCCGGTGCCGGGGATGATCATGTGCTGGCCGAGCGCTGCGTGGCCGTAAAAGAGCATGGCCTGCGCCTGCTGCTCATGAAGGAGAGTGGTCTTCGCGAGCGTTTGGAGTTCGAGGAGCTGCTCCGCTGCCCGCACCCGCTCCTCCTCGGCGGCGGCGTTCTTCTTCCGCAGATCACACGCCCTGCGCCGCACCCCCCGCTTCTTGCTCTCCATCGCCCTCTGCTCCGCGGTGAGGTCGGGCTTCGCCTTCTTCGTCGGCGGCCCGGGCTCCACGACCACCGGAGCGTCTAGTTCAGGAGCCGCCTCCACGGCAGGAGCGGCAACGGCCGCGGGCAGTGCGTCCTCTCGGATGGTGGCGGTGGTGGCGGTGGCGGCGGCAGTCGCTTCGTCGGCCATCTCTAGGTTTTGGGAGTACAGTGGAGTGTTTCTGTTTTGGGAGGCAGACAGGCGGGCCAGGGGCGGACAAGGGGAGGACGCGAGCGACCAGCCTTTCGCGTCCGCGGCCACGCAAACTCGTCCAAGATTTGGGCCGGGTTTGGGTCGTCCCGGACGCCGCGGCCATCCGTTTTAGGGATGGGTCCGCGCGCTAGGCCGCGTTTTTGTCCGTTTAGACCCATCCGGACGCGCGGGCGCGAGATGGGTCGCCCGGTTGGAGATGCCCTGAGGGGCAGCTACTGCCTCACACCTTTAATTAGGTTCGGGTGGTCCAAAGTAGGTTCGGATGAGGAAACAGTCTCCTCTTCGGGAAGTGGGATCTTAAGCCTTAAAAACATGCTTTTTTAGAGAGAAAGAGATACATAGTGTCATATTTATGGGGTTCCTTCTCTCTTTTTTCTGACTAAAGTTGTAGCTTTCATTGGAGAGATAAAATTGACCATGTTACTTCTAACCACTTTTTTACATGGAGCAACTAGTTGTGTATGCCACCATTGCTCATGCCCTGATCGCTGCTCAGCGGGCAGTCGGAAGCAGCTACAACGGCCCGCGATTCTGATTTCGGATGGCGATCGCCGGCGGAGAGGGAGATCCATCGTGCGGACTCCGACCGGCCCCACGTCGGTATCTCGGGACGTCGTCGTCCTGCTATCCATGCATCTTTTTTTGTGTGTATGATCACAAGCGCGCTCGGTCGGGATTCGCCAATCTTGTTGTGTACGTACTGTTAGACATTGTGACAGGCTTTGCCTTCATACCTCTTTGTATACATATACCATACGTTTTGTGTATTGGATACGAAACCAAACTCATGTACCCCTGCCGCTATATTAAGATATAACCCGTGCGAGGTCAAAGCATGGTCCCCCAACAAACTTTCTGGTGGTAGCAGAGCCTCCTCTTCCGTGACCTAGATGCTAACGAAAACCCGCTGCCCCCGCTGTGATCAGCCGCCATCGTAGTACTCCTGCCGCTGCTACACACAAACACATACAAGGCTACAACCAAAACCCCAGCCGCCGGCGCTGCTAATCTAGCCGCCGCCATCAAAACCCAAAACTACAACACCCTACAAGCCAAAACCCGTCGCTACACCGGATTGTACTGATTAATGCATTGCATGGAGGAAATTAAGTGCTAGTTAGAACATTACATATTCCCACTTATCAATTTTTTAACAGGCACATTTTAATCGGCAAGGGAAATATTTTAATATCACAAAAATAACAATTACACGTAACCTCTACACAACAAGATGTCTTAAGACATCAACGATGCACACCACCAAAAAATAAAATATTAAAAGAAGTCAAAAAGATCCAGCGCGGTGATCAAACTCACATAACAACATCACTCTAACCACCAGCAAAAACAATAATCGGACAACAACAAAAAAATGTTCAAAAGCAATACCTCGAAGAAGAAAATAATGCACACTCATCATCGTCGTCTGATCGAAAATCTTAGTTTTTATTATGGACGAAGCCCAGGTTTGTAAAATAATATCTTCAGCAAAATTATTGCCAGTACAGCGATAATTGATAGACTTTGTATTTTCACCTTAAAATCGCGACTCGTATTTAAGGGGCACCAGCACAAAATAAAGTCCTCTTGTGCTATTACTCCGGCTTGTCAGGCCAATTATGAATATGATATTTTTTCCAATTACGACCAGATCCCTGGGACCAGCAGACAGCCGAACCCACATACAACGGCCACGGTCATCCACGCCCACCGGCCGCGATATCCGATCCGAACGCGCGCTTGGCCTCCGGGAGGTCCCACGTCGTCGTCGGTTTCTCGGGACGTATACGATCGAGAAGAAAACGAATGGATGCGGTGAATGGTGATCGCATCTCTGGACAAGTGGGGCATTTCTTTCTAGCTACATACTACAAGTGGAGTATTTATGTAGGACCCCACGCGTGCTCTGTCGGGATCAGTGACGCAGGGAGAAGCTCGTTAATCTTGAGTGTGTACCTCGAGCTAACTATCAAGGACGTTCCACTTGGACGTGTGTGGACGCGTATAAATCTGCAATACATTGTGGTTGCTGCTTGAAATTATTAGCTATACCAAGCAAATCAGTGGCCTGCCTTTTGGATCTGAGCTACCAATATTAGAGCATCTCCAACAGGCGCGCTATATAGGCCGCGCGGCATAAAAACGTCCGATATAGCGCGCGTGGGAGGGAATGTGGCGCTCCAGCAGGCGCGGTAAACGGTGCGACGCTGTAAAAAATTTAGAGCGCGCGGCGTTTTGCACAAACCGGAGCGGCATATCTGGCGCATCGGCTACAGCGCGCGGCAACGCTCGTCCAAGCGCGAAAAATCCCCCGCGCTGAACCTTCCTCTTCTGCGTCGGCCCGACGCGCCAATCCGTCGTCTCGCGCGCCGCCGGCGATCCCGACGATGGACGACCCTCCGCAACCGCCGACCCTCCCTACTCGTCCCACCCTCCGCCGTCGCCACTTCCGCCGCGCCACCGCCAAACCTTAGCGGCGGCGGCCGACGGCGGCAACTCCAACGAGCTGCCGCGCGCGCTCTTCGTCCCGCGCGCGGGCTGCCTGCACGCACGCTGCCGCGGCGCGTATGGTCGCGCAGGGCATCGACAACGCGTGGCCCGCGCCGAGGAGGGGAAGGCGCCGTCGAACAAACGGTCGTACCTCGGCCCCGCCGCCGTCGCGCCGCCGAAGAAAGCGAAGGCGCCCGTCCCCCACCGGCAGCCTCCTCCTCCGACGCCGAACCAGGCGCCTCCTCCTCCTCCTCCGCCGCCGACCCAGCCGACGCCTTCGTCCGGTAACCGCGCGGGCGCACATATGGTGGATGATGAAATGCCAGAGAGGTAAAAAAACACTAGTTTTTGTCGAATTGTAGTTTATTAGATGCATACCTAGCCGTATAGTAATGAATTTCATTGCAATGTAGAGTGGATGATGCGGCATTCATGGAGACAATGAATGTTGGATCCTCGTTCTTGCATGATGAAGCCGCCGATGGGGAGGAGGAATATGAGGATGTAGATGAGGAAGGAGAAGTGTGATATGCATTATGTGTTCCACTTTGTCCATTTGAACCATATGTCGTGTGTCATTGTTGAACTACGTCATTTTGTGTGTCGTTGTTGAACTACGTGATGTTGTTGCACTTTGTGTCATTTGTTTCATGAATTATGTGTGTTTATTTGATCTTTGTGAATGCAAAATAGTCTAGGAATCTGTTTTCCGCGCCCGCTGTATTTTGCCGCCCCTGGCGGAGGACCATTTTTTCAGCCCGCGCACGCGCTGCATATTAGCGCGTCCGGCGGAGGAAAAATCGGCACAGCGCGCACTATCTGTTTACCGCGCGCAAATAGTTTTAGCGCGCCGCGATATAGCGCGCTTGTTGGAGATGCTCTTATACACTCATAATAAGCCTTTCGGTTGGTTGAAAATACGACACGCTTATGGATACAGATGAGCTTTCACGTATTGAAAAGGCTGCAAAAGCTTGAGAGATACATCTATCTAGCTTTTCATTTTTGGTTTTCCATTATTTTTGTTAAGAGAGGCGTGATCGACATCGTATACCCACTCCATCATGTATTTTTGTTATTAAAGGAAAAAAACAATCCGAAGCTGAAAAAGTATTCGTTTATTTCGTTGATTGCAACCGTGGAATGGACTTTGACAAATGATCCAAAAGAAACGCGCCACAAAATAGACTACAATCTTATTTTCCTCTGGTAGAGGAAAAAAAATATTTGCCCGCTCGAAGGAACAGATGCATTATTAAGAACTAGTCGAGATATCAACATGCACGCAACTAATCTAGGTGTGTAGAAAAAAATAAAAGAAAGCTAAAACGAAACAAAAACCATGGAAGTGATCAATGACTCTTAGCAGTTAGCAGCATGAAACAACCACCGCCAGTGACCAGTAACACTACACCTACGGATACTTTCTACAAAAAACGAGCTTACGGACATAGGTGGAGGCAAGGCACAGGGGTTGGATCCCTGAAATCACGGAAGGTTAAGTTAACTGAACCAATGACTTGTTTCCACATCTGCCCGTAGAATTTTTCCGTAAGCTCCTGTCCGTAGGTTCAGCATTTCCGGCCAGTGACTGCCCCCAACTGCGAAAGGTGGTTCTCCAACATTAACACCATGAAGGGATTCTACGGGATTCTAGTGTAAGCAATGCGCCAATGCATGTTAGCAATTTGGTTGGACGCGCCACTTGTAAACCATTTGGCACCATGTAACACTAATTCTCACCGTGTGCATGTAAGTGAGAATAGTGGCCAGCGAATGGGTAGAGGCTAGAAGCTCACAACACATCTGCCTACCATCATCTTACCCATCCACCCATCACAGGCGAGATCGAGCCATACCTTGAGATCGTCAGAGCATACTACAGATAATCCACCACGCCGTAAATATGAAGTAAGGTTTTGACCGGACGTTATACGTATATGGCGCGAATATGTATATACCTCTATCTTCACTGTCCTACCATTCCAATCTTTAAGCATGACCTCTCTGAATGAAATATATCGTTGTAAGCAACCTCAATAAATAACATTTCCCTTCCGATGGATTTTGGATGGCGATCGCCAGTAGAGAACGCGCGGCCTCCCGGCAGTCTCGTGTCGGTATCTCGACGCATACGATCTGAAGAAAACGCATGGATGCGGTGAACGGTCATTTGTATGGTGGATCATACGCGCTATCTGTCGGGATCAGTGACGCACGGAGATGCTCGTTAATCCGGCTGTGTACCTGTAGCTCACAGTCAACAACATTGAACATGGACGCGTGCGCTGACTAGTTGTCCTTGCGTGTGTGCTTCATGCATATACCCTTTACGAAGGCGTATAAATCTGCACTGCATTTTTGGCTGCTAGAAATTAGCAACAACAAGCAATCAGTGATGTCCCTTCTGGATCTAGCTAGAAGAACGCTAACAATAATACGCCATTTGATTGCTTGAGAATACGACATACTTATAGATACGGATGAGCTTTCACGTATCGAAAAGGTTGTGAGTTTTTGTAAGAGACGCGTAATTGGCATTGTATAACCAGTCGTGTATTCTAATATATAGGAAAAAATCAATCGAGAAATGAAAAGATATTCAGCTTGTGGATGCAATCTTCGATTGGACTTTGACAAAGTATCCAAAAATAATATGCCCCAAAAAGATAAAAAATTAATATTTTCCTTATGAAAAGAATAGTATCAAAGAGATATCATTTACACCCCGCCTCTGTAGAAACATTTTTTTTCGATAAAGGAAATATATTAATATCAAGAAGATACCAATTACACCTAGCCTCTGCAACAACGCACCACCCTAATGGCACTACGGATGCACACAGCCAAAAAACAAGAAAAGAAAACTAAGAAACAAAAGTCCCGCTATAGTATATCGGGCCTAACAACAGCAATACATCCACCGCCAAGACAACACTTGAATTACAGACTCTCCAATAACGACGCCTCCAAGAAGGGAACAGTGCTCAAACACCGTCGTCGCCCGATCAAAGATCTTAGGTTTTCACCCTGAAGATAGTCCCCGCTCTCAAAACAATGCCTCCACCAAGAACATTGCCAGGCACAACCAATTAAGGTCAGACCTTTGGTTTTCACCCTGAAAGGTAGGACTCTGCACTTCACCTGTGTTGTCGCCCCCACTTTCATACCGCTGCCGTGAAGCCCGGAACACCAAGCAAGTCCCTCAACAGCACAGAGACTTGAACCTCCCTTAGCTAGTCCTCCCCTCAACAGCGCAGAGACGTGAAGCCTCTGTAGAAACATAATGGTAAGAACTACTCGAGATGCAAAGGATACACATAACCAAAAGGAAAAGAAAGAAATAAACAAAACAAGAAAAGCCCGCCGAAGTGATCAATGACTCCTCTTAGCATGAAACAACCACCGCCAATGACAACATCCGGACTGCGAAAGCGGTTTCCCAAAAAACTCATAGAGAGCAACTGCCATCGCTCGATCAAACCACCATAGTCAAATCACGTGTTTTCACCTCAAAGAAAGTTACAATCTTTAGACAATAACTTCAACAAGTTACCAACAAAAACCCCACATTAGCAGATATACAACCAATAAAGATAGAACATAGAGTTTTGACCCTCCTGCAAAGTGAGCCTGCGAAGAGCAAAAAAAAAAAAAAACAGTCATCTTATGTTGCCGAACACAGTGCTACAAAGAGCTGGTCGGCAGCCAAACATATGTCATACGAACTGTTTCGACCGTATTCGCCCAACAATCTTATAGTCGAACCAAATTAAATCCCAAATAGTGTCCCTTTTGGATCTACCTAGAGGAACAGCACTATTACGCCGTTTCATTGATCGAGAACACAACACACTTGTATGGATAATTAGATATATGGATGAGCTTTCGGGTACTGAAAAGGTTGCCGAGGCTGAAGCAACACATATACGAAGGTGTTCTTTCTTTATTCCATTTTCTCAAGGGACGCGTAACTGGCGTTGTATATTCTCCCGTGTAGTGTGGAAAAGGCAAACAATCGAGAGCCGAAAAAGATAATCAGCTCGTGGATGCAAAGCAATCTTGGAATGCGCCTTGACGAAGTATTCTTCCATAGATAATGCGCCACGGGAAAAGCTCCGTCCGACTTTTCTCGTGTATAGGCAAATACGATTCAGGTAGAGTAGAAAAATACTGCCTCTCCGTATCATCATAAAGACGGACAGGATAGGCAGCAGATACTCGAAGGCGTACGACCAAATCTTGATTCCTCGTGATTCGTGGAATTATTATTATACGGAGAGAAAAAATGGAGGGAAATAAGAACTTGATGAAGTCAAATCAAGGTTCAGCCGGTGACCGGAAGTCCGTTCCTGGGAGGCGCAGCTTTGTGATAAAAGCCCGCGCTCTCGCACCTAACGTTCTCAGCCTCCAGTCGTCTACTCGTCTAGCTCGCAAGTCCACCACCACGCACGCACGCGTTCCACCTCGCCCCTGACCTTTCCGTCCGCCGTGCGCCGCCGCTACTTCCGGCCAACGATGAGCTCCGGCATGGAGGCGGCGGAGGGAGCAATGCGGATGGGGAAGTACGAGATGGGGCGGACGCTGGGGGAGGGGCACTTCGGCAAGGTGCGGCTGGCGCGGCACGCCGAGAGCGGCCGCGCCTTCGCCATCAAGATCCTCGACCGCCAGCGCATCCTCGCCATGAAGATCAACGAGCAGGTCATCCCCCCTCTTCCCGTCCAATCGATCGATTCCCTTCCATGTTTCCGTGCTCTTGCTCTGCTTCGCGCGCGAGCTGAAAATGGGGGCTGATTGGTCGTCGTCCTGGTTGCGCACAGATAAAGACGGAGATCGCGACGCTGAAGCTGCTCAAGCATCCCAACGTCGTCCGCCTCTACGAGGTGAGTCCCACACATCTTCCATCATCCACCTCCACGTACCTCCGCAGATTCCCTTTTCGTTTCTCTGTTTTCTTCCTGTTCTTGGTGCTTAAATGCTATTGGGCCATGGGTGGGGAATGATTGGGTAGTAGGTCCGTAGCAGGAGCACCAATTGCGCGATCGGGCTCAGCTACACAGTGCCATTGAAGTTGCCAAACAAGCCGGCTAACTTCAATTGCTCCATTTTATTTTATTTTTCCACTCCAGGGGCATACAAGGAATTCAACATAAGAGAGGATCATCCTCCAGCCGAGTCCTCTTTGAATAACAGCCCACATGCCTAGTTAAACTGTGGTTTATCTCCCTTTCTTGACTGCGACATCCTTCTAGACAAATCCAACGCCCCAGGCGACCACCCAAGTAGTATATGAGCTTTCTACCCAACCCAAGCAGGAGAGGGCAAAAGGACCCCCAGTCTCCTCGCCCTGCACTCCAACATTATCCTTCCATATTCTACCCCTGTGTTTCTTGGTGTATTATACTGCTACTCGCCTGGGAAAGCTAAGTGTATTTTACTATCAGGACGATGGGTTCGAATTGGCTAAGATCCAGCATTGTCGCGTGCACCACAAACAAAACTCTCGGCTGTCACACCGAATCCTTCTAGTCCCAGTGGCCATTATGATATAGTTGAGGAGATCATGCCAATTTGACCTAGCCATGACGCATGCGTGCATCTCAGCCGTAGACTCTGAAGATCCGACGACCCCCGATGTCGGCCGACCTCCGTCGACAGGGACATGCATGTTCTCACGGACGCCTGGCCATAGTTAACAATAATAACCGAGCCGATCCGGAAGCCACCAAATGGATGCTCCCAAGATGAAACGCAATCATTAGGGGCAGCCGTGTACTTATCGTTTACACGTTTCAGGCAACTCTTGGCCCTGCACGCCAAAGAAAACACGAAAGGCTGGGGGCATAGCCCACCGCACGTATCATAGGATGCAATTCATAGGGGAGGAAAAGTGCCAAACAAGATATACTAGATGAAAGTAATTCTTGACTTTATAAGGAGTAAGTAACTTGGGTTCAACAAGTAGTTGCGTTAATGGATAAGCTCCACGTTAGGCTTACCTCTTGCAACCAGCAAAGGATGGAAAGTGATGCCTGCACGCTGAAGGAAGCATCCTCAAATTCATTAATGATGTAAAAACTGCTATCTATAGAAGATGCAGTACCAGCCAAGGTAGCTGACGCCATCATCCTCCGCCGAAATTATGCTTCCCTGAAACGTAAAATCGCGTGAGGAAAGAGCAAACCGTATCAAATTTCATGAAAAAACAAAGTTTAGCAGCCAGGAATTTACGCATTCGACTGCTGCACGCGTCCACATTGTCTCTGGCCAGCATGGGTGCGTTACAGTTTTCCCCATCTTCTGCAGGTTTCGGCGAGCAAGACCAAGATATACATGGTCCTTGAGTATGTAAATGGAGGAGAGCTATTCGACAAAATCGTAAGGACTCTTTCTCCTTACGCTCTCACTGAACTAAGCATGCTTCAGGAACTAATGAAGCAGACTCCAGAGTTTTAATAGGCTTTTACATGCATTTCTTACACTCTACAATGCATGCCAGGCGTTAAAGGGCAAGCTGCCAGAGAAAGAAGCGAGGAAACTGTTCCAGCAGCTGATGGATGCTATAAGCTATTGCCACGAGAAGGAAGTTTACCATAGGGATCTTAAGGTAACTAACTGCACAGTGCCAACCGCTACTCTTAATTTCCAAGAGGTTTCATCTTTTGATACTCAAACAACAAGGAATGATCCATTCTTCTCCACCTCCTGTAGCCAGAGAATGTCCTGGTTGATGCAAAAGGGAACATAAAGGTTTCTGATTTTGGACTAAGTGCCTTTTCACAGCATCAACGGGTATGGTATTTTTTCTTCTTCTTCTTCTTCTTTTGGGTAAAAAGCAAGCTTAATCGTTTCTCTGGTGTCTAAGATAAATCCCCATTTTCAGAAAGATGGATTACTCCATACCACATGTGGCAGCCCGAACTACATAGCACCTGAGGTAAGGACTAAACACTATTTCCGATGGGTTCGAACCTACTATTGATTCATGGTTCCATGGAGGATAGAATTTCTGATAATGGTATATGTAGGTCCTTCTCAACAGAGGCTATGATGGCTCCATGTCAGACATTTGGTCCTGTGGTGTTATCCTGTACGTAATGCTTACAGGGAATCTTCCATTTGACGACGACAATATCGTTGTACTTTATCAGAAGGTATGAAGCAGAATCAAGGCTCACGTTAGCAAAATATGTCTTTTTTGCTGCAGCCATATCTCACGGTGTGATATTATTCTCAGATTCTGAAGGGGACTGTCCATATTCCTAAATGGCTTTCGCCAGGCGCCCAAGATATACTGCGGAAAATCCTGGATCCTGACCCCATTACCCGCTTTGGTATAGATGGAATAAGGGGACATGATTGGTTCAATCAAAGTTATACTCCGGCTGTGCCCTTTGATGATGATGACGATAATTACATTGGTGATGACAACCCACAGATGCCTAAGGTAGCATATGTGATTTGTACTTCTGTACTGTTGTTTTCTCTACAATCTCATGCTTTTAACTTTGTACTGAATGGCAAAGACTGAACTGCATCTGATTTTTCTGAAGCACAATGGCATTCTGGACAACCCTGCGATCAACCAGATCAATGCTTTTCAACTCATTGGGATGTCCTCTTGCCTCGATTTATCTGGATTTTTCGAGAAAGAGGTGAGTCCAATCTTTATTTCTTCATCCCATATGTTAGTGTCTGTTTGCACATTCCACTCCTCAAAATTAGTACAAAAGGGTCTAAGCCCGACCCCCCACATCCAACATGACCTAATTTGGAAGGACCAGACTTGAGATCATAAGGATAGTGAAGAACAAAAATGTTATGAGAATAAAAGAAAAAAATAGCATCTAGGAACCAGTGATTGACAAAATCATGAATCATCATCCTATTTATGTGCATGTAGGGGAGTTCATAGGGAATGTTGATTCGAACCCAGTCAAAACCGGTATTGCGACGACGCTAGTATAGTTTCTTTTGTTACCCATGACCAAGCATCACGTTCCAGTTCAAACAACTGAACAAGTCCGTTTGAACGGTTTAAGTGAACCCATTTTTAACACCCTTGTGTACATGTCCTCTGGACCATTTCTATGTCAAGACTATGGTGTCATGGACTTATAAACTTCCTTCATTTCTGTAGTGACCTTCTACTAATATCAGATGCACAACTTTGTTGCAGGATGTCTCGGAAAGGAAAATCAGATTTGCATCAAATCATTCTCCTACTTATCTATTTGAGAAGATAGAAAGCAATGTCACAAACATGGGCTTCCAAGTGCAGAGGAACAATGGCAAGGTTAGTGATCTCAGATTCGTCTGACTTCAAACTAGACCTACTCTGCTGAAACTTATTGTTCGAATTGATGATGTTTAAAATTATATTATCATGTCCTACAGCTAAGAGTGGTCCAAGAACGCAAGGGACCAACAAATCCAAGAGGGCATGGATCGTTATTAATTTCTGCTGAGGTACTTATATCATATTAAAGATGCACGTACAATACAGATTGGTTCAAAAAAGTAGTAATCTAACACAGCTACCATTTCATGGTGTGCAATGTGTTCCTATTAGACGCTGCTGCTTCTTAACATTGTTGTATTGTGATTCCAGGTGTTTGAGATCAATGAATCTCTTTATGTTGTTGAGCTAAAAAGGTCATCTGGAGATTGTTCCCTATATAGACAGGTATTGCTTCATCCTTGCTAAGTCTGTCTCTAATCATTTATTCATTTGTTTTTTTACCATTTCACATTCAGCGCAAAAATCCAAATTTCATTTGTCATTCATCACGTATGGCATTATTGCTGCAGGTGTGTGCCACACTCTCAGATGACTTGGGAATATGCAAAAGCCAGCAACTTTTGAAAAAGGATAGTATGAGACAAGATCTTTATCGATTTAACAGTAGCTTTTGATACCCTACCCTGATATTTGTTTCTTCTTTAGCAAGAGTACCCACTAGGTAAAAGGGCCCTCCCATTTTTAACAAGAGGACCCAGTAGGCACCATGTACGAACATTTTTGTAAGCCTAAGTTGTAAATATACGGTCGGATTGTGACGGCGATGGCTTGAGGGCGTTTATCTTAATGAAGACACTGTTGCAGAAGAAGTCGGCTTAGTCGTAGGTGTTTTTTCATATCTTGTAATGTTTTGGTTGTGGTTGCATTTGTTATGTACTCTGCTTAATAATTAATAAAAGGATGTGTGCATCACTTTCATGCAGCGGCCGGGGATTTCAATCCCCTTTTCGACAGAGAAAAAAAAGCTACCCAATACTGCAAAGCAATGTATGTCTATTGACAAAAGGGTTTTTTCTTGCCTCTTGGGCACTTCATGAGCAATATTTGAAGTTGGACAACTATATCTCTGTGGAATTTTTTTGCTAGCTATGTACTCCCTCCGTTTCAGAATGTAAGACGTTGAGGAATGTCACGGTCAAAAAAATTTGACTACGAAAAATAGCGACTTACCCATTTTGCCTCAGGCGGAGGTGGAGGAGCAGCTGGTCTTGGAGGATCTGGAAGATAGCTGGGTCGAGGATGAAGCTGGACGACGCTCGGGACGGAGCTGGAAGATGCTCGCGCGATGGCGATTCAGATTTAGATAGGGGTAGCAATGTAATTTTAAACCCTTTTCACCTGGTTGGAATAATCCACCAACGTCTTACATTCTGGAACGGGGGGAGTATTAAATACGATGTAAGCAATTGAGGTGTACATATAAGAGCTACCTGGTCTCTGTTTCTCCTTTCGAAATTATGTACTCACTGGAATGAAGCTTCGGCCATGCTTTTTCAGCTTGAAATGGCTTCCATGACTTAGAAGAAAACGTGATAGGTGATTGTACTTCCAGTTTTACATCCTTCAGATGCATGCTCAACTAAAAGAATATCTAGTAATCTTAAACTTCAGATCACTTGCAAGACAGGAAAGAAAATTTGCTACACCAGAAGTTGATCTGGTAAAAGCATGCAACTTCACCAGTAATCCTTACACGAACACTTCCCTTCGCTGAAATGGTGGAAACGGTTTCGGTCTCTAACAACCAACTTCCGGTCATATACCAGGGATATAAGCTTAATGGCTGAGTGGCAGTCTTCACAAGCTCTGAGATTCTTTGTTATTCGAAGAGTTGACCTTGCAGGGGTGGTCAGCAGCCCGAAAGCAATTGCTAACTTCTCACTATGTTCAGCCAATGCTTGTGTCTTAGATTGCTCATCGATATCTTGCAACACCAAGCTTGTCATTGGCCTATATCCTGCTTGTCTCAACCGGTCCATCATCTCTTCCAACATTTTGTAGATCTCCCCAAACCTCGGATGAGATCTATCACCAGAAACAAACTCGTGAACCGTGTTCTCCCATTCGATCGAGCTTCTGCCAGGCACCCTCTGAATGTTCTCCCTCCTAATCGTCTTTCTTATTTCTGCAACACCTTCCCACGAATTCGCTTGTGCATATATGTTCGACAGTAACACATAGTGTCCATCAGCAAGAGGATCCAACACCCTCAACCTGGCCATAGCTTCCTCTGCAATCTCCACATTCTTATGGATGCGACAGGCTCCAAGAAGAGCCCTCCAAATAACTGCATCTGGCTCAAACGGCATGCTCCTGATAAGCTCCATTGCCTCCTCAACATGGCCCGCACGCCCCAAAAGATCCACCATGCATCCGTAGTGCTCGATCCTTGGCGCCACACCATGAACGTCGCTCATTGAGCTGAAATAATTCTTGCCCTCACTCACTAGCCCAACATGAGTACACGCGATAAGAACTCCAATGAAGGTGATCTCATTTGGCTGCAGCCCTTCTGATGTCATCTCCGAGAACAAACCGAGAGCATCATGGCCAAGCCCGTGATTGGCGAGCCCGATAACCATTGAGCTCCAAGCGAGCACGTCCTTCACCGGCATGGCACGGAACACCCTCAGCGAGCTCTCGATGTCACCGCACTTGGCATACATGTCGACCAGAGCAGTCCCGAGCTTCACGTCCACCTCAACATTGTTGTTATCGACAAACTGGTGCACCTCCGCGCCGATGGCCAGCGCCCCCACGTCGCCGCACGCGGAGAGAACGCTCACCATGGTGATGCAGTCCGGCGCGACACGCGCCAGCCGCATCTCCCTCCACAGCTCCAGCGCGTCCTTGGAGCGCCGGCCCTTGGCGTACGCGGAGATCATGGAGCTCCAGGAGAAGGCGTCCCGGTCCGCCGTCCCGTCGAATATCTCCCGCGCCGCGCCGACGTCCCCGCTCACCGTGTAGCCGTGGATCATCGTGTTCCAGGAGACCAGGTCCCTGTCCGGCATTCCGTCGAACACCTCCCGCGCCTCCGCGACGTCGCAGCGGGAGACATAGGCGGCCAGCATCACGTTGCAGAGGAACACGTCCCGGCGGGGCGCCTCGTCGAAGGCGGCGCGCGCGAGCGCCGGGAGGCCCGTCTTGGCGTACATCTCGACGAGCGCGGTGCGGACGAAGATGTCGGCGGCGGCGAAGCCCGACTTGAGCGCGCGCGCGTGGAGCGCGGGGCCGAGCCGGGGCGGGGCTGCGGCGGGGTTTGGGGGGAGTGTGGCGGCGGCGGCGGCGCAGGACTGGAGGGCGAGGGAGAGGGAGAAGGAGTTGGCGAGGAGGCGGGGCGCGCGCGGGAGGAGGCCGCGGAGGGCGAGCAGGGCCTGCAAGGGGAGGGAGGCGCGGAGGTAGGCGCGCATGACGGCGGTGACGACGAACGCGTCGATCTTGGCTGACTTGACGAGCCGCGCGTGCGCCGCCAGGTGCTCCGGCCGCACCGCCGGCGCGCCCCCGCGCGCGCGCATCGGCGGCGAGAGCTTGATTGTCTCGCGCTCGCTCGCGGCGGCCAAGCGTTCGAGTTTGGTTGTCGCGGCAAAGCGCGCACGGTTTGGGCAAGATGTTTTTTTAAGCTGTCCCGGCTCGGAGAACGCGTGTCAGCCGTGCGATTGGCCGAATCAAGATCCAACGGCTGAGAGACTGCCACGTACGCGGCTGCCCGCAGCAAATACGTTGAGCGGCCTTGGCTGCTGCTTCGTTTCGTCGCTGCGTGCGCCTACCGCGAGTCCGCGACCAAGCTGCCCGCCGCCGCCGCCGCCCGACCTCGCCGCCGCCCATCGTCGCCGCCGTCGCCGCAGCTAGTCCGGCACAGCCGTGCAAGAAGGAAGCGGATGAGAAGCAGGGAGGCCATGGAGCTGCTGGGCTTCGCTCCGTACTCCCGGCCGTCCCCTTCCGAGGTATCTCTGCCCCCAATTCAGCCCCATCCCGTGAATCTCCAACCCCGAGTCATCTCAGGATGTTACTGGATAGTTTTTGCGCCAATTTTAGCAGAACGGGGAGCCATCTCCGAGCCGAGTTCATCGTGCTCCTGATTTGCTGATGCAGGTTAAGGCTGCGTATAGGAGAATGGTGATGGAGTCCCACCCTGATCGCGTCCCCACGCATCAGAAGCCCCAAGCTGAGTCCAAATTCAAGCAGGTCAGGTTCAGATTAATCACGGGGGAGAACTTCTAGGCATCCTTCTCATGTTTTTGTGTGGTGTGATTGGGGCACAGAAAGTTGATTAGACCAGAAAATTCAGCTAGCTTTACCACAATCAAATGCTCAATGTCAAATGATCCCTCCGTTTCACAATTCTTGTCGTGATTGTATTTCAAATTTGAACAAAACCACGACAAGAATTATGGAACGGAGCAAGTGTTAATTATGAATGTGGTTTGCCGCACGAAGATCGCAATGCATCTTCTGAACTTTTTTATTTCCCACTTCTATAACCAACAAATACTTAACCATATGATTTTGTTTGCAGATATCAGAAGCATATTCTTGTTTGAAGGATGGTATGCTACTCTTCACTTTGATAATCAGCCTTCAATTTCCGTTAGCACTCGGCACATACTTTAATATCTGGTTTGTCAATGGGATTATTATATGTGCTCCTTGCGGTTTGCAGGCCGAAGATATGGGAATAGGATGGAAGGTAACTTTGATTTCACATATGCATATTGCTTTCTCCGTCTTTTGTAGCTGCTGAGATAGATCATGCATAAATGGAATGAATGCAGTACATGTAACGAGATATGGTGTTCCAAGGGGATACGGAAGATCAAATAGGACTTTGGTTAAAGCCCCCTTCCTGCTCATAATTTGTGCGGCGGTTTCCTTTGGTTCCTATAGCGCTTCGAGGTAAACCATACTTCACTTTCTCCATGATGTTTGTAAGATTGACATTCTTATAGCTGACTAGGAAATTCATTTTGGTGTTGTGAAGGGCGTACCAGCGGCAGAAGGAAGTTTGTTCCTCTCAGAACCCTTTTCTACCGTAGCGGTAATGGGATACCGTTGTGATGTGTCTAGAATAGAAGAATTGTGTGTATGTTTAACAATATCTGCACTGAATAAAAGCACCAATCACTACTTGTGATTTCAAAGAAAAAGATGCGCAGTCCACTGTACAGCTAGCAACTCACGGTTCAAATAACCGATTTTTTTTTTGGTCAGATTGAGGCTATTTGGAATAAACTTTTGGCTGGACATGTGAGCTTAGATCACCAATAGGTCGTTTTGAACAAGGTGCCAACCATACCAGACGATGCAACTTTACAACATCAACATGATTAAGATACCCACCGTCAACTAACAGAAAGCAAAACTAAAGAGAAATTGCATAGAAGGCAACTGTTATTGGTTACAAGATGCACCTCAGCTTACAATGATCTGATAAACCTTTTCACAACTTAAGAAGGCAACAAAAAGTAAAGCCTTGCAGCCAAGAGTACCAAAGCAGTATCTACACAGCTTGACAAGTCTGGCAAGGTTATTACTAAGCTGAAGGTATTTCGAATGCATTTTGTGCTTGGAGAAATAACAAAGGTAACAAAGGAAGTTTTAGTTCAGTACTCAACACAAGAAGATTCAAAACACCCAGAGCCATTGAACATCACATGATATATCCATCCATGTGTCTTACGAGTGAGAGTTTAGTAATTTACATATAAAGGAGGCTTCATTGAGCACCTTGAACAGCAGCAGCTTCTTTAGTCACTACTGCAGGCTTGATTGAAATCAACTCGTGAGATTTCGAGCATGCCTTTTAGGCCCACAGGGGAAGAGATCATAACTTTTAATATCAGGCACGTTTTTCCTGCCTGAACAAAGGAAATAACCCTTTTGTATCCCCTTTGAGTCTTTGGTTGCAGAACCAATTAACTGACAGAAGTACCATTCTCGTAACAGTAGCCATAACTTGAGCTGCTCCCTTCGGAGTAATGGGAACAAAACCAGTAGCCTAATGATAGTTTGACTCCCACTAAGACATACGGACACAATATTGCTTTTAAAAGAAAATGTTGGCAGAACGAAGATGAGCCATGGCACTAGATAACCAGAACTCAAAGTGTCCATCCGATTCGATCTGAGGAATGTGCCAAGGCTAAGGTTTTCCTTTGGCGCCTCGAGTAGCATCAACCACTATTATGTTCATTGACAATGGCTGCCAGCCCGAAGGGTGGGGAACAAACCACTTCATTTTATCAGTTATCGTATACGAAAGCTGGATAACTTCACCAAGGGAAAGACGTTTCAAGCATGCGTTCTTTAAGAGAGTTGCAGCTTGATACCTACAAATAAAGAATAATTGAAACATATAAACCATATTCAAGAAAAATACAGAAATAGTTAACACATATTACTGGCTGTTGGACCTCACCTGGACTGGGAGTTCTTTAGCGCGGAACAGCCACCAGCAGAAGATATGTACTTATGAACAGCATCTAGCGTCTCTTTTGGGTAATGTGCGTTGGTATCCAGTACATTCACGCACTTCCAGAGATTTTCATTTTTTCCTAGAAAAAATGACATATGCCCTAACTTCTTAGTGACGATTGCTTGATGCTGAATGGCAACTTCAAGAGCCTTCTTAACATCAAAACTTGGTAGATTGGCGCCTCCATAACGTATGCAATCTGATATATACTGTTCTGTTGGTGGAAGCTTCTCGGTCTTCAGTACTTCCAAAGCAGTTATGATATTTTTTATCAGAATTTGAGAGTCAGAAGATGGCTGTGGACATCCGGTGTTAACTCCCCATTGTCCAGCATTTTGCATGTTGCTGGATACATTAGGTGGAGTTGGAGGTATGTAACCATAACTATTGTAAGGAGGTTGAGCAACACCAGACTGGTTTGGGTGGTAGTTCATGTTCAAACCTTGGTTGTTGTGACCTCCTATGGGGTATCCAGCAATATTCAACTGACTCATATCAGGATAATTAACTGGTGGGGCATGATAGGGAGGAGCACTTGGCCAGGACTGCAATGGTGCAGTCGGAACACCATTTTGCCCCGCTTGTGGTGGGCATGAACTGGTTCTATGTAAATTTGATGCGTTAAATTTACCAGGTCCACTGTGAGGATGAGAAGTCACTGGATTTTGTGGGTTTGGTAGCTGAGAGGATTGGTTCTGGTGTTTTGGATGAAGGCCACCACTACCAATGCCATAATCAGGAGCACCAGTTTTCGGTGCAGATTCAGTTGACACACCAGACTTCTTACTACCAAAATAGTCATGGGGAGCACTATTTTGATGGGAATGGGAGGGTTTTACAGGCTTTTTAGGCTGGAAAAGGGGTGGGTTTTTTGGTTTACTCATCGGGTTCACCTTTGCCCCACCCTGCGGTTCAGAACTTGATGAAGTTGATGATGATGGTGTAGAAGGCTGACTTGGCTGGTTAGTAGTGCTACCTTTAGAACTATCAGCAACTCCATCAACTGAATCTTCCTTTTTGCTTGCTGGTTTAGATACACTGTCAGTCTGGTTTTTTCGAGGTTGCTTCACTTTAAACTGCTTATCTGCCTTTCCATTACCACCATTTTGATGATCACGCTGAGAAGTATTCTGCACTTGAGGGTTAGTGTTTTGAGTCGCGTCTGGAGAATTTGACGCATCCACATCATCCTTATTTCCACTTGGTATGCTGCTTATGTATGGTGACTGTGCCAACGGTGGTTCTCCAGCCACAAGGCTTTTCCAGCGCCAAACACTCTTTGCTGCGGCAGTAAGTGACTGAGACACATTTGGAGGTTGTGCCAATAGAATAGTGTACCGCTTCATCTTAAGCTTATGAAGAGCATTAGAGAAGTCCCGGTCACCAGAGATAAGCAGAAAATTCGCTGGCGGAGGGTTGTCAATAGCCCAGAACAGCATATCAACCAAGATTTTCTTATCACTTGCATCTTTAATGCCTGCAATGGTTGGGAAACAATAAAAAGAAATAAGAAAACATGCAGATCCAACAGATGCAAATGGTAACTAATCATAAAAAAACCGGCCCAATAAATGAAGAACACAGCTTTCTTTCACTATCTCTCATAAGAATACACATTATGCTATTCTCACATGTATCGCACATGCTCGTAATCAACCCTTGCCTATTTGTTCTAAGAAAACGAAGAGGTTTATATTGTTGGTATTCTCCAGTTGATGCCCGTATTTAGAGGCATACTAAGGGTCAGGTTACAAAGCTTGGCTCGTATACATAGACGAAGAGGTTTATATTGTTGGTATTCTCCAATTAATTTGGAATAATAAAATCCCAAAAATGATTTCTCCCAACTGGCCAATATCACCAAAGAGTTACTGTGATGGAGTTCTAGCCAATTCTACACCTTGACATGGATATGTATTTCGAGGTGTGCAGGAACTAACATGACTCCATAATGTTTCCAATGTAGGACCAGATCAATGATTAATTAACAGAATAAACCAGAAAAAACTGCCTTCAAATTTATGAAAGGAAACATGCCAAGTATTCCTAACCATTTCAGAACAAACCTTGGGGGCACTCAAAGGTACCTCAAATCAAAAGAAAAAAAGCAGCTATTAAGACTTCAAATACCGTCTAAAAATAGGTGCCTCATTTTTGTCTAGATATGGATGTATCTAGATGCATTTTAGTTGGAGATACATCCGTATTTAGACAAAGTTGAGACACCTATTTTTAGACGGATGGAGTAACAAAAACATAAACACAATCATTACAACTGGTGTAGCCAATGCACGCGAACATCACAAGCCCCATCAACAGATGACAAAAGAAAAACCACCAATGCGTCAAACAAACAAACAAACAAACAAACATGCAAAGCCTTAATCGATCAGTCTCTGACCCAGACACCAACACCACGATTATATCAACAGCCCTAACCCATCCGACGAAGACCGCCCTAAACCAGAAAATTCTAGGCCAAATCCCATGATTCGACTATTATCCTGACATAGTGCGACAGATCCATGGACCATACCGACCACCGCACCGGCGCAACACACATGCATTGGCGAGAGGTGAACGGACCACCGCGCCGGGGTTGATTAGATAAGAAGAGAGCGGAGCGGGGTGGGGGAGGGGTGGGTACCGGCGGGGACGTGGTGGAGGGAGACGCCGGTGCTGGAGAGGGCGTGCAGGACGGGCTGGGCGATGCCGTTGGTGTCCCCGTAGGCGGAGACGGAGATGGGGCCGACGTGGCCGGCGGTGGCTAGGGCGGAGCTGATGTTCTGCACGATGAGGTGGGGGTCGCAGTTGCGGGGGACGGCGCAGTTCTCGATGTCCCACCACACCGACGTCTTGGCCGCCGCGTACTCCCCCATGGCCGCCGCCGCCGCCGCCGCCGCCGACAGTCGTAGTGGAAGTTTCGCCGGCGGAGACCGGGGTGGTGCTGGGGTCTTCGGGGCGGGGAAAGGAGGGTTCGCTTTTTTATGGTTTGCGACGGCGGCGGCGGCGTCGAGGTGGACTCGGGAAACTGCCCGTCCCGCTAGCAAGGGCACCGAGTTTTTATTTTATTTTCTCCAGGTGAATAAAAGGATCGCTATTCCGTTTTGATCTAGTACTCCACCGAAAATTTTGACAAAATGGCCCACATTTGGTTACACTTTGACATACATGACACGATTTCACGATTTGGGTTATTGACAAGCGGCCATAGGCCCCACACGTCAGTAAGACAATAGTGCGTCATTTTGTTAAATTCATCTATATTATTGTACTATTTCCTCTAGTCCATAATAAATGTCGAAGATTTAATACGAAGTCTAACTTATATACTCTGTCCCAGTTCACATAGCTCAGTTTTTAAAAAAAAATTATCTCACATTAGCTTTCTTCTAAGGCCTACATGCAATTAAATTAAGAGCATTAACCCCCTCTAATTACAGTCCAATTCCCTTTTCTCCTTTTTTTTAGCTCACTAGAAACAACTTGATTCATGCAGTTTGGGGTGGGAATCGAAATAAGTTTGCATGCTGACCTATGCATGTGACTCTAATAGTTCGGGAGTGGAAGCTAATTGAGGAGTAATTAGAGGGGTTACTTCTCCGGATTAAATGCATGCACCGTTTGAGAGAGATTTTAGCGTCCAAAAAAAATATCTTGGTTCTAATGCAAAACAATTTGAGCCCTATGAACCGAGATGGAGGGAGTAGTATTAGTTTGAAAAGTAATTGTTGCATATAATTCTTACATACTAGAGATTTGTGAGCTACAAAGTGAGAAGCCGTCATCCAATGATTATGGACATCCACCCAAAAATAATCATACTACATAAAGTTAAGGACCCATAACCCAAAGTCCCAAACCCATGTCCTAACTAATTACACTGTTTCTTAGGTATATCACACAAAGTTACAATTCTACAATTGCGTATTGGCGTCCAACACAACTAAAAAACACGGTGATAAATCCTATCGTGAGGGGTTCTTGAATCTATTTGATTGTGCATTCGAGCATATCAAAATCGGAGTAAATGCAATTACTTGACTTACTCAATTTAAAAATTTAATGGTTCATATTAAATCTGAGCCGTTGAACAAAGATAGATGAAGTTCAGACTGGAGTTGCAGAAACTCAATCTTATTGGTAGGATGATATAAACGCGATGGAGATACATTTTTTATGAATAACAAAAATCTAAAGCAACCTCATTTACTTGGTGATGAAGAGAAAGAGAAAAAGGGAGACAAGAATGAGCTAAATGGTCCTCCATGACTAACGAACGAGGACAATCAACCCCATGAAAATGTTCCTTAAGCTATGCCAGCCATTGCTGAGTTGCTTTCTGTTAGCTACTTTTCTAATTAATATATGCCATGGATAAAGAACATGGCAACCATTCTATCATGTGGATCATAACACAGGTCTATAAATTTGACAAGTTATTTTCTTAACATCGTAGAAAGCAATACACAGCTTTTCTGTATGAGTCTGGTTTCATTTATGCAATGGAACTGAAAAGCATTACACAGCACAAAGATTTTGTAAAGTTCCTCCAAAGTATGTTAACTGTGTGTAGTGTATTCCTTTGGTTATCCGTTTCTCTCCTTTTCAGCAACATGATCTCCAGTTTATAGTGAACAAAGTATATGTGCACATTAGTGAAGTGTTGTTTTATAGTTATAACTTTCATGGCAAATGAAAATTGTTGTGACATATGGGACGACCACATGGATTTCCCATCAACAAATGGTAGAATACCATGGGCACATCACAAATGTGATTAAAAAAACAGCACATTAACATTCTCAGATTAAACTTCATTCAAGCCCGGTGCTTAATCTTCAGTTCACGCATGAACCACTTCCAGCTTTTCCACCACCACGATGCTCACCATATTGACCGTAGTATCCTCGTGAAATGCCAAGACGGTACTCGAGGGTGAGTGTGGAAAAAAAAAACAGCCTTGGTGATGCTCAACATGTTCATGCTTGCCTCTAGAGAAGACACTGATCTTTACAACGATCCACCTCCATAAACATCGCTAGTTTGGTAATCATGCTTGCAATGACAAAGAAATTAAACGGCAAACCTCTGTATATGTGTTTTATAGATGCTCGTATCATGCATGATAGGAGGGAATGAACAAGCCGGCGCATGTGATGGCTACTTTGGGTGTTGGAGATGTTCAGAACAACCACGCTAGTTGACAGTGAACTATCCGTTGGTTGTAACCCGTGCGGTGACTGGTGATCTCACCGTATCTTAATGGAACAGTGTTCCATATCAAAAGAAGAAGAAAAAGCCATAGAGGTATAATGTGGTGACTACTGACTCATATAGACTCGACGACTAAACTCCTACACTTTCTCCAATACTTACAGTTTTTTACAAGCTTCTACAAAACTAGAGAGCAGGTGTCTACCTTTTGTCCTTAATGAAACATAAGTATATAACTACCTCTTGTCGGTGATAAATTTGTCCTCAACATAGCCTACTGGAACCATACTTCCCTCTTGTAGGAACACTGCTGCTCCCTCAGACCCTAAATACTTTTAGCACATCGAGTAATACTTTTAACACATCAAGTGACATACGCAGATATCGTAGACTTGCGGTTTTCATTACCAACCACCTCTTGTCCTATTTTACATATGGCGCATATGCATGTTAATAAATCCACTTTGAACATAAATTTGACCAACAAAATATGTGTCATATATTAAAAGAACTATATCATTTAATTCATGATAGAAAAAGTCCTAATAGTATAACTTTTATGACACTCATCTCATGTATTACTAGCCAAATTGATGGTCAAATTTACATCACCAACAACAGTGATGCATGTAATGAAGATCTAGGGAGTAAGTAAACAAACACTATTTGAGTATATTGTTTTTTTTGGTATATCATCTAATGTATATCTTTGTCTTGTGACCATGTATGATTTGCTTGGAGATTCATGCACCTGTACCTTATCTCTCCCCTCCTCTCCTATGTTGCCATTCCCTGCTCATAAATTATCCCCGGGGCTAAAACTCCGTCTCCGCCACCACCCAACTCGGGCACACTTGCACGCCCCTTCAAGCAAATTGACGGCTCCGTGTCATCACCTTGCTTCTCGTCAGACCCAGTGAAGATGTAGGCGGTGGGTGCCTACATGACAAAAGAAAAAAGCAAGAACAATCAGTCGAAGATGGTGCACTTCTACAGTTCTACAAACTCTGACCATTTCTACGCTATGATAGTTGAAACAGCAATGAAACTTCCGGTCAACATGCATAAATTGTTCAGGTTTCACATCAACTGAAATATCAACAAATGAAGTGGATATTTTTTCTGACACCCACATCATCTTGCACTAGAAGAAGGCATGAAAACAACGAATGTTGTAAGGCCGGAAAAGAAAACTGAAAAGCTGAGCTACAAAGAAAGAAACTGAAACCATAACACAAAGCCAGGCCAAAGACTCGAAGAATACAAAAACTGTCCAGCTATCTTGCTATGCAAATGAAGTTAAACATCGGCACAACATATCCTTCAATGGATATGATTTGCGAGTAGACACCAAAATGTCCAGTAAAAAAGGCAAACGGTAAAAAGCACATAACCATATCCACCCAATTCAGCCTTCACTAGGGCCATCAATATCAGGTGGATTCTTTGCAAAGGTAACTGCAAAATTCTAGGGAGGCAGTTGGTAATCCACTACCTTCAGCCCTGACCTGTATTAGAAAAGCACTGAAGCTGGAATACTTAAACACCGCCTATGATCGGGGTTTTTACTGAATATGTGACATCATAAATTTACAAAAAAAAAACGACAAGTCCCCCGGCCTCTGCATCTCAAGTGAATGCACACAGCCATCATGGCCCTTCATGTTGATTAAATATATCTTGACGGGAACATGTCTCAGTCAACACAACCTAACACACTACTAACATAAGAAAGCATTTTCACATAAAAGGAATGACATCGAGAACTTTGGCACCACATCTAGTTTTAGTAACAGTAAGTAGATGCTGAGAAACAGGATGCAGCAAGAAATAAACAAATGGAGAACTCATGAATACTGGAGTAGGAATCCATATGTCACAGCCGAGGACATCGACGCGAGTGAAGATACTCGCCAATGCTATAATACCCCGGCTATGGACAAGCTGAAATGCTACCACACATTCCAGATCAGAACAACAATATTTCACCGAGAAATTTCGGCAAAGCCTTCCGTAAACATGCTTATATTGGCAAACAAAAGCAACAACTGATAATATGCAGATCCTAAAAACAATGTGAGAGACATTCCACATAAAGAATTCAATATTAAGTTTAAGACGCATAGGATACTCGAGCATGTGATCACTGCTACCCCAACAGTAATACGAGTGACACGTGGGGTTCCAGGTAAACATATCTAAAGATTTGAGTTGGTGATCATCCATCACTCTTTCTTGCCTTTCTTGTCTCAGTACAGATATACTGGGATAATGCAAATCTACAAACATGGCATCAAACATCATTACATCTGGCGCTACTGATAAAAGAAAGCACCAAAACGAATTAATTTTAGGTTACGTTGACCCCTCCCCGGACCCCACGCAAAGCGGGACCTTCATGCGCCGGGCTGCCCTTTTTTTTAAGTTGACGTATAAGTATATAACCTGAGCAAACTATGCTCCCAAGCGTACCACCGTGGTATTACTAGTATAAGAACCTAGGCCGAGTGGGGCTACCAGTGACTACTGCCTTGGGCCTTCACCTAAGCATGCAAGATTCGAAAAATAACCTTCAATGGCCTAGCTACTAAATATAGCGTGGTAACAAGGCTTTAAACTAATCACATCACAAAAAGTACTCTAGCAAATGGTCACGCGAGTGGTCTTGTGAGTGTTTGCATGGGCATATCCAGATCATGTGCTATTCTCCTCCAGTAAGTTGCTTGAATAATCACCTAGCCATCGACGGAAACATGGCAAGAATATGTGTTCACAAGACTTCGTAAATACACCAAATGAAAAGACATCATATGGAAGCAGAAGATGTTCTCACAGCAATAGTCCATTTGCAACTAGACTACCACAATTCAATTGTTTTCCAATTTTTGACAACCATTCAATGCTCAAATGTATGCATGTCAAAACATAGATCTTAGCTATCTCAAATAAATAAAAAATCCATAAATAGCATCCATAGCTTATGCCGAGCATAACTATAATGACACCCTTCTATGTCCCACCCTCATCCACACCAATGGCATCCGGATTTTCGAAACTGGTGGACTACCCTCCAGCCTGTAGACGTTCGTAACCAAGGTCTCGAACCGTGGAATGCATATGCAGAAAATTAAAATTTTCTCATTATGGCCATAAGTGTGAATCATAATCTATATTCCATAAATACGGGTAATTATTTTCAACATAATAAGCATGAACCGTTAGCCATATTCTGTGAACATAGACAGCAAAAAGGAACTTCTCAAGAATCCTTATATGACGAATAACAAAAAGCAAAACATAAGCAAATATTCAAAGGTGCCAATGGTGGTGTGCACCCATTGACTGCCAATACACATGTGCTTGCCTCAGTCACAAAGTGCAAGGTGTCATTCCAAAGCATTACAATCAATTAAAAAAAATCTCTAACGCTATCGTCCAACCCCTTCTTGTCGACAATCCACCTCAGTCCTCCAAGGTGAAGCCCAACTAAAAGCATTAGAATCCAAGAAAACATGTTATGAGGTGGGTGACCAACTTACCATGCAACTATATTTGGGATTTATCATGAAGAGTGTGCTTTGAAAGCCTGAGTTTCGCCTCAAGCTACTGTTTGGTTGATCACACTTCTTAGCCAACTTTGGAAACCGATATAAATTTCACATGTTGATGGCGCTTTAAGCATATATGGCATACGAAGCACCGATACTTCAAACTCCGCTGTGTCCGCGTACAATCCTTCGCTCATACTCCGATACTCCCGATACTCGGGCGATACGCGTATCCCAGGAGTATCGTATTTTCCGATTTAAAAAGAAAGAAAATAAATGCCGATACTCGGTCGATACGCGTATACCAGGAGTATCATCTTTTCCTATTTAAAAAGAAAGAAAAATATGTCGATATGTCGCTGGGGACATTGTCGACAGGGCTGAGACACGTGAAGCCCAGCCAAAGCTCACTACTAACCCTAATAACCAGTGCACTCTCTATCTATTCGGTCGATTGACCATCACAGCAGATCAGGAGCGACCGAGCACCGTGGCCGTTGTTGCAAGTCTTGCTTGCTCCTAGGTGTGTGTGCTTGCTTGCTGCCAGGCTGTCCTGTGTGGTGTTGCTTGCTGCTGGTGTTGGGCGCTGATGCCATTGATGTATTTTGCAAGCACGAATGGGGCAATATAATGATTGAGGAAATTGATGAGATGATCATTTCGGCCATCAAGGACTTAAAACAGACATGTCGGCAACAAATGGGACAGATTTTCATAGAATTCAATTATTCTTTGTCTAAATCATATGGATTTATATTAATTTATATATGTATACTCGCCGTATCGCCGTATTGCTATTTCTAGAAATTGCCGTATCCCGTGTCCCTGTATCCGTTTCGTTGTATCTGTCTCGCCGTATTGGTGTATCTGTCTCGCCGTAACGGTGCTTCGTAGTATATGGCGCTTTAAGCATATACAGAATATAAGCTTCAACTTCATGTTTTTCCATATTTTTAATCTGATTATATAATGGGTTATTTTAGTGCTCGCAGTGACAATTGAACAATCAAAATATGACAGAAATCCTGCAGAGGCCGCTATTTTTTAATTTAACTTCAAATTAGAGAAAAAAACACTTACTGGACAGCTAGTGAAAACCTCCTCCACCCCTTCTTCCTCATATCCCTCCTCCTCTCTTTCCCCTCTTGCCTGGCTGAAGCAAAGAGCATACAAAGGATCAACTGGGAGTATACTTCTCACCATGGCCTGCCGAAGGGGAAGGGGAAGGGCATGGGGTAGGCTCCATAGTGAGCTGGCCTAGGAGAAGCTGCAACGCCTGGTTGTGGCAGCATGGGAGTCACGGGGGGAGCCGGCAGTGGAGACGGCACAACAGGGGCCGCTTGCCAGAAGTACCCTGGGTGCTGTGTCCAAGCTGGAAGCAGCTGAGAGCTACCTACTTGATGATGTTGTCCCAGGACTGGTCGGTAAGCTAGACCAGCCGTAGGAGGACGAAGGGCTGAAGATGTCGGTTGTGGCACTACGTCTGGTTTACCCAACGACACAGCAGTCGGCGTGGCAGAGACTCCAGGCTGAGCTGGGGTAGAAGAATCTGTGACACCCCTGTGTGGCGGTGCAGGAGCCGCAGGAGTTGGAGATGGAGCTGGCACAGCAGGAGTCGCCTGCAAGAAGCACCCCAGGGGTGGTGTCCAAGTTTGGTGCAACTGAGAAGCGGGAGCGGTCATGTGGACGGACCCCTGCGAGGACATAGCTAAGGCGTATGCATGCAATTGCTCCCACTTGATGATGCTATCAGGGTTCTCTTTGCACACTCTCTCCATGTGGCCTGCTTGGTGACAACGGCGGCAGGAACCGATATACGTGCACTGAGCAGCACAGTGTCCAACGACACCGCACTTGAAGCAGAGCATGCCCTGCCCTTGGCTTGGCCGGTAAGCTGGAACCGCCATACGAGGATGAGGCACGGATGTGGTTTGTTGCGCCATGCCTCCCCTACCCACTTGCACAGCTGTTGGCTTGGCGCAGACTCCAGAATGAGCTGGGACAGAAGAAGGTACCCCACCCATCTGTGGCGGTGCAGGAGCCATGGGAGGAACTGGAGATGGAGATGGAACACCAGGGGACACCTGCTGGGAGCATTCCAAGGGTGATGAGCAAGTTGGGTGCAATTGAGAAGCAGAGTTCATTACATGGACAGACCCCGGAGAGGATGTGGCCAAGTCTTGTGCATGCGCAGGCATCCACTTGACAATGCTGTCAGGATTCTCTTTGCACACTCGGTCCTTGTGGCCAGGTTTGCCACAGCGGCAGCAGTCACCATCAAAAGTGCACTCTGCAGCACGGTGTCCCTCACCACACCTATAGCAGATCAAGGGCTGCCCAGGGACTGCTTTTACTTGTCCTATCCTTGGTTGCTTGAACTTGGACTGTTCTGTGCTATCATTACCTCCCTTGGACTTCTTGGAAACAGTTTGCTTAGTAAACCCGCTTCCCCAAGGGTTACTCCTCTTCTTCGGTAATCTCCTTGTTGGTTTGGACTTGCCTGTCTGCACTTCTCGAGGATGCTTAACTTCATATTTCTTATCCGCATTGCTGTTAGCACCACTTTGATGATCACACAAAATATTCTGCACTGCAGAATTGGTATCTTGAGTCATGTCTGAAGAACTTGAAATTATGTTCTTTGACGTATCCAAATCATCCTTATTGCCACTTGATGTGCTGCTTATGTATGGTGACTCTGCTAATGGTGGTTCTCCAGCCACAAGGCTTCTCCAGAGCCAAACATTATTTGCTGCAGCAGTAAGGGTTTGAGATACACTTTGAGGTTGTGCCAATAAAATATTGTATCGCCTCATTTTAAGCTTATGAATGGCGTTAGAGAAGTCCCGATCACCAGAGATAAGCAGATAATTTGCTGGCGGAGGATTGTCAATAGCCCAGAACAACATGTCAACCAAGATCTTCTTATCACTTGCATCTTTAATGCCTGCATTCGCTAGGAAATAATAAAAATGAGAAGATGTGTTTAAATATCTAGCATGCTACACATGTAACTCCAAATGCAATGCAATCAGAGCCAGAGCTTTTGCCAAGAGTAATATTTGAGATACAGACCTATAGTGGTAAGCTGGGTTAATCTTCAAACTGGAAGAGGTCCAATACAACTATTTATGTGACTAATTGAAATGACAAAGAATCACAAAATCTTCCTAGGTACTTGTTATAATGAAATGAAGAAATTAGTTACTCATAAGAATATATGTCATTCACATGCAGGACACGTGCTTGCAATTAAACCTCACTTATTTAGATGTCTGGATAAACCTTAGGAAAATACAAAGAAAACCAATATTAAGAATCAATGAGAACCAACATAATTTTCTATCCAGACAAAACAATGCCTGACTGTTTTATAAGATTAGCTAACATTCAAATCAATATAGAATAATATTTAAATAAAGGGAGTTATTTAGATAGGAAGAGATGAGATTAGAGATAGAGGTTGAATCTGTATCCTTATGTTTTGGATTATTACTTGGTGGTCAGGTAAGTACTATATAAGTGACCACGTATGTGTCCATCCTCAATCAAGAAATACGAGAATAGTTTACCGACCCATCATCTCTCTGGTTCGTGCTTACATTATTATACTTGGGGGTCAGAGTTATGATTCTGTGTCAACCTTGGTTCCTTCTTCTACATTTATCAACTCCCTGGCAAGCTTCCGCTACCTAGATGGCAAGGGAAAGGTGCCTATGTTTCCCAAGCTAAGGTAAATAAGAAGAAGGTGAAGGAGACACCAAAGAAAGCTCAAGACAGCGTCCTCTGGATGAAGGTTTGGGCAAAAGTTAATGTTGATGCCAGCTGAGAGGCTAGCTCTGGACAGGCAGGACTCAGGGACATCATCCGTGATCATCAGGAGAAGGTACTCCTTGCTTCTTGGACATTCATACCTACTGAAGGTGCAGAAATCTTGGCTTGCCTCTAAGCTCCCCAGCTTTCTAGCCTTGGCGATCAACTGGCTGGTGGTGCTTGAGTAGGACTATGCCCGTGCGGTGCATGGGGTTACATCCTGTATGATCATTTAGGAAGCTTGGTGTCTTAAAAAGGAGGTGAGGGCGTTGATGTTTCTTCTTCTAGAGGTTAATATGAGCCGAGTTGTGATGTGCTACATGCGTCAGGTCCAATCGGCATGCTGGAACTGCCCATGCGTGAATGCAAGAACACTATTTCGTAATCAATTAACCTGACCACAAACCCAAGCCTGAAATCCTAGAGACGAAGCACACCCGTAAAGCAGGGAACTTTGACTATTACCGTCCCCCGAAAATTACGCCAGATCCATCAGTCAAATCATACCCACAAGGAAGCATGGACCAAATAGCGCGGCAATCCCAGAGGCGGACAACCAAAACGGCGCAAATCACTTTGCACTGGCGAGGTAGACCGCTGACCAAGTGATAAGATTAGGGGTCGGGCGTGGGGTTCCGTACCGGCGGGGACGTGGTTGAGGGAGACGCCGGTGCTGGAGAGGGCGTGCTGCACGTTGTGGGGGATCTGGTGCGTGTCTCCGTACGCGGAGACGGAGATGGGGCCCCTGAAGCCGGCGGCGGCGAGGGCGGAGCTCATGTTCTGGACGATGAGCTGGGGGTCGCAGCTGCGGGGGACGCAGCAGTTCTCGATGTCCCACCACACCGACGTCTTGGCCACCGCGTACTCCCCCATCGCCGGCCGCCGCTGGCACCTTCGTCGGCGGAGAGGTGGGTGAGTCTTGGGGGCGTTTGTGAATTGTGAACTGCGAATTGAACTGCGGGGCGGCCTCGCAAAAAGGATACGGCTGGTGACAAGACAACACGTCAGATAAGTTTCGGCGATTCAGATACTCACGTCACACTGACTTTGCATGGCCGACGGGTGGATCCTTCCTCCACCTCCAAAGTAAGAGCATCTCCAGCGCGGTTTCGAAAAAAGAAAGCATCTCCAGCGCTGCGGTAGTAGGGCATGTACAGTGGTAGAGAAGACACGTCTTCTTTTAGCTATCTACATCATCTAGAGAGAACACTAACGACAACGTGTACAATGCATCGTCTATTTGTGTTATCTCTTGCAATTAATGAGAATCAATTAATTTTGGTAGGAAAATAGGCTGTCAAGGGAAGACATGTGGTACAATGGAGCAAATTGTCTTCTCTTATTTTTTAAGGGATCATCTGCGGTGACCCAGCATACCACTGCATGTTGTAGTATACAAGTCGTTGATATGATCTTTGTGAAGGGACTTCTTCACAATTGCCATATCCCTCAGAGTGGTACAACAGAAACATTGCAGGTCATAACACTCCATATTTATTACAAACATTGTCTTAACAAGTTGGTATTCTCACAGGTCCTATGAGAACACACTAAGATACTATTTAAGTACGATTACAACTCATAATTATATATAAAAGAGAGCTCAACAACTTATTTAGGTAAGTTCTACGTTGCTCGGCTCTATGATGCTAGGGTATATCACTACTCCTCCACCTCCGTGTCATCGGGTCCGTAGACTATCCCATAGTCTACTCCTTCAACTCCTTAGGTAGATCAGGTTCCTCGTGAACCGACTCGTAACTTCCTTCTGGTGCTCCATCGTTGATGGCCTCCACTTCCGGATCACAGTCTAGCAAGGGTGTCGAAAGAAAGTGAGTACAGAGGTACTCAGCAAGTTCTAAAAGAGTAAAAAGGTGTTTGATGCACTAGCTACGACCATTGATCAGGAAATCGCAAGTCAATGCATGTTTTGAAATCATTTCTTCAAAAGGTTGCTTTTATTATGAAAACTATGCCCGTCAGTCTTCACATGTTGACCAGAACTTCGTGGAGTTCCTTTCCTGCCGCGTTCGCAGTTCCCTTCCCGGAACAAGGAATGACAGCCACAATTTGATACACTCTGCAGAGGTGCGTTACTTTTCCCACAAGAGATCCCACCCTTTTTGCCATCCGCAGGGAGTTGCCCCCGTTCACACTTCCTTTGGTGTGAGGCCAGGTATAAAGATCCAAGCCCACACCGCCTTCTCCGTGACTGCAAACCCACCCTTTTGTCCAACCGTACACCCCCAGTAGACTTCTCCCGATAATACGGCTTTACTCACGGTGTACTTTGGACAATCCATCATAGACTGTAGAGCTCAACATCACTAATGGATGGGGATTTAAAAGGTTATCCCAACCTACGGCAGTGCCTCCAACACCCCGTAGCTCTACTAGTCCGTTGGCGTGCAGAAGGGAGAAGATACGACTGGCTTCCCTAGAGCCATTATAGATCTCATGGTTAACGCGGTTTGTACGACGCTAGAATCACTGGACGGCATTGGTAATTAATCATAGGTTAATATAACCCATGCAATGGAACCTCCACCATATCAACACATACCATGGTTCCATTGCCTGCCACATAGTCATATTCATAGTTGGAAAGTAACATTTTATTTGTGATGCAGGAATGATAAGTATATAGCTTTGCATTAAAGTGATAGAAAATACTCAAGTTGACATGAGCAAGGGTGAACTTGCTTGTGGACTGCGAGATAGTGCAGTTCAATGCAGTTGATGGAACCTGGACCTCGGGTTCTGTAAGAAGCATCATTGTCCGGTAAGGACAATGTTATAAAAATCCAAATAATGCAGTCATGAATGTATTGTTTTATGTTGAATCCCTTTACCCCAATGAGTTATTACAATTTAGGGTTGAGTTAAGATTTATGCCTTTGGCAGTAACTTGCAATTGCTTTCATGTGTAAACCACTTTAATTCTCATAAAGTAAAATAATTCAAAGTAAAACTACTTTACCTTGGTGATTCATTATTCATTCCAAAAATGATTCAAAATCATAGAGTTGCCTCTATATTTTTGGAATAAAAAGGGAATAGAGTATTTTTCTTTGAAAAATACCTTTCTCAATAGAAATGACTTGGAATAATAGAATTTCATTTTGAAATGTTTGAAAATAAGTATTTGAACTTATTTGAGATTTTTCCTTGATTTTTAAATATAAGGAAATAATAGTTTGAAATTCAAAGTTATTATTTTAAATTCATCAAATTCATAAATTTGAATTTGTTTCTTAAATTCTATTTCATATTTTATTCTAGTTAAGAATAATTTTTCATTCACTAATCCAATTTTTAATGGATTTTTAGAGTTGTATTTTATTTACTAAAAAATTGGTGAAATTCTAGCCTTTTTCTAAATTGTGAAAAGACTAAAATAGCCCCTGGCCCCTATTGGGCCAGCCCAATAACTAAAGCCCATGGAACAGCCCACTAAGGCATGCCCCATAGCGGGTCGGTGGCGCCGAAGCGGCCCACCTCACTCACTCACGCGTCTCTCTCACTCGCTCGCCCTAACCCTAATCTCTGGCGATACCCGTGGCGATGACGTCGCCGCCATGGCCACAGTCGTGCTCCGGCCATCTCCTTGCTTCCCTACCTTCGCCACCTACCTAATCTGGACCGCCGCGAGACGATCTATCGATCTGTCCGCGTGGTTTCTACGATTGCCTCCCCTCCTGGCGAATCGCCTCCTCTCTGGATCTACTGGAGAATCGCCTCGGGCGATTGGTGGTCTCCGACGAGCTCTCGTCCTCGCCGTCGACGTGCGCGCGCCTGAGACCGACCTGGCGTGGGTGCTGCTCGCAGTACCTGGGCCGTCGTCTCCGTGTCGTGCTGCTGTGGTGGTGCTCGTGTTCGTCGGCGTAACGCCGGCGACTACCCTGGGTTTTGCAGCTGCTATGGCCGCGCGAGCACTGCCTCGCCATGCCATAGCCTCTGCCACCAGGCGCATGTAAGTGTTCTGCTCCTTCTCCTTCTCCTCTCCATGCATGTGCGCCTCCCAAGCTACTGTGCTTCTTCTTCCTCTTGCTCTACTGCTCTCTGATGATCATGTGATCATACAGAGCCTTGCTATTGCTGCCTAAGATGCCTGTGCTTCATTTTCTGCAAGCCATGGCCAATTTACCAATCTCTGGTACTGGCCAGTGTTGCCTTGCTTGCTGTTCATGCCATGTGTTGATTGCCTATTGCTCCTATCATGCTCTGATCTTGCTAGGCTATGCTGTACTTGCTTATAAGCTTGCTATGCCATGTTGTTCATGCTTATGGGCTTGCTATGCCATGATGTACTTGTTTATGAGCTTGCTATGCTTACTGGCAATTTACACTTGCTTGTCTAGGTGTACTGCTATGCATCTGTGACACTTGTGAATGTCAGTGATGCATGTCCTGTGTCATCCAATGATCCATTGGATCAACCATTTCTTGTTGGCTAGCTTATCTGTGTGTGGCTTGACTTGATTCAATTGATCCATTTGATCAATTAAATGTCAGTGCTGGGTTGTTGATTAATTCTGTGGCTAAGTGAATCATTTCCTTGTTGATGCTGATGCTCAAGCATGACTATGCTACTGTATGTATGTGCTGTTGCTTTTCCTAGCTCACTGGACTTGATCCAGTGACTATGATGCAGTGACTTGTGCTGTGTTGCCTCACAGTGTGCTACTGTTAATAAATAGCATGGATTTGTTATGTATTCATGCTTGAATGAATTAATTGATGATGAACTGCTTATGCAGTGATGATTAAAATTACTTGCTTGTGTATGAATTTGTTGTTCATGATTAATTAACAAGCAAATGAATCTGAATCCATTTATGGATAATGATGCTTTGTATTTGGCTTTACTTTGAATGGTGCTAAGTGTGATGTGACCTCAGTAGCCTTGCTACTGATTGGTTGCTCACATGATTGGCTGGATTTTGTTGGCTACTCATCTTTGCTTGCATATTTGGGGATCATACTAACTATGAATGCCAATATGCTTGCCTGTGAAGAAATCTAGGGTTTTACTGATGGTTATATACTTAGGATTTTCTGTATAGTCTTTATTAGCTGCTATTCATTGCAATTCATCTACTGGTGCTATCTGTGCATAAGATCTTGCTAGTGTGTGCATCTGTGCATGATTGCTAGCTTCTGTGCACAAGATCTGTATCTGGGTGATTTCTATTTTAGTGGCTTTTAGACTAGCAGTGATCCTTGGTGAAAACCAAGTGATGATTTACCCCTTTGAGCATCTGCTCAATCCCATGACTATGTCATGCATGATTTATGGATTAGATCCATTGGATCTTCTCCAGGAACTTGGTATACCTTGTTCCAGCTCCTAGAGTGAGATTTTGTGTTGATGCAGACTTGTGGTTTGTGTCACAGCCCTTCACCTCCAGGTCTTGGTTGATTTTCTCAGGTCACCATGATTTCTGGTGGCTGAATGGTTGTGTGTGTTGGTTCTGTTCTTGAGCAAGAACTGGATGAACTGTGTTGCTCTAGCTTCACCCTTACCTGGTGAATTCCTTATCTGGTCGACTGGTTACTGTTCTAGGGTTTGTGTTCCTTTTATATGAGCCCTACTTCTACTCTTGCCATGACACACAAGCCTGGCTTGCTTTGTGACTAAGCCTATGCATGGCCTTGTTGTGGCTTGCACAGCACACATGAGCTGTGTGCTCTCATATGCTGAAACTTGAGCCCTCTGGTGGTGCTCAGTTTTGGTCTGCTTGATCCTATCTTGTGCTGTCCAGGCTTTGGACAAGCACAAGTGTGCAGTGACAGTGTGCCTCTGTCCAAACTGAATTCTGCTATACTTTCACTCTGTCCAAACTGAATTTCTAACACTTAACATTCTGGCTAGCACTTGTGATTCTATTTTGCAGGTTTTGAAGTTGAATATGACCATGAAGATATTCTTCAAGGCATTTAGTCTAGGTTTTAGTTTAGGACAATATTGTAATTTTCCTTTTTCATTTCTGTTTATTATTCATCAATTCTTGTATCAAGAATATTGTAAAGACAATGTAATCTGTGTTGATTATCAATAAAGCTCAAGTTTTCTTATGAGCTTTTGATTTATGTAATGTTTATATTCTTGATTAAATATTGTATTTAATATTCAATTTGAAATTCAAAGTCATTTGAATTCATATGTTGTATTTGAATTGTGAATTCAATATTCATAGTGCTTATTGCTTATTGTTTAATGTGTTATATCTTGTCAAATGAAATCATTCCCCAAATCAACAAGATACAAAAGAGATCATGTCGAAATTTCCCCAACTCACATTGCCTAACCCAAAGTGCAAAATGAGAGAGAACCTCGATCCCTCTTAGGTTTAGTTGCAATAAGGCGCGAAAATTTCCCCCGTTTTGCGATGAAATGCACATCCCATTTCTAAATCTACCCTTCGTTGTTCCTATGTTCTGGGTTATTACATCATCCCTTAGAGCATCTCCAACAGGCGCGCTAAAACGCCCGTGCGGCATAAAAACTGCCGGTTTGCAGCGCGCGGGGGGGAAATCGGGCCTTCAGCAGGTAAAATTTTTAGGGCGCGAGCGGGTTTGCGCTATCGCGAGCGGCATAGTTTGTGCGCCGGCTACAACGGGCGGCATCGCTCGTCCACGTGCGAAAAAACCCCACGCTGAAACTTCCCCTTCTGCGTCGCCGCCCGAGCGCCCAATTCGTCGTCTCTGCGCGGTCGCCGGCGCAATCCCGACGATGGACGGTCCCTCCGGCAACCCACTGACTCCTCCCTACTCCGTCCGACCCTCCGTCGGCGCCGCCGCGCCGCCGCCCAATGCGCCAAACCCTAGCAGCGGCGCCGACGACGCCAACACAACGGCAGCTGCGCGCGCGCTCTTTGTCCCGTCAGTGGGCGCTGCCACGCAGCGCAGCCGCCGCGCAGATGGTAGCCGCGCAGGGCGCCGGCAACGCGCGGGCCGCGCCGAGGAGGGGGAAGGCGCTGTCGACCAAACGGCCATCCATCGGTGCCGCCTCCGTCGCGCCGCCGAAGAAAGCAAAGGCGCCCGTCTCCCGCCGGCCGCAGCCGCCTCCTCCTCCGACAAACCAGACGCCTCCTCCTCCTCCGACAAGTCAGCCGGCAGCCGCGCGGGCGCACATACGGTGCATGATGAAATGCCCGAGAGGTAAAAAACACTACTTTTCATCCAAATTGTAGTTTAGATGCATAGTAGCTGGATAATAATGAATTTCATTGCAATGTAGAGTCGATGATGACACATTCATGGAGACGATGAATGTTGGATCTTCGTTCATGCATGATGAAGCCGCCGATGGAGAGGAGGAATATGAGGATGTAGATGAGGAAGGAGAAGGGTTGATTGAACCTCGCCATCCCGGTCGGTCGGCCAACTACACTATAGCGGAGGACAAGGTTGCTTTGCAAGACGTGGTTGACAATTGGAATGGATCCAACAACCGGTACCGATCAAACAAGAGAAACATATTGGATGAGGATGACGGAGTACTTCAACACACACAACACAAGTGGGAACGAGCGAACCATGCGCTCACTTCGGTCCCGTTGGTCCGGCATCAACACCGATTGCCAAAAATGGGCGGGCGTGCAAGCCAACGTCGATGTTCTTAATCCAAGTGGCACAAATGAGAATGATAGGGTAAGCCATTCTACTACTATGTTGACCATATGGCTCATATGTGAAGAATCCGGTTCTAGTTCATATAGTTCATCTATTTTCTTTTCCGCATATGTGTAGAACTCTATGGCTCAAGGATTGTTTATGGATGTGGGAAAGAAGAACAAGAAAGGCAACAAGATTCTTGGCAAGCCATTCACCTTGCATCATTGCTATGAAGTTCTAGGGAATGAAGAAAAGTGGAAGACCCGCGGCAAGTTGGATGCGGCAACTATGGCGGCCAATGTTACCGGTGATGCAACAATCATCGATGATGATGATTCAAGTGATGAAGGCAAGAAGAGAAGCTCCAGTCCTCACTCGGTCAACAATGGGCGGAGGAATGTGCATGGTAGGAAGACCGCCAAAGATATGAAGGGAAAGAAGGTCGGAGATGATGACATTGCAATGGCTATGTGAAAGATCGAGATGTCGCCTAGAGGGGGGTGAATAGGCAATTAAAAAACTCTTACGGATTTGTCTTGTAAGAATGCGGAATTAAACTAACGTTTAGATTACAAGCACAAACCCTAAATATGCTAAGCTCAACTAAGTGTAACAATAACAACTAGAGCTAAGCAAGATAGGCACAAGATATATGTAGCACAAGTGATAGCAAGATATATGTACTTCAAGCACGATGGCTATCACAAGAAAAGAGAGCTCGGGTATAGAAATAACCGAGGCACGCGGAGACGAGGATGTATTCCCGTGTTCCCTTCCTTTGCAAGAAGGTACGTCACGTTTGGAGGAGTGGAGGTCCCACAAAGGATTCCCCAATGCCACGAAGGCTCACCCTATTCTCCGAGCCACACCCACGAAGGATAATGGCCCTTTCCTTATGGTTAGCTTTTCCTCCACTCCGGAGATGGCAAGCTCCACAACCACTTCACAAGATCCATGATATGTCTCCGACGTATAGATAATTTCTTATGTTCCATGCCACATTATTGATGTTATCTACATGTTTTATGCACACTTTATGTCATATTCGTGCATTTTCTGGAACTAACCTATTAACAAGATGCCGAAGTGCCAGTTGCTGTTTTCTGCTGTTTTCGGTTTCAGAAATCCTAGTAAAGAAATATTCTCGGAATTGGACGAAATCAACGCCCAGGGTCCTATTTTGCCACGAAGCTTCCAGAAGACCGAAGAGGAGACGAAGTGGGGCCACGAGGTGGCCAGACTATAGGGCGGCGCGGCCCAAGCCCTGACCGCGCCGACCTATAGTGTGGGCCCCTCGTGTGGCCCCCGACCTGCCCTTCCGCCTACAAATAGCCTTCGTCGCGAACCCCCAGTACCGAGAGCCATGATACGGAAAACCTTACTGAGACGCCGCCGCCGCCAATCCCATCTCGGGGGATTCAGGAGATCGCCTCCGGCACCCTGCCGGAGAGGGGAATCATCTCCCGGAGGACTCTACGCCGCCATGGTCGCCTCCGGAGTGATGTGTGAGTAGTCTACCCCTGGACTATGGGTCCATAGCAGTAGCTAGATGGTTGTCTTCTCCCCATTGTGCTTAATTGTCGGGTCTTGTGAGCTGCCGAACATGATCAAGATCATTTATCTGTAATTCTATATGTTGCGTTTGTTGGGATCCGATGAATAGAGAATACTATGTTATGTTGATTATCAATTCATGTCTATGTGTTGTTTATAATCTTGCATGCTCTCCGTTATTAGTAGATGCTCTGGCCAAGTTGATGCTAGTAACTCCAAGAGGGAGTATTTATGCTCGATAGTGGGTTCATGTCTCCGTGAATCTGGAGGAGTGACAAGAACCTCTAAGATTATGGATGTGCTATTGCCACTAGGGATAAAACATTGGTGCTATGTTCGAGGATGTAGTTACTGATTACATTACGCGCAATACTTAATGCAATTGTCTGTTGTTAGCAACTTAATACTGGAGGGGGTTCGGATGATAACCTGAAGGTGGACTTTTTAGGCATAGATGCATGCTGGATAGCGGTCTATGTACTTTGTCGTAATGCCCAATTAAATCTCACTATACTCATCATAATATGTATGTGCATGGTCATGCCCTCTTTATTTATCAATTGCCCAACTGTAATTTGTTCACCCAACATGCTGTTTATCTTATGGGAGAGACACCTCTAGTGAACTGTGGACCCCGGTCCAATTCTCTATACTGAAATACAATCTACCGCAATCGTTTCTACTTTTCGCAAACAATCATCTTCCACACTATACATCTAATCCTTTGTTACAGCAAGCCGGTGAGATTGACAACCTCGCTGTTTCGTTGGGGCAAAGTACTTGGTTTGTGTTGTGCAGGTTCCACGTTGGCGCCGGAATCCCTGGTGTTGCGCCGCACTACATCTCGCCGCCATCAACCTTCAACGTGCTTCTTGGCTCCTACTGGTTCGATAAACCTTGGTTTCATACTGAGGGAAAACTTGCCGCTGTACGCATCACACCTTCCTCTTGGGGTTCCCAACGGACGTGTGCTGTACACGCCATCAAGCAATTTTTCTGGCACCGTTGCCGGGGAGATCAAGACACGCTGCAAGGGGAGTCTCCACATCCCAATCTCTTTACTTTGTTTTTTTCTTGCTTAGTTTTATTTACTACTTTGTTTGCTGCACTAAATCAAAATACAAAAAAATTAGTTGCTAGTTTTACTTTATTTGCTATCTTTTTGCTATATCAAAAACACAAAAAAATTAGTTACCTGCATTTACTTTATCTAGTTTGCTTTATTTACTGTTGCTAAAATGGGTACTCCTGAAAATACTAAGTTGTGTGACTTCACAACCACAAATAATAATGATTTCTTATGCACACCTCTTGCTCCACCTGCTACTACAGCAGAATTCTTTGAAATTAAACCTGCTTTACTGAATTTTGTTATGCGAGAGCAATTTTCTGGTGTTAGTTCCGATGATGCTGCTGCCCATCTCAATAATTTTGTTGAACTATGTGAAATGCAAAAATATAAAGATGTAGATGGTGACATTATAAAATTAAAATTGTTCCCTTTCTCATTAAGAGGAAGAGCTAAAGATTGGTTGCTATCTCTGCCTAAGAATAGTATTGATTCATGGACTAAATGCAAGGATGCTTTTATTGGTAGATATTATCCCCCTGCTAAAATTATATCTTTGAGGAGTAGCATAATGAATTTTAAACAATTAGATACTGAGCATGTTGCACAAGCATGGGAAAGAATGAAATCTTTGGTTAAAAATTGCCCAACCCATGGACTGACTACTTGGATGATCATCCAAACCTTTTATGCAGGACTGAATTTTTCTTCGCGGAACCTATTGGATTCAGCTGCTGGAGGTACCTTTATGTCCATCACTCTTGGTGAAGCAATAATGCTTCTCGATAATATGATGATCAATTACTCTGAATGGCACACGGAAAGAGCTCCACAAGGTAAGAAGGTAAATTCTGTCGAAGAAACCTCTTCCTTGAGTGATAAGATTGATGCTATTATGTCTATGCTTGTGAATGATAGGACTAATGTTGATCCTAATAATGTTCCGTTAGCTTCATTGGTTGCACAAGAAGAACATGTTGATGTAAACTTCATTAAAAATAATAATTTCAACAACAATGCTTACCGGAACAATTCTAGTAACAACTATAGGCCATATCCTTATAATAATGGCAATGGCTATGGTAATTCTTATGGGAATTCTTACAACAATAATAGGAACACATCCCCTGGACTTGAAGCCATGCTTAAAGAATTTATTAGTACACAAACTGCTTTTAACAAATCTGTTGAAGAAAAGCTTGGGAAAATTGATATACTTGCTTCTAAAGTCGATAGTCTTGCTGCTGATGTTGATCTTTTGAAATCAAAAGTTATGCCTAATGAAAATCATCATAGTAAAATTGTTACTACAGCAAATGCCATCCAAGTTAGAATTAATGAGAATATAAGATTGATGGCTGAATTGCGTGCTAGGTGGGAAAGAGAAGAAAATGAAAAAGAAGATAATATAGCTAAAGTTTGGACTATAACCACCACTAGTAATGCTAATGCTACACAAGTTGCTGCACCTCCTACTAATAATAATAAAAGAATTGGTGTTAGCAATGTTTCCACTTCTAATGCAAAGCGCGAGAAACCGCTGAAATCGCTAAAGCTAAACTATGCTGTGATAAAACTGCTGAAATTTTTTCCAACATTGGGGATGATGATCCCATTGCTTTAGATTATAATGGTTTGAATTTTTATGATTGCCACATCTCTGAAGTTATAAAGTTCTTGCAAAAACTTGCTAAAAGTCCTAATGCTAGTGCTATAAATTTGGCTTTCACGCAACATATTACAAATGCTCTCATAAAAGCTAGAGAAGAGAAACTAGAGCGCGAAGCCTCTATTCCTAGAAAGCTAGAGGATGGTTGGGAGCCCATCATTAAGATGAAGATTAAAGATTTTGATTGTAATGCTTTATGTGATCTTGGTGCAAGTATTTCCGTTATGCCTAAGAAAATTTATAATATGCTTGACTTGCCACCGCTGAAAAATTGTTATTTGGATGTTAATCTTGCTGATCATTCTACAAAGAAACCTTTGGGGAAAGTTGATAATGTTCGCATTACCGTTAACAATAACCTTGTCCCCGTTGATTTTGTTGTCTTGGATATTGAATGCAATGCATCTTGTCCCATCATATTGGGAAGACCTTTTCTTCGAACTGTTGGTGCTATCATTGATATGAAGGAAGGTAATATTAAATATCAATTTCCTCTCAAAAAGGTATGGAACACTTCCCTAGAAAGAGAATGAAGTTACCTTTTGATTCTATTATTAGAACAAATTATGATGTTGACACTTCGTCTCTTGATAACACTTGATACACACTTTCTGCGCCTAGCTGAAAGGCGTTAAAGAAAAGCGCTTATGGGAGACAACCCATGGTTTTTACTACAGTACTTGGTTTTTATTTTGTGTCTTGGAAGTTGTTTACTACTGTAGCAACCTCTCCTTATCTTAGTTTAATGTTTTGTTGTGCCAAGTAAAGTCGTTGATAGTAAAGTTCATACTAGATTTGGATTACTGCGCAGAAACAGATTTCTTTGCTGTCACGAATCTGGGCAAAATTCTCTGTAGGCAACTCAGAAAATTATGCCAATTTACGTGAGTGATCCTCAGATATGTACGCAACTTTCATTCAATTTGAGCATTTTCATTTGAGCAAGTCTGGTGCCTCGATAAAATTCGTCAATACGAACTATTCTGTTTTGATAGATTCTGCCTTTTATTTCGCATTGCCTGTTTTGTTATGTTCGATGGATTTTTCGATTCCATTGACTTTCAGTAGCTTTGTGCAATGTCCAGAAGTGTTAAGAATGATCATGTCACCTCTGAACATGTATATTTTGATTGTGCACTAACCCTCTAATGAGTTGTTCTAAGTTTGGTGTGGAGGAATTTTTCAAGGATCAAGAGAGGGAGATGATACAATATGATCAAGGAGAGTGAAAGCTCTAAGCTTGGGGATGCCCCGGCGGTTCACCCCTGCATATATCAAGAAGACTCAAGCGTCTAAGCTTGGGGATGCCCAAGGCATCCCCTTCTTCATCGACAACATTATCAGGTTCCTCCCCTGAAACTATATTTTTATTCCATCACATCTTATGTGCTTTTCTTGGAGCATCGGTTTGTTTTTGTTTTTGTTTTGTTTGAATAAAATGGATCCTAGCATTCACTTTGTGGGAGAGAGACACACTCCGCTGTAGCATATGGACAAGTATGTCCTTAGGCTCTACTCATAATATTCATGGCGAAGTTTCTTCTTCGTTAAATTGTTATATGGTTGGAATTGGAAAATGATACATGTAGTAGTTGCTATAATGTCTTGGATAATGTGATACTTGGCAATTGTTGTGCTCATATTTAAGCTCTTGCATCATATGCTTTGCACCCATTAATGAAGAAATACATAGAGCATGCTAAAATTTGGTTTGCATATTTGGTTTCTCTAAGGTCTAGATAATTTCTAGTATTGAGTTTGAACAACAAGGAAGACGGTGTAGAGTCTTATAATGTTTACAATGTGTCTTTTATGTGAGTTTTGCTGCACCGCTTCATCCTTGTGTTTGTTTCAAATAGCCTTGCTAGCCTAAACCTTGTATCGAGAGGGAATACTTCTCATGCATCCAAATACTTGAGCCAACCACTATGCCATTTGTGTCCACCATACCTACCTACTACATGGTATTTCTCCGCCATTCCAAAGTAAATTGCTTGAGTGCTACCTTTAAATTTCCATTCTCCACCTTTACAATATATAGCTCATGGGACAAATAGCTTAAAAACTATTGTGGTATTGAATATGTACTTATGCACTTTACCTCTTATTAAGTTGCTTGTTGTGCGATAACCATGTTCACTGGGGACGCCATCAACTACTCTTTGTTGAATATCATGTGAGTTGCTATGCATGTTCGTCTTGTCTGAAGTAAGGGCGATCTACCACCTTATGGTTAGAGCATGCATATTGTTAGAGAAGAACATTGGGCCGCTAACTAAAGCCATGATCCATGGTGGAAGTTTCAGTTTTGGACATATATCCTCAATCTCAAATGAGAAAATTAATTGTTGTTACATGCTTATGCATAAAAGAGGAGTCCATTATCTGTTGTCTATGTTGTCCCGGTATGGATGTCTAAGTTGAGAATAATCAATAGCGAGAAATCCGATGCGAGCTTTCTCCTTAGACCTTTGTACAAAGCGGCATAGAGGTACCCCTTTGTGACACTTGGTTAAAACATGTGCATTGCGATGATCCCGGTAGTCCAAGCTAATTAGGACAAGGTGCGGGCACTATTAGTATACTATGCATGAGGCTTGCAACTTGTAAGATATAATTTACCTGATACATATGCTTTATTACTACCGTTGACAAAATTGTTTCTTGTTTTCAAAATCAAAGCTCTAGCACAAATATAGCAATCGATGCTTTCCTCTTTGAAGGACCATTCTTTTACTTTTATGTTGAGTCAGTTCACCTATCTCTCTCCACCTCAAGAAGCAAACACTTGTGTGAACTGTGCATTGATTCCTACATACTTGCTTATTGCACTTATTATATTACTCTATGTTGACAATATCCATGAGATATACATGTTACAAGTTGAAAGCAACCGCTGAAACTTAATCTTCCTTTGTGTTGCTTCAATGCTTCTACTATGAATTATTGCTTTATGAGTTAACTCTTATGCAAGACTTATTGATGCTTGTCTTGAAGTACTATTCATGAAAAGTCTTTGCTATATGATTCACTTGTTTACTCATGTCATATACATTGTTTTGATCGCTGCATTCACTACATATGCTTTACAAATAGTATGATCATGGTTATGATGGCATGTCACTCCGTAAATTATCTTTGTTTATCGTTTACCGCTTCTGACGAGCAGAACTAAGCTTGGGGATGCTGATACGTCTCCGACGTATCGATAATTTCTTATGTTCCATGCCACATTATTGATGTTATCTACATGTTTTATGCACACTTTATGTCATATTCGTGCATTTTCTGGAACTAACCTATTAACAAGATGCCGAAGTGCCGATTCTTGTTTCTGCTGTTTTCGGTTTCAGAAATCCTAGTAAAGAAATATTCTCGGAATTGGACGAAATCAACGCCCAGGGTCCTATTTTGCCACGAAGCTTCCAGAAGACCGACGAGGAGACGAAGTGGGGCCACGAGGTGGCCAGACTATAGGGCGGCGCGGCCCAAGCCCTGGCCGTGCCGACCTATAGTGTGGGCCCCTCGTGTGGCCCCCTGACCTGCCCTTCCGCCTACAAATAGCCTTCGTCGCGAAACCCCCAGTACCGAGAGCCACGATACGGAAAACCTTACTGAGACGCCGCCGCCAATCCCATCTCGGGGATTCAGAGATCGCTCCGCACCCTGCCGGAGAGGGGAATCATCTCCTGAGGACTCTACGCCGCCATGGTCACCTCCGGAGTGATGTGTGAGTAGTCTACCCTGGACTATGGGTCCATAGCAGTAGCTAGATGGTTGTCTTCTCCCCATTGTGCTTAATTGTCGGGTCTTGTGAGCTGCCGAACATGATCAAGATCATCTATCTGTAATTCTATATGTTGCGTTTGTTGGGATCCGATGAATAGAGAATACTATGTTATGTTGATTATCAATTCATGTCTATGTGTTGTTTATGATCTTGCATGCTCTCCGTTATTAGTAGATGCTCTGGCCAAGTTGATGCTAGTAACTCCAAGAGGGAGTATTTATGCTCGATAGTGGGTTCATGTCTCCGTGAATCTGGAGGAGTGACAAGAACCTCTAAGATTATGGATGTGCTGTTGCCACTAGGGATAAAACATTGGTGCTATGTTCGAGGATGTAGTTACTGATTACATTACGCGCAATACTTAATGCAATTGTCTGTTGTTAGCAACTTAATACTGGAGGGGGTTCGGATGATAACCTGAAGGTGGACTTTTTAGGCATAGATGCATGCTGGATAGCGGTCTATGTACTTTGTCGTAATGCCCAATTAAATCTCACTATACTCATCATAATATGTATGTGCATGGTCATGCCCTCTTTATTTGTCAATTGCCCAACTGTAATTTGTTCACCCAACATGCTGTTTATCTTATGGGAGAGACACCTCTAGTGAACTGTGGACCCCGGTCCAATTCTCTATACTGAAATACAATCTCTTGCCAATCGTTTCTCTTGTTTTACGCAAACAATCATCTTCCACACTATACATCTAATCCTTTGTTACAGCAAGCCGGTGAGATTGACAACCTCGCTGTTTCGTTGGGGCAAAGTACTTGGTTTGTGTTGTGCAGGTTCCACGTTGGCGCCGGAATCCCTGGTGTTGCGCCGCACTACATCTCGCCGCCATCAACCTTCAACATGCTTCTTGGCTCCTACTGGTTCGATAAACCTTGGTTTCATACTGAGGGAAAACTTGCCGCTGTACGTATCACACCTTCCTCTTGGGGTTCCCAACGGACGTGTGCTGTACACGCCATCAATCCACGAAGGAGAAGTCCGGGCCTCTTCACAATCTTCCTTGAAGAGATCACCGGAGCACCAACTGCCAAGCCAACTAGGAGGTCTCCCTCCAAGAGTAACAAGCTCATGGTCTCTCACTCGAACTAATCGTGGTGGAGAGCTCAACACTATGCAATGATGCAAAGCAAGAACACTAGAGGTGTTCAAATCCTTCACACTCAAATCCCACCCAAGCAACAAATGCTAGGATGAGATTGGAGAGGAAGAACAATGGAGGAAATCAACAAATGACTCCAAGATCTAGATCCCAAGAGTTCCCCTCACTTAGAGGAGAAATGGATTGGTGGAAGTTGTAGATCTAGATCTCCTCTCTTAGATCCCTCAAGAATGAGCAAGAACCATGGGAGGGAAGGGAGAGGAAGCAAACTCAAGAGGTTCAACAATGGTGGTCAAAAACGTGCTCAAGAACCCTAGAAAACTGTTGGGGAAGAAGCCCCTTTTATAGCCAAACGAAATATGACCGTTTGGGGCAGATCTGGAAATTTTTCGTGCAGCCTGGCGTGAGAGCAGGTCGATCGGGCCAGGGACCGGGCCGCCTAGCGGGAAATCCGGTTAGACCAGGCCAGGGACCGGGCGCCCCTGAAAGCCCCCTGGAAACCATCCGGTTGGCACCGGTGTGGGAGCCGGTCTGTGTCGGACGAACCGGTGAGACAGCCGGCGCCACCGGGCCAAACATGAAAACATGGTTTACAAAAACCATGATAACTTTTGCGTCCGGACTCCGATTTCGATGATCTTGGGCTTGTTGGAATGAGAACAACAAGCCCTACAACTTTATGCATAGAAACATCATTGTCCACCCACGGAGTAAAAACCATAAGATGAATGTTTGACCTATCTATAAAAGAGACACTAGTAAAACCTCCAAGCTTGAAAACGCAATAGAAGATGCATATGGATTCCGTTTTCGATGAACTTGGGCTTGTTGTAAAGCTAGCAACAAGCTCAAGAACCTCACACAGAGAAACACCAAGAAGCAATAAGATTTATGGAATGCAAAGCATGCAAAGGGTTGAGCTCCCTAAGACGATGTGATCAAGTTACCCAACCGAAAGCCCCTCTTGATAGTGCGGCTATGTATCCTATAACCAGGTCTCCCAACAACCACCTTGAGACCGGTAAAAGGAAAACCTAACAAGGCCATACCTTTTCCTTGTGCATCCCGCTTGATCTCAATGATAGCTCTTCAAGCTCCACTCAAGCCGAAATGCCTCACTTGATCATTATTGCTTCGTGAAGACTCACAAATGCTCCCCCATACACCATGATGGGAAAGTTCCATTGATGCACATCTTCACATGTCCATTATTACCAAAATGGACAGCAAGCTTCAAGCGTATGATCCTCTTGAGATGCTCAATCTTGAACTTGCCCAACTCAACCTTGATGACGATCGCCACTTGACGTCATCCTCTCATGGGCTATATGAGATCTCACTTTTGATGCATGCCCATGGAAAGATACCTAACCCACATAGACGACACAAGGGCACATATATGATGGGTTAGTTCATGAAGCATAATTGACAAGGCTTACCATACCACGTGACTTCACGTGGCACATTCTTCATGCTTCATGTGTTGACCAAACTTGAATCTATTCTTCACTCTTTGTATTGGTCAACCTTGTATCTTCTCATGCTATATCATACTATCTTGATCGATGATCTTGATGCCAATACACAAGGTATATCTTTATCTTCATGGAATCCACACTTGAATCCAACACATGGACTACAAGTAGAACCTATGGAATATTCCTTCATATAAACTCAATGAAACATTCGTCCATAGGGGTTGTCACTAATTACCAAAACCACACATAGGGGAAATATACCCTTACACTATGGAAAGGATTGCAAATACACGGTTGCAAGCAAATGAAGATAGGAAGATGGCAAGAAACTTGGAGAAAGAGGCTATGGATGCTATTGAAGCTCGGAGAGCCGCTTTGGAGGAGAGGATTGCCGCCAACAACGAGATGAAGTTGGCTTTGGAGGAGAAGAGGCAAGCCACCGAGGAGCATCTACGCCTAGCGTAGGAGTAGAGGAAGCTTTTTGATACGTCCAAAATGTACCAACTTTCCCGAACACTTTTGCTATTGTTTTGCCTCTAATTTGTGTGTTTTGGATACAACTAACACGGACTAACGCTGTTTTCAGCAGAATTGCTCTGGTGTCTCGTTTTTGTGCAGAAATCCAACTTTCAGGAAAATCCCCAGAATTTATGTCGAAAGTCTTATTTTTCCAGAAGAATTACGGAGCCAGAAGGGCAAGCCAGGTGGAGGCCCGAGGCCCCCACACACTAGGCCGGCGCGGCCCAGGAGGGGGGCGCGCCACCCTACTGTGTGGCCTCCTCGGTTGGCCTCTGACGCCCTCCTCTGGACTACTTAAGGGTTTCGATCTAAAAACGCGAGACGAGAAGTCGAAGTCGCCAGAAACCATCCAGTACGCCGCCACCATCGCGAAACTCCGTCTCGGGACCAGAAACTCCGTTCTGGCACTCCGCCGGGACGGGGAATTGGAGGAGATCATCGCCATCATCACCACCGACGCCTCTCCATCGACCAGCAATGTTTCCCCCATCCATGTGTGAGTAATTCCCCCACTGTAGGCTGAAGGGGATGGTAGGGATTGGATGAGATTGGTCACGTAATAGCATAAGATTGTTAGGGCATAGTGCCTAGTGTCCGTAATTGGTACTTTGATGATATTGTTGCAACTTGTCATGCTTAATGCTTGTCACTAGGGCCCGAGTGCCATGATCTCAGATCTGAACATGTTATTGTTTCATCATGATATGCATTGTTTTTATGATCTTACCTGCAAGTTATATACACATGTCGCTGTCCGGAACCCGAGGCCCCGAAGTGACAGAAATCCGAACAACCGGAGGGGAAGGCAGTGATGTGAGGATCACATGTGTTCACGGAGTGTTAATGCTTTGCTCCGGTACTTTATTAAAAGGAGTACCTTAATATCTAGTAGATTCCCTAGAGGCCCAGCTGCCACCGGCTGGTAGGACAAAAGATGTTGTGCAAGTTTCTCATTGCGAGCACGTACGACTATATACGGAACACATGCCTATGGATTGCTTTGTACTTGGACACCGTTTTATCATTATCTGCAAATGCCCTACTTTGATTATTACATGAGTTTCTCTCATCCATGCAACGCCCGTCATCCATCCCTGTGCCTACAGTATTTTAATCCTGTTGTTTACTAAAATCACTACTGCTGTCTTTGTTACTCTGCTGCTGTTATTTCACTATCGCTCAAGCTCGCTATAAAGCTGCACCTCTTGATAAACTCTTGCAAGCAAGTCTGTTTCCAGGTGCAGCTGAATTGACAACTCCGCTGTTAAGGCTTTCAAGTATTCTTTGTCTCCCCTTGTGTCTAATCAATAAATTGGGTTTTACTTCCCGCGAAGACTGTTGCGATCCCCTATACTTGTGGGTCATCAAGACTATTTTCTGGCGCCGTTGCCGGGGAGCATAGCTTTATTTGGAAGTTCACTTGGATTGATATTGTTCGCTGCAAATTCTCCATCATGGGTAAATCTCGCGATCCTAAAGTCGCCATATTACCATCCACTACAAGAAAAGGTACAACTCTGAGTACCTCTGCTACTCTTGATTCACCATCTGTGATAAGTCAACTTGTTTCACCACCACAAGCTTCACTTGCTGGTACTTCTGCTGAATCTGAAAACTCTCATAATATTGATAATGTTTCTGTTGTGCTTGATGATAGTGGTTCATTGGGATCTTTTCTAGATGCTACAATTGCTAGGTCTAGACAAATTGAAAATACTGAAACTCCTAATGCTGCTACACCTGTTAATTCACCTGAGTCTGTTGATTATTCTAGTGATGATCCTGATGAGGATTATGTGGAGCTTAATGATGATTTTATTGCTAAATGCAATGCTATTACTGATGCAAGAAAAATTAAAAAGTTTCTCGCACAACATACTGTTAGATATAAGCTATCTCCTGATCCTAAATTTGCCACATCTCCTATAAACATTAAGGATAAAGATTATGATTTTTCTCTTGATCTATCTCATATAGCTATTGTAGAGAAAGCATCCTTTTGTGGCACTGAAAAAGAAAGTGCTGTAGAACATATGAATGAACTTTCTTCTATGAGTAGCTTGTTTTCTGATGATGTCAAGATGCGTACTTATTTTGTTGCTAAAATTTTCCCTTTCTCATTAAAGGATGATGCTAAAACTTGGTATAATAATTTGCCTCCTGGTTCTATTAAAAGTCTAGGTGATTTGCTTAATGTTTTCTTTCGGAAATACTTTCCTGCTAGTGCTCAACATGCTGCTTTGCAGAAAATTTATAGCTTTGATCAGGAAGATGGAGAGAAATTGCCTGAAGCATGGGCAAGATTTTGCTCTCTTATCAGAGCTCGACCTGGACATGATTTGGAAAAGAATGATTTACTTGATATATTTTATAGTGGACTAACCATTGAGTCTAGAGCATATTTGGATAGTTGTGCTGGTTGTGTTTTCAGGAAAAGAACTCCAGACGAAGCTGAAGAATTATTGGCAAAAATAGGCCGGAATCATGATGATTGGACTACACCAGAACCAACTCCGACACCAATATTGAAGAAGAGGGGTTTGATTAAATTAAATGATGAAGATATGAGGGAAGCCAAGAAATCTCTTAAGGAGAAAGGTATTAAATCCGAAGATGTGAAGAATCTACCTCCCATAGAAGATTTATGTGAGATAATTCCCCCTTCATCCATGATTGAGGTAAACTCTCTTCAACGCTTTACTAGGGAAGATATTCCGTATTCAAAACCTCCTGATCAATGCTTAGATGAGTTTGATAATTATATTGTTAAGCAAGAAAATTTTAATATGAGAGTAGAGAATCATCTAATGGAAAATTCTCAAGCTATTAGCAATTTGCATGATATTGTGGAGAGAACCTCCAATGATGTTAAGATGCTTGTTAAACATTTTCAAATGGTGCAAACTCAAATTGATCAACTCACTAAAGTGCAAAATGACTTGTTAAAAAATAATTCTAAAGAAAAACATGCTTATGAAGTAACAACTAGAGGCGGTGTTTCTACTCAGGATCCTCTATATCCTGAAGGGCATCCCAAAAGAGTTGAACAAGATTCTCAACGAATTGAACCTAGTGCTCCTTCTAAGAAAAAGAAACATAAAAATGTTGTAGAATCCTCTAAACCTGTTAATGATCCTAATAGTATTTCTATTTCTGATGCTGAAACTGAAAGTGGTAATGAAAATGATAATGATAAGAAAGATGCTTCTGATAAAGAAGAGGTTGAAGATGAACCTGAAAAGCATGCTAAAAATAAAAAGTATACTAAAGAAGATTTTATTACTAAGAAACATGGTAATGAAAGGGAACCTTGGGTACAAAAGCAAATGCCTTTTCCTGCTAAGAAACTAAAATCAAAGGAAGAAGAACACTATAATAAATTTTGTGATTGGATGAAACCTTCATTCTTGCAAATCCCTTTGACTGATGCTATTAAATTGCCTCCTTATTCAAAGTATATGAAAGATATTGTCACTAACAAAAGGAAAATTCCTAATGAGGAGATTTCCACTATGCTTGCTAATTACTCTTTCAATGGCAAAGTTCCAAAGAAGTTGGGCGACCCAGGTATACCAATTATTCCTTGTTCTATTAAGAATAATTATGTTAGAACTGCTCTATGTGATTTGGGAGCCGGTGTTAGTGTTATGCCTTTTTCTCTTTATAAGAGACTTTATTTAGATAAGTTGATACCAATTGATATATCTTTGCAAATGGCTGATAAATCTACTGCTATTCCTGTTGGTATATGTGAGGATGTTCCTGTTCAAGTTACTAATAACTGCTTGATATTAACTGATTTTGTTGTGCTGGAAATGCCTGAAGATGATAATATGTCTATTATTCTCGGGAGACCTTTTCTTAACACCGCAGGGGCTGTTATTGATTGCAATAAAGGAAAGGTTACTTTCAATGTTGATGACAAGGAGCATACCGTCTATTTCCCCAAGAGGATTGATAAAGTATGTGGAGTTAATACTATTTCTAATGTGAGAACTATCAAAGTTGGAACTATTGATTGTCCTATATACAATGTTCAAGAAATCGTTAATCTTAACTTATCGGTCGGCCTTAAAATGAAGATTAATCACTTATCAGCCGATTAATCGATTTTATCGGTCAACCATTTATCGGTTTATTTTTTGGTAAATCCTAATTTTCAACACTAAATTTTCTATAATATGCTATGCAAAAAATAATATTTAAGCATTGCACATAAGTATTACCTTGTAATAATGGAAAATTTGAGGTAATGCACAATTCTGCAAAACCATAGGATGAAAATATCGACTACCATACCAAATGTCATTGAAATTTCTCTGAAATCAGCCGAAATATCAGCCGTGAGAGTGAAAATCGGGCGAAATATCGTCTCTCATACAAAAAATCGGCCAAAATATCGCTGGAGCGATAAACTGGCCGATATGCCAAAATCTTATCGGTTACCACCCGATTCACGATAAATCGGCCGATAAATCGGCATCTCGGATGATTTTTACAACAGTGCCTATATATGAGCCTAAAGAAGGATATCAAAATCTTATGATTGGATCCATATCAATACAATTCAAGGTAACATGATTGATTTGAGGTTTATTTCTTCTTATGCTATGTAAAATTTATCTGGTGGAAAGACTTGATCAACCTTGTTAACAAATACTTTTTATATGCATAGAGGAGGTAAACAACATTTCTTTCTTCCTCCACTTGTTCTACTTGCCGTAGCACTTTTATTTTGCAAAGTTTCTTAGTTAATTAGAGATTTCAAAATCTTTTTCTATCTAGTAATAATAAACTTAATACCCAGAAATGTGCATTTTTCAAAATTTTCAAAAATTCACAAAAATTATACTGTTGGTCTTATTTTTCGAAAACGCACCTGGGAGCACCTGGGGATGACCAGTGGGGCACCCCAGGGTGGCACCCCACAGGCCGGCGCGGCCTGGAAGGGGGGCGCGCCACCCTGGCGTGTGGGCCCCTCATTGCCTCACTTATTCATCTCTTCCTCCCACTCTCTTCTCTCTCCCGAAAAAACTCGCACCAGTTTCCTCTCACTCGCGTTTCTGCTCAAGAGCTCAAGATTTCTCGATCTCTTTGCTCAGCCCAGATTTCTGTCTGAAATTTGACACATTTACTCTCCGGTATGTGACTCCTCCGATTATCCAAGTAGAATTTTGTTTGGTTGAGTATATCTTGAATATTTTGCTGCTGTAGGTAACATGTTTAGTGAGCTTGCATGCTTGTTCTAAGTTATAGAAACTAGTTTTGATGCATGATTAGTACTCTAGCAAGTTCCTATAGTAGTTTCCTTCAATTATATGTCACCAAATCAAATTTTATATTGTTGTTGAAAAATTTCAGAAAATGGAGTGGAATAGGCATCAACTAAACCAACAAGAATTGGAGGTGCAACAAGTCATGAGAGTTAACCGCGAAGAGGGAGTATACCCCTCTTACTACCCGTGCACAGACTTCATGAGAAGTGCAGGAATCTTGGGAGATGTTCAGAATCTAATTTCTCGTGCAGGGTTGAATGATTTTGTTGACGGAGAACCATGCCAATATGCAAAATTGACTATGTCTGTTGTACAGGATTTTAAGTTCAATTGGTCGCAATCCAACCCCATGGTTCGGTACAAAATTTATAATAAAACTGTCAACTTGCCATTCGATGATTTTTGTGCAGCAATTAGAGTGCCGCAATGGGGATCATGCAAGAAGATGAGGGGATCGCCACAAGAGCTCTTGAACCTCTTCGAGATGATTTGTCATGGAAGAAGTTTATCAGAGGATGGTGGTAAAATCAGTAGCATTCAACTCCCGGCTATTCGCTATTTTGCTTATTTCATTACTAAGTGTGTTCTTGCTAGAAAGAATGCAAGTAAATTATCTATCCATGATTTAGCTTTTCTAGCTGCTGCATTGCAAGGTAATAAGACCTACAATTTGGGTGCTTTGATAGCCTATAGACTTGCTACTAACCGTGAGAAGGGCGGAATTTGCGGAGGTCTCATCGCCTCTCGTTTATTAGCTATGCATTGTGTAGAACCTCATCATCTTGATGTTCAGCTTCCCATAGAGAAACTTGACATAGTATCCATGATTAAACATGAATTTGTTTCTGATTCATCTAATTTGGGAAACCTATCCTACAAGATAACATTTTACAAGAAAACTTGGAGAACAACTAAGAAAACTGAAAAATTAGTAGGATTGCCTGCACCTGTTCTATTTAACCTTGATTCCAGGAAGGATTGGTCAGTCACGGAAGGTGTATTGAATGCATACATAGAGGGAGGAAGCCATCATGCAAGAGACAACACGGAGGAGGTCGAGGAACACCTCAACTCGTCATCCGATGCAGCAAGTTCTTCGCATCAACATTTTGGGCATGTGGAGCCTTCACCCTTTTCCTCTGCACCAGGACCTCACTATGACTACGCCATGTATGATCCACCGGTGTGGAATGCTGACCCTTTTTTTTTGAAACCTTTAACAGTAGGAAAGGCTCCTACTGTTTTAATATATTAACACAGGGGTCAAAGGACCCAGTAGTTACATCTGTTACACAGGGAAGTTCAGAAAGGAATACAGGGGGTACAGGAGGGTGTAAGAAGGGGTCTATATCTAGAGGGTAGCTATCAGGTTTCGAATAAAAGGGTGACCCTCGCTGGGGTTGAACTCCACTTAGGCCAAAAGCCTAATCTTGGGGGGAGGTATACCGGCATCACTCATTCTTTGCATATTATGGTTGCTGGATACTTGTATATACTTGTTTTGTTTCTTTAAGTGGTTTTCTAATAAGAGGGAGATGATATTTGGGGAAGTGCTGCCTGAAAACAGATTCTGGACTGTTACTGAAAAAATTCTCAAAAATAGCCAGAACATTATTTTGCGAAGCCAATTTTTGTGCGTGTTCCCCATGTTGTTATCTAACTTTCATTAGTTGAACACTTTTCGAGCTGAGCAGCGGAAGAATTTCTTAAAAATCGATTACTGTACTGCTGTCAAGTTTGACGAATTCCTGTTGCTTTATGTTGATGTGACTCTTCTAGTTTTCATTTTCTTGTTTTTGCTTTGTTTCTTTCCTAAAACACAAAAAGACCAAAAATATTTATGTTGTTTCTCTTCACCATTTGTTTATTTTGGTTTCTTGCTTTTATTTTGCTTTATTTGCTATCATTGGTTTGCTATAAGAAAATCCAAAAAGATTTTGCTTTGTTTGCTTGTTTCCCTTTGTTCTTGTTTACAATTTGAAAACACCAAAAATATTTGCTGTTCTTCTTTAGTTTTGTAAAGTTCATTATGAGTTCAATGGTCTTGGGTGGCTGGAGCGTGGTTTTCATTTCATATTATCCAAACTACACAAGTGAAAGGCGACAATTTGACTGTGGTGAGAGGCTGGTATGAACTCTATTTGTTTTCATTTTTGTACATATACTCATCCATGTGAGCATGCTTAGTTGGTTCATGTGAGGTATATGTCATTTAAGAAAGCCTAGTAGTTCATGATCTCTCATGTTTAGCTCCAACTTATTAATATGAGTAGCATGTCATGGATGTTTGCTTGCATTGTTTTATTCATAAATAGGTATGACATTGTGGTATCCTCCTCTGAATAATTCATTTGAATTGACTTGGCACATGCTCGCGCATGCATATGACTGAACAAAAGTCAATTAAGCCTCGATGATTTACCTTGCTTCAGAGTTCTTGTATCACTTTTATGTTTCCGTTAATTTATTTTGCCACAAGCATGATTATGACAGTTACTGCTCTCTTGATTTGTCGCTCCCTAGTCTATTGCTAGCCTTCACTTGTACTGAGCGGGAATGCTGCTCGTGCTTCCAAACACCTGAAAACCAAGTTGTTCCAAAGTGTCCACCATAAATACCTATGCATGGCATTTCAAACCATTCCAAGTAAATTCTCATGCGTTACCTTTAAACCTTCAAAATGCTTCTCAATTTGTGTTAATGTTTTATAGCTCATGAGGAAGTATGTGGTGTTTATCCTTCAACCTTGTCATTTACTTTCGACGGACTTTCATAATAAGAGCTGGCAACGGGGTGCCCAGCCCCAACTAATAACTTCATTAATAATTCTCTTCACATGTTTTGCTCTGATTCATCAGTAAGCAACTTAATTTTGCAACTAGACACTCCTCCATGGTATGAGATTGATGGAAGGCACCCGAGGATTCGGTTAGCCATGGCTTGTGTAAGCAAAGGTTGGGGGGAGTGTCACCCATAATAAAACTAAAATACGCGTGTAAACAAAAGAGAAGAGGGATGATCTACCTTGCTGGTAGAAATAACGTCCTTCATGGGAGCCGCTCTTGAAAGTCTGGTTGGCGAAGTAGTTGGTGTACCCATTACCATTCGTTGACAACAACAAAATACCTCTCAAAATAATTTTACTCCTGTTTAAAAAATGAAAAGCTCTAGCGCATGTTAATCCCTGCTTCCCTCTGCGAAGGGTCAATCTTTTACTTTCATGTTGTGTCACCATCCTTTCTTTGAGCACTTTCTTGAGAGCACAACTGTCATTCTTAGTATAATATGCTTGTCCCAAAATATGATTGACTGTGGTATAACTTTGATGCTTTTATCTTTGAAAATCTCTATTTCTAGTCTTTCTATGAACCTCAGAGGTGCCTGGGCATTTATGTTTTGCTGATCAAATACGGGCAAGCGAGATACCACTTTATCATACTCTTTTATGAACATTGCAATCCTGCTGATAGACATGATTCATGATGCTTATTATTAATCTGTTGGTACCTTTCCATGATTGACATAGCTATTGGATGATCTTATTTGCATGTATCTTATTATGAATTGCCTAAGCACTTTCCCATGACATGAGAATATTTACATCATATGAACAAATGTGTTCGTGAAAGTTCTTTTATCGCACTCAGTTGTTAACTGAATTGCTTGAGGACAAGCAATAAGCTAAGCTTGGGGGGAGTTGATACGTCCAAAACGTATCTACTTTCCCGAACACTTTTGCTATTGTTTTGCCTCTAATTTGTGTGTTTTGGATACAACTAACACGGGCTAACGCTGTTTTCAGCAGAATTGCTCTGGTGTCTCGTTTTTGTGCAGAAATCCAACTTTCAGGAAAATCCCCGGAATTTATGTCGAAGGTCTTATTTTTCCAGAAGAATTACGGAGCCAGAAGGGCAAGCCAGGTGGAGGCCCGAGGCCCCCACACACTAGGCCGGCGCGGCCCAGGAGGGGGGCGCGCCGCCCTACTGTGTGGCCTCCTCGGCTGGCCTCTGACGCCCTCCTCTGGACTACTTAAGGGTTTCGATCTAAAAACGCGAGACGAGAAGTCGAAGTCGCCAAAAACCATCCAGTACGCCGCCACCGTCGCGAAACTCCGTCTCGGGACCAGAAACTCCGTTCTGGCACTCCGCCGGGACGGGGAATTGGAGGAGATCATTGCCATCATCACCACCGACGCCTCTCCATCGACCAGCAATGTTTCCCCCATCCATGTGTGAGTAATTCCCCCGCTGTAGGCTGAAGGGGATGGTAGGGATTGGATGAGATTGGTCATGTAATAGCATAAGATTGTTAGGGCATAGTGCCTAGTGTCCGTAATTGGTACTTTGATGATATTGTTGCAACTTGTCATGCTTAATGCTTGTCACTAGGGCCCGAGTGCCATGATCTCAGATCTGAACATGTTATTGTTTCATCATGATATGCATTATTTTATGATCTTACCTGCAAGTTGTATACACATGTCGCTGTCCGGAACCCGAGGCCCCGAAGTGACAGAAATCGGGACAACCGGAGGGGAAGGCGGTGATGTGAGGATCACATGTGTTCACGGAGTGTTAATGATTTGCTCCGGTACTTTATTAAAAGGAGTACCTTAATATCTAGTAGATTCCCTAGAGGCCCGGCTGCCACCGGCTGGTAGGACAAAAGATGTTGTGCAAGTTTCTCATTGCGAGCACGTACGACTATATACGGAACACATGCCTATGGATTGCTTTGTACTTGGACACCGTTTTATCATTATCTGCAAATGCACTGCTTTGATTGTTACATGAGTTTCTCTCATCCATGCAACGCCCGTCATCCATCCATGTGCCTACAGTATTTTAATCCTGCTGTTTACTAAAATCACTACTGCTATCTTTGTTACTCTTCTGCTGTTATTTCACTACTGCTACTGCTACTGCTATAAAACTGTTACTACTGATAAACTCTTGCGAGCAAGTCTGTTTCCAGGTGCAGCTGAATTGACAACTCCGCTATTAAGGCTTTCAAGTATTCTTTGTCTCCCCTTGTGTCGAATCAATAAATTGGGTTTTACTTCCCGCGAAGACTGTTGCGATCCCCTATACTTGTGGGTCATCACTTTTCTTCATGGATACTTCCCAAATGGATGAGAGACACAAGGAGTACATCAACCTTGCTCGCGACGAAGTGTTGGCCAAGAAGAGATTGTTGATGGCCAACATGAACACATCCACGACCGGCATGTTTGGAGGAGGCATGCCGACGTTTGGAGGAGGAATGGGAGGCATGGCCGGCATGGGAAGCATGCCCATGCCCGCCATGGGAGGCATGGCCGGCATGGGAGGCTATGGAGGCATGGCCGGCATGGGAGGACGAACCTATGGAGGAGTGTTTGGAGGGACTATGGAAGGCTCGGTGAGTGGTGTGTATGGGAGTATGGGAGCACCACCGGGAGACTTCGTGTCTTCCATGAATGCTATTATTCCTCCTTCAACCCAAGAAGATGAGGAAGAAGAAGAAGGTGTTGATTTGAAAAATGCGGAAGTGTGATATGCATTTGTGATATGAAAATTGTGTGTTCCATTTTGTCCATTTGAACCATATGTCGTGTGTCATTGTTGAACTACGTCATTTTGTGTGTCGTTCTTGAACTATGTGATGTGTGTTGCACTTTGTTTCCATTTAAATTATGGTACATCATTTGTTTCATGATTTATGTGTGAGTATTTGATCTTGTGAGATGCATAGTAGTGTAGAAAACTGTTTTCGCGCCCGCGCGCTGTGTTTTGCCGCGCCCGGCGGAGGACCATTTTTACCGCCCGTGCACGCGCTGCATATTGGCGCGTCCGGCGGGGGGAAAAACCGGCCCAGCGCGCTATCTGTTTACCGCGCGGCGAAACGGAGGTTTACCGCGCCGCGTTTTAGCGCGTCTGTTGGAGATGCTCTTAGCTAAGGGAAGGCAACCTTCTTTTTCTCTATTCTCTCTCCTCCAACTCAGCAAATATCCTACGTGGCGGCTCTAAGGAAAGGATGACATCTTCTCATTGTACATGCCCTTAGGGACGCCCTCTATTTGGAGATGTTGTTCCCCACTAGCATCCGTCATACAGTATCCTAATAAAAATTTAAATTTCGAATGATATTTTGAAACCTAAATTTATACGAGAGGAAACTCATATGAAATTTATACAAAAGTTACTTGAATTTAAACCTAAATAAAACTTAAACTTAAACCTAATATACTGGCAATCGGTCGGAGCGCGTGACGGGCCTGCCTCGTCGTCGTTCTTCCCCTTTGCCGCATGGCGTCCGTGCCCACCTCTTCGTCCTTGCATCGTGCATCTGGCGGTGGAGCATGGCGGCCGGCGTCGCAGGAACTTGCCGGCGGCGCTGTCCCCTCGGCGATGTCAGCCATCGCCGAGACGCCTCGTTCTGGGTGAGCCTCGCTTGCTCGCGGGCGAACGCCTCGACGTGGCGATGAGCGTTCAGCTTCATGAGCTTTTGTCGCTCCGCCGCCATGAGGAGGCATCCCGCCTCCTCTGTGGCCGCTCGCTGGCGCGAGATCTCGATGGCGTGTGCTCAAAGGTCGCATCATTGAAGAACTCCAGCTCCTCTTCTTTCAGCCTCCGAAAGCGTTGCGCATTCAAGGACGCCAGGATCGCCGCCTGCTCCGGGTCGGTGGGGGCCTGCGATTGCTCACCCCACTGCGCCGCCTCCTCCTCCGCCTCATATTTGCGTCTGCGACGTACGCCTCGTCCCACACCTCGAACTGTGGGTCGACTGCGTCGTCGGAGCTGTAGTCGGCGTCGGGCTGCGGTGGTGGTTGAGGCGCCGCAGTCGCCAGTCGGCGCGCCGCCGTTGTGGCCAAACATGGAGTACGTCGTGCGGAGCCGGCGCTGCATTTTTGTGGTGAAGAGGAGAGGATGGCGCGGAGGCGGTGGTGGAGACGAGAGAGGATAACGAGGCTACGGTGGTGGAGATGAGAGGATAGCGCCGCGGCGGTGGACGTCATACGTACTAATAGGGGTGCCAACTACCCGCATTTACGTCGGCGTAGGCGTTGTGGAGGAGGCGGGTGGATGCCGTGTGGCCAGTCGCCGTCCTCGTCGCCGCCTTGGTTTCCGCGAGGGAGACCATTAGCGCCGACGACCAACCTTTCCGCATCGTTTCCAACACGAACCGCCGCGTCCTCTCGCTGACAAGGTGCCCCCACCCGCGAAAACGACGTGCCACGAGGCGCCGGCGCGCCCAATTCGCGCCCTTCGCGAAGGGGCCGGCACGGAGTTGCCGGCACTTCTATTGGGCTCGAAAAAACGCCGACGCTTTTTGGGGCGCGCCGGTGCGAGCCCATTTTCGCCGGCCCCCAAAATGCTATCGGGGCCACCGGTGGAGATGCTCTAAAGGCCCTATTTGGCCATAAAGTAATAATAACAACCATTTAATTTAGTTTTCGTATTAAATATTTTCTATTTTCCTAAAAAATATCGTAGAACAATTTTAAAAATTGACACCAAACCCTAGTTGCATTCCAAACTTCTGGATCCCAGCTCTAACAGGTGACCTATTATAGGTTTTGTGGTGTATAAAAACTAACTTTTACGTCACATAGGCACGTACAAAAATGTCTTTCTAATATGCGATGTGATGTTTATGTATCACGTGATGTATCATCTTAGGTGGTGACGTGGTGTATAGTTTCGGGGAGGTGAGGGAGAACCGCCACGCAGTTCTGCATATTAGGTCTCACGTGTCCGACGAGGCGGCAATGGAGGGAGAAGCTTCGCCGTGACCACCTGAAGCTCGTGCAGCTGGAGCTCGAGTACTTTGCAGCGAGAGACGCTGCAAAGAAGAAGGTTGAGGCTGCGGCGTAAGGGTTTGGCCCCTCCACCATCGACGCCTCGTTAGGCTCCTCCTCCAAGTTGGACTTGAATTTTTTTGGAACAATTTCAACAACTCCGATGATGAGGACTAGGGTGATCTCTAGATGTTCAGGTCGAGTGTCAATGTTCATCTATTCTAGTGTAGAAGTTCAGGGTCAAAGTGTCTAACTTTAGTGTTGAAGTATCCAAGTTTCTGTAGATGATTAGGAGTGTCAAACTTTAGGTTTCTAAGCATCCCTGGATTCAATTTTGAGTGTATCTAACCTATCTAATGAACTGGAACATCACCTGATGCTCTGAGAGCCTCTATCTCGGGATGTTTTTGTAGCTTTTTATTATTTTGTTCGCAATATGTCTTTCAAGTTTTCTTCTTCTCATCAGCTCATTCATGGCACGGATAACGATGTTGGTCACCATAATCGTGCTCCGGCCTCTTCACTGACATGACAAGTCTTTCGGGCCAAGTTTTGGGGCTATGTTGAGAGCTAGCACATGGTGGCGACCCAATGAATGGCTACACCATAGCACCGGAACTTCACCGAGAAAGCTATTAATCTCCAAAAGTTCAGGAGTGGAACACCGGAAGATCCGGGCCTGCAAAACCTTGACTCCACCAACAAGATCCAGCGTAGGTTTCCTCGCTCCAATAGGAAGGTTTAGTGGTGCAAATTTTGTTTTGTGTCCGTGATTTGGTTTCAAGTGTACCTTTCGAAATGGGCCTGATACAGCCAATTCCACGGACTATGCATCCTCAAGACCGCCAAGTGACATCGTGTTGCTTCTCCCCCATCGACGAAGATGTTTGTAGTGGGTGTCTACATGACGAAACAAAGCGAGAACGATTAGTCGAAGATGTGCACTTTTGTAGCCTATAACCTCTGACCGCTACTACTACACTACTAGCAAGGAAGGGCGCGGCATGCCGCCCCGCCATGTGTGGTTGAGTGATAGTGATTTCTGGTGTAGTGCTAAATGACTATGTGTCTTTTTTTTTTGAATTATGTTTCTTCATGTTATATTAATGCGTGGCGAATTTGTTGGTTTATTTTTGTGTGACACATAGATTATTACTGGTCTGTAGATGATTGCGATGGAAGGTTGGTATTGAGTGTTGGGTGATCGATGGCTCGTTGTATGCTGTGTGCCTGTGTGTGGCCTCATGTCTGGTGAGATGGACATTTTTTTGACACGTTTGGCTGAGCTTTTTTGGCCGTTGTGGAAAATCCACCTTGAACTTGGATGTTCCTCGCCCCAACATCTCATTCGTGTTCAGCTCCCAAAACAGGCTCAACGTCACCAGCGCTGCTGCCATGTCGAAAGACAGTGATAATAAACTTAAAAGGCCATGACCAGTGCAAAAAGTGTATTTGGCACATAAACACCAGTGCTCCTGATTTTTTAAAAACATATTTCTGCAATTCTAAGAAAATCTGAAAATAAATGTGCACATACATATAAACATTTCAAAGGTCCGGTGTAAATTTCGGATGAAAATATATTATATTTTAAACTATACTAAAAAGACAAATTTCTAACAAAAAGCTTAATTTCCATCCCCTATACACAGCCACAAATTTGTTATTTTTTAGTAGCTCAAAATATTCCCATTCTCTGATCTAAAAATAAGTACCTCACCTCTTAATGGAGAGGCGCTAATGGAGAGGAACACGGTGCTTGGCTGCTGATGGAACAATATAGTGTAGCTGGCGCAGCAACAGTCTGCTTGCCCATCAGCGGGACTGCATACTCAAACTCAAATATCTACTACAACAATGAAAACCCACTGTTCCATCTAACCGAACTACTCAAAATCAAATAGCTACAATACGTGTATTCACAGATACAAAATAAATATCAATTTCTCAGCTGGACTGTGAGTATGTCGCATTTCACTATAGAAATCTAATGTTTTTGTTGCGGCAACATCAATATAAAATCCAAGAGTACTGAATAACCAACCAAAGACCATCGGGAAAGGCAAATCTTTCAATCAAATCTCAAAGCAATTCAGTTTTCAGGAGGCAAGCTAGCCCAAGAAATTGCAGTAGCATTTGTTTTCTCCATAGCTTCATGTGCTCCATACTCTCCATATATGGTGGATTTCTCTAGCTGGCGGGAGGAGGCGACATGGAATAAAAGGTAAGTTAAGAACTGGATCTGCAATTCATAAGAAAAAAGCCATCAAGAAAAGAAACGGATCTGGATCCAAGAACAACAACAAAAGGTTCTGACATATCTATCTTCATTCTCTCCTTTTGTATCTATCCTTCTTACTTTATCGTTAACACTTTTTGAAGATAAGATAAGCATGCAGTGTTAATTTGGGAGATATATGTGAATATAATTTACTGATCTAATTAATTATCAGTAAAGAAGAACAGCGATATAGTTTATTGATCTAGCTAGCTAGTTACAATAAAAGAAGAACAGAGAGTTGCATTTTCTACATACACATGGTGTCTTTCAAAATGGCATCAATCTGTAAGAAGTGAGCAAAAGTGTTCCAACAATATTTTTTACTACATCTAGAACAACACCACCATTTTGAAGGTGAAAAAAAAAAGGAAATCACTTGGATATAGAAGTTCGGAGTTATACATGGCCGCTCGCCTGCTCGGATGTATTACCACATTATAACAAACAAAAACCACCCTTACTACGTCTGACCCACTTGGCATCAGCAACAATGAACTTTGACGTGCAAGGAGGTTGCCTTACAGCACCAATATTAAGAGCCAATAAAAGGCTAGCAAGAAGGTCGATAACAATAATAAACATTGGTTGACCTAAAATTACTCAACATGCAATTCAGTAAGCGTATCAGGAAACCTGGTCGCTACTATACTGTTAATTCATACTACTCCACTACCGGCAATTCTGATTCGCTAATATTCCGGCTAAACAAAATTATAAAAAAATTGTGATATATCATATGGCATAATTACACTTCCTAGGTACTCTTGGATTTAAAAGTATTTGTTATGATTAATCTCTAGTTTTTTTATAAACCTGCAATTCAAATTTTCCAACAGTTATTTGAACATCTTCTTTTCACGAACAGCTTTCCAACATATAAATTTCTTACAATCATGCTGAATAATATTTTGCAAGTTCACCTAAAATATTGTGAGAAGAAGACATAATGAAATTACATTTGGGAACGTTTCATCTGAAGAACCTTACCTTTCAACAAATTAATCAATTCAGCAGACCATGGCAATTGGCAATTGAAAGGGCTCTGGCTGATGAAGAGCATATGGACGTATGGAGATCCCTGATGTCGATTCTGCTCATGGGCGTAAATAGAGTTCAAACCCACTGTATGACCATTAGCTTGTTAGCAACTTATGCTTACTAAATTTGACTGTGTTCATATTGCTGATATATAAACAGTAAACTGCTATGTAGGTGGTTGCCATACCAGAGAAGGACGACACAACTAACATCTAAGAATTGAGTTCTGAATAACTTGGCGAGCTTACTGAATGCCCACGGACACAATTTGCAGCCTGAAAATACATTGCTCAAGAATTAATTTTAGGAGTACAAATATGACAGTAGCTATTAAAATTTTAAAAACAGTATACCTGCAGAATCATGTCTGAGCTTTTCATGTGTTTATCCTGAAGTCCATAAGCCATAAAGCCTGTCATATTTCAGAAGGCTCTGCCGGTTAGACATAAATATGTTCTAAGGCTAACAGCGAATGCAGCAAGCTAACAATTGTTATCAATGTTGAATATATACATGACCAGTAATGTTCATCTATGAACAAAGCTGCTCCTCATGTGCCATCTTCGTAGGGTAAATTCTCTCAAACCACTTTATCTAGGATCTGAACAAAGCATCATGAATCCCCAACCAGATGTACATGCCGTGAAGAAAAAAATCACCTTGCCTCAAGTAAGAGCGAAGGTGGAGCGGAAAAAAGCAGCCCGCCCCGGAGCAGGGGATCTGCCCCGCCTTTCTCGTCCAACAAGTCAACAACAGGAGGCCTAACCATCCTAGAACACTCCGGCTCCAGGGCCTGTCCGGCTCGACAGCGGAGGATGCCAACCTGAAGGAGACAGTTCACCGGGGGCCAACAACACACTGACCCCTTAGGAACCAAAGCACATGAACCTGCATTCAGAAGAGCAATCTTCTATGACACAAAGAAAAACGACAACAAAATAAGCTGAATGTAAACAAACAGAATACACGCAGAAGGGCTTACCCTCAAGACGACCACGCGAAGAAAATATTGATGAAGATGCAAGACAAAGAAGATGAAGAGAGGACGTGAATCAGGGCATGATCTACAGTCTCCACACAGGAGATTGGAGGAGAAAATAAAAGCAGATATGTGGAGAAGCAAAGTGAGCAGGCAGCACGACTGCTGCCCTGCCGTCCCCGGCATCTGGGAGGAGCCGACTCAGTCCACCACCGCCTCGCGGAGGGGAGAATTCAGACTGAAAAAGGTGGGGGTGCGCGCCGCTCGGGGCAGGAGGTCTGTGAAGATGGAGCTAAACCATTGGTCCATGGCCATGGAGGCCAACGGCCGGCCCCGTGAAACCCTCCGACACGCAGACGGTGGCACTCCCCAGCCTGCCTCCCTCCGACGGCCTGCCTCCCTCCGATGCTAGGCGACGCCCAGGCGCTGCTCCTCCTGTCACGGGATCGCAGCGCATCGGCCCGTGGCCGTGGCGGTCAGCAGCCGGCCACCAGCAAAGACCTCCTGTAGACAGGAGCACGAACCCTCCCCTCCCTTTACCGAGGATAATTTTTTTGACAGCCACTTTAGCGAAGACGGTGGATTTGAGGAGATATTATCCTTGGAAATCTACGGAAGCCACCCAACTCGAATCCATAGGGACTCGGGAGGAGGATGAGTCTGTGCGCTACGATGCCAAAAAAAAAACAATGGAGATGCTCGTGGTGGGACACGCATGCAGCACCGCTTTGACTTGCTTAACCAACACGTGAAGAAACAGCACGCGACTACAGTCACACCAGCGACACCGACACATCAAAAGGCGCAAGGAAGCGTGCAATCAGAACTGCACCAAAAAAATATTAGAGAGAACCTAAACTGCACGCAGAGAAAACCAGCAGAAACTAAACCCTTGAAACATGCTACGTGTCAATACCACGTTTATTCAGAGTAGGCCTCAAAATTCCGACAAAATAGAAGTTGTTCCCTCTTAGTATATTAGATATGATAGTGAAAAGTGCAAATAACTTGAAACTTCAGGTCAACATGCATAAATTGTTCAGGGTTCGCGTCAACTGAATATCAGGAAATGAAGTGAAACATTTTAAAATCAAACCCAAGTGAACATCATCTTGTACTAAGAAGGCATCAAAACAACATAAGTCTTCTACAACCAAAACAACCTGAGAAGAAAACTAAAATTCTGAGCTACAGCGAAAGATACCAAAACCATAACGTAAAGCCAGGCCAAAAACTCAACGATACCATAACTGTACAGCCTACACAAATAATTAGCGCACAATATCCTTCAACAGATATGATTTGCATGCGGGCAACCAAAATATCTAGTAAAAAGGCCAAAGGCTAGAAGTACGTAACCATATCCAGCCAGTTACGCCTTCACTAGAGGGCCATCAATATCAGGTGGATTCTTTGCAGAGATAAACGCAAAATTATAGGGATGGTATTCATCCCTGAGCTGTATTAGCAAAGCATTTAAGCTGAAATACATAAACACCACCTAGGATTGATGTATTTAATGAAAACGTGACCTCATGTTTATTTTCCATAAAGGGACAACCTCCCGGCCTCTGCATCAAGGAATGCACACAACCATCATGATCTCAGTAGAGAAAACCTAACATACTACTCCCTCCGTTCCTAGATATAGGGTGTATAGTTTTTGGCACGGAAATTAAGAAACGCACATTGAGGGCAAAATTTCATGAGTTTTGGGCAAGATTACCCCTGAATTATTGCTTTGAGAAAATAGAGGAGTTTGAATGAGCTAAGAAAATGCAATCAAATCCGTAAAAAATGTCCAAATGAGTAGTTCTACGCAATACACCTTATATTTTGGAGCTTTTTTCGGAAAAACTATACACCTTATATCAAGGAACAGAGGGAGTATAAGAAATCATTTATCACATAGAAGGATTGGCATGAGAACTTTCACATCACATCTAATTTTAGTAACAGTAAGTACATGTTGAGGAACAGGATGTAGCAAGAGAATAAACTGAGCATAAATAGGAATTAGGAGATCGATGCGAGTGAAAATACTCGGCAATGATGTAATACCGGCTATGCACAAGCAGAGATGCTATCACACACTCCAGCTCAAAACAACAATATTCCACTAAAAAAATTGGCAAAACCTCCCATAAACATGCTTATATGGACACAGATGAGACAATTGAAAGTATGCAGATCCTAAACACAATGTGAGAGCAAACATTCCACATAACGAATTCAATATTAAGTGCAAAACATATACGGCACTCGAGCCTGTGATCACTACTACCCCACGGAAAAGAGGGTGAGCCACACGAAACTGTCCCACGTAAATTCCGGCGGCGCTCGCCTGTCCTCTCCATCCCCTCACCGCCGCCGGAGCTCACCGCTGGGCAAAGCCCAGAGGGTGACGGCGGCAGCGAGGTCCTTCCCTCATGTGGTGGCGAGGTGCTGCGGCATCCCCGCGGCGAGCAGGGAACAGCGGTGTTACAGGGTGTGTGGCTCCCACGCGGTGTAGTACCCACTTGATGATACTGACCACCCAGGACTGATCTGTAAGCTAGAACAGCCGCAGGAGGACGAAGAGATGAAGATGTCAGTTAATGCACTGCGTCTGGTTTACCACATGACACATCAGTTGGGTGGCACAGACTCAATACTGAGCTGGGGTAGAAGAAACAGCAACGCCGATATGTGGGGGCTGTGTCCAATCAGGAAGTAGCTGAGAAGTACCCACTTGATGATACTGTACCAGGATTGGTCGGTAAGCTAGAAGAGACGAAGCAATACAAAGGGCTGAAGATGTCGATCATGGCACCACGTCTGGTTTACCCAACGACACAGAAGTCAGCATGGCACAGACTCCAGATTGAGTTGGGGAAGAAGAAGCTGCAACACCTGTATGTGGCAGTGCAGGAGCCGCAGAAGTCGGGAATGGAGTTGGTACAGCAGGAGTCACCTGCAAGAAGCACCCCAGGGACGGTGCCCAAGTTTGGTGCAACTAAGAAGCATGAACAGTCATGTGGACCGACTCCTGAAAGGACTTAGCATTGCCATCTGCATGTACTTGTACTTGCTCCCACTTAATGATGCTATCAGGGTTCTGTCTACACACACTCTCCATGTGGCCTAAATGGCCACAATGGTGGCAGGAACCGATATAGGTGCACTTAGCACCACAGTGTCCAACGACACCGCACTTGAAGCAGATCATCCCCTGCCCTTGGCTTGGTCGGTAATGTGGAATCCGCCTCACAATTCTGTGTGGGTTCTCTCTGCACAATAGGTCCTTGTGGCCAGGTTTTCCACACCACTGACAGTCACCGCTAAAGGTGCACTCTACAGCGCAGTGTCTGTCACCACACCTAAAGCAGATCAAGCGCTTTCTTTTAGCTCTCTTGGCCTTCTTGGACTTCTTGGACTTCTTGAAAACAGTTTGCTTAGTAAGCTCGCTTCCCCCAGGGTTACTCCTCTTCAGCTGCTTTCTCCTTGCTGCTTTAGACAGTTTGTCTGTCTTCATTTCTCGAGGTTGCTCAACTTCAGATTTCTTATCTGCCTTGCCATTGGCATCGCTTTGAGGATCGCACAAAATATTCTGCACCTCATGGTTGGTATCTTGAGTCACGTCTGATGAACTTAACACTATGTTCTTTGACTTATCCAAATCAACCTTATTGCCACTTGATGTGCTGCTTATGTATGGTGACTGTGCTAATGGTGGTTCTCCAGCGACAAGGCTTTTCCAGAGCCAAACACTCTTTGCTGCAGCAATAAGGGTCTGAGACACATTTGGAGGATTTGCCAATAAAATATTGTATCGCCTCATTTTAAGCTTATGAATGGCATTAGAGAAGTCCCGGTCACCGGAGATGAGCAGATAATTTGCTGGTGGAGGATTGTCAAGAGCCCAGAACAGCATATCAACCAAGATTTTCTTATCACTTGCATCTTTAACGCCTGCATTATAGTGGTAAGCTGGGTCATTCTTCGAACCGGAAAAGATCTTATACAACTATTGACGTGAGTACGTGACAAAGGGAGATGATAACTAATCACAAAATCTCACTAGCTACTTGTTATAATGAAACGAAGAAATCAGTTACTCGTCATAAGAGTATTTGTGATTCACACATGCTTGCAATCAACCCTCACTTATTTGTATGCCTGGATAAACCCCAAGGAAAATAGAAAGAAAACCAATATTAAGAACTCATTGAGTCTGACTGTGCCCGTGCGGTGCATGGGCTTACGTCCTCTACAGCCGATTGTTCATTGAGCTGGTGTGTTACAAAGAAGGTGAACGCGTTAATGTTTCTTCTTCTGAAGGTTAAGGTGTGTCGCTCCCATGGGTGAGTAACCCGGGATTTGGCATTGTTTAACTCACTTAGGTGAGCTTGAGCCGATTTGTGATGTGTTACATGAGGCAGGTCCAATCCGCGTGTTGGAACCACTCATGTGTGAATGTAATAACATTATTGCGCAAAGCCATTAAGCTCACTCATTCACTAAAAAATCCATTAGACGAAGTACACCCTAAAGCAGGGAACTCCTAGACCCTAAATTTCCACTATTATCGACCCAAATTAGGCCAGATCCATCAATCATAATCACACGGAAGCATATGTCTGAACCAAATAGCTCCGCAATCCAAGAGGCAACCGAAACAGCGCCATCCAGTTCTCACAGGCGAGAGGTAGACCGCTGACGAATCGATAAGATTGGGGACCAGAGCAGAGTTTTCGGTGAGGATGGGGGGTTCCGTACCGGCGGGGACGTGGTTGAGCGAGACGCCGGTGCTGGAGAGGGCGTGCAGGACGGGCTGGGAGATGCCGTTGGTGTCCCCGTAGGCGGAGACGGAGATGGGGCCCCTGTAGCCGGCGGCGGCGAGGGCGGAGCTCATGTTCTGGACGATGAGCTGCGGGTCGCAGCTGCGTGGGACGCAGCAATTCTCGATGTCCCACCACACCGACGTCTTGGCCGCCGCGAACTCCCCCATCGCCGGCCGCCGCTGCGCCGCCGAAGGATTTCGTCGGCGGAGAGGTGCGTGAGTCTTCGGGGCGTTTGTGATTTGCGGCGGCCGGCGGACTTGGCGTGGATTCGCAAGGCAACGACGATATGCCTGTTGACAAGACAACACGTCAGATTTTTTTTGAGAAAACCACATAATTCCATTAGCATAGTAACTGGAGATTACAGCATACGTGGCCCAACTCTGGAACAATCCAGACAACAGCAGAACCAGGAAAGTGCAAAAGGACCCCTAGAAATAAAGAAAATACAAAAAGAGCCCTCGAGGTCCTTGAGCACAACCAAACATCGCCCAATCGCAATCTCCAGCGCCGTCGTCGCCATTGCCGGAGAAGAAAAAGATGGGCAAACCACGACCCCAGCTCTGAGGAGATACCATCGGAGATCTGCTCCTTTGTGGACCTCAAAAGTAGGCAGCTGCAAGCAGCCGCACCTTCTCCTATGGAGTTCGTCGGCCGGGGGACAACCCCGTTACTCCTCGGAAGCGGCCGTCGGCTGCCCGTCGACGGCGTCGAGGGAGAACACCGAGGCCACAACCAACAAACCACGCTTCCCGCTCCCGAGCAGCAGCCATCCGGGCCAGCCGGCGCACGCCGCCGACCATCTCCGAAGCCTTCTCACCCGATTTCCAAGCGGATCGGAGACAATCCGCCGCGAAGCAGCAATAGATCGGAGAGAACAAAAACCCGCCGCAACGACGCCGTAGCTGCCCCGACATCGCCGCCGGGATCTTCAACCGCCCGCCAGATCTCGGAACACGGCCGCGAGATACTTTATTCGTCGCCGCAGACACGCCGGTGGCACGCACACCTATCTCACGCCTATCTACATGCCGGAATCGAAGATCCACGGGTTCCCTACCCTCCCGCCGGCGGCGACGGCGGAGGGGAGAGGAACCCGAGATCTCGCCGGCGGTGAAGGTGGAGAAGAGAGGTCGCTCCGGTTTCGCCTCTCTGTACTGTAGAGAGGGGAAAGGGAGAGAAGAACCGGCCAAATAGGCTGCAAGTTAGATAACACGTCAGATAGTTTTGGAGATGGAAATCACTCTGAGGTGGTGTTTTGGCACGGAAACTATTTAATTAAACGTATTATCTATACCTAATAATAAAGGAGCTAAGGTTTCTGCCAGATTTTTCGTCCAACTATTTTTAGGACCGTTTTGCCCTCCCACAAAAGTACATAATACGTCAAATTACCACCATACCGGTTGGTTTCGTTTTTACTGCTATGTCGATACAAGGTGCGCGTGAAACAAGCCGTGTGGAAACGAGGTTGCTCGCGACGTCGCGTGTGCCCCTGGTTGGGCCGGATTGGATTGAGATTTCTTACCCCCTCCTCACGAAAATCCTCCCCATATAGGTCCAGTCCCGTCTGCGCACGATTTTCACCAAGAATCTCTAGATCCGCGAGGCTACATCAAGCAGCCTGATGATCTGACCGAGCTTCCCAGCGACAAGAACGCCAGATCCGTCCCATCTGGGCGTGATTTGCTCCAAGAATCCCTAGATTCGCGAGGCCACATCGAGCATCCTGACGACCTGGTCGAGCTTCCTAAAATCGAGTGTGAGGAGGAGGTTGGGGCAGATCGGCCGGTGCTGCTTCTTGAGGAGGGAAGGTGAAAGGCGGACCTCCTGCTGATGGACTCGAGCTTGACAGGGGTGGCACCGCTCGATCCGGCCAACCTCGGGTGGGTGCTCGCGAGAAGAATACCTATGCATAGCGTCAACCGCGCTGACCTCTCTGGCTGCCTTCCCTGATCACTGCTGATTGAGGAGGAGGGGCGGGCGGGAGAAGATGAACATGGAATCTGTGACTAGAGTGACTGAGTGAACCGGGAGACAGGGAAATCAGGGAGAGCTGCTGCTTGCCTTTTTTCGGAGAGAGCATGGAGACAGAGAGGAATTGGGGAATCGCCAACAGGAGATGTTGTTTCCTGCAGCTCAGCCTAAAAGCGAGTTTTATTTGATATAATCCGGTTGATATACTCAGGAGTACAATGGATTGAGAGTTGGATTGAGGACCCCGGTTGAAGCATTGAAAATTTGATGCGATAGGCTGATTAATTGATGGTAGAGCAGCTCAGTACCCAGGTCACCTCCTTTCTTTTTATCTCTGTTTTTCAGTTATGGCACAAGCTATTTGATCTTGCTGATGTTTATGCATCTCGGTGGTGTTTTATTTTAACATCTTCTACTGTATCCATATCTCAAACGATTCTTGCTAATGTTCGTTATGATTTAAGCTATTTTTATTGAAACTGTATTTGAATTTAGGTAGCTAAGGAAATACACATTATCTGAATTTGGCATTTGGGAGCAAATGTTTACCGATCGCATGCGAATGCAGTCGATTTCCACATACGATCTGATCTATTTTGGACGCTGGTCCGATCCGATCGATCTGGACGCTGGCCTAAACACGCACATCTGCAGTACGTACGCCCGATCGGGAATGTATTCAAACCAAATCCATCGCGAAATCCTTCCCATGAATAAAAGCCACAGGACCCTGGACCGCTCAACAATCCAAGAAGGAGCACATCACGTCGCATAGGGCTTCCGTGCGGACAGAGAAAAGCTAGAATTTTCATTGCCTAGGTGATCTGTCTTGGCATTGTGATTTGCGACATATAACGACCGATCAGCTGAGCCAAACCAATTAGGACTAGCTCAAGATCATGGTGACAGCGGCGGAAAAGAAGGGTCCTACGCACGGGATGGTGGTCGTCCGCGGCAGGCACTACCTCGGCATCCTTGCCTACAACGCAAGGCGGAAGCTCGTCGTCGGCTACAACGTTAGATCGTGCAACTTCGGCTGTGGCGGTTCCACCTGATGTCTCGCCTGACAAAAGCACGAGGCTTAACCTGATGTCAATCTCCTTGTGGCGGCAGCCGGGTTGTGAGCTGGATGGCAGCGGTGCTGGTTACCGAGGGCTAGCAGCCTCTCCTGGGGTGCATATCGATCGACGCAAACTCGACTTGTCGGTGGGGGTCCGGTTTCAGGAAATGAGCGATGAACATATTCGAAAAATCAGTACCAGCTCAACAACCGGGGATTCTGCATATTCAGTTTGAGATATTGCAAAGGTGAAAAATAATATGAAAATAGCTATAGCAAAAGTGCCAGTGCGTTGCACCGGGAGAAATATACTCAAGCGCTACTCCAAACCATCCGTGTTGACACTTCTTCTCTTTCTTACCATCGGCGATGGTGGTCACAATTTCTCCTATCCATTAAGAAGATAGTCAATCCTAAGAATTTATTTGTCTACTTGTATAGCTCATATTTGATTTGTATTAATATGATGAACTTTGTACCTGGTTTTTTATATTTATAATAGCTAAACCTACATTGAATTGTTGCAAATATATTGTCATTAGCATAATTGATATATTATCATTACCATAACTTTGGGTAACCCATGTGTTAATGCGCTTTTACGCTAGAGCTAATCACAACAATTAACACTGTTTTCGTATAATTTCTATCTGGCTTCTCGGACTCTACATGGCTGGCTAGAAACGGATACCATCGGACTATGCATCGTATAGTACAGTTGGCAAATATATCTTACCTTGATGGATAGTAGTAGGCGTGGAGGCAAACAAATTGTGGATTCGAACTACCGAGCAAACACCAATCTGAAATTGAAAATTTAGACAAAATGAGTAGTTGGTTGAACTATGAAAAAGTCTATCACCTCATGGAAACATGTATAATTAAGAACAGACAAAGCAAAATTGTTTTTCGAAAATGTAAATATATCCCTGATCCAATCTTCCACCGCATTGAGTAAATAAAAAGTCTGTCAACTCATTGCCCTCAATAGCTCAGTCTTCCACCACGAGGCTTTAATCATTGGAGAAAAATCTCCAATTTAGCATCTCGAGTTCTAGCTGCTGCAGCTTCAAAGTAGCACATCGTCTCTGGTATGCAGTTCAATACTCCCTCTCTGTCAACTCTTGATTGTTTCACCATCCATAACAATGGTTAAGTTGAAATCTAGTAAGAACTAATAATCCCAAGCTCTCTGTAGGTGTGTGTAAATGCTAGAGCCGCTTCAGATTTCTTGACTTATTTTGGAGCTGCAGTGCTCAAAGCCATCAGGCACAGCCTCTGGTTCTCCCTCTCCAATTGACCACATCCTGTTCACTGGATAAAGGATGAATGAATTCACACATACTAAGAATACCAATTAGCGATTATTCCGTAGAAACCTAGAGTGACCACATAACAAATATTATACCAATTGGTTTAGGACTCAATTAATTGAGATGAGGAGTGATTAGAGGTGGTATACCTGGTGAGCGGCTATGAAGAAAACCAGAAAGATTGCAATACACGAATCAGACGCATGACAGAGCGGTCTGGGCTGCTTCTTGTTCATCGAAACACGCGGGACTACGCTGGTCAAGACACCGCATAGTTCTAGAGAGAACCCGTTGGCAGGAGGTGCGGCCTCCATGTGGTTCAGGTGATGGCGAGCTCGCCCCACAGGAGGTGCGGCCTCTACTTGGTTTAGATGAGAATTCGCCCGGACGGGGTACGGGCGGTCCAGGTTGGTTCTCCCTCTCCAATTGACCACATCCTGTTCACTGGATAAAGGATGAATGAATTCACACATACTAAGAATACCAATTAGCGATTATTCCGTAGAAACCTAGAGTGACCACATAACATATATTATACCAATTGGTTTAGGACTCAATTAATTGAGATGAGGAGTGATTAGAGGTGGTATACCTGGTGAGCGGCTATGAAGAAAACCAGAAAGATTGCAATACACGAATCAGACGCATGACAGAGCGGTCTGGGCTGCTTCTTGTTCATCGAAACACGCGGGACTACGCTGGTCAAGACACCGCATAGTTCTAGAGAGAACCCGTTGGCAGGAGGTGCGGCCTCCATGTGGTTCAGGTGATGGCGAGCTCGCCCCACAGGAGGTGCGGCCTCTACTTGGTTTAGATGAGAATTCGCCCGGACGGGGTACGGGCGGTCCAGGTTCCGGTGACGGTAACCCCGTCAGAAGTGGTGTGAGGCCTCCAAGATCGCTGGCTCCTTGGGGCGTTCCGTCGTGGCTAGATGTTGCGCCTGATGCGCTTTCTCTGAGGCAACATCGCCGAGACATGGCTCTAGAGGCGGGCATCCGCGGGCGGCCGGCCACCTTCCCGATCTACGAGGTAAAAATTTTGGCGCAGGTAGAGGCGGAGGGGATCGGCCTGCTGGTTCTTGAGCTCCTTAAGATTCGCTTGGAAGAAATCGAATCGTGGCCAGCCGACGCTGGCGCTAAGCAATCTGGGAGAGAGGGCGCAGCCATAGGGGATTGAGCAGCTGGCCGGGCTCGGGAAGGGTGGGATAGGGGCCGGGAGGAAAGGGGAGGAAAAAAATAAAAAAACGAACCGGTAATGGCAGGTGCAGTATTATGCGATTTGGTGGGAGGGCAAAACCATCCAAATAAACGGAAGAGATCATAAAAGTTGGAGAGTGACTATTTCTTAGAACTAACTTCTTTCTCAGTTATATCATATCATCAAATTTTAGTTGCAACTCATGTTGCAACTTATAACTATCACGAATCACGATGTAAATCAAATGATGTAAGATTTGATTTAGCATGAAATTAGTTTCTAAGAGAACTAGCAAATCCCTAAAAGTTGTAAACTTAATAAGGGATTGCTTCTCCTAGCGACGTTTTACTGATCGAAGCAGATCGTACTCTTTGTAAACCATCCGTTTTAGCAATCCATCAACTGGCTAGCCAGCCCCAGATTTGTCTTTGCCTACAGGTCCTTGACAAAAAGTACTCATCAAGGACCATAATCAAATAGTGTATCACACGTTCCTTAATATATAGCTTTATAAACAGCAGTATCAGCCATTATTATTTTCTTATTATAATAATCTTGAATTCTGATGTCTTTTATATTAAATATATGATTTTGTGTTATTCAATAAACTATGTGTGGTAAAATAGTTAAATATTACTTATTATACTTTAGGTGGCCGTAGCATCGCACGGGTTTTGTCCTAGTAAAAGCTTAAATTTCTTATTTTGAGAGAATAGACGCTTTATTGATTCTTTTTTGGGGAAAGACGTAAAAAATAGGCGATTTATTGATTAACTCACAATACAAAAAGTTCGCCGGACAACAAAATGGAAAATACAAGTAGAATCAGCTAACAAACTTGAGTTAGGTAAGTATGCGCCGCCTCATTATGATTTCTCTTCACGTGGCAGAAAGATGGCGAGAGAAGTGCCGCACCAAACCTTGATATCAGCCACCAAAGTACCAACATCGGATCTACATTCTCAAAGTTTAGTATGTTCTTAACGAGCACCTTATGCACATTGCCAAAAAAACCCATCATCGTTGTCGAACCACTGACAAATCTTCATGGTTAACATCCACGTCGTGCCGGCAACCCCCTCCCCCTCCCACCCACCCCCCTCCCCCCACGCGAGTGTGAGTCCATCATGTAACGTCTGACACCGAGAATCCGTTGCGCCACGCCGTGGAGACTCGCCGTCATTGAAAACGATGCCTCGAGGGAGAGAAACGGCGATGCATGCCGCCATCATCTGGTTCGAGAGACCAGATCTAGGGTTTCCCCTAGAGACTCTACTTTGCGCGAAACCGGTACTTGTCCCATGGCATCCACCACAAGTGAAGGCACCAACAACGAGGCCAAGGAAGACGACCAATCCCCACTAGTAGGCACGCCACCGCCATGGGTACGAACCTCCGCCGTATAAATAATGGAGGGTTGTTGTCCTCCACGCAATAGCTACCTCACGCGCTGCTTCACACAAGTAAGCCGTCTCACCGCTGCTTCGCACAAGTAAGCCGTCTCACTGCGGTGCTCGGCCTACATCGCCGCCACCATGCGATGGCATGTTTGTGCCTCATGGTGACATCGAGATGGGAGGAGGCAGGAGGGTGGGGGCTGGTTGGCTAGGGATCTAGGGTCCCCCCCTCATCGGCAGCTCCCTAGAGGAGGAGGAGGCTTGGTAGTACATCGAATGAAAAGAGTAAAGACACATAAGAGCATCTCTAACAGAGCCCGTAAATCCCGCCGGAACTGAACTTTTCCGGCGGATTTACGGGTTCGGGCCGAATCGCGCGCAGAACAGAGCCCGAAACATGGGTCGGTCCGTAAAAGAAGTTCAAGGTCCCGAGAAACTCCCTGCGCGCCCCGTATTAAAAGGGTTCGCGGAGGGGAGTTCGGTTCGCAAACCCTACTCCCTTTCGCCGTTCCTCTCCCTCCGCCGCCGCCAGCTCCGACAAGCAATCCACCTAGCCCCAGCCACCGATCCGAAGCCCGCCGCCACGCGATGGCGTCCCGTGGAGGCTCCGACGGTCGTGCCGCGGGATTGGGCGGCGGTGACTCGCCGCCGCGTCCGCCTATCTTCCGCACCGACGCGGAGCAGCGCAAGTGGAACAAGAGCGAGGGCGCGCGGAAGCGAAGCGCTCGCCGGTGGACGAACTGGGGGCTCACGCCCCCAGGGAAGCTCGCGCGCTACGGCAACGCCGGCGAGGGCTCCTCCTCCGGCCAGTCTAGCCGCGCACCGCGGCTGCCCGTGGCGGAGAGCAGCAAGGAGGATGACCTCGTCCCCGCGCGGTCGTCGACCTTCTCCGCCGGGGACTACGTCCACGATAGCGACGAGGAGGAGGCCGTCATGGCGCAGACGAAGGCCGTCAGCGAGGCGGAGGCGAGGGCGCGCTTTCGCCGGGAGGAGGCCGACGCCGTCCGCCAGGTCAGGGAGTACGAGGCGGCCCGCCGGGAGGCCCGCGTCAAGCTCAAAATAGTCGAGCTTGACAAGGACGACGCGTGAAGATCTTCCACGCCGCCGACCTTCTCCGCCACCACCGGCACCGCCGCGCGCCATAGGTCATTATGCTGCATTTTGCTTCTAGCTAGGTCGCGCGCTTACCGGTGTAACTATCTATTAGCTTCAATTTCTCGAACTGTAAGTATTGATGCTCAACCGGAGCATCTATGTCATCTAGAACTATGATCATCGCCTAAATTTACCCGCGCCATTTCGAATTCCTCTTTTCAATTCCATTTTACGGTTTCTATTCTGCGCCACTACGAAATTTAACAGAACTCACGTTTTCAGCTGAACTTCGACGTTTTTAGTTCGCGTTTTTTTGGGCTATACTAGAGATGCTCTAATGACATGAAGAGCTGCGTGAAAGCATACAACATACAACTTCTAGTCCTAATATTGCTAATTACAAAGCAAATATGTTTTGTTGGGTAGGATAGCATCTGTGGTTACCCTGCGACTCTGAAACTATGTACTGCAGAAAATTGTGCTCATGAGAAACAGTGCCAAACTATGCAACAGAGGCACAAAAAAAAAACTGAAATTATGAAAGCATTGTAGCTAGAAGATAACAAGGTTAACAGCTATGGATGGCTGGCCCTTGAAGCAATATTTGCAAACCAGCGCAAATTACAATAAGCAGCAACCTAATTACAGATGTTGTATCAGATCAGAGAGGTCACTAGGGCAAGGGCTCCTCCGAGTCTCCCAACCGTGACAAGTGGAGGTAAGCATCAGTGCCTACGTAGCATAAAAGTCAAGAATGGTCAGCCACATAAAAGTGCGCCTGTACCGCTTGGTGATGATTGAAGCAGAAAGATATATGTGAAACTTCAGTTAAACATTGATAATAGTTCAAGGTTCATGCTGAAAGAAACAGCAAATAAAGTGAAACATGAGCATACCGTATCCTTCCATGGATATTATTTGTAAGTCGCCACCAAAATATCGTGCATAAAGGCGACTAACAGGAAGTCCAAAACCATATCCAGCCATAGTTACGCCTTCACTAGGGCCCTCTATATCAGGTAGATTCTTAGCGGTGCTGTAAAGATATGTGAAAATTCTAGGGAGACCGCTTCTTCGTATTCCACCACCTTCATCACTCACCTGCATTACCAAAGCACTGAAGCTCAAACACCAGTTGGGGATGGTTCTTCATGTTGAATATTTGATCTATTTTGATAGGAATGGGTCTCATATTTTTTAATGTTGCCCCTCAGCAGGTTATAACTACTAGCATAAGAAAAACATATATCACTTAGAAGTTTGATGTCTAGTAGTTTAATACTGGACCCCTGTTCAGTGGCAGTAACGATATGTCACCGGAGAGCAGACATGCCCATGAACAAATAGTGTCTGATGCTTCATTCAATACCACCATAGAGTAACATTTTAACTAACTATTGTTCCCTGAGCTAATTAAAATGTCCTAGTTTGGCACTGAACTTGAAAGAAGTGTACCAGACAATTTGCACCTGCCAAAAATCACTAGATATGGACAATAGACATGCACTGAAATGGTAGTTTGGCTTTAGATATTTTTCAAATAAGAGATTTCATTTAGACATGCATCAGATGGTGTTTTTCTTTAGACTTGCATTCAGTCGTCCGCATTAATCAATAACTTTGTCAGCCAGGTTGTAATCCCACTATTCAAATAGAATTTGAGTAATTTACTATTGCATTCATGCCACCAAATAGTAACATAAGATGCTAATTCATATAGGGTATCCATGGAAGTTTCATCAGCCATTGCACATAAGTGCAAAGTATAGCGTTTCAGTATCTGGTTTTATACCCTTTAGCCTAGGATTTTACCAAACTGATGCTAGGTGATGTCCCAGAGCTCATACCTTAATAGTAACATCCTCTGTTCCATCAGCAACTATAATTCTGACAGGAGGGACATCTTTATCAGAATTCATGTATTTTTCCTGTACAGCACGAAGGGAATTTTTCACCAGCTCAAACAGCATGAGATGAAGATGTGATGCGACGTATCTGCACATTGTAAAGTACAAGCAGTTAGTTAGTTAGCAGTGCAGTAATAAGGGGGGCCAGTTCCAAAATAAAGATTATGAAAAAACTGCTTCATGACAACACAAGCATACGCCAGTCTGAACAACAAGATAACAGCATAGAGGAGATGATGCTAACGCGTGATTTAATCAAGGACAAACCAAGGTAACTGGCAGAGTTTGATTCTGAAACTTACGGAAATGTAAAATTAGGATCTCCATAAATATTGATGTCCGGTGCTGACCCGTATTCCCTCAAACAAATGGAACGTGCATCCTCACTAGCAATTTGAGCTACCTGTATGGGGGACAATTTTGTATTAATGAGGCCTATGACGCCAGGCTCTGGCTCAGGATCATGCAAAGCCACGTGCTGCCCTGAAATTAAGGAAGTTGGTGTAACTCAGAACAACCATCGAACAATTAACATTTGAATTTTTTATCGATCATTTGATTCAGAACTTACACATCAAGTAAACAGTTTTTACCGTTTTTCATTTTCAATAATATCATTGGAGTAGTGCATTTAGTTGAAGTAGCACTTGAGCACAAGGAAATCAAGTAACCGCATATAATGCTACGAAAAAAAATTAGGTGTGCTACTGAACTAGATGTTAGAAAAGGCCAGATAACCAATAATTTGTTCGAAATGTCAAGCAAGATTGAGGATAGAATGACAAGAATTGAGACAGCAAAAGCTATCTTTTAGTACATCAATATAAAAAAATATAGCTCCAGAGAGAAGAGTAGTACCAAGCTCACAAACCTATCAGCATGCGAATACCAATCCTTGACATGTAAAACCGATCAAGGAACTCGTGGATCTCATCGAATCCTGGGGGAAGCTTCCTTGAGCTGAACTGCTCGTTTTTCAGCTGCTGCACTCCCAAAGCCATTGTCGGAACCACGTTATTGTGCCGCACTTTAATCATCTTAATCATCTGCGTGAAAGCAAGCTCGTCGTCCCGGTTCTTCACCTCTGGAAAATATCGGATGTCGCGGAAGGAGTCCATATACCAGTCCCTCACCTTCACAATTAATAGTGAACAGACCAACCATTAGTCTCCCAAAAATAAGCTCAAAATCTGCAGGAATTTAGAAGCCCAGCTGTGGTATCCAAGAATAGTTTCAGCTCTGAGATTTATTCAGTAAACTATATACTCTTCCATGGGTTCAGATTCTTCTAGTATAGATCGTGATAAGATCAAGGAGACAGCGCAACAAAACCTTTAAGCATACTCTAAGAACAAAAGTGAGTTAATCCCACCCCAACTCCTGTAGAAAAGTGTAAACAAGTTGGCAACCAGGAATCTCCAAACATTCCTCCTTATCATACAGTAAGTTTACACGCTGAATATAAATCAAAGTGGGAAAAAGAAGAATAAGAGTGAACAATACAACAGGTGGCCCCTCGAGACTTGTTAGAGTACGTAATGGGCTTGGGCTGGCGCTATAGCTCATTAGTCTTAGGGTTAATTAGAGATAAGGGTCGCTTTCTTAGGGGTCAAGTAAACCTCTCTATATAAGGAGAGGAGACGTATCAATCTAAGGAAGCAAGAATTAAGAAGGAAATCCCTTCCCTCTTGCCCGGCCGTGGGCAAAAGGCCCCCGGCCGGCCTTCTCGCGCCCTCGCAGCCCTCTCTCTCCCTCCCAAACTCTAGCATAGATCGTGATAAGATCAAGGAGACAGCGCAACAAAACCTTTAAGCATACTCTAAGAACAAAAGTGAGCTAATCCCACCCCAACTCCTGTAGAAAAGTGTAAACAAGTTGGCAACCAGGAATCTCCAAACATTCCTCCTTATCATACAGTAAGTTTACACGCTGAATATAAATCAAAGTGGGGAAAAAGAAGAATAAGAGTGAACAATACAACATGTGGCCCCTCGAGACTCGAGAGCACCAAGGTATAGTAGTATCACTTTTAATCAGTAGAGAATAAACATGTTAAATACTGAAACAGGGGTGTGTTCGAGAAACACTGACAAGTATCTTCTTCATATTCCATATTTCCATTTCCCGGCTCCCGACAAAAGTAAAAAACCAAATCCTTCGCCCGCTAGTCTATTTCAATATGATTCCGGCAAAACATAATAAGATATAAAAATGACCGAGATTATCCCCAAGAAAGCTGAGCGAAAAAAATCAGCAAAGGTACTAGCTAGCAGAACGAAACATGTCAAAATCCTCTAGGCGGGTAGAAGGATAAAACAAGTGGTGACACTAATTAGGACAGCGACCATCCGCAATTCCAACCGAGCATATGAATATGAAATCAAAATTAACCGGCGACGGAGACCTTGAGGATGGCGGGCTTGGCGGAGAGGCCGAAGGGGAGGGAGTCGAGCTCGAGCGCGCGCCGGGCGATGCGGATGGGGAGCTCCTTGTGCAGGAACTGCGCGGAGAGCAGCAGGTTGCGGTCCGTGGGGACGGACCCGAACTCCATCATGTACCGCAGGCTCACCCCGGTCTGCTTCATGCTCCCCCACCGCCCCACCTCCTCCGCCACCGCGCGCGCCACCGGCTCCGACGCCATCGTCCGCCCGCCGCCGCCGCGCGCCGAGAACCGCCGTGCAGAATGGAGGATTGGAGCGCGAGGAGGCTAATTAAGGCGGCATCAGGAGAGGAGGAAGCCTTGCGTTGTGTGGCCAAGGCGATGGGCGTTTGTTTGTGCGGGCGCGCCTTATAAACGAGGAAGGGGATCTTCAGTGGGCCCAGGGTGTCAGCGAGGGTAAAGAAACGGTATCTGCAGGCGGGCCCGGGTGTCAAATGAGCTGGTCCAATCGCGTGTGAGCTTATCCATGGTGATTTGGGAATAGATTCGAGTAGAATCCGACCAGCTTTTCTGAAGGAAAAAAATCAAAATGCTCTCCAAATACAAATTAATCTAAACTCTCCAAAAATATTTTATTTATATTCCCTCCATTTCTAAAAAAAATGTTCTAGTCACGGATGCATCTACATACTAAAAATATATCTAGATACAACAGTATTTAGACAAATTTGAGCAACTTATTTATACTCCCTCGCTACAAAAACTGCTCAATGTTTTCTAGATACGGATGTATCTCACACTAAAAATATGTCTACATATAACCATATATAGACAAATATAACCAGCTTATTTTACGATGGGGGTGGGGGGGGGGGGGGGGGGGGGTAGAAAAAAGTTTCTATGGAACTAACAGAATTTCTCGGTGCTTATTTGATTAGACTATGCATGAAAAATACTTAACATCCACTAGGGAGGAGAATAGCTTTCCCCGCACAAAAAAGAAAGAAAGAAAACTGAGAGTAGCCTTAGAGGGCGCCTTCATTTTCATCAAGGACGACCACGACGACTCGGGGAATAATTATTGGCAAAGGGGCTCTACCAAGGAGTAAAGGGGTGTGCTGAATGATTCATCCTTGTTAACAAGTGGCTAATATTCATGGCTAGATTGGCACCACAAGGTCACTCACGGCCCGCTAGGAACAAACCATAGAAAAGGACCCAAAGCTAGCTTTCGTATCATGGTTCCGCTTTGAAGATGTCACGTGATTCTCCACAGTGCGAGTTGACAAGTACTTCTCCAATAAAAATATAATGGTTATGTTTGGAATAAAGTTGACATTTTGGTGAGAATCTCTGGTAAAGAAAAATGACGTGAAGAGCGAGTTCCAGCCATACAGCACGGCAGCCAGGCCACACGTTTCATCCATGGTGGTGGGTAAAGCTCCAAGGATGGAGGGGCAAAGTATGAACCATGTACCCGATGACGGGAACATGCATCCTGATCTAAACTTGATGGATAAAGCCTAGAATTTTCTTTTTCTTTTTCTTTGGAAAGCGTGTCGTTGATGCTCGATCCTCGCTATTTTTAGGTTCTGCCTTTACTTTTGTTTTGTCGAAATGAAATAAAAACATCTTTTGATTGTAGGATTGTATAGAAATTCCGCATGATTCCCTACTTCATGACCATAATTTGGACGGCGCACCTCAATCGTATTTCTTCCCCTTATTCTTGATATACTTGCATCGATTTTGGAATTATATCACCTTCACATACGTTGAATGTTCCCCATCAGAAAATATGAAGGCCACAAGGCTTGGACTCACTCCGGCTCATCCGCGCCTTGTCACAGAACCTTTCTTCACGCCTCCTCCACTCTTCCTTTGTCCTAATTCAAAAAAGAAAGAACAAGACCAACGAGGGGAGGAACTAGTGGCATTTAATTAAGAAAAATGGTGCAACATCATTTAATAGAAATTGCAAGCAAGAGAACTCAAACTCACATGGGTGAAAAGACATCAGCCTCTCTCCACCGCAAGGTTATGCCTTAGTCTTCTCTGTTATTCTAATTCTTTGTGCACTTTGAGGGAGTCTAATAGTCCTGATCCTCGAGGTTGTTGGTATCATCAAGACATAATATTTTTATTTTGCATGTGCAATTGCAATTGTCCTTGTCTCGTTTAGAAAGAATTAGTAGCATGTGTTTGTCTTGTATTTTTCGGAAAGCTATATAACCATGTATGAACCGTTGAACTGCATACAAGGACAAAATCATCGGCATCCAATTATAAATACACGCCGACACTCAGGTTTAGGAGTACCTGATAAAGGTCCAAATTAAATATGTATTTCCATGCCTCTAAAAATTCTAAATAAAAATTTTGTACATAGAGGATGTATATATGTTACATACATTACATGCCCAAATGCAAAAATATGTAGCTTAGCTAAAAATGACAAGTTTTGAATGAACGGTCTGAAGGAAACTCTCCCTCCCGACCTTCGTGCAACTTAGAGATCAGTACACTATGTAACTTAATACCATACTAAGTAATATCGGGTTCAGGAATACCCATGTCCAAATAAGAAATGCATACAATCAATTTCGGTTTACGTTTAAGCACACAAGTATCACACGCATGAGGTTAACACAATAACACTTAGAAGTCGTTTGGAAGCCAGGCTTTCATTTCGTTTGTAACATTTTGAAATGAATACATGTATTCATTTTATTTACATTGTAATTCCATAAATGGATACTTGTTTGGTTGCCATAGGAATTGCAAATGACAGCAGAATTCAATATTGAATTTGTAAATGGTTTTCATAGAGAAACGTAAATGACAGGTCTCAGCTTGGAATTGTGTTTACTCATGACGTCATTTTACTGGATCTCCTAAATAAAATGACGGTCCAATTATGTGGCAACCAAACAGCGCACCTATGGAATTCCAAAATGAATTCCAGGATTCCAGACCCAAATGATGGATACCAAACGACTTCTTAACTGCCGACGTACAAGTATAAGTGTAATGTTTATTCTCCATCAGTTCGAAGCTCTTGGCTTCGTGCAACTCAATACTAGTAATAGTATACTGCATAAGCGCAACAGTTTTATAGTGTTGGGCATACGGATTGTGTATGGTTTATTAGAATGGAAAGGTGCAAATTTATCAATTTCGTGTCATTTCGAACCCTTGCTTTCGAAGGAAGTACGATGTGATCACTGATCACCATTCAAGCTAGTTCCGCTGAGCTAAGTACAAGAAGCTCGCTGCAATTGGTCGCCGTCACCATTCAAGCTAGTTCCGGTAAGCGTAGCTTTCACCTGCAATTGCCAATTGAGCAATTACTTTTTGGGCAAGAATATATTATAGGCGGCCCCGGTCGGTCCTGCTACGACGTGTGAACGTATCCTTGAAGCTAGTACTAGCCGTCTAGCCGTGGGGGCAGGTTTACGTACGTTGGTAAGCCGAGGCCTACATGGACATATGTATCCATCTTTTTTTTTTGAACAGGATATGTATCCATTTTGTTTGGATCCTGGGCTACACATAGTCCTTCTGCTATGCCGTGAGGGAATATCTAGCGGTTCTAAGTATTTCGGTTACTAAAAATGGTTGTTTGGGTCTATATATATCCCAATTTCTAATTAGTGCCTGGGCACGCGGTAGTCTTAGGCGGTGCCCCCACCTCGTGGCCGTCAGATCGCACAAGCCTCCAAAAAACGATACGTATGAGTGGTTTCCCCTTTCATCGGCCTCAGGTCAAACCCAAATCCTCTGTTTTTTTTTTTTGAAACTTTAAAGCACTATATTACGCAAACAGCAGGCCGCCTCATTAAAAACCTTCCAGCCCCCTTCGGTACCCTGGAAGGAAAAGAGTGCGTCTGGAACCTGCTGCCGCCAAATCACATGATTACATCGTTTAGGAGTTTCTCTATAATAAATCTAGGGGGCTCATCGACCCAAGTACAAGATAATTTAGAAGAATAAGAGTCCCTAGCTAGTTCATGAGCAACTTGATTGGCTTCCCTCCCAATATGCATAAAAGAAACAGCGCCGATAGTAGTCACTTTGTCCACACATTCTGCAAACACAGCAGCCGCCTCACACCACCAAGTCTCAGAATCATTCATAGCTACGATCACTTCCAGGGAATCCGATTCCGCAATAATATTATTGCACCCCATACGACAAGCCAGGTCAAGACCCTCCTTCATAGCATAAGCCTCAGCCATTGTTGCCGAATTCACATTTTCGATATAAGAGGATGATGCTGCAATGCATTCTCCCCTATAATCCCGAAGAATAGCACCCATTGATCCGGCTTTAGCATCTTCATGGAAGGAGGCATCAACATTAAGCTTCACATGTCGAACCTCAGGTCTGACCCACTTAACATTTGTGAACTTCTTTTTCCCATATACATTACCAGAGTTTGTCACTATAGAAAGGATGGAGAACTTGCATCTATTTGGTGGTGGAGTCGGCTCATCATGAGTTCTCCGCCGACGTAGCCACCACAAATACCAACATGTCGTCGCCACAACCTCCTTCAGTTGAATCTCTGTAAATCCTTCAAATTCATTTTCTGTTCTACACATGAGATGCTCCAAAATTTCCGAGCCATCTCTGTCCACAGACATAGAATCTTGAATAACATTATGTAACTCCAACGCCTCCCAAATCTGGATTGACGCCGGACATTTGAAAAGGAGATGCCGCACATCTTCAGCCTCCAAGTGACATATCGGGCACTCACCACTAGTCCCAACATGACGGTTTGTTAAAATACTCTTCAGAGGAATGATGCCATGTAAACTCCTCCAAACAAAAATTTTAATTTTACTTGGTAGCTTCAAACTCCAAATGTTTTTCCATACCGGGTTTAAAGAGGAAGAGCCCGGTAGAGCAAGCTGATGTGCTCTAGGCCCAAATTGGTGCTTCCATTGTAAGTAATAGGCTGATTGCACCGTAAAACGTCCATGGGAGTTTGCATTCCAAGCAATAAAATCATCGAAACCATGTACATTTAAAGGAATTCGAGCGATTCGTCCAGCATCAACTTCATTAAAAAGCTCCCCTAGCAATTGTTCATCCCATCTACCAGTAACCGGGGAAATAAGCTCACTCACCTTTGTGTAGACTGCTCCAGCTCTAGGAGAGACAATTTTCCTATCCGGGCTCGAGGGGATCCACGGATCATTCCAGATGTTAATTGCCTCACCAGTCCCAACACGCCATATGTATCCTCTTTTGAAAGTTGGCAAGGCCGCAAGAATACTGCGCCAAGTATAAGAAGCCCCTGCCTTTGGTCCTGCTTTCAGAATATCTCCATCTGGGAAATACTTTGCTCTCAGTACCCTTGCACATAGTGATTCTGGGTATGAGATCAGCCTCCAAATTTGTTTGGCGAGCATTGCAAGATTAAAGGAGTGAAAGTCTCTAAAGCCCATGCCGCCCTCCTTCTTTGGATAACAAAGTTTCCACCAGGCAAACCAGTGCATATGATTACTATTTTCATCATCTCCCCACCAGAAACTAGAGATAGCATCCATCATTCGTTTGCAGACACCTTTCGGAATTTCAAAGACAGACATAGCATAAACTGAAATAGCTTGGGCCACTGATTTCAACAAAATTTCCTTTCCACCCATAGACAGCAATTTTTCTTTCCATCCATTAATACGTTCTATAATCCTCTCCACTAGGTGGAGGAAACAATCACTTTTATCAGCACCAACAAGAGCTGGTAGCCCCAAATACTTATCAGAAATCGCCTCAGTATCAATATGTAGAGCAACACACATCTCTGCCCTAACCAACACATTGGTATTCGGAGAGAAAAAAATACTTGACTTGGCCACACTCACCAATTGTCCAGAATTAGCACAGTAGGTATCAAGAACATATTGCAGGGAAGTTGCATTATTCATATCTGCCTTCATAAGAATAAGAGAATCATCAGCAAAAAGTAAATGTGAGACTGATGGTGCATTCCTGCACACCCTTACCCCATCGATGCCACCAACTTCTTCTTCATGCAATAAGAGACTAGATAATCCTTCCGCACATAACAGGAACAAATAAGGAGATAGTGGATCCCCTTGTCTTAGCCCCCTGGTAGGGACAAACATCTCCGTTTCCTCCGAATTAAACCTGACTTGGTATCTCACAGAGGACACACAAGCCATCATCAGTCCAATCCATCTCTCAGCGAACCCCATTCTTCTCATCATATTTTCCAAAAAAACCCACTCTACACGGTCATACGCCTTGTGCATATCCAGTTTTACTGCACAAGTACCATTGGAACCACTTCTCTTATTTTTAATAGCATGAACACACTCATAGGCCACCAGCACATTATCAGTTATCAAACGACCAGGAACAAATGCACTCTGGGTTGGCGAGATTACCTCCGGAAGAATTCCTTTAAGCCTACTAGCAAATAATCGGCGCGGCGGCACGCCGCTCCAGTGTGATGAAAAAGTATGTGAAATATTAGTAACATGAATACACCATTTAGATTGTACCATGTATGTCGCAAAAGAACTGTAATATATAATGAACTGGATCAACTAAAATAGGTAGGCTAGTCGTGTACTATGAGGGGAATCCACGGTGGGATAAGAGAATATGGTACGCACAAGTATGCTTAAGCATGGTAAGAGCATGGTAAGACCATGATACTGAGAATGTTTGGAGATCTTATGACAGGAACGGAACATATTGAACCGCCGATTCTCGAGAGCAAGACAAGTGCGCAGGAACCACAACATAAGACATAATAGACTAATACCCTAGGGGGGGCGGGGAGTGCAGTCCTTTTCGCTTCTGGCGCTATCACCGGGCGCTGTCCATGTATTTGTCTAGGGAATTGATGGATGAAATGTATGCTCCTTCCACTGTCGAGGGCTCTCTTTGTTCGTCACGGGAGCTCCCAACATAGACCAGTTATGAACTTCTTCTTTGAACTAAGAGCAGCGGAAAACCAAAATATTATACCCAGAGAGCTTCAAAAAAAAATTATACCCAGAGGGAGATGATTATATTCAATATGTGCTATGCATACATTAGTTTATCTGAAGAGCACACCATCATACATTGAACTATATTACTTGATGGTGAACAGCATTGCAGTACCTTCCATCGATAGGATCAATAATACATGGGTACTTTACATTAATTTTGGTTGATATTATCGTCATATACTTTCCCCCAAAATGCAACATAAAAGATCAGTTTTGAAATTTCAGATACATACTGGACTCTCTACCGAGACATTATTTCACCATAGCAGCTGGATCTCCATATCTCTTGCAAATAATAAATGTTCAGTCATTCAACACTGCTAGACCATCATGAAACTTTGAGATCATCGCAGCCTGCTTCCAATGAAAATATGGAACGGTGTGAAAAGAGAATAAGATGCTAGGATGTGCTAACTCTGAATCCTTTCGTGGTGCCAGACGGCCAGACTAAATAAAAGAGGAGGTTAAAACTGATGGTATAGCAAAGCAGTAGAAAAGGAAGAGTAGTTTTTTTTTTACAGTGAAACAGCGGGAGAGGCTCCTACTGTAGTGTGTATATGTATATATATTAGTGGAGAAAGATATTTACATCGTTGGGTATAACACCCTCTGGAATCCCAGGATTACAAAGTTTATATGCTACCGACAACAGAAAGTGTAAAAAAGTGGAGCCTTGAGAAACTTTGTATGTAAGGTGCAGATCAGCTGCCACTCTAGCTCCCAAACAGCCCCGGTAGGCCTTACACCCTTTAAGATATAATTACTCCTTTCTTTCTAGATACCACAGGCTGCAATTATAAAATTTTCGAACAAAAGAATTATTTGATTCAGTAATAGCCTCAAATCAGTTGACCTGAAGATTCAGTAATAGCCTCAAATCAGTTTATATGCAGTATGTTACAGCACTAAGTAGCAAAGGAGCAATGAAGAATAGGCGTTCCAGTGTTTCCTCTTCACCAGAATTGCACAATGGGCATGAAAAATTATTTTCGAAGTTACAGTGCCTCCTTTTAAGCATGTTTCTGGTGTTTAATCTATCAGAGAATAATAACCATGCAAATACGTTAAGTTTATGCCATAAATTAGACTTCCACATCCATATAAAAGGGTTGGGTCAGTATTTCTGAAGTAATATACTTATAATGTTTTCTAAAAGAATAGTTACCACCCAAAATATAATTCCATTCATCAACATCAGAGTAGATTAAATTATAGTTTGGTTCCGTATGTTTAGGATTCACGCATAGCTTTTCCAATCTGTTATTACAAAATGGCATTAATATCTGAGTACAAAGCTAACTCAGGTGAAGGAAAATTAGAACCAAGTATCCTATATGACTAAGGTCTTAGCAATATGTTGGACAAAACTTTTGCATAACTTTGTAAGTAGGAAAGAAAACTCACATAATTAAATGTGCTTCATAGAAACATGCTTCGTTCATATGGTATTCCAATGAACTCATATGGATAGTCTGCTAGTTTAGGAGTCATTCTATGAAAAAAAACTATCATGTAGAGATGAAAATATTTGACAATATAAAAAGAGGTGAGGAAAATTTGTCACACTTCTCATGGTAAGACACAGGTCCTAGATTCAGTGTATCAACAAAAACACTTCCTCTACATACAAATTCAACCTAAATTTTATTTATAAAGAAATAGGGAATCACAATAGAAAAATATAAGACGATTATGCAGTGACGAAGCGTGTACACTAAGCATTTCACTAAAAAATGTAGAAACAAACCATATACTGTATGAACGAAAGAACATCTAGTGTACCCCATGTATTTCTTTTAAGCCCACCAGCAGAAATAGAAGTATTTTTGGAGAGCATGTCTTCTCTACTAACTTACCCACATAATTTTAAGCACCATCTAGATATATGTGTGCATCAAATCAGGGCGCGTAGAGTTCTTGCTCATGCAGAAATATAACTCTGGCATGATTGTATCTCTAGTTCAGCTATTGCATGTAGATAATGGGCATCATAAATCAACATGAGGTGTGTACTCCTTGTTTGAACTATCTCTTTTCACCCTAGATCAATTTCAGTTTAGCCCAAAAAAATCCTAATAGGTCGTTTGCTATGAATAATGTAGTACGTCAATATAACAGGTGACACGTACATCTGATCTCAAAGAAAAAAACAAAAGAGAAGAGACCTTGCAGAGCAAAGCAATATTTTGATAGCACGTATGTACGATCTGTAGAAAGCTACAAAAATATGAAGCCTAAACATATCAGTGGAGCAGGGGGCAACTAAAACCAAGAACGTAACATGTGTACAGCTAACCTAATATATAATTCGTAATCAAAATGCATAAAAAAGGCAAAAGAAAGGTTCTTTCATGATCTATTTCAACTGATCATGGTAGAGCTAAAACTGATCCGACCAAATCCTTTATAACCGGCAAATAAATATAGGTCTAACACTGATATTGCTTATAATTATTATCTATGAAGACATTTAGCAAATCAAAATTGATTTATACATGTTAAATCAATAACGATAATACATACTTTCAAACTACACTATTCTTAAAACTTCATTACCCATAGCAATATCCTATAGCATGTAGAGCTGAAATGAATGGTACAAAGAGATGCTGTGTCTCCTCCAGATGCTCTCTCACCTGGATCTTAACATGCAAAACTATTGAAGATACATTCCCATCTCATGTTAAGTCTAGAATAACTATTTTTCAACAAGCATTAGTTTCCGACACCACATACGAATTAAACATGCTTCATCAACTGTCTAGAGAATCTTATAAACTGAATTTTAGTGCAAGATACAATCCCGTACGTCCTTAACTATGAAAAGGTCTATCTTCTGCTTATAAATGCATTATCTCTAGAATAACACATGTCTTGACATGGAAAGATTAGTTGATGAACTCTCTAGTATATCTTAGCCGAAAAGAACAACGCATATGCAGTTGAGTGTATATAGTTACCCTGTGAAGATAAAGCATTAAAAAGAACTTCCTCTGAGAACAACTAATGTTCAATGTCGGTATGTAGTTGTTAGAACATGAATTAGATGCTATCTCGCTGAAACAGAAAATGAAAGAACTTCAAACTATGGCGGCCTAATATGTAGTTGACCCGACATAATATTAAAGATGCATAAGCTGATACCAGCTCTCTTCACTCCGATATCAAACATGACCAATTGAATAATCTAGATCTAATTCCATTCAGAAAGCATGAACATATCCTCAAATACAGAATCAACAAAAAGAAAGGAGCCAAGGTATAAGCCCAGAAAGACTTTGGTACCATCTAAATCTTGACCCTAATTGACCATTTCAGATACATGGTACATGATATATAGAAGAGCATGACTGGGAGCTTGCCATGCATTTGCGCTTTTCTGTGATAATAGAGAATTAATCACTAAATGGGTGGATTGTGCAACTAAAATATCCATCTGTCAACCACTGCAGCTTAATAACCGGCAATGGCTAAAAATCATTGAAGATTCCAACAAAACTAACATATTCATCCATTAATACCAAAATGCATAGCACATTTGGATTCAGAAGCAAATTTAAATGCACAACAAAATATATAGCTAGTGCATTAAAATAACACCCCAGAGAGATATTTTGCTGTACAATTTAATCTTGGATTCGAAGAAAGGGCTAAATTCTTGCTGAATAGTACAACAGTACCGAAAATACAGATTAAAGATGGAAATACAAATATTGGGGAATTCATCAAATATATGGATTGCTTATCCGAATCAATTTAGATACAAAAATTTCAGAAGCAGAAAACAAAATTCTTTCTTGTATAAAAGTAGAATCGGTTATGAGTTATGACACATAGTACAAGTGATTATTGATAAAGTACGATGCATAGGATCAAAAGTTTCTTTATAAAGATGTCTGCAAGCTCATCATATTGACGATCATATGAACATATAAAAAAACACTCACCTCTTTTACAGTGTCTTTGATAGGGAGACCAAGAACTGCTACTCCATGAGCTGTAGCATTTCTAAGATCTAGTCCGTAAAATCATATCAATATTGAAGGCAGCCAAAATATGTCCAGTCCAACGTCCACTGGTTTGTAGCATATGTATCAAATGGAAACCGTCCAGCATAGAATCTTTTCATGATTCCTCAAACACTAATAATTTACTTGCATATGGCATAGTTCATAATTCAGACAAAAGGACCAAATGAATACACTGCAGAATCAACACGGAAGCAAATTGATAAGAAAGTACAGAGGGTTAATGGAAGAGGAAACAGAATTATGGCTACTGCCAACATGAATCTATGTTCAGGGAGATGCACTACTGTTTAAGATAACACACCCTCATTGTCATTTTGACATACACTTGGTGAAGATCATGCCATTATACATCAGTAACATTGCTGAAAACTATTTGCTAGCGAAAAATCATGAACGCATCAGATCAACACTTGAATCAGACAAAAAATATTTGTGGTTGATGTTGCATGCTTGCATGTTCATGGAAACACCCTTAGTGGACTGAAGGTACTAAATACTCCTAGTTCATCTAGGCAGATCATTAAGTATTGCTTTACATGAATGTCATGCATAAAAACAATACCCCAACTGCAGGAAGGAATCAATATACTTCTCAATTCACATATAGTGGAGCTGAATAAAGAAAAGGTCCATAAAGGCCAAACATTTTCATAATCACAGTTCACCAAAATTATACCAGAGAGTAAAAATATCACTTATCAGTTGGTAGCTTTGAAATCTGATATAATCTGGAAACCTAACATGATTGGATAAAACCAGGTGAACAGATTTCACTTTATTGCTGATAAAGTATCTACTTTAGCGTCCTCCCGTCATACAATTTCTTCTATCATGAGCCTTCTTGATGCTAATAAAACAAAGCTGATTAAATACGATTGTTGTCACGTGCAACAGCGTCATTTTTTCATAGATAGTAATTCTCACATTATAGAAAAATTGAATCATTAAGCACATGAGGGGTCACTCTGTGGCACATAATTCAGAACTAAATGACCCACAAAATTATCCATAGCAGAGTACTAAGCATCAGCGCCAAGTTCTAAATAGTTGCAAGGCTGTGACATTGGCCATGATAAAAATACTATGCAAAGCTTGTCGTTTCTGGCCTCATCCTCGAGCTAAGAGCAAGGAGAAATTGTAATACCTTCAAAGAAACGCCTTGAAACTGAAAGAATCTATGGGTCAACCGTGCTGCACTAATGTCAGTACCTTAAGCAAATGGACGTTAATTTTGAATGTTCAGTTCCTGGCAAAGCAACAGAAAATATCAACCATCAATCATCATCGAAATTAACCATTACAATTCTATAGTATGTGCTGAATAGTGCAGTGAGCAAAATCTAGAGGAATAAACCCACTGTATATATTGCCAAGCATTTGTTGCAAATCACCTAAATAGTGCAGTGAGAAAAAAAAACATATGGAGAAAAATCTAAGACACCGTACCTTGAACACCCAGTTCAGTCTTGAGGCCTAAATCTGCAATGCAAAATGCCAACCGTTGTCATCAAGAAAAATCACAGTTTAAGATGACACGGATGAATCATTCCAGTGTGTCCATGGTTGACTATACAATGAGCTCCAATATGTAATTGCGGATTTTCACAACGAAAAAAAATTCAGAGCATCAGACCACTCCCAACTGCCATAATTCTGTTGGATAAATTCAGAGCATCAGACCACTCCCAACAGCCAAAAAAATTCAGGGAGATGTACAGAAGATATCAAGGGTAGCAAGAAGATATCCCAGATGCACTGCATGCTAAGCATATGGATTGTCAGTTGGATAAATTGCTTTGGCCCACACAGACCAAGTGAGAAATCTGAAAATACACTGGTTGATTTCTTGTAGACATACCAACAAACACTTGTAGGCACCAAAATCACAGAGTAGAGCACATAATCATCAGAAAATTCTTGGATAAATTGCTTTAGCCCACACAGACCAAGTGAGAAATCTGAAAATACACTGATTGAGTTCTTGTAGACATACCAACAAACACTTGTAGGCACCAAAATCACGAGTAGAGCACTTTCATCAGAGAATTCCCATCGGCACCTACCTCCTTCCCGCTTCCGGTCCTGAGCTGACAGGGAGGAACTGAGGCAGGAGCTCCCACAACAGCCAGGGGGAGGGCGCCCATGCCGGTGAGAGGAGGAGGCTTGTACGCCACCCCCACTCCAGTCCGTCCGCTCTGCCGGCGACCACCCACACGTCCTCCACTTGAGAGAGGATGGCCGCATAGGTCAATAAGAAGAGGAGGGCGCCGGGCCCTCATTCCTCAACCACGCCGCCAGCCACCTCGAGAGATCTTTATCCACGCCATCAGCCGTCTCGGGAGAGAGAGAGGAGGGCGCAGCAAGGTGATAGCTGCGCAGACGGCAGCACGACAGCAGAGAGGGAGAGAATTGGGCTCTGGCCCTAGCGGCACATCTTGATGATTTGATGGTACCGCCATGGCGACAACGACGGCAGGGAGCAACTTATACAGGGAAGGGGGAGACGGCCAGCTGAGAGAGGAGGCCCTCGTTTTGGAAAGAAGAGGCGACGTGCGACCTGCTGACTTCCGCGGCAGCCGCCGCTGGACGCATCCGCCCCAGCCCATGCCCATCCCAAAAGCAGCTTGCCCCGTCCAAATTTCGGCCGACCTCGACAGCGGCGCCGTTCCTCTACATCGTCGCCCAAGAAGCGCCACGAGGTGGTCAAGACGGGCTGCCATGAGGTGGTTGTCCGGGTCGAGGTAGATGGCGGAGAGCACCATGGCGAGTTGCCGACCGAAAAAAGAGCAAGTGAGAGAGATGGTGGGCAAATTGATTGGCCAGCTCGGGAGCCGACGCGCCATTAAGCGGCGTGGCACCGCTTTGACTACTATGCAAAGCTACGGGCACACATGGAGGGGAAAAACTGCAGACCACCAAAGTATGTAGCCTATCTCAGCCTTCCAAAAAAAATCCTACGGAGCACCAAAGTACACACAGAAAAATCCCTTGGGTAATCAAACTATCTAAGCACTTACGTGTCAACAGCACAGTAATTCAGAAATAGGCTCAAAATTATGAGAAAAAAGAAGTGTGTTGCCCTTTAATATAGTAGTTATGAGCAAGGATCTTCGAAATAATTTTGTAAATAACGTTACATAAACTGATAGGACGGAATTGGGAGATATTTTCTGGATCGTCAATCTTTGGGATAAGAACCACTGTAGTATCATTCCATCCCTCCGGGATGACTCCAGAATTCAGCGCCTGTAGGACTTCCGTTGTTATTTCAGTACCACAAATATCCCAGAATTTTTTATAAAAGACAGCATGAAGTCCATCCGGTCCAGGAGCTTTCAGGTCTCCGATACTAAAAATTGCTTTCTTCACATCATCTTCAACAAAAGGAGCCAACAGAACCTCATTCATATCTGCATCCACTCTCGGCAAAACCTTCTCCATCATATCCGGGTCTATATGATTAATCTCAGAAGAAAACAAATTGGAGAAATAATCAAGAATAAGGGGCTTAAGAGAGTCAGTACCATCAACCCATTCATTGTTTTCGTTTTTCAGCCTGGAGATGAAGTTCTTTTTGCGTCTGGCCGAAGCATAATTATGGAAAAAAGTGGTATTTCGATCCCCCTGATGCAACCAATTTGACCTCGATTCGCTGCGCCCAATATACTTCATCCTGTTCTAAAAGGAGCTCAATAATATTAGCCATTTCCTTAGCTTTTGCTTCATTCTCATCTGATAATGGGCCATTCATAGCTTTTTCCAATTCGCGCTGAGCTTTGCGTAGCCGTCTTTTCGGCTTCCTGAGAATTTGGCTATCCCATGCATGCAAGGCCGAATGCATACGGCCCAGTCGGCCCATCACACCGTCATCTACCGACGCTGCTGTGTCCCATGCGCGTCTCACTTCCTCTCTAAACTCACTTTCCATCAACCACTTTGCCTCAAACCGTTGGGGTCCCGATTTAGGATGAACCTGCACATTCTGAAAATCAGTGTCAAGAAGAATTGGTCTATGATCAGATTTAATATATCCTAGATGCTGCACAACTGCTCCAGGGTGCATGGCAGTCCAGCTTCCATTTGATACAACTCTGTCCAACCGTTCACGAATTTTCCCTCTCTTCCAAGTAAAACTGTCACCCGAAAACCCCATATCTTCAAGAGAACAATCCACCAGACAATCTCTAAAAGCCTGCATACACCTCTGCGGTCTGGGGTTACCTCCCTCCTTCTCATGAGAATACAAAAGTCCGTTGAAATCTCCTAAAATGACCCAGGGAAGCTGAGAGTTATTTTTGAGTTCCCTAATCTTATCCCAAGTTTTGTATTTGTGCTCCCAACGAGACTCCCCATAGATGCCAGTTAACCTCCAGACTTTATCATCTCTCTCGATAATCTTCACATCTATATACATGGGTGCCGAGAAGATCAACTCCACTTTTATATCTTTCTTATACAGCATTAGTAAACCACCACTCCTGCCATCACTCGGATTACAGATTTTAGAATCCATCTTCAATCTTTTCCTTAAACATTCAGCTGGGTAAACATCCAGATGTGTCTCCGACAAAAACATCACATCCGGGCAACATCGCTTGTGAAGGTCCACAAGCGTACGAACTGTCGGGTCGTTGCCAAGACCTTGACAGTTCAGGCCTAATATCCTCATTGCGACCGGACAGAGCCCTCACGGGACTCCGCCGATCCTAGTGAAGGGGAGTTAGCTCCATCCTTCTTTGTGCGTTTCGATCTGTCCTTCTCTACCTCTCCCTTTGGAAGATCAACATCGTTATTTCCGTCCTTAACCAACATCGCAGTACCACTTGGAATATCAATATCAGGCAGAATACCCTTTTCAGTATCATGTAATTCTCCCATCTCAAGTGATCTCTTAGCAGCTGGGTTATTCAAATCCTTTTTATCTAGATCCATATCCTTCACTTTACCCGGGCTAGAAGCCGTATCCTCCAAATCAGCCTCCGGATTAGCAGCCGTGGCTCCCAAAGCATTGTGTCGCCAAGGAACCAGAGCTTGACCACGTCCCCCTGGGTCACGCCCTCCCCTGGCTGCAAACCCTCCTCCAAACCTGCCCGGGCGGCCACCACCACGTCCTCCTCCACGAGAGTTGGAGAAACTACGCCCGTACCAGGTCTCCCAATCAGCTTTCAGAAAATCCCCCCACTTAAGATTGTCCTCATCATGCTCTCCAGTGCCACATTCCAAGTGGCTATGGCCAAACAGACCACATGCCCCACAAAATCGAGGAACCTTCTCATATTGTATTTTATAGAATTCACGTTGACCTTCTCGCACAATGGAAACAAATCTGGCCAGAACGTTCCTCACATCCAATCTTATTTTGACACGAACAAAATTGCTCATCCCTTGCACATCTGTTTCAATCTTGATCACCTTCCCAACTTTCTTTTCTGTGAGGTTCTTGATCAGAGCAACATTACGGTATCCAACCGGCAATTTATGAATTTGAAGCCATGTATCAAAACAATGGAGATCAATAGTATCAGGATCTACCAGACCATCATATTCCTCTATACAGACAATATTCTGGCGAAACAGCCACGGCCCGCCTTCAGTTACCTTCAACCAATCCCCCAGACAAAAACACTGCACCGTGAACAGATTCCCTTCAAGATGGTTGAATTCTATCCTCTGAGCTGGGGACCATGCGTTTAGCATATGTTGTTCAAAAGTTATAGGACTGAAGTTGTTCGTTGTGTGTATCCTCGCTAGAGCCATCCACTTGATCCCCTGCTTTGGAGCAGACTCCTCCTCTTCAAAAATCAGATCATCCAGCTCATCATCTTCAATACCTAACCGGGTCAGCATATCCCCAATCGCTTCTTCTTTCTTTCCTCCAGATCCGCTAGCCTGATTGTTTGATTTCGCTGTACTGCCCATCTTTCCTTGGACGGAAAAGATCTTCCTGGCCAGAACCCTAGCCGCCCTGGGAAACCTTGCTACCGTCGGGAGTGAGAGGAAACCAAGCTGTGGCGGCCACCGTGGGATGCAGGGGCGCTTCAGTCGTACGAGGCTGAGAAACGAACCCTCGTCGGAAAAAAATTCCGTGCCGAGGTCAGAAACCCTAGATCGCCTTGAGAGCGTCTAGTCGTGTCTATTTACCATGTTTATAGTGCAACCATGTAGTGGGAATATCCTAGTGCAACCCAAAATCCTCTGTTCGTCCTTCCACCCGCTCATATATCTCCAGAAATCCGCCTTGCCGCCGGCGAGCGTGATGTCGAGAAGCTGTGGGGCGGTTCTCCCGTGGATGGGAGCGGGGGTGGAGCAGACTTGCCACGGCGACCTGCCGGTGATACGTCTCCGACGTATCGATAATTTCTTATGTTCCATGCCACATTATTGATGTTATCTACATGTTTTATGCACACTTTATGTCATATTCGTGCATTTTCTGGAACTAACCTATTAACAAGATCTTGCGGAAGTGCCGATTCTTTGTTCTGCTGTTTTTGGTTTCAGAAATCCTAGTAAGGAAATATTCTCGGAATTGGACGAAATCAAAGCCCAGGGGCCTATTTTCTCACGAAGCTTCCAGAAGTCCGAAGGAGAGACGAAGAGGGGCCACGGAGGGGCCACACTATAGGGCGGCGCGGCCCCCCCCCTTGGCCGCGCGGCCCTGTGGTGTGGGGCCCCCGTGCCGCCTCTTGACCTGCCCTTTCGCCTATAAAAAGTCTCCGTGACAAAACCCCCGCATCGAGAACCACGATACGGAAAACCTTCCAGAGACGCCGCCGCCGCCGATCCCATCTCGGGGGATCCAGGAGATCGCCTCCGGCACCCTGCCGGAGAGGGGAATCATCTCCCGGAGGACTCTACGCCGCCATGGTCGCCTCCGGTGTGATGTGTGAGTAGTCTACCCCTGGACTATGGGTCCATAGCAGTAGCTAGATGGTTGTCTTCTCCCCATTGTGCTATCATTGTCGGATCTTGTGAGCTGCCTAACATGATCAAGATCATCTATCTGTAATTCTATATGTTGCGTTTGTTGGGATCCGATGAATAGAGAATACTTGTTATGTTGATTATCAAAGCTATGCTTATGTGTTGTTTATGATCTTGCATGCTCTCCGTTATTAGTAGATGTTCTGGCCAAGTTGATGCTAGTAACTCCAAGAGGGAGTATTTATGCTCGATAGTGGGTTCATGCCTCTGTGAATCTGGAGGAGTGACAAGAACCACTAAGGTTATGGATGTGCTGTTGCCACTAGGGATAAAACATTAGTGCTATGTTCAAGGATGTAGTCACTAGTTACATTACGCGCAATACTTAATGCAATTGTCTGTTGTTAGCAACTTAATACTGGAGGGGGTTCGGATGATAACCTGAAGGTGGACTTTTTAGGCATAGATGCAGTTGGATGACGGTCTATGTACTTTGTCGTAATGCCCAATTAAATCTCACTATACTCATCATGATATGTATGTGCATGGTCATGCTCTCTTTATTTGTCAATTGCCCAACTGTAATTTGTTCACCCAACATGCTGTTCGTCTTATGGGAGAGACACCTCTAGTGAACTGTGGACCCCGGTCCAATTCTCTTTCTTGAAATACAATCTCTTGCAATCTTGTTCTACTGTTTTTCAGCAAACAATCATCTTCCACACAATACGGTTAATCCTTTGTTACAGCAAGCCGGTGAGATTGACAACCTCACTGTTTCGTTGGGGCAAAGTACTTTGGTTGTGTTGTGCAGGTTCCACGTTGGCGCCGGAATCTCTGGTGTTGCGCCGCACTACATCCCGCCGCCATCAACCTTCAACGTGCTTCTTGGCTCCTCCTGGTTCGATAAACCTTGGTTTCTTTCTGAGGGAAAACTTGCTGCTGTGCGCATCATACCTTCCTCTTGGGGTTCCCAACGAACGTGTGAGTTACACGCCATCAAGCATATTTTTACGGCGCCGTTGCCGGGAGATCAAGACACGCTGCAAGGGGAGTCTCCACTTCTCAATCTCTTTACTTTGTTTTTGTCTTGCTTAGTTTTATTTACTACTTTGTTTGCTGCACTAAATCAAAATACAAAAAAATTAGTTGCTAGTTTTACTTTACTTGCTATCTTGTTTGCTATATCAAAAACACAAAAAAATTAGTTTACTTGCATTTACTTTACTTATTTCATCATGTTTCCTTTTAATTTTACCACAAAAGATATACCGGTAGGACGTGGGTCTATAGTTGGGAGAAATAATATAGAAGAATTTTTCAATCATGTTAGTACTATTGAAAATTTTGAAGATAGACACTTGGTAGACCTTGCGCCTACTTATGAAATTGCTGCTGCGCATTTAGTTCGCTTTGTTGGAAACTAAATTTGTTAATCTTAATCCTATAATCCAACACATGTTTTTCACACTTGGTGATATGGAAGAGGGGGAAAAGAAAGATTTTGTATTAGAAACCCTTCTTAGAGAATTTGGTGGTCTAGCAAGAGAAGCTAGAAAGGTGTTTGCTAAATTTAATATGCTTGGTTCTCCTACTAATTTTGTTAGTCTCCTTGAAAGGATGGATATGGATAGAATAAGATACACTAATAATATTGATGATGGAGGGGAGATAAAAGCACCAATACCATGTAAGCTCCTGGCTATGAATGATGCATTAGAAAATAACTATGCTTGGCTAGTTCCTGAAAATTTGTTTGATGAGAGTAGCACGCCTAAGACTAATGAAAAGGGAGATGCTGAAACTTATGTATCCAATATACTATGCCTAGTTGAGAAAACTCCACACCCCGCTGAGAATGCATCACCCTTCGATAATACTTGATACACACTTTCTGCGCCTAGCTGAAAGGCGTTAAAGAAAAGCGCTTATGGGAGACAACCCATGTTTTTACCTACAGTACTTTGTTTTTATTTTGTGTCTTGGAAGTTGTTTACTACTGTAGCAACCTCTCCTTATCTTAGTTTTGTGTTTTGTTGTGCCAAGTTAAGCCGTTGATAGAAAAGTAAGTACTAGATTTGGATTACTGCACAGTTCCAGATTTCTTTGCTGTCACGAATCTGGGTCCACCTCCCTGTAGGTAACTCAGAAAATTAAGCCAATTTACGTGCATGATCCTCAGATATGTACGCAACTTTCATTCAATTTGAGCATTTTCATTTGAGCAAGTCTGGTGCCATTTAAAATTCGTCAATACGAACTGTTCTGTTTTGACAGATTCTGCCTTTTATTTCGCATTGCCTCTTTCGCTATGTTGGATGAATTTCTTTGATCCACTAATGTCCAGTAGCATTATGCAATGTCCAGAAGTGTTAAGAATGATTGTGTCACCTCTGAATATGTCAATTTATAATGTGCACTAACCCTCTAATGAGTTGTTTCGAGTTTGGTGTGGAGGAAGTTTTCAAGGATCAAGAGAGGAGTATGATGCAACATGATCAAGGAGAGTGAAAGCTCTAAGCTTGGGGATGCACCCGGTGGTTCACCCCTGCATATATCAAGAAGACTCAAGCGTCTAAGCTTGGGGATGCCTAAGGCATCCCCTTCTTCATCGACAACATTATCAGGTTCCTCCCCTGAAACTATATTTTTATTCCATCACATCTTATGTGCTTTTTCTTGGAGCGTCGGTTTGTTTTTTGTTTTGTTTGAATAAAATGGATCCTAGCATTCACTTTATGGGAGAGATACACGCTCCGCTGTAGCATATGGACAAGTATGTCCTTGGTTTCTACTCATAGTATTCATGGCGAAGTTTCTCCTTCGTTAAATTGTTATATGGTTGGAATTGGAAAATGATACATGTAGTAATTGCTATAAATGTCTTGGGTAATGTGATACTTGGCAATTGTTGTGCTCATGATTAAGCTCTTGCATCATATGCTTTGCACCCATTAATGAAGAAATACATAGAGCATGCTAAAATTTGGTTTGCATATTTGGTTTCTCTAAGGTCTAGATAATTTCTAGTATTGAGTTTGAACAACAAGGAAGACGGTGTAGAGTCTTATAATGTTTTCAATATGTCTTTTATGTGAGTTTTGCTGCACCGGTTCATCCTTGTGTTTGTTTCAAATAAGCCTTGCTAGCCTAAACCTTGTATCGAGAGGGAATACTTCTCATGCATCCAAAATACTTGAGCCAACCACTATGCCATTTGTGTCCACCATACCTACCTACTACATGGTATTTTCCGCCATTCCAAAGTAAATTGCTTGAGTGCTACCTTTAAAATTCCATCATTCACCTTTGCAATATATAGCTCATGGGACAAATAGCTTAAAAACTATTGTGGTATTGAATATGTAATTATGCACTTTATCTCTTATTAAGTTGCTTGTTGTGCGATAACCATGTTTACTGGGGACGCCATCAACTACTCTTTGTTGAATTTCATGTGAGTTGCTATGCATGTTCGTCTTGTCTGAAGTAAGAGAGATCTACCACCATAGGGTTAAGCATGCATATGTTAGAGAAGAACATTGGGCCGCTAACTAAAGCCATGTTCCATGGTGGAAGTTTCAGTTTTGGACAACAATCCTCAAATCTCAAATGAGAAAATTATTAATTGTTGTTATATGCTTATGCATAAAAGAGGAGTCCATTATCTGTTGTCTATGTTGTCCCGGTATGGATGTCTAAGTTGAAGAATAATCAATAGCGAGAAATCCAATGCGAGCTTTCTCCTTAGACCTTTGTACAAAGTGCATAGAGGTACCCCTTTGTGACACTTGGTAAAAACAATGCATTGTGATGATCCGGTAGTCCAAGCTAATTAGGACAAGGTGCGGGCACTATTAGTATACTATGCATGAGGCTTGCAACTTGTAAGATATAATTTACATGATACATATGCTTTATTACTACCGTTGATAAAATTGTTTCATGTTTTCAAAATCAAAGCTCTAGCACAAATATAGCAATCGATGCTTTTCCTCTATGGAGGACCATTCTTTTACTTTCAATGTTGAGTCAGTTCACCTATTTCTCTCCACCTCAAGAAGCAAACACTTGTGTGAACTGTGCATTGATTCCAACATACTTGCTTATTGCACTTATTATATTACTCTATGTTGACAATATCCATGAGATATACATGTTACAAGTTGAAAGCAACCGCTGAAACTTAATCTTCTTTTGTGTTGCTTCAATACCTTTACTTTGAATTATTGCTTTATGAGTTAACTCTTATGCAAGACTTATTGATGCTTGTCTTGAAGTGCTATTCATGAAAAGTCTTTGCTTTATGAATCACTTGTTTACTCATGTCATATACATTGTTTTGATCGCTGCATTCACTACATATGCTTTACAAATAGTATGATCAAGATTATGATGGCATGTCACTCCAGAAATTATCTGTGTTATCGTTTTACCTGCTCGGGACGAGCAGAAGTAAGCTTGGGGATGCTGATACGTCTCCGACGTATCGATAATTTCTTATGTTCCATGCCACATTATTGATGTTATCTACATGTTTTATGCACACTTTATGTCATATTCGTGCATTTTCTGGAACTAACCTATTAACAAGATGCCGAAGTGCCGATTCTTTGTTCTGCTGTTTTTGGTTTCAGAAATCCTAGTAAGGAAATATTCTCGGAATTGGACGAAATCAAAGCCCAGGGGCCTATTTTCTCACGAAGCTTCCAGAAGTCCGAAGGAGAGACGAAGAGGGGCCACGGAGGGGCCACACTATAGGGCGGCGCGGCCCCCCCCTTGGCCGCGCGGCCCTGTGGTGTGGGGCCCCCGTGCCGCCTCTTGACCTGCCCTTTCGCCTATAAAAAGTCTCCGTGACGAAAACCCCGATCGAGAACCACGATACGGAAAACCTTCCGGAGACGCCGCCGCCGCCGATCCCATCTCGGGATCCAGGAGATCGCCTCGTGCACCCTGCCGGAGAGGGGAATCATCTCCGGAGGACTCTACGCCGCCATGGTCGCCTCCGGTGTGATGTGTGAGTAGTCTACCCCTGGACTATGGGTCCATAGCAGTAGCTAGATGGTTGTCTTCTCCCCATTGTGCTATCATTGTCGGATCTTGTGAGCTGCCTAACATGATCAAGATCATCTATCCTGTAATTCTATATGTTGCGTTTGTTGGGATCCGATGAATAGAGAATACTTGTTATGTTGATTATCAAAGCTATGCTTATGTGTTGTTTATGATCTTGCATGCTCTCCGTTATTAGTAGATGCTCTGGCCAAGTTGATGCTAGTAACTCCAAGAGGGAGTATTTATGCTCGATAGTGGGTTCATGCCTCTGTGAATCTGGAGGAGTGACAAGAACCACTAAGATTATGGATGTGCTGTTGCCACTAGGGATAAAACATTAGTGCTATGTTCAAGGATGTAGTCACTAGTTACATTACGCGCAATACTTAATGCAATTGTCTGTTGTTAGCAACTTAATACTGGAGGGGGTTCGGATGATAACCTGAAGGTGGACTTTTTAGGCATAGATGCAGTTGGATGACGGTCTATGTACTTTGTCGTAATGCCCAATTAAATCTCACTATACTCATCATGATATGTATGTGCATGGTCATGCTCTCTTTATTTGTCAATTGCCCAACTGTAATTTGTTCACCCAACATGCTGTTCGTCTTATGGGAGAGACACCTCTAGTGAACTGTGGACCCCGGTCCAATTCTCTTTACTGAAATACAATCTCTTTGCACATCTTTGTTCTACTGTTTTCTGCAAACAATCATCTTCCACACAATACGGTTAATCCTTTGTTACAGCAAGCCGGTGAGATTGACAACCTCACTGTTTCGTTGGGGCAAAGTACTTTGGTTGTGTTGTGCAGGTTCCACGTTGGCGCCGGAATCTCTGGTGTTGCGCCGCACTACATCCCGCCGCCATCAACCTTCAACGTGCTTCTTGGCTCCTCCTGGTTCGATAAACCTTGGTTTCTTTCTGAGGGAAAACTTGCTGCTGTGCGCATCATACCTTCCTCTTGGGGTTCCCAACGAACGTGTGAGTTACACGCCATCAGCCGGGAAGCTGCGGGATGTCCTCCTGGTGGTGAATCGGCGACGGGGATTCAGCTGGCCGGTGGTGTGGTGGCGGTGAATCGGCAGAGACTCCCGTACCCGCAGCTGCATCGAGCAGGGAGGCCGCGGAAGGAGTGGGCGGGATCAAGCTTGGGGCGGTGGCGCTCAATCGGTGGTGGAGGTGCCACATCTGCCGCACATGTGTGACTGGATCGACAAGTCATGGCGACAGCTACTTCGGCGGCGCATCGGTTGGGGCTCCGGGTTCCCTCATCAGCGGTGCATCGGCGGCCAGGAGGCCGTCGCCTTGTTCAAGGGCACCATGCTACCGTCCTAGCCCAGGTACCCCCATATCCGCTCGATTTTTGGAAGCTTGTTCAAGGTGTCTAAGCTCCGCCGACGACTCATCCGCCCGGCCCCGACGCACCAGACCTCACCGGCGACCCGTCCGGTCTTAGCGCGCCCGACTTCCATGAGCGACTCGCCCGCCCGATCCCAGTGCGCCCGACCTCCGTCGACGACTCGCCCGCCCGGCCCGACGCGCACGAGCTCCGCTGGGCGCGCGCGCGATGGAGGCGGCGTTCGATGACGACTTCCTGGGGCGAATCCACGGCCAAGAAGCCATCGCCTTCTTCAAGGCTACAGTCAGTAATTTGGATGTATTTTTTTTCCTCTTTCTACATCTACTGTTACTTTTTTTACATTCTCCACTGGAATCACAGACTAGAGTTGGTTTTGGGGAATGTATTTTTTGCAACAAGTCTATGAAGACGGTGATTTTTATTTGCATCTTGGTGCACCAGGATGTATATTTTCTAATATATTTACATCTAGACTATTGAATATATCATGAAAAACAGTATGCTTGTGTTCCCAGTTTTACTGATTTTTACATGTAATTTTTATGTTTTTCTACATACATCGCTTAAGTAGGTTCTAAGATTTGGATGTAATATATTTCTTTTTTCTACATTCCGCTGCCATTTTTTACATCTTCAATTGGAATTACAAACATTAGTATTTTTCTGGGATGTAAATTTATGTAGTTAAACTACAATTTTTTACATGCTAATACTTTTTCTTAACTAGAGGAAAGAAAGAAAGAGATGGCAGATCCATTTAATTTTGCCTTTAATTTGTGTGAATTTGTGAACACATGATGTTTTTTTTCATGAATCAAATTCTCGTTTTTTTTTTCTCTCGCCTGGGAGCCCCGAAATGAGAAGGTTTCTTCTGCAAGTGCGTTGTTTCGTGTTCAGACAAAGCAATGATTACGGGCACGGAGAAAGGATACATGTGAAAGCAGGACTTTCTACTTTTGGAAAGCCGGAGATGTCGGACCAGTTTATTTCCATATTTAGGATGGGCACTCCGTAAGACTACCTGGTGCTATGGCACCGCGTAGAAATGTCCTATATATATTGGGCCGTGGGCGCAAATTCGGCTTCTATGTTATGATATCACACCTTTCATGTACCTAGAGGCTGACCCTAGGAACCCATCATCCCACATCAACAAGATGGCATGGGATCAGAAGAAAAAAATCAACTAGGCAGAAAATCATGGGTTTAAAGAAAATCCAAAAAAAAAGAAAATTTACCGTTCAGAGAGGTTGGCATGTTGGACCCATTTTACAACAACGGTCTCACGTTTCATAGGCAGCAGGGATCGAAATAAAAATCCATGTAGCCAAATCAAGGGGCCAAAAATAATTCAAGAAAGGAAATATTTATTGCACATAAAATCTGGCGTATGGGTCCCATGAGCCAGCAGCCGCCTAAACCGTAACAAGGCGTCATGGATCCAATGAAAAGTTAATTTGCTAGAAATCAGGGACCAAAAATAATTCAGGGAAGAAAACGTATATTGTACAGAGAGGATGACACATGAATCCCATTTTTGCAAGAGTGGCCTCAACGTTTCAAAGGCGGTAGGGGATTGAAAGGAAAAATGGCAAGTAGCTCGAAATCAAGAGTATAAAATAAATTCAAGAAAGAAAAGGTTATCATTCAGACAGGATGACATGTGAAACCCATGAGCCACCAGCGTCCTCAACATTAGAAAGGCGGCAGGGAAGAATCGAAAGAAAATGAAAATAGGTAGAAATTAGGGGTTAAAAATAAATCCAACAAAAAAGGAAAGGTTCATTGTTCATAGAGACTTACATGTGGGACTCATGAGCCAGCAACGTCCTCAACGTTTGAAAGGCGGCAGGAGATCGAAAGAAAAAGGCAAGTAGCTAGAAATTAGGGATCGAAAATAAATCCAAGAAAAGAAACTTTTATTGTACATAGATGATGATATATGGGTCACATTTTGCAGGAGCGGTCTCAACGTTTCCAAGGCGGCACGGGATCAAAAGGAAAAATAAGTAGCCAAAAATCAGGGGTAAAAAAAATCCAAGAAAAGAAACATAATCGTTCAGAGAGGCTGACATCTGGACTCTTGATCTAGCAGTGTCTTTAATGTTTTAAAGGCCGCATGAAATCGAAAACAAAAGGCAAATAGGCAGAAATTATGGGTCAAAAAATCCATTTTTTTTATTGTTCATAGAGGCTGACATGTGGGACCCATGAGCCACAATATCCTCAACATTTTAAAAGCGGCAGGGAGATCGAAAGAAAAAGGCAAATAGCTAGAAATTAGGAGTCTAAAATAAATCCAACAAAGAAAAGGTTTGATACGCGTACAACACGCGTCCGTTGGGAACCCCAAGAGGAAGGTGTGATGCGTACAGCGACAAGTTTTCCCTCAGTATGAAACCAAGGTTTATCGAACCAGTAGGAGCCAAGAAGCACGTTGAAGGTTGATGGCGGCGAGATGTAGTGCGGCGCAACACCAGGGATTCTGGCGCCAACGTGGAACCTGCACAACACAACCAAAGTACTTTGCCCCAACGAAACAGTGAGGTTGTCAATCTCACCGGCTTGCTGTAACAAAGGATTAGATGTATAGTGTGGATGATGATTGTTTGCAGAAAACAAGAGAACAAGATTATGCAGTAGATTGTATTTCAGTATAGAGAATTGGACCGGGGTCCACAGTTCACTAGAGGTGTCTCTCCCATAAGATAAACAGCATGTTGGGTGAACAAATTACAGTTGGGCAATTGACAAATAAAGAGGGCATGACCATGCACATACATATTATGATGAGTATAGTGAGATTTAATTGGGCATTACGACAAAGTACATAGACCGCTATCCAGCATGCATCTATGCCTAAAAAGTCCACCTTCAGGTTATCATCCGAACCCCCTCCAGTATTAAGTTGCTAACAACAGACAATTGCATTAAGTATTGCGCGTAATGTAATCAGTAACTACGTCCTTGAACATAGCACCAATATTTTATCCCTAGTGGCAACAGCACATCCATAATCTTAGATATTTCTGTCACTTCCCCAGATTCACGGAGACATGAACCCACTATCGAGCTGTTGTCGTCAGAAACCAACCGGCGGGCAGCGACGGGCAACACCGTAGAGCCGGGAACAACCTAGAGCTGCGGCTGGCTGAGGTCCCTCCGAGCGACGGCCCGCAAAGCCTTCTGGTCACACGTCCGATGCTGATGCAAGGGCGTGCCACCTGACCTATACCTGGTCAGGAAGGTGATGGAGATGCCTCGCTTAGTTTCCTGCATGGCATACACGTAAACATTAAATACGAGCCTCGATCGGCTCTCAGGTTATCCTGTGAATCGGCTCAGGGAGCCGATCCACCCATGATTCGTACGAGGTGCACGAATATATGGTGGTCCTGCTTGATCAAGATAAAGCTAATGAGATCTACGACGATTTAGGGTTTTCACCGCATAATCGGATCATCCTACTCACGGTTGGGCCTCGCGGCCACGCACGGTGATCGTAAGCCGATCCTAAACAAGGCCTAAAAACCAACACAAGGTTGATCCCCGGAACATCCTGTTTAGGGCCAGCGAACGACACCCTACGTGCCGCTGGATCCTCCACCCCTTTGTAAGGCCTAACTATTGCAGATATTAAACTAATCCTTGTAGAACAAGGAGCAATCGTAACGGATCAGATCTACTAAATAATGATCAAGCGGGGTGCCGCCCCCACACCTAAGATAGGTGTGAGGGCGGCTAGACATGCAAGGGTTGCACCACGATAGCATGTTACGCGAAGAACTATGCTAACCCTAACACATCTATGATAACTACGCTGCTCGCCATCAACAAGGCTTCAGTACGAGCAACGCATGAACAACGTGGAGCTTGTGCTGCCTAGATCGCAAGATGCGATCTAGGCAGCATGTTGCTTACCGGTAGAAACCCTCGAGACGAAGGAGTTGGCGATGCGCCGAGATTGATTTGTTGGTTGAACGTTGGTTGTTGTTTATTCCATAAACCCTAGATACATATTTATAGTCCAGGGGACTTTGCAACGTGGGAATAATCCCCACCGTGCACGATACAAACTCTAACTTTTAATCTAAGATATAATCTACCATAATTAAAGATACACGGGCAATCTAGCCCAAACTCTTCGTGCGAGGCCGCTTCAAAGATCTCCCACGTGTAATCTTCTAAGCCCATCTCTCTTACGGCCCACCTCCTGATTTGACCAAAATCTGGTGATAACACATGCCCCCCTGGTTTTGGCAATGATAATTTCAAAACCACTCTATTTTTCCTTCGAAGGGTCATGTCATGGCAGAGCAGACCTGTCGCAGTATTCCTCATCATGATGCCTTGTCTTTCCAGCTTCTCTGCAAAATTTGATAACCTTGGCATCATTTCCTCGAAAACTGCAATGGCATTAAATTTCCACCAGGCTTCTCATTATTTAACTGTGCCGATTGATTAGCTCTCTTCATCCCCTTCCTCTGTTCCGTCCATCGGCATCAAAAAACCCTCTTCTCTCTCAGCCATGTCTTCTTCTTCCTCCTCTTTCGTCTCTCTCCAATCCTTCTCTTCAAGCGAGCCGGAGTGGAACTCCGATCACGCGCCAGAGAGCGACCTGCCTCTGACCGATGGGGAAGAGGACCTCAAGTTCCTCATCGATGGGGAGCTGATGAGCGAAAGTGAAGACGACCTCCATCCTTGGGCGAAACCCACCTCCCCCGACGGGAAGGGGGAAGAAGTAGAGGAAGAAGAAGAAAAGAGGAGAGGGCGGCCCCTCTTCCCCCGCTAAGCTTCTGCCGGCCAAGCGATTCCGCGCTTGGGCGGACAGCGAAGACGATGATGATGACGAGGAGGAAGAGGAGGAGGATGAATCCTCCTCCTCCATCGGGTATCCGCCGACCAAGCGCTTCCGCTCCTGGGCGGACAGCGAGGATGATGATGATGACGAGGAGGGCGAGTCTCCAGCCAAGGGCTGGGGCAGCAGCGACGAGGAGCTTCCTGGGAGCAGCGCCGACGACATCGACGGCGGTGACGACGAGGACAGCGACGACTAGTAGAATAGGACTAGTAGTAGCAGTGCACTAGGCACCAGATCCCTCTTTTGAGAGCCATTGGCTCTTTCTTGTAAAGCCGCTCCTTTGAATTAATGAAAATTGTTCTTTCAATTCATCTTTCAATTAATCCAATTTCATTCCTTCCACCTGTCATGCCAAGACCGATAGCAACGTATCGGATTTCTTTTCTTTTGGACGCCCGTGAAGCCGGACTCACATGCCGATTAGCCCGTTGGTCAAGCACTTCTCAATTTCAGGCTGCGATTTGATATCTGACCATAATTTTTCGCAATCCTTTAGCCGATGACTACTCATCGGCTATTTTGAGAATCCAGTCCCTTTCCTTCTCTTGCAGTAACAGGACGGTCCAAAACCTGTAAAAGCCGACGGCCTCCTTTCCCGATTCCTCTCCATAGCTTCAGTAGTCTTCTTTTGCAACACCTTACTACTTCAGAGAAGATCACAATGCAAGGCCAGTCGATGTGACTCCAATCGGCTCCCAAAACAGGACATCTACCAAGTTAACTGCCCCCCGAGCCTTAATCAAGGCGAGAATACAGGCAAGGATGCACAGGTCGCTGATCAGCTTTCTTCTACTGAACGTCGATGTTAATGTGAACTTTGAGCATATAGCCAGTAGGTCTTGGTCTTGTGTAACCATACTAGGGTCGATGGCTACGCATCGGCTTCCAACGTTGGTTGTTCACACGTAGGGTCGACCATCACCTTAGGCCTCCATCACAGTAGGTCTTAATTCTAAAGTCGATGCCCTTGCATCGGCTGTAAAAAAAATTTTTACTGGCCGATTTTCCCTAATCGGCCCTTAATGTTTATCTGCACATGTTTATCTGCACATGTACATGTTCATCTGACTATATGCCCCCCGAGCCGAATCTGCCAGATGACTGCAGATATCGGCTTTTATGGTTAGCCAGGGCACTGCACTTGTACGTCGGCTCCGCGAGGATTCGTGCTGACTTTTATCCGCCGACGTGGCTGCTGCCCAATAGATTGATGTTAAACACAAGCAGCAATACGTGGTGAAGATAATTTTGGCCGATTGCTGGAATCGGCCTCCATATCCATTGAAGCGCTGACTGAAGGTTTTATAATGCTCCTTCACAATTTTTGGGGCCGATCACAAAGATCAGCCTCGCCCCGTTTGCTCATCGGTTTAATCTTGCTACTCGGTCAGGCTGGTGGATAAAACCAGCCCAACCTCTGACTTGATGTGCCTGCTGTCGTCCACCTTGAGTGCATCGTAGAATCGTGGAGCACTAAGCTCCGTCGGAAGGACGAGCACCATGTTTGTGCCAGCCGATGTTTCATCATCGGCTTTCCTTTGCTTGGGGCGCCACTCCATTTTCCGTGGACGACCCTCTTCGTCCAGGGTTCGCTGAACTTTCGCAGCCAGATCAGGTCGTGCCTTCCTTAACGTATGCAAGTATAACCTTTCGGCTTCCTCCAGGCCGCGCAATCGCTGAACCCTGCGCTTTTGTGAATGGCTGAGTCCATCAGGGCACCACCTTGGCCGGTGGTACCTGTCTTCTTCTTCTTCTTGTCCCTCGTCTTCGGACTCCTCGAGATCTGCCCACCGAGGGGACTCAGCACGTTTGCTTCGTGGCGGGAGAGGCCCTAGGCGCTTGAACACAGACACGTTGGCTGCCTCCTTCTTTTTCTGGTTGCATTCTGGGCAATTGCCGATTGTGGGCAATCGGCTCATTCCTGAATCCCAGCGAGTTGTACGAAGAAGGGGCAGTCCCAGTGCCTGTCGTTGTCATCTTGCTCCCTTGATTTTTCCGTGGCACGGCGCTCGTGCTCCTCCTCATCGCGATCGTGCCGACGATGTCTTCTGGCTTCTCTAGCCAGATGATCTCTCTCATCATCATCGCTGGATCGTCGGCGTTGGTCATACTGACTCACATACTTGTTGAGGAGGTGATCAGAGAGGGGTCTTTGATATCTCATGTTCTTCACTTCTCCCTCTGTGACGTAGCGCTTGCCATCATGACGGAGCCGATCGCATGGAGCGGCCTCCTCTGTGTCTTTGCTACGAGAGCAGCTGCCCTCGTCTCCATCTTTGCCAGAGTGGTGCCCAGGTCCTACCATGTTGATGCTGAACAAGGATCCTGGCTGGCAACCTTCAGGGTAAGTGCATTCTACCATGTTAACGGCGGGGAAGGGCTGGGTGTCGACCTTCATAGCATACTGGTTGAAAATTAGACGCCCTTTTTCTATCGCCGCTTGGATGTGCTGACGCCATACCCTGCAGTCGTTGGTGGCATGGGAGAGCGAGTTATGCCATTTGCAGTATGGCTTTCCGTTCAGCTCTTGCACCGTGGGGAATTTGAGACCTTCAGGAATCGTCAACTGCTTCTCCTTGAGCAGGAGGTCGAAGATTTGCTCAGCCTTGGTCACGTCAAAATCAAATCCCACAGGCGGGCCTGGTGGCTTTACCCATTTGCGGGATACGGGGTTCCTCCCGAGTCCATTCAGCCATCGCTACCTCTTGGTCTCCCGCAGAACTTCATCTTCCTCTCGCATCGACCAGACTACGCACGCTTGAACTTGTCTTGGTACAGGTCCGGTGGCGCTGTTCATATGCCGATAGTTTCGAACCATGTGCGCCGGTGAGGGGTAGTACGCTTGGGAGGCCATGTCCTTGAGCGGTGTTGCGAGGCCCGCTACGCCAACTCGATCGCTTCCTTTTCAGCTTATACGAACCGAATAACATCGGTTCCTAAGATTCCTGAAGCGCCGGATGTATTCTGTCACGGTTCTCGCGCTTCTAACGTAGTTGTGCTAGATCGGCAATGCCGGACTCGGAAGCCTCTCGAATGGTACTGCATATGGAACTGCTCTTCCAATCGCTTCCAAGTCCGGATGGAGTCTCGGTGGCAAAGAGGTGTACCATCTGAAAGCCGATCCCGTGAGGGACTGTGAGAAGAGCCTCACGCGTAGTTGATCCGACACTGAAGCCGGTCCTAGTTGCGCCAAATATCGGCCCACGTGCTCGATGGAGCTGGAACCATCTGATCCACTGAATTTGGAGAAGTCAGGGAGCCGATATTTAGGTGGTAGCGGGATCATCTCGTAGTCGTCGGGGTACGGCTTGGAATAGCCGATGGCCCTTCTTTTCGGCACCATGCCGAACTGGTCTCTCAGTATGGTACTGATCTGATCCGCTGTGCTGGCTGCAGGAGTTGAATTCTGAAGATTCGCCGGGGTGGCGTACTTAGCCAGCCATGTTTGCTTTTCCAGCTCTGAGCCAACTGCAGGAGCTGAGCTCTGGAGGTTCGTCGGGGTGGCGTACTTAGTTAGCCACGTCTGCTTCTCAAGCTCTGTCGCTGACGTCCCTCCTGTTTTCCCAGAAGTCCCTGATGTTGTGGCCTGGTTTGTGAGTGCCCAGTTGCCACAATCTGGCACATACGTGCACGTGTACCCGTGAGGGATCTCCTTAGGCGCCTCGGGCAAGAACTGGTAGTCACTAGGGTCACCACCGATCTTGTAGACGACGAATGCCGGTGTAGCCGGCACTTCTGGTGCTGCCAACGCATATGGCAGCGGTGGACGGGACTGGAGTGGCAACTCTCCTTGATGCGTCCCGAGAGCTGGTCCTGACGGCGAGTACTGGTGCCTCATGATCTCCTGGATCACGCGAAGAGCGACACGCTCCAACGTGTTGACCAGGTTCTCAGAGTGGCGGTGTAGCGAGTGAGCCACCAAGTAGTTGATCTCCTGCCGCAGGGACCTGGTGCGTTCTTCCGACGGGGCAGAGAGGTCTATCCCATCTAGTGCACCATTAGGCGAGAACCCCTTCCACCTGATGCCATGTGAACGGGTTCTGTGGAAAGAGCCGATGAGGTCGGCTTCGAGGATGACTTTGATCTCGTCATACTTCTTCTTGAGCTCGTCCGTCAGATCCTCGTACGTGACTGGCGTGCCGTCCGCCATCTCAGATGTAGATGGCGATGTGGTTGATGTAGAAGCTTGTCCCACCGGGCGTGCCAGAATGTGTTGTCGTCAGAAACCCACCGGCGGGCAGCGACGGGCAACACCGTAGAGCCGGGAACAACCTAGGGCTGCGGCTGGCCGAGGTCCCTCCGAGCGACGGCCCGCAAAGCCTTCTGGTCACACGTCCGATGCTGATGCAAGGGCGTGCCACCTGACCTATACCTGGTCAGGAAGGTGATGGAGATGCCTCGCTTAGTTTCCTGCATGGCATACACGTAAACATTAAATACGAGCCTCGATCGGCTCTCAGGTTATCCTGTGAATCGGCTCAGGGAGCCGATCCACCCATGATTCGTACGAGGTGCACGAATATATGGTGGTCCTGCTTGATCAAGATAAAGCTAATGAGATCTACGACGATTTAGGGTTTTCACCGCATAATCGGATCATCCTACTCACGGTTGGGCCTCGCGGCCACGCACGGTGATCGTAAGCCGATCCTAAACAAGGCCTAAAAACCAACACAAGGTTGATCCCCGGAACATCCTGTTTAGGGCCAGCGAACGACACCCTACGTGCCGCTGGATCCTCCACCCCTTTGTAAGGCCTAACTATTGCAGATATTAAACTAATCCTTGTAGAACAAGGAGCAATCGTAACGGATCAGATCTACTAAATAATGATCAAGCGGGGTGCCGCCCCCACACCTAAGATAGGTGTGAGGGCGGCTAGACATGCAAGGGTTGCACTACGATAGCATGTTACGCGAAGAACTATGCTAACCCTAACACATCCATGATAACTACGCTGCTCGCCATCAACAAGGCTTCAGTACGAGCAACGCATGAACAACGTGGAGCTTGTGCTGCCTAGATCGCAAGATGCGATCTAGGCAGCATGTTGCTTACCGGTAGAAACCCTCGAGACGAAGGAGTTGGCGATGCGCCGAGATTGATTTGTTGGTTGAACGTTGGTTGTTGTTTATTCCATAAACCCTAGATACATATTTATAGTCCAGGGGACTTTGCAACGTGGGAATAATCCCCACCGTGCACGATACAAACTCTAACTTTTAATCTAAGATATAATCTACCATAATTAAAGATACACGGGCAATCTAGCCCAAACTCTTCGTGCGAGGCCGCTTCAAAGATCTCCCACGTGTAATCTTCTAAGCCCATCTCTCTTACGGCCCACCTCCTGATTTGACCAAAATCTGGTGATAACACGAGCATAAATACTCCCTCTTGGAGTTACAAGCATCTACTTGGCCAGAGCATCTACTAGTAACGGAGAGCATGCAAGATCATAAACAACACATAGACATAAATTGATAATCAACATAACAAGTATTCTCTATTCATCGGATCCCAACAAACACAACATATAGAATTACAGATAGATGATCTTGATCATGTTCGGCAGCTCACAAGACCCGACAATTAAGCACAATGGGGAGAAGACAACCATCTAGCTACTGCTATGGACCCATAGTCCAGGGGTAGACTACTCACTCATCACTCCGGAGGCGACCATGGCGGCGTAGAGTCCTCCGGGAGATGATTCCCCTCTCCGGCAGGGTGCCGGAGGCGATCTCCTGAATCCCCCGAGATGGGATTGGCGGCGGCGGCGTCTCTGGAAGGTTTTCCGTATCGTGGCTCTCGGTACTGGGGGTTTCGCGACGGAGGCTTTAAGTAGGCGGAAGGGCAGGTCAGGAGGCGGCACGAGGGGCCCACACCATAGGGCCGCGCGGCCAGGGCAGGGGCCGCGCCGCCCTATGCTCTGGCTGCCTCGTGGCCCCACTTCGTCTCCTCTTCGGTCTTCTGGAAGCTTCGTGGCAAAATAGGACCCTGGGCGTTGATTTCGTCCAATTCCGAGAATATTTCGTTACTAGGATTTCTGAAACCAAAAACAGTAGAAAACGACAAATCGGCACTTCGGCATCTTGTTAAGAGGGTAGTTCCTTAAAATGCACGAATATGACATAAAGTGTGCATAAAACATGTAGATAGCATCAATAATGTGGCATGGAACACAAGAAATTATCGATACGTCGGAGACGTATCAGCATCCCCAAGCTTAGTTCTGCTCGTCCCGAGCAGGTAAAAAGATAACAAAGATAATTTCTGGAGTGACATGCCATCATAACCTTGATCATACTATTTGTAAAGCATATGTAGTGAATGCAGCGATCAAAACAATGTATATGACATGAGTAAACAAGTGAATCATATAGCAAAGACTTTTCATGAATAGTACTTCAAGACAAGCATCAATAAGTCTTGCATAAGAGTTAACTCATAAAGCAATAAATCAAAGTAAAGGCATTGAAGCAACACAAAGGAAGATTAAGTTTCAGCGGTTGCTTTCAACTTGTAACATGTATATCTCATGGATATTGTCAACATAGAGTAATATAATAAGTGCAATATGCAAGTATGTAGGAATCAATGCACAGTTCACACAAGTGTTTGCTTCTTGAGGTGGAGAGAAATAGGTGAACTGACTCAACAATGAAAGTAAAAGAATGGTCCTCCATAGAGGAAAAGCATCGATTGCTATATTTGTGCTAGAGCTTTGATTTTGAAAACATGAAACAATTTTGTCAACGGTAGTAATAAAGCATATGTATCATGTAAATTATATCTTACAAGTTGCAAGCCTCATGCATAGTATACTAATAGTGCCCGCACCTTGTCCTAATTAGCTTGGACTACCGGATCATCGCAATGCACATGTTTTAACCAAGTGTCACAAAGGGGTACCTCTATGCCGCCTGTACAAAGGTCTAAGGAGAAAGCTCGCATTGGATTTCTCGCTATTGATTATTCTCAACTTAGACATCCATACCGGGACAACATAGACAACAGATAATGGACTCCTCTTTTATGCATAAGCATGTAACAACAATTAATTTTCTCATTTGAGATTGAGGATATATGTCCAAAACTGAAACTTCCACCATGGATCATGGCTTTAGTTAGCGGCCCAATGTTCTTCTCTAACAATATGCATGCTTAACCATAAGGTGGTAGATCTACCTTACTTCAGACAAGACGAACATGCATAGCAACTCACATGATATTCAACAAAGAATAGTTGATGGCGTCCCCAGAAACATGGTTATCGCACAACAAGCAACTTAATAAGAGATAAAGTGCATAAGTACATATTCAATACCACAATAGTTTTTAAGCTATTTGTCCCATGAGCTATATATTGTAAAGGTGAATGATGGAATTTTAAAGGTAGCACTCAAGCAATTTACTTTGGAATGGCGGAGAAATACCATGTAGTAGGTAGGTATGGTGGACATAAATGGCATAGTGGTTGGCTCAAGTATTTTGGATGCATGAGAGGTATTCCCTCTCGATACAAGGTTTAGGCTAGCAAGGTTGTTTGAAACAAACACAAGGATGAACCGGTGCAGCAAAACTCACATAAAAGACATATTGAAAACATTATAAGACTCTACACCGTCTTCCTTGTTGTTCAAACTCAATACTAGAAATTATCTAGACCTTAGAGAGACCAAATATGCAAACCAAATTTTAGCATGCTCTATGTATTTCTTCATTAATGGGTGCAAAGTATATGATGCAAGAGCTTAAACATGAGCACAACAATTGCCAAGTATCACATTATCCAAGACATTTTAGCAATTTACTACATGTATCATTTTCCAATTCCAACCATATAACAATTTAACGAAGAAGAAACTTCGCCATGAATACTATGAGTAGAGCCTAAGGACATACTTGTCCATATGCTACAGCGGAGCGTGTATCTCTCCCACAAAGTGAATGCTAGGATCCATTTTATTCAAACAAAACAAAAACAAAAACAAACCGACGCTCCAAGAAAAGCACATAAGATGTGATGGAATAAAAATATAGTTTCAGGGGAGGAACCTGATAATGTTGTCGATGAAGAAGGGGATGCCTTGGGCATCCCCAAGCTTAGACGCTTGAGTCTTCTTAGAATATGCAGGGGTGAACCACCGGGGCATCCCCAAGCTTAGAGCTTTCACTCTCCTTGATCATGTTGCATCATACTCCTCTCTTGATCCTTGAAAACTTCCTCCACACCAAACTTAGAACAACTCATTAGAGGGTTAGTGGACAATAAAAATTAACATGTTCAGAGGTGACACAATCATTCTTAACACTTCTGGACATTGCATAAAGCTACTGGACATTAATGGATCAAAGAAATTCATCCAACATAGCAAAAGAGGCAATGCGAAATAAAAGGCAGAATCTGTCAAAACAGAACAGTTCGTATTGACGAATTTTATCGAGGCACCAGACTTGCTCAAATGAAAATGCTCAAATTGAATGAAAGTTGCGTACATATCTGAGGATCACTCACGTAAATTGGCATAATTTTCTGAGTTACCTACAGATAAAACAGCCCAGATTCGTGACAGCAAAGAAATCTGTTTCTGCGTAGTAATCCAAATCTAGTATGAACTTTAGTATCAACGACTTTACTTGGCACAACAAAACACTAAACTAAGATAAGGAGAGGTTGCTACAGTAGTAAACAACTTCCAAGACACAAAATAAAAACAAAGTACTGTAGTAAAAACCATGGGTTGTCTCCCATAAGCGCTTTTCTTTAACGCCTTTCAGCTAGGCGCAGAAAGTATGTATCAAGTATTATCAAAGGGTGGTGCATCTACAGCGGGGTGTGGAGTTTTCTCAACCAGGCATAGTATATTAGATACATAAGTTTTAGCGTCCCCCTTTTCATTAGTCTTGGGTTTGCTACTCTCATCAAACAAATTTTCAGGAACAAGCCAAGCATAATTATTTTCTAGTGCATCATTCATTACTAGGAGCTTACATGGTATTGGTGCTTTGATCTCCCCACCATCATTAATATTATTAGTGTACTTTATTCTATCCATATCCATATTTTCAAGGAGACTAACAAAATTGGTATAAGAACCAAGCATATTATATTTAGCAAAGACCTTTCTAGCCTCTCTTGCTATACCACCAAATTCTCTAAGAAGGGTTTCTAAAACAAAGTCTTTCTTTTCCCCTTCTTCCATATCACTGAGTGTAAGAAACATATGTTGTATTATAGGATTGAGGTTAACAAATTTAGTTTCCATCATACGAACTAAAGCAGCAGCGGCAATTTCATAGGTAGGAGCAAGTTCTACCAAGTGTCTATCTTCAAAATCTTCAACGGTACTGACATGATTGAAGAATTCTTCTATATTATTTCTCCCAATTATAGACCCACGTCCTACCGGTATGTCTTTCGTGGTAAAATTAAAAGGAAACATGATGAATCAAGTAAAGTAAATGCAAGTAACTAATTTTTTTGTGTGTTTTTGATATAGCAAACGAGATAGCAAATAAAGTAAAACTAGCAACTAATTTTTTTGTATTTTGATATAGTGCAGCAAACAAAGTAGTAAATAAAACTAAGCAAGACAAAAACAAAGTAAAGAGATTGGGAAGTGGAGACTCCCCTTGCAGCGTTTCTTGATCTCCCCGGCAACGGCGCCAGAAAAAGAGCTTGATACGCGTACAGCACGCGTCCGTTGGGAACCCCAAGAGGAAGGTGTGATGCGTACAGCAAGTTTTCCTCGGTATGAAACCAAGGTTTATCGAACCAGTAGGAGCCAAGAAGCACGTTGAAGGTTGATGGCGGCGAGATGTAGTGCGGCGCAACACCAGGGATTACGGCGCCAACGTGGAACCGCACAACACAACCAAAGTACTTTGCCCCAACGAAACGGTGAGGTTGTCAATCTCACCGGCTTGCTGTAACAAAGGATTAGATGTATAGTGTGGATGATGATTGTTTGCAGAAAAGTGAGAAACGTATTGCAAGAGATTGTATTTCAAGATAGAGAATTGGACCGGGGTCCACAGTTCACTAGAGGTGTCTCTCCCATAAGATAAACAGCATGTTGGGTGAACAAATTACAGTTGGGCAATTGACAAATAAAGAGGGCATGACCATGCACATACATATTATGATGAGTATAGTGAGATTTAATTGGGCATTACGACAAAGTACATAGACCGCTATCCAAAGATGCATCTATGCCTAAAAAGTCCACCTTCAGGTTATCATCCGAACCCCCTCCAGTATTAAGTTGCTAACAACAGACAATTGCATTAAGTATTGCGCGTAATGTAATCAGTAACTACGTCCTTGAACATAGCACCAATGTTTTATCCCTAGTGGCAACAGCACATCCATAATCTTAGAGATTTCTGTCACTTCCCCAGATTCACGGAGACATGAACCCACTATCGAGCATAAATACTCCCTCTTGGAGTTACAAGCATCTACTTGGCTAGAGCATCTACTAGTAACGGAGAGCATGCAAGATCATAAACAACACATAGACATAAATTGATAATCAACATAACAAGTATTCTCTATTCATCGGATCCCAACAAATGCAACATATAGAATTACAGATAGATGATCTTGATCATGTTCGGTAGCTCACATGACCCGACAATTAAGCACAATGGGGAGAAGACAACCATCTAGCTACTGCTATGGACCCATAGTCCAGGGGTAGACTACTCACTCATCACTCCGGAGGCGACCATGGCGGCGTAGAGTCCTCCGGGAGATGATTCCCCTCTCCGGCAGGGTGCCGGAGGCGATCTCCTGAATCCCCCGAGATGGGATTGGCGGCGGCGGCGTCTCTGGAAGGTTTTCCGTATCGTGGCTCTCGGTACTGGGGGTTTCGCGACGGAGGCTTTAAGTAGGCGGAAGGGCAGGTCAGGAGGCGGCACGAGGGGCCCACACCATAGGGCCGCGCGGCCAGGGCAGGGGCCGCGCCGCCCTATGCTCTGGCTGCCTCGTGGCCCCACTTCGTCTCCTCTTCGGTCTTCTGGAAGCTTCGTGGCAAAATAGGACCCTGGGCATTGATTTCGTCCAATTCCGAGAATATTTCGTTACTAGAATTTCTGAAACCAAAAACAGCAGAAAACAGCAACTGGCACTTCGGCATCTTGTTAATAGGTTAGTTCCAGAAAATGCACGAATATGACATAAAGTGTGCATAAAACATGTAGATATCATCAATAATGTGGCATGGAACACAAGAAATTATCGATACGTCGGAGACGTATCAAGGTTCATTGTTCATAAAGGCTGACATGTGAAACCCATTAGCCAACAACGTCCTCAACGTTTCAAAACCGGTATGAGATCGAAAGAAAAAAGGCAAATATCCAAAAAGTAGGCGTAAAAAATAACTCCAGGAAAGGAAAAGTTTATTGTTCATAGAGGATGACATATGGGTTCCATTTTGTAGGAGCGGTCTCAACATTTCCAAGATGGTACATAATTGAAAGAAAAAACAAGTAGCCAAACATCAGGTGGTTAAAAAAATCCAAGAAAAAAACATTTATCGTTTAGAGAGGATGACATGCGGGACCCATAAGGCAGCAACATCCTCAACGTTTTTAAGACGGCACGAGATCGAAAGAAAAAAATGAGTAGCCAAAACTCAGGGGGTCAAAAAAATCCAAGAAAAAAAACATTTATCGTTCAGAGGATGACATGCGGGACCCATGAGCCAGCAGCATAAACGGCTCGATCGGTGAACGTGAACGAGATGACGCGATAAAAAAACATCGCTAGAGACGCTGCCATCTGGGCCCTACATCCCTGGGTGGTGCGGATTTGCGTTGACTTGGCCAACGCACCGAGAATTCATCATGCACCATGTCTCAGGCCACCATACGCGACGTTTTTCACGTTGACGTCGTGCTAGATGACCTCAAAAACAAGAAAAAAAGTTCTGACATGCACCACAGAGAGAGAAAAAATCGTCGGGGATGATGGATCAGTAACCTTGTCCTGACTTTGAATTCGTTGGTCACGACAATTTTTCTTGTAGTGCTCGAGCGCTCGTTTCGCCTCATCTTTTCGCGAACCGACTTCTTTTAACCTAAAAACTACTATATATATGACCCTGAGGGTTTCGTCGAGGCTAGGGCAGCGTAGATTAAAAACACATAAACAGAGAGTCAGCAGGCCACCACCGGCGGAGATCGGAGGGGGGAAACGCTTCCGGAATCGCCTTCGGTGGACTCTACCCCCCTCCGGTGAAGGTATCAACACCATCTTCATCAACATCTACATCAACCCTTCATCACCTCCCTCTGTAATCTATTGTCAAATATGATGTATGATGCAATATATTGTTTTCCCATGATCTATTTGCGGATGAAGCTCGCTACCCACGGGGGTAGCTGCGCACCCCTTCCACGTATGACACCTGTCCACTTGGTCAAACCTCATTACCCCATCCCGCCTGTTACTGTATCTGTTTTTAAAAGTTAAACCATCTAGCACTTTAATTAGTGGTTGAACCGGATAGGAAAATCTCCCACCTAACCCCGAACGACTAGACCTCGTCTCCTTCCTCCGCCTCCTACCAGCGGGGCGCCTCGCGTTGTCCCTGACCGCTAAACGCCATCGCCTGGCCTTTGAATGCCGCCGCCGCTGCATCACCGGAGGCGCCCCCAAATCACTAGACGCCGCCGCCCTGGCCGCTAAACTCTCAGTTCCTTTGGAGTGGCCATGGGTGCTTTCCTCGTCAACCAGCACGAAGGGTCTCCAGATCTATGCTGTAGAGCACCACCGTCCTCGAGCGCGCACCACCAACGCCGTCCAAATTGAGGCCCACCGCGTGAACTCGCTGTAGCTAAATACATCGGCGCGGGTTGAGAGGAGGCGCCCACCGCGCAGATCGAGAGGAGGTGCCCTGAGCCGATAAAAACTTGGCCGCTTCTACGACTACGGGCGCATCGAGCATGGTCGTCATCTCTGATGGATACATGCGTTGTTGCGGCGGCGCTGAAGAGGAAAGGCGCGGACGCCTCGCCTGTTCGCTGGAGGGCCCGCCCCGACGCCCCGCCTTCTCCTGGTCCCAACGGATCTCGGTTTACTCGTGTAGCAGTGATAGCCTCCCCACCGGCGGGCCTTCCCCGCAGCGCACCGCCTTACCGCCCTGCGCTAACCCATCTCGGCCTCGCTGGCCCGCGCCGGCGGACGCCACCACACCCCGACCGGCCGTCGACCGATTCATGCCATTCTGCATCGATTTGGGAAGGATGACCAGTGGCGGCGTGAGGAGGTGGTGAGGATTGGGTGGGGAGAGGGAGATGTGCGGCGTGGGTTGGGCTAGGTGGGGAGACACGTCAAGCGGGAGGAGCCAAGCACGGCGGGCACGCGTCGAGCGCATGGACGCCGGCCATCGCCGCTGGTCAGCGCTAGAGAACAGCGCGGCAGGTTCATGGTCGAGGAGCGTTTAGCGGCCAGCGGCGACGTGCGGCGCCGCACTGGCGGTATGAGCGGAATCGGAGAGAGAGGGAAATAAATCGCTGCTAGCCAGAGGAGGGGCGGAATTGATTGGGCCCGGCGGTGGGTGTGGAAGCTCTTCTTCCAACTCGATTTCCATTTTCCTAACTCTCAATTTTTCTTCCCCGCACTTGATTTGAGCTCACGATTTGTTGTCTTGCTGTTCGCCGTTCAGAGCTGGTGCGCGCTCGAGATGGAGCGGCCGAGAAGGGCAAGTTGGGAAGAGAGGCGATGGAGCACGGCCGGAGCAACGCGGCTGCGCGCGCGGACGGCTCCCACACGAGCGCAGCGCTCTACGGCGGCAGAATCAGGAGTTGACCGGCGCGTCAGCGAGCACTCGACGGCGGCGCTGGTGTTCGAGCGCGGCGGGGCGCCGTTGTCGGGAGGAAGCGGAGGAGCGGAGGAGACGAGGTTTGGTCATTCAGGAGTTAGGTAGGGGATTTTTCGTATCCAGATTAACCACCAACGATTAGCCACCAGCTACATGACACGGTCAACGCGTGCAAAGTACCAAAATGTAATCTCGATGCAGATCGGACAGCAACCAATGCATGCGTAGCTACCCCCGTGGGTAGCAAATGCACTCTCGATCTATTTGTAGGGATTCGTTGCATAGAAAACAAAAAAATTCCTACCGCGAGAACGCAATCCAAGCCAAGATGCAATCTAGAAGATGGGATCAACGAGGGGATGATCGAGACTCACCCTTGAAGATTTCCAAAGCCTACAAGATGAGGCTCTTGTTGCTGCGGTAGACGATCACTTGCCGCTTTCAAAAGCGCGTAGAAGATCTTGATGGTGCCACAATCGGGCAGCACCTCCGTACTCGGTCACACGTTCGGTGTTGATGAAGATGACATCCTTCTCCCCGTTCCAGCGGGCAGCGGAAGTAGTAGCTCCTCCTTGAATCCGGCAGCACGACGGCGTGGTGGCGGTGGCGATGGAGATCTCCGGCGGAGCTTCGCTAAGCATTGCGGGAGAGGTGGAGGAGGTGGGGCGGCTAGGGTTTGGGAGAGGGGGTGGCCGGCCACTATGGGGTGCGGCCAAGGCTGTGGTCTTGTGGTGGCCGGCCCCCTCCCCTTGGCCCCTCTTTATATAGGTGGAACCCCCAAGTGTTGGACTACAAGTCTTCGAATAAGACCCCAACCCAATGTTGGAGATATGCCCAAGAGGCAATAATAAAAGTGGTTATTATATATCTTTATGTTTATGATAAATGTTTATATACCATGCTATAATTGTATTAACCGAAACATTGATACATGTGTGATATGTAAACAACAAAGAGTCCCTAGTAAGCCTCTTAACTAGCTTGTTGATTAATAGATGATTAGTTTCATAATCATGAACATTGGATGTTATTAATAACAAGGTTATATCATTATATGAATGATGTAATGGACACACCCAATTAAGCGTAGCATAAGATCACGTCATTAAGTTATTTGCTATAAGCTTTCGATACATAGTTACCTAGTCCTTATGACCATGAGATCATGTAAATCACTTATACTGGAAAGGTACTTTGATTACATCAAACGCCACTGCGTAAATGGATGGTTATAAAGGTGGGATTAAGTATCCGGAAAGTACGAGTTGAGGCATATGGATCAACAGTGGGATTTGTCCATCCCGATGATGGATAGATATACTCTGGGCCCTCTCGGTGGAATGTCGTCTAATGTCTTGCAAGCATATGAATAAGTTCATAAGAGACCACATACCACGGTACGAGTAAAGAGTACTTGTCAGGAGACAAGGTTGAACAAGGTATAGAGTGATACCGATGATCAAACCTCGGACAAGTAAAATATCGCGTGACAAAGGGAATTGGTATCGTATGTGAATGGTTCATTCGATCACTAAGTCATCGTTGAATGTGTGGGAGCCATTATGGATCTCCAGATCCCGCTATTGGTTATTGGTCGGAGAGAGTTCTCACCCATGTCCACATAGTTCACGAACCGTAGGGTGACACACTTAAGGTTTGATGTTGTAATAGTAGAACTTGAATATGGAATGGAGTTCGAAGTATTGTTCGAAGTCTCGGATGGGATCCCGGACATCACGAGGAGTTCCGGAATGGTCCGGAGAATAAGATTCATATATAGGAAGTCATATTCCAAGTTTGGAAATGATCCGGTGCATTTATGGAAGGTTCTAGAAGATTCTAGAAAAGTCCGGAAGAAATCACTAAGGAAGGAGGAGTCCCGGAGGGACTCCACCTCCCCATTGCCGGCCAACCCTAGAGGGGGGAGTCCAAGGTGGACTCTACCAAGGGGGCCGGCCACCCCCCTTCATGGAAGGGTGGGAATCCTACTTGGGTGGGAGTGCCACCTTGGGTAGGTTTCCCTACTACATGGAAGGTTTTGGGTTCGGGTCTTATTCGAAGACTTGTAGTCCAACACTTGGGGTTCCACCTATATAATGAGGGGCATAGGGGAGGGGGCCGGCCACCACAAGCCACCAAGCTGGCCGCACCCCATAGAGGCCGGCCACCCCCTCTCCCCAAACCCTAGCCACCCCACTCCTCCCCCTCTCCCGCAACGCTTAGCGAAGCTCCACCGGAGATCTCCATCACCACCGCCACCACGCCATCGTGCTTCCGGATTCAAGGAGGAGCTACTACTTCCGCTGCCCACTGGAACGGGGAGGTGGACGTCGTCTTCATCAACACCGAACGTGTGACCGAGTACGGAGGTGCTGCCCGATCGTGGCACCGTGATCAAGATCTTCTACGCGCTTTTGCAAGCGGCAAGTGATCGTCTACCGCAGCAACAAGAGCCTCATCTTGTAGGCTTTGGAAATCTTCAAGGGTGAGTCTCGATCATCTCCTCGTTGCTCCCATCTTCTAGATTGCATCTTGGCTTGGTTTGCGTTCTCGCGGTAGGAAATTTTTTGTTTTCTATGCCACGTATCCCTACAGTGGTATCAGAGCCGTGTCTATGCATAGATGGTTGCACGAGTAGAACACAATGGTTTTGTGTGTGTTGATGCTTATGTTGTCTTTAGTTTGACTACTTTGCATCTTTGTGGCATAGTGGGATGAAGCGGCTCGGGCTAACTTTACATGACCGCGTTCATGAGATTTGCTCCACGCTCGACATGCAACTTGTATTGCATAAGTGGCTTTGCGGATGTCTGTCTCTCCTACTATAGTGAAGATTCAATTTACTCTTCTATTGACAACACTAGTATCACCGTTGTGGTTCATGTTCGTAGGTAGATTAGATCTTACTCGAAAACCCTAAACCACGTAAAATATGCAAACCAAATTAGAGACGTCTAACTTGTTTTTGCAGGGTTTGATGATGTGATATGGCCATAATGTGATGATGTATATGTATGAGATGAGCATTATTGTATTGTGGCAACCAGCAGGAGCCTTATGGTTGTCTTTAAATTTCATGTTGAGTAGTATTTCAAAGAAGTTGTAATAGTTGCTACATGGGAGAACAATCATGAAGACGGCGCCATTGACCTTGACGCTACGCCGACGATGATGGAGATCATGCCCGTTGATGATGGAGATCATGTCCGTGCTTTGGAGATGAAGATCAAAGGCGCAAATACAAAAGGGCCATATCATATCACATATGAACTGCATGTGATGTTAATCCTTTTATGCATCTTATTTTTCTTAGATCGCGACGGTAGCATTATAAGATGATCCCTCTCACTAAAATATCAAGATAATAAAGTGTTCATCCTTAGTAGCACCGTTGCCAAGACTTGTCGTTTCGAAGCATCTCGTGATGATCAGGTGTGATAGAATCAACAAGTGCATACAACGGGTGCAAGCCAGTTTTGCACATGCGGATACTAAGGTGGCCTTGACGAGCCTAGCATGTACAGACATGGTCTCGGAACACGTGATACTGAAAGGTAGAGCATGAATCATATGATCGATATGATGAACACTTTGAGTGTTCGCCATTGAAATTACATCTTGTCTCGTGATGATCGGACTTGATGTAGTGGATTTGGTTCGTGTGATCACTAAGACAATGCGAGGGATATTGTTTTGAGTGGGAGTTCACATAGTTTTTAATTTTGTTGAATTAAAATTTGAACTCAATTTGTCATAAACATTAGTCTAAACTATTGCAAATATATGTTGTAGATATGGCATCCCCAATCAATTTTAACCAGTTCCTAGAGAAAGAAAAGCTTAAGAACAATGGTAGCAACTTCACCGACTGGTTCCGTCATGTGAGGATCTTCCTCAATGGTGGAAACCTGCAATATGTGCTTGATGCACCGCTAGGTGACCCTCCTGCAGAAACTGAAACCGATGAAGTAAAGAATGTTTACGCGACTCAGAAAACTCGGTACTCTTAAGTTCAGTGTGCCATCCTGTGCAGTATGGAAGCCGATCTTCAAAAACGTTTTGAGCACCACGATCCACATGAGTTGGTCAATGAGTTGAAAACTATCTTTGAGACTCATGCGGCCGTGGAATGCTATGAAGCATCGAAACACTTCTTTAGTTGCATGATGGAAGAAGGCAGCTCCGTTAGTGAGCACATGCTCACCATGACTGGGCACGCGAAGAAACTCAGTGACTTGGGAATAGTGATTCCTAACAGACTGGGGATTAATCATGTCCTTCAATCACTGCCACCAAGTTACAAGAACTTTGTGATGAACTACAATATGCAGAACATGAACAAAGAGTTACCTGAACTCTTCGCCATGCTGAAATCTGCTGAGATTGAGATTAAGAAAGAGCACCAAGTGTTGATGGTCAACAAGACCACCAGTTTCAAGAAACAGGGCAAGTCTAAAGGTAGAAACAAGAAGGGTGGCAAGAAAGCTGCCACGCCTCCTGTGAAACCTAAGACTGGCCCTAAGCCTGATGCTCAGTGCTATTACTGCAAGGAGAAGGGACACTGGAAGCGTAATTGCTCCAAGTATTTGGCGGGTCTGAAGAGCGGCCTTGTCAAGAAGAAGAAAGAAGGTATATCTGATATACATGTTATAGATGTTTATCTTACTGGTTCTCGTACTAGTACCTGGGTATTTGATACTGGTTCGGTTGCTCATATTTGTAACTCGAAACAGGAACTAAAGAATAAACGAAGACTACTAAAGGATGAAGTGACGATGCGCGTTGGAAATGGATCCAAAGTCGATGTGATCGCTGTCGGCACACTTCCTCTACATCTACCTTTGGGATTAGTTTTAAGCCTCAATAATTGTTATTTTGTACCCGCGTTGAGCATGAACATTATATCTGGATCTTGTTTAATGCAAGACGGTTATTCATTCAAGTCTGAGAATAATGGTTGTTCTATTTTTATGAATAATATCTTTTATGGTCAAGCACCTGAAAAGAATGGCTTATTTCTGTTAGATCTCGATAGTAGTGATACACATATACATAACATTGATGCTAAGCGAATTAAATTGAATGATAATTCTACTTATATGTGGCACTGTCGTCTTGGTCATATTGGAGTGAAACGCATGAAGAAACTCCATACCGATGGATTACTTGAATCACTTGACTTTGAGTCACTTGATAGATGCGAAGCATGTCTGATGGGAAAAATGACTAAGACTCCATTCTCTGGTATTATGGAGTGAGCTACTGACTTATTGGAAATCATACATACCGATGTGTGCGGACCAATGAGTGTAGCATCGCGCGGTGGTTATCATTATGTTCTAACCTTCACAGATGATCTGAGTAGATATGGGTATATCTATTTCATGAAACATAAATCCGAAACTTTCGAGAATTTTAAGGAATTCCAAAGTGAAGTAGAAAATCAACGTAACAAGAAGATTAAGTTTCTACGATCTGATCGCGGAGGTGAATATCTGAGTTATGAGTTTGGCATGCATTTAAAGAAATGCGGAATACTTTCACAATTGACACCGCCGGGAACACCTCAACGAAACGGTGTGTCCGAACGTCGTAATCGAACTCTCTTCGATATGGTTCGTTCTATGATGTCTCTTACTGATTTACCTTTATCATTTTGGAGTTATGCATTAGAGACAACCGCATTCACTTTAAATAGAGCACCATCAAAATCCATTGAAACGACACCGTATGAATTATGGTTTAATAAGAAACCTAAGCTGTCGTTCCTAAAAGTTTGGGGTTGCGAAGCCTATGTAAAAAAGTTACAACCGGACAAGCTAGAACCCAAAGCGGAGAAATGCGTCTTCATAGGATACCCTAAGGAAACTGTAGGGTACACTTTCTATCACAGATCCGAAGGCAAGATCTTTGTTGCTAAGAACGGAACCTTTCTTGAGAAAGAATTTCTCACTAAAGAAGTGACTGGAAGAAAAGTAGAATGTGGTGACCCTGCATACCACTGCATGTTGTAGTATGCCAGTCGTTGATATAACATTCACGAAGTACCATTCCGCAAATATTACATCCCTCAGAGTAGTACAACAGAACATAGCAGGTCCATAACTCATTCATTTATTATTACAACTATCATACACATGTCATCTCGGAGCTCCTCTTGGGTCCTAAGAGGAATACTCCTGGGTTCGAGGCGAACCCATCTTAGCTTACAATATAAGAGTCTCATTAAGTTATACATTTATTTCCTCGAGCAGCTAAATACTAAGAGTTCGGGCTGCTCGGTTACTACTACTACTGGATATCTCTAGGCTTGATCTCCTCCGGAAGCCTCCCCGGATCCGTAGACGATGAGGTAGTCTACGCCTTCTATACCTCCAGAGAGGTCTGGTTCTTCATAGCCGATGATCTCGGCTCCTTCATTGTTGTCGTAGTCCTCCTCCAGATGATTCAGACAATCTAAGCATGGGATTTAAGAGTGGTATGAGTACGAGCGTACTCAACAAGTTCATTATAGATAAGAGGTGTTTAATGCACTAGCTACGATATTAGACCAGAAAGTCTAATACCAATGCAAGTTTTGATAAACATTTCTTCAAGAGATTGCTTTTATTCCAAAGAGCTATGTCCGTCAGCCTTCACCGGTTTACTAGAACTTCATGGAGCTCCTTTCCGGCCGCGTTCGCAGTTCCTCATCCCGGAACAGGGAGTGACAGGTCACAGTTCTTTACACTCTGCAGAGGTGTGTTGCTTTACCCATAAGAGATCTTAACCTTGGTGCCAACTGGGCAGCTTTCCCGTTCACACTTCCTTTGGTGTGAGGCCCGGTATAAGGTCATAGCCAATCATATTCCTCCGCTACCTCGCACACCCACCCGTTGTTGCAAACCCCGACCCTAGGTCCTCGTCGGTCCACTTACACCATTTAAGGACGGACCCCGACCACGACAACAGTCTGGGATCGAACCAAACTCCTTCGCCGGTAGCTGCAACCCATCATAGACCACATTACCGTGGGGAATTAGAGTGGGATCCCCACCCTCAAGTTGTTCCGCAAGCCGCAACCGCTACGGTATGCACAGCATAACCGTGGGGACTTAGAATGGGTTCCCCACCCACAAGTTGCTCCGCAAGATACAACTGCTACGGTAAGCGCATCCGTTGATGTACAAGAGGTGGAAATACGATTGACTAGTCCGTCCCATTTCAGATCTTATGGTTAACACGGTTATTACGGCACAAGAATCACTGGCGACATTTGTTGTTTAATCCTAGATGGATATAAACCCTTGCAATGGAACCTCCACCATATCAACACAATCCATGGTTCCATTGCCCACCACTTAGTCATATTCATAGTTATGAAAATAGTGGTTTTGGTTTTTATGCAATAGTGATAATCATAGTACTTTGTAAGTAATTTGATAAAAGTACTCAAATGACATGAGCAAGTGATGAACTTGCCTGAACACTGCAAAGTTTTGCAGTTGGATGGTGTGGACTGACCCTTGTCCTCTGGTTCTGAAAAATAGCATCATTGTCCGATAAGGGCAATGGTTAAAGAAGCAATTATGCATGGTTCCAGTTTTAGGGTTTGTCCCCCCCTTCCGATGTCGTTATTATTTCATGTAGGAGGTTATTACTAAGAATAATTTGGGGATACTTGATTTAAAGTATTATACAACCTTGAAATGTTGTCAAGGTGTTTTTAAAGTCCAAATACATTAATGGACTTATTTTTATTATTGAAAATTATATGTGTGATTTAAATGATTATTTAAATCATCAAATGAAGACTTATTCTTAATTGTCTTCAAAAATTCCCCTTTGTATTTTATTATGATAGAGAATTTTATGGTGATCTATTTTCATATTTTTAATTATTTTTTTAGAGCTATTAAGTATTTATTGTGCCTTTCCAAAGTTTATGCATTTTAATTGAATTGTGAAATGGCAAAAATGCCCCTCGGCCCACCTGTCGGTGCAACCCAGTGGGTTAGGTCGAACCGACCGGCCTGGTCCGGCTCGTCTAGCCCCACTTCTCTCTCTCCCTCTCACGCGCGACCAAACCCTAACCCTAGCCGCTCTGGCGACTCGCGTCGCCGCCGTCTTCTCCGAATTATTCCGGCCATCTCCGGCCGCCGCCGCCGGCGAGATATGGCGCATCTGAACCGTCGTTCAACGGCGCTTCAGATCCACCGCGGCGATTTGTGAAGCGCCGCCTGCTCGTCTTGCCCCTCTTCGCTCTGGTTGCCTGGCGTGGAGTGCCGTGGCGATCTCGTCGCCACCGATGCTCCCGATGCCGTGGCGCCGCCGTGCCTGACCGTGGTGGTGCTGGTGCCGTGGCGCCGCCATGGCTTGGCCTGGCTCGGCCGCTGCGCCCTCGGCGTGTGCCGCCGTGGCCGCCATGGTCGTGCCCTGCGCTTCACTTCACCGGTGAGTATCCATCGCCTCCTACTCTCCCTATCTGCTCTGCTCACTTCTCTCCTCATCCTCTTCGTCTTGCTCAGCCACTGGCCTGCATCTCCATGTTGCGATGCTTGCCGTGACTATGCTGTATTCTTTGTGCCTTGCTAGCCTGTTCATGTGCTACTGTGCTTGTGTTACTATGCTACTGTGATGCTGCTGTAAATCTGCTGGCCTGCTACTGCCATGGTTACTACTGTTGTGCTATCCTCCATGCTATACATGATTCTGTGCAAGATTCCTAGGCTCTGTGCTTGCTTATGTTTGCAATTCTTGCTTAATTCTATCTCTGTGATCTTGTCCTTGATGCTATTACTGCTAGAGCATCAAGTGTATTCAACTATTTGCCCTGGCTGTGATTACTGTGTGTATTCCTGGCAATTTTTGCAAGTGCCAGTGCCATGGTGTGCTATTTCTTGTGCTCAAACTCATGAGCATGCTCAATTGAGCATTACTATTGCCTTAATAGTATTCTTCAGTGATGAATGCTATGTGTGTTACTTGTGTATCTTGATCCAGTGGTTCATCAAGCCTTTGATGTGCTTCTGGATACAATCATAAAGTCATTAATTCAGTTATCTATTTATTCAGTTATGACTTGGTTGGATTACTTCAGTAGCTGGTTAATTCCTGTTGTTGTACTTGGCTATGGCAATCTGTAGCAAGAGCTAGCAAGCTCTGATGATCATCTGATCATCATTTGCTTGATAGTTAACTGCTGTGTTTCTTTCTGTGGCTCTCTGGGGCTCACTCTGTGCTGTGTTTGCATCACACAGGCTTTGCCTGATGTGTGTTGTTGCTTGCTTAAGCATCAATTGATGCCTGCCATGATCCATTTGATCATTTGCAAGACCCTGGTGCATCAATTGCTTGTCTGTTTCATTTATCTGTTTATCTGGCTTTAATAGATGGATGAATGATGTGAACTGTGATTCAGTGATGATCATTTCAATGAATTTGTTAGGGCTAGCTGGATGCCAACCACTGGTTGGGTACCCTAGCCCACTACTGAACCTTTCTGGTGATGATGTGGTGGTTCTAAATGTTGGCTGTGGGTTGAGGTAGCCCTGGCAGCACTGTGATGCTGTCAAGAGTAGCTCCCCCTTTCTATGGCTTGCTGTGCATGGACAAATGCTTTCTGGCTGATCATGTTTGACTGCCAGAAGCCTTTTGATGTTGACAATGCTGGTAGAATCTTGTATTTCTACCATTCTGATGGTGTAGCTAGACTGTTAGGTGCTTGGTGACTTGGAATGGCTAATTAGGATCAAATCCATGATGGATTTCTCTGGTTGTGTCACTGTGTTGACACAACCAGTGTTCCCTTGGTTGTTTTCCTTCTAGCCTTTGCTTTATTTGCTGGCACCAAATGGTTTTGCAACCAAGTGATGATACAAACAGGGTATTCTACCCTTCTGTGCTCCTGTGATGCATTGTATGCTTATTTATGAGCAAAACTTGGTTTTGCTCAGGTTGATTTGGTTTATACCTCACTCCAGCTCCTAGATTGTTTGTTGGTGTAGAGGATTTCTTCAGTGTTGAGCTTATGCTTGCCCTGCTCCTCCTTGCAAGCCTGTGGTGCTTGAGTTGATGATGTGATGGTGTGAGCAGGTTGAACAGCAGTGCTGTTCTTCTTGTTCTTGAGTTCTTGGTTTCTGGTGGACTTACCCAGTGTAGCCTGTCGATGGATATGGCTTAGGGTTTACTGTGGAGGTTTTTATGTGGCCTTCTCCTTCCTCTCTGGTCGACAACAAGGCCTGCAACTTGTGGTGACTCACTGGCCTGTGTGTGCTGTTGAGCATGCACACTGCCTGGTGAGCAGTTTGGCTGTGTGTGTGTACCAAGTGCTTAGTACCTGGCTTGGTACTTGACTGTGAGTAGATCAGCTCGGCAGAGCTGTGAGCATATCCTCTCTGTTGCCATTTTCTTTCTAACCTGCCAAGTGGCAATGCCACTTGGCATAATTGTTGCTTTGCTTTGTTGTGTGCAGGGAGTCAAGATGATAATCGAGTGAAGATGAAGATCATCAAGTTCAAGATTAGTTGATATTCACATTGCAGTATTTAGAACAGATTCATACTTTGTAATTTTCTTTTCTTTTTCTTTTAATTTTCTATTTCTCCAATTCTTGTAATGTGTTGTAAATTTATATCTCAATTCTGGATATTGTAATTGACATTGTATCTTGTGTGAATATCAATAAAGCTCAATTTTCCTTAATGAGTTTTCTATAATAGTTGTTCTATTTATATTCTTGATTACTTATAATTGTTTATTGAATTAGCTCAAGTGTGAATAATGAGATATCCATTTGATGTTTGAATTTGAAATTCAAATTCAAATTTGGTTGGAATTCAATCATACAACTTAATTTAGAATTCAATCATGCAACTTAAGTTGTGATGCAAACTCTCCCCTCTCTTCTCAAAACCCTAGTTTAGTTAGATGAGAAACAAGTTTGTCGCACTCTCGAAACCCTAACCCTGTAAGGTGTCGAGAGAGAAACTTGTCCCCCTCCGATGCAGTTTTTGTTTAAAAGCGCGAAATTTCTCCAGAATTTACAATGCAATGCACATCCCTTTCTAAAATCTACCCCTCGATCGTCTCTAAACCTGGGACATTACAGCCTTTCCCCCTTAAAGAAAACTTCGTCCCGAAGTTGTGGTTGTAATACCTGAAGAGTTCGGGGTATGTTTTCCTCAGGTCTTCTTCTTTTTCCCAGGTGGCTTCCCTCTCGGGGTGATGCTTCCATTGTATCTTGCAATACTTGATAGCTTTATTTCTGAGTTGTTTCCAGCTCTCCTCGAGAATCTTGGCTGGCTTCTCGATGTAAGTCAAGTCTGGTTGTAACTCGAGCTCTTCATGTGATACTGGTTCATCGGGGTTTTTCAGATCTTTTGGAGTTGTGACACATGGAATACATTGTGAACTTGAGCTAGCCTTCCCGGTAGATCCAATTCAAAGGCTAAACCTCGGTTCTGACTCAGTATCTTGAAAGGTCCTATGAATCTAGGGCTGAGCTTTCCTTTTACTCCAAACCTCTGGAGTCCTTTCATCGGGCTCACCTTAAGATATACCATGTCTCCAACTCGTGGCTCCCATGTTCTCCTCTTCTGACCGGCATAACTCTTTTGCCGACTTTGGGCTATCTTGAGCCTATCTCTGATAATGTCAATGATTTGTTGTTTTTCCTTTACATAATCAGGATTGAACTCTTTGCTTGCTCCGGCTTCATACCAACATATAGGTGATCTACACTTCCTTCCATACAAAGCTTCAAATGGTGCCATCTTGATGCTGCTTTGGTAACTATTGTTATATGAAAACTCTGCTAGTGGTAAGTGCTCCTCCCATGATCCTCCGAAGTCTAGGGCACAAGCCCTAAGCATATCCTCTAAGATCTGGTTGGTTCTCTCGGTTTGTCCACCTGTCTGGGGATGGTAAGCGGTACTATAGTCCAACTTGGATCCTAAAGCTTCGTGTAGTTGCTTCCAGAATGCTGATGTGAACACGGATCCTCGATCCGACACTATCTTCTTAGGCACTCCATGCTTACTCACGATCTCTTTGATGTAAAGATCGATGAGTTTCTCTCCTTTATCCTGCTGATTTACCGCTAAGAAGTGGGCGCTCTTCGTCAACCGGTCCACGATTACCCATATCATGTCCTTCTTTTTATTGGTCATGGGTAGTCCGGTGATGAAATCCATCCCTATTTCCTCCCATTTCCACTCTGGAATAGGTAAAGGTTGTAACTTTCCTGCTGGACTCTGGTGTTCAGCCTTCACTCTCTGGCAGGTATGGCATTCCGCCACATATTGTCCTATCTCTCTCTTCATGTTATTCCACCAGAATAGTTCCTTTAGATCCATGTACATCTTTGTACTTCCCGGGTGTATGGAATATGGTGTTTGATGAGCTTCCCGGAGTATTACTTCCTTAATTTCAGCAATATCCGGAACGCAAATTCTCTTCTGGAACCATAATGATCCAGATTCTCCGCGGTGAAATTCTGATGGTCTTCCTTCATCTATTCTTCTCATCACCTCAACGATAAATGGATCGTCCAGCTGACCCATCATTATCTCATTCTTCAGGTTGACATTTAACTCATCGGCTACTTGCAACGCCGATAATCCTTCATGTGCTTCCTTCTCCCAAAGTTGTATTTGGGCTTGACTTATTTCCTTCCTCAACTCCGGTGAGATTTCTTGTTCCACTCCGCCGGTACTCTTCCTGCTCAAGGCATCTGCTACAACATTGGCCTTCCCTGGAGTGTAATTGATGGTCAAATCATAATCCTTGATTAGTTCAAGCCATCTTTTCTGCCTCATGTTGAGTTCCTTCTGAGTGAAGAAATATTTGAGACTCTTATGATCTGTATAGAGCTCACACTTGGCTCCATAGAGAAAATGTCTCCATGTTTTGAGTGCAAATAAAACTGCTGCTAATTCCAAGTCATGTGTTGGATAATTCACTTCATGAGGTCTGAGTTGCCTCGATCCATAAGATATAACCTTCCGATCTTGCATGAGTACGCAACCCAATCCATGCTTGGATGCGTCACAGTACACGGTGTAATCCTTGCCAACTTCCGGAACTGCTAACACCGGTGCCGTGGTGAGTTTCTCCTTCAGAGTTTGAAATCTCTTCTCACACTCCTCTGACCACACGAATGGTGTGTTCTTCCTTAACAGCTTGGTCATTGGTCCTGCTATCTTAGAGAATCCTTCAATGAATCTCCGGTAATATCCTGCCATTCCTAGGAATCCTCGGATTTCCTTGACAGTCTTGGGTGCTTCCCATTCTAGAACTGCTGCTACCTTGCTCGGGTTAACAGCTATTCCATCTTTACTAATAACATGACCAAGGAATTCCACTTGATCTAGCCAAAATTCACACTTGCTAAATTTGGCATAGAGTTGATGTTCCCTTAGTGTTTGCAACACTAACCTCAAATGTTCAGCATGTTCGGCCTTGTTCTTGGAATATATCAAGATATCATCGATGAATACGATGACAAACTTGTCTAGATATGGCATGAAAATCTTATTCATGAGATTCATGAATATTGTTGGGGCATTGGTTAATCCAAAAGGCACTACAAGGTATTCATGATGTCCATACCTTGAGACAAAAGCAGTTTTCGGAACGTCTTCCTTCTTGATCTTTATCTGGTGATAACCGGATCTTAGATCAATCTTGGAAAAGACTCCCGCGCCTCTAACTTGATCAAATAGATCTTATATTCTTGGAAGTGGATACTTGTTCTTGATTGTGACGTTGTTCAGATTCCTGTAATCCCCACACATCCTTCTTCCTCCATCTCTTTTATCCACGAAGATCACAGGTGATCCCCATGGTGAAACACTTTCTTGTATGAATCCTTTCTGTTCTAAGTCATCCAGTTGCTCCTTAAGTTCTTTCAACTCCTTAGGCCCCATTTTATATGGTGCTTTAGCAATCGGAGCTGTTCCTGGAATTAGGTCGATAGTGAATTCTATCTCCCTATCTGGTGGCATACCAGGTAATTCCGCAGGAAATACATCCTGGAATTCATTCACTACAGGTATATCTTCTAACTTCACCTCCTTCATGCTGTTCAGCTGTAGCTCAACTTCAATTTGTGTATGTTTGTCGCCTTGGTAGATCATTCTACTTCCATCGGGGCTTTTCAAAGATACGGTCTTGTTCACACAGTCGATCAATGCTCCATTAGCTTCCAACCAGTTCATACCAAGAATGACATCAATGTCCTTCATCGGTAAAATGAACAGGTCCACGTCAAACGCGCACTTATTGATCATGATGACTTGTTTTTGTTTGGTGTGGGTTACTACTATCGTTCCCCCCGCAGAAAGTATGGTTATGGGTGTGTCTAACTTAGTGCAACTAATCCCATGTTTGGTGATGAATTGTTGAGAAATGAATGATGTAGTTGCACCAGTATCAAAAAGTACTTTGCCAGGATGAGTGAGTATCTGGAGCGTACCTATCACCGCCTGATCGGAGTTGACCACCTCCTCCAGACTGGTACAGTTCAGCTTGCCGAAGGGCTTCTTATTCTTCCAGTTCCCTCCGGTGTTTCCTCCTCGGCTTCCACCTCCTCCAGACTGACCTCCTCCATTCTTCTTATTAGGGTAGTCTTTCATCATGTGCCCCTCCTGACGACACCCGAAGCAAATGATTCTGGGTTTACGACAATCCTTTGAAGCATGTCCTTTAAACCCGCAGATGCGACAAACTATTTGGTTAGCAGTTTGAAACGCTTGGTTCTTCCTGCTACCATAGTAGTTGATGTTGTTGTTGTATCTTGGCTTGAAATTCAAGCTGGTGTTGGGCTTGTTATTGGAAAATCTTTTAGGCTCAAACTTGGCCTTCTTCCTCTTTTCCTCCTGCAGTTGTTTGAAATCATCTTCCAGAGTGATGGCAGCATCCACCAACTCTTGAAACTCCGTTGCTCTCATCATACGGAGCTGAACCTTGAACTGGGGACTTAACCCCCTCAGAAAACTCTTCTTCTTCTTGTCCTCGGTGTTGACTTCTTCAACCGCATACCGGGACAGCTTGGAGAATTCCCTGACATAAGTCAGGATGGCCTTGTCCTTCTGCTCGAGACTTTCAAATTCTCGACGCTTCAACTCCACAATACTTTCAGGGACATTGGATTCCCTGAACTTCCTCGTGAACTCCTCCCAGGTAAATACCTTTCTAGCCGGATAAACGGCTACGATATTGTCCCTGATGCGGCAGGTCCACATAGCAGATGAGTAGCATAACGAACCTTCTCTTGGTCGTTACATCCAACGGTATTGAGCTTTCGCTCAGTATCCATAAGCCAATCTTCCACGTCCATTGGCTCGGGCGCGTAAGCGAAAGATATAGGCTTGGTGTTCTGGAAGTCTGCTAAGGTGACTCCCGGATTCTCAGGTCTCTCCACCCTGTTCTGCTGCAGCAATTCTTGGAAGAATTTATTCTACTGCTCCAGTGTTACACGCTATCTCTCCTCTACCAGCTGCATGTACTGGATGAAATTCTGCTGCGTCATGGGTGGTGGTGGTGGTGGAAACTGATATCTGGCTGCTCCCTCAGCCTCTTCCTTTTGTTTTGCTTCGCGCTCCATGCGCTGCGCTTCGGTCTCCTCTCCTAACGCTCCCGACATAACCCCCTATTTCTGCAACACAAGATGATACTCATAGTTACTCCATGCGCAAGTTTTCGGAGCTCAACTTTGTGCACAGAACTAGTCACGCAATGGAAATCAAGAAACAAATCCAAATCATACAAAACATATACCCTGTATATACATACTTAAGTGGTCTTATTACAATACTCAAGTCGATGTGAGTATGCAAACTCACTTATTAAAGTATATGTACAAATTTATACAAATATTACATACTATAATACACGTGGTACTTGTGTATTATAGCCTCGCCTCCCTTGGTGGACTCTAGTCGATCTTCACTCCCGGTACATCCCAGGCTTCCATCCGGTCGAACGTGTCGTCCTTCTGATAGACCCTGGAACATAAGGTCTCCCCGTCGGCTGGTAATCCGAATCGGATGATGATCCTAGGGAGAAATCAGTGTTCACAAACTGATCGTTAAGTGCATCATAGTCCACCCATCGGGTATACTCCCCTGTAGCTCCACCATAGGTGTTACCAACACTCATACCCGACTCAACCTGTGTCGGATACCCTCCATCAACTCCTTCATTACTAGGATAACTCTGGTTCTGGGTTGTGGCGTCATCATTCATCTCCCCATCATAATACACAGAAGTACTATGAGTTCCAGTATCAGATCCCCAACGCCAACCCGTGGAATTTTCGATAGGAGTCTCGGAACGCTGATTGTTTCCGGATTCCTCTCCACCCTCGTATCCCCCATAGGAACTACCCGTATAGTTCCCAGGTGTAACTGGTGTAGTTTCACGCTCAAGAGGATCAATACTAATGTAGTCACCAGCTGAGTAAACTGGTGTGTGCACCACATTCTCCATAGGTTCTTTCCCCCTAATCTCCTCCTTGGGTTCTGTAAACTCCTCTAGCATCATATCAATTGCTCCCGTCAGATGATGGTTCAACTGAAAGAGTAATGATATGAAGTTGCGGCTGTTATCCATGTATTTTGCAGCTGCTATGGGTTTGCGTTTTGCATATTTGTAGTGGTTAAGCATAGGATCTTCCTCCTCCTGGTTATGAGGAATATGGGAGAATTCGGAACCCATAAGCTCTTTCGTCTTATGTTCCCGAATGTCGGTTATGGCTCTCATAACAACTATATGGTAGGCTGTGTTGATAGTCCTAGCTTCCCCTGCTGGCATGACTACGCTCATTCCCAGAGATTCGGGAAGTTGCAGTCCTACCCTACACTTGGCCAATACAGTACCATCATAGTACATGTATTTCTTTACTTGAATCTGGGGATCACACCCAAATTCAAGTAACATGGCTCGTAGAATATCTGCAAGTCCTCCTTCGTATTCACTCAGTGTGGAATCCATCACTTTCACGTTTCGTCCGGGACGTGAACTTGCCATGTTGGCTGTAGAAATAGAAAGATTATAAGATTAGTAATAATGCATCATAATAGAGATAATAAAGAATTATCGCACTAAAAGATATGATTGTTGTATTCCCAATTGAATATACACCATATTTTTAGAGAATTCTTTACTAGTCCTATTTGACTCCTAACGTTTGGTCCCATTTACTAGGTTCCAACCTAGGGTCAAAGCTTTTGCTCTGATACCAACTGTGGTGACCCTGCATACCACTGCATGTTGTAGTATGCCAGTCGTTGATATAACATTCACGAAGTACCATTCCGCAAATATTACATCCCTCAGAGTAGTACAACAGAACATAGCAGGTCCATAACTCATTCATTTATTATTACAACTATCATACACATGTCATCTTGGAGCTCCTCTTGGGTCCTAAGAGGAATACTCCTGGGTTCGAGGCGAACCCATCTTAGCTTACAATATAAGAGTCTCATTAAGTTATACATTTATTTCCTCGAGCAGCTAAATACTAAGAGTTCGGGCTGCTCGGTTACTACTACTACTGGATATCTCTAGGCTTGATCTCCTCCGAAGCCTCCCGGATCCGTAGACGATGAGGTAGTCTACGCCTTCTATACCTCCAGAGAGGTCTGGTTCTTCATAGCCGATGATCTCGGCTCCTTCATTGTTGTCGTAGTCCTCCTCCAGATGATTCAGACAATCTAAGCATGGGATTTAAGAGTGGTATGAGTACGAGCGTACTCAACAAGTTCATTATAGATAAGAGGTGTTTAATGCACTAGCTACGATATTAGACCAGAAAGTCTAATACCAATGCAAGTTTTGATAAACATTTCTTCAAGAGATTGCTTTTATTCCAAAGAGCTATGTCCGTCAGCCTTCACCGGTTTACTAGAACTTCATGGAGCTCCTTTCCCATTGCGTTCAGCCCTCATCCCGAACAGGGAGTGACAGTCACGCTTCTTTACACTCTGCAGAGGTGTGGTGCGTTACCCATAAGAGATCTTAACCTTGGTGCCAACCGGGCAGCTTTCCCGTTCACACTTCCTTTGGTGTGAGGCCCGGTATAAGGTCATAGCCAATCATATTCCTCCGCTACCTCGCACACCCACCCGTTGTTGCAAACCCCGACCCTGGGTCCTCGTCGGTCCACTTACACCATTTAAGGACGGACCCCGACCACGACAACAGTCTGGGATCGAACCAAACTCCTTCGCCGGTAGCTGCAACCCATCATAGACCACATTACCGTGGGGAATTAGAGTGGGATCCCCACCCTCAAGTTGTTCCGCAAGCCGCAACCGCTACGGTATGCACAGCATAACCGTGGGGACTTAGAATGGGTTCCCCACCCACAAGTTGCTCCGCAAGATACAACTGCTACGGTAAGCGCATCCGTTGATGTACAAGAGGTGGAAATACGATTGACTAGTCCGTCCCATTTCAGATCTTATGGTTAACACGGTTATTACGGCATAAGAATCACTGGCGACATTTGTTGTTTAATCCTAGATGGATATAAACCCTTGCAATGGAACCTCCACCATATCAACACAATCCATGGTTCCATTGCCCACCACTTAGTCATATTCATAGTTATGAAAATAGTTGTTTTGGTTTTTATGCAATAGTGATAATCATAGTACTTTGTAAGTAATTTGATAAAAGTACTCAAATGACATGAGCAAGTGATGAACTTGCCTAAACACTGCAAAGTTTTGCAGTTGGATGGTGTGGACTGACCCTTGTCCTCTGGTTCTGAAAAATAGCATCATTGTCCGATAAGGGCAATGGTTAAAGAAGCAATTATGCATGGTTCCAGTTTTAGGGTTTGTCCCCCCCTTCCGATGTCGTTATTATTTCATGTAGGAGGTTATTACTAAGAATAATTTGGGGATACTTGATTTAAAGTATTATACAACCTTGAAATGTTGTCAAGGTGTTTTTAAAGTCCAAATACATTAATGGACTTATTTTTATTATTGAAAATTATATGTGTGATTTAAATGATTATTTAAATCATCAAATGAAGACTTATTCTTAATTGTCTTCAAAAATTCCCCTTTGTATTTTATTATGATAGAGAATTTTATGCTGATCTATTTTCATATTTTTAATTATTTTTTTAGAGCTATTAAGTATTTATTGTGCCTTTCCAAAGTTTATGCATTTTAATTGAATTGTGAAATGGCAAAAATGCCCCTCGGCCCACCTGTCGGTGCAACCCAGTGGGTTAGGTCGAACCGACCGGCCTGGTCCGGCTCGTCCAGCCCCACTTCTCTCTCTCCCTCTCACGCGCGACCAAACCCTAACCCTAGCCGCTCTGGCGACTCGCGTCGCCGCCGTCTTCTCCGAATTATTCCGGCCATCTCCGGCCGCCGCCGCCGGCGAGATATGGCGCATCTGAACCGCCGTTCAACGGCGCTTCAGATCCACCGCGGCGATTTGTGAAGCGCCGCCTGCTCGTCTTGCCCCTCTTCGCTCTGGTTGCCTGGCGTGGAGTGCCGTGGCGATCTCGTCGCCACCGATGCTCCCGATGCCGTGGCGCCGCCGTGCCTGACCGTGGTGGTGCTGGTGCCATGGCGCCGCCATGGCTTGGCCTGGCCTGGCGCTGCTGCGCCCTCGGCGTGTGCCGCCGTGGCCGCCATGGTCGTGCCCTGCGCTTCACTTCACCGGTGAGTATCCATCGCCTCCTACTCTCCCTATCTGCTCTGCTCACTTCTCTCCTCATCCTCTTCGTCTTGCTCAGCCACTGGCCTGCATCTCCATGTTGCGATGCTTGCCGTGACTATGCACTGTTGCTGTGCCTTGCTAGCCTGTTCATGTGCTACTGTGCTTGTGTTACTATGCTACTGTGATGCTGCTGTAAATCTGCTGGCCTGCTACTGCCATGGTTACTACTGTTGTGCTATCCTCCATGCTATACATGATTCTGTGCAAGATTCCTAGGCTCTGTGCTTGCTTATGTTTGCAATTCTTGCTTAATTCTATCTCTGTGATCTTGTCCTTGATGCTATTACTGCTAGAGCATCAAGTGTATTCAACTATTTGCCCTGGCTGTGATTACTGTGTGTATTCCTGGCAATTTTTGCAAGTGCCAGTGCCATGGTGTGCTATTTCTTGTGCTCAAACTCATGAGCATGCTCAATTGAGCATTACTATTGCCTTAATAGTATTCTTCAGTGATGAATGCTATGTGTGTTACTTGTGTATCTTGATCCAGTGGTTCATCAAGCCTTTGATGTGCTTCTGGATACAATCATAAAGTCATTAATTCAGTTATCTATTTATTCAGTTATGACTTGGTTGGATTACTTCAGTAGCTGGTTAATTCCTGTTGTTGTACTTGGCTATGGCAATCTGTAGCAAGAGCTAGCAAGCTCTGATGATCATCTGATCATCATTTGCTTGATAGTTAACTGCTGTGTTTCTTTCTGTGGCTCTCTGGGGCTCACTCTGTGCTGTGTTTGCATCACACAGGCTTTGCCTGATGTGTGCTGTTGCTTGCTTAAGCATCAATTGATGCCTGCCATGATCCATTTGATCATTTGCAAGACCCTGGTGCATCAATTGCTTGTCTGTTTCATTTATCTGATTATCTGGCTTTAATAGATGGATGAATGATGTGAACTGTGATTCAGTGATGATCATTTCAATGAATTTGTTAGGGCTAGCTGGATGCCAACCACTGGTTGGGTACCCTAGCCCACTACTGAACCTTTCTGGTGATGATGTGGTGGTTCTAAATGTTGGCTGTGGGTTGAGGTAGCCCTGGCAGCACTGTGATGCTGTCAAGAGTAGCTCCCCCTTTCTATGGCTTGCTGTGCATGGACAAATGCTTTCTGGCTGATCATGTTTGACTGCCAGAAGCCTTTTGATGTTGACAATACTGGTAGAATCTTGTATTTCTACCATTCTGATGGTGTAGCTAGACTGTTAGGTGCTTGGTGACTTGGAATGGCTAATTAGGATCAAATCCATGATGGATTTCTCTGGTTGTGTCACTGTGTTGACACAACCAGTGTTCCCTTGGTTGTTTTCCTTCTAGCCTTTGCTTTATTTGCTGGCACCAAATGGTTTTGCAACCAAGTGATGATACAAACAGGGTATTCTACCCTTCTGTGCTCCTGTGATGCATTGTATGCTTATTTATGAGCAAAACTTGGTTTTGCTCAGGTTGATTTGGTTTATACCTCACTCCAGCTCCTAGATTGTTTGTTGGTGTAGAGGATTTCTTCAGTGTTGAGCTTATGCTTGCCCTGCTCCTCCTTGCAAGCCTGTGGTGCTTGAGTTGATGATGTGATGGTGTGAGCAGGTTGAACAGCAGTGCTGTTCTTCCTGTTCTTGAGTTCTTGGTTTCTGGTGGACTTACCCAGTGTAGCCTGTCGATGGATATGGCTTAGGGTTTACTGTGGAGGTTTTTATGTGGCCTTCTCCTTCCTCTCTGGTCGACAACAAGGCCTGCAACTTGTGGTGACTCACTGGCCTGTGTGTGCTGTTGAGCATGCACACCGCACAGTGAGCAAGCTTTGGTGTGTGTGTACCAAGTGCTTAGTACCTGGCTTGGTACTTGACTGTGAGTAGATCAGCTCGGCAGAGCTGTGAGCATATCCTCTCTGTTGCCATTTTCTTTCTAACCTGCCAAGTGGCAATGCCACTTGGCATAATTGTTGCTTTGCTTTGTTGTGTGCAGGGAGTCAAGGTGATAATCGAGTGAAGATGAAGATCATCAAGTTCAAGATTAGTTGATATTCACATTGTAGTATTTAGAACAGATTCATACTTTGTAATTTTCTTTTCTTTTTCTTTTAATTTTCTATTTCTCCAATTCTTGTAATGTGTTGTAAATTTATATCTCAATTCTGGATATTGTAATTGACATTGTATCTTGTGTGAATATCAATAAAGCTCAATTTTCCTTAATGAGTTTTCTATAATAGTTGTTCTATTTATATTCTTGATTACTTATAATTGTTTATTGAATTAGCTCAAGTGTGAATAATGAGATATCCATTTGATGTTTGAATTTGAAATTCAAATTCAAATTTGGTTGGAATTCAATCATACAACTTAATTTAGAATTCAATCATGCAACTTAAGTTGTGATGCAAACTCTCTCCTCTCTTCTCAAAACCCTAGTTTAGTTAGATGAGAAACAAGTTTGTCGCACTCTCGAAACCCTAACCCTGTAAGGTGTCGAGAGAGAAACTTGTCCCCCTCCGATGCAGTTTTTGTTTAAAAGCGCGAAATTTCCCCAGAATTTACAATGCAATGCACATCCCTTTCTAAAATCTACCCCTCGATCGTCTCTAAACCTGGGACATTACATAGAACTCGATGAGATTGATGAATCTTCACTTGTTGATCAGAGTAGCGCAGTACCGGAAGTTGTTCCTGTGCCGCCTACACCGGCAACAGAGGAAGCTAATGATAATGATCATGAAACTTCGAATGAGATAGCTACTGAACCTCGCAAATCGACAAGGGAACGTGCCACTCCTGATTGGTATGATCCTTGTCTAAATGTCATGATTGTGGACAACAATGATGAAGACCCTGCGACGTATGAAGAAGCGATGATGAGCCCAGATTCCAACAAATGGCAAGAAGCCATGAAATCCGAAATGGGATCCATGTATGATAACAAAGTATGGACTTTGGTAGACTTACCTGATAGCCGCAAGGCTGTCGAGAATAAATGGATCTTCAAGAGAAAAACAGATGCTGATGGTAATATTACTGTCTATAAAGCTCGACTTGTCGCAAAGGGTTTCCGACAAATTCAAGGTGTTGACTACGATGAGACTTTCTCACCTGTAGCGAAGCTAAAATCCGTGAGGATTTTGTTAGCAATAGCTGCATTTTTCGATTATGAGATTTGGCAGATGGATGTCAAAACGGCGTTCCTTAATGGCGACATTGAGGAAGAGTTGTATATGGTACAACCCAAAGGTTTTGTCGATCCTAAAAATGCTGACAAAGTATGCAAACTTCAGCGTTCAATTTATGGACTGAAGCAAGCATCAAGAAGTTGGAACCGACGCTTTGATAAGGTGATCAAAGACTTCGGGTTTATACAGTGTCATGGAAAGGCCTATATTTACAAGAAAGTGAGTGGGAGCTCTGTAGCGTTCCTGATATTATATGTAGATGACATATTATTGATTGGGAATAATATAGAACTATTAAGAAGTGTAAAAGGTTATTTGAATAATAGTTTTTCAATGAAAGACCTTGGTGAAGCATCGTATATATTAGGCATCAAGATTTATAGAGATAGATCAAGACGCCTAATAGGGCTATCACAGAGTACATACCTGGACAAGATTCTAAAGAAGTTTAGAATGGACGAAAGTAAGAAAGGATTCTTACCTATGTTACCAGGCAAGGTCTTGAGTAAGACTCAAGGTCGGCTACTGCGAGAAGAAAGAGAAAGGATGAGTCGGATCCCCTATGCCTCGGCGATAGGCTCTATCATGTATGCCATGCTATGTACAAGACCGGATATAGCACATGCCGTTAGTTTGACTAGCAGATATCAAAGTGATCCAGAATGGAACATCGACAGCGGTCAAGAATATCCTGAAGTACTTGAAAAGAACTAAGGATATGTTTCTTTGTTATGGAGGTGACCAAGAGCTCGTTGTAACCAGTTACACCGATGCAAGTTAGAACACTGATCCTGATGACTCTAAGTCACAGTCTGGGTACGTGTTTATATTGAATGGTGCTGCGATGGCTGGGCAAGCTCGAAGCAGTGCCACGGTGGCGAAGTCTTCAACAGAATCGGAGTACATAGCGGCTTCAGAGGCTTCATCAGAAGCGGTATGGATGAAGAGGTTCATTGTAGAGCTCGGTGTGGTTCCTAGTGCATTGGACCCACTAGTCATCTACTGTGACAACATGGGTGCCATCGCCAATGCACAAGAACCAAGGTCACACAAGAGGCTGAAGCATATCAAGCTGCGTTATCATTCGATTCGCGAGTACATCGAAGATGGAGAAGTAAAGATTTGCAAAGTACACACTGATCTGAATGTAGCAGATCCGTTGACTAAAGCTCTCCCTAGGGCAAAGCATGACCAACACCAGAATGCCATGAGTGTTAGGTACCTTACAATGTAATCTAGATTATTGACTCTAGTGCAAGTGGGAGACTGTTGGAGATATGCCCAAGAGGCAATAATAAAAGTGGTTGTTATATATCTTTATGTTTATGATAAATGTTTATATACCATGCTATAATTGTATTAACCGAAACATTGATACATGTGTGATATGTAAACAACAAAGAGTCCCTAGTAAGCCTCTTAACTAGCTTGTTGATTAATAGATGATTAGTTTCATAATCATGAACATTGGATGTTATTAATAACAAGGTTATATCATTATATGAATGATGTAATGGACACACCCAATTAAGCGTAGCATAAGATCACGTCATTAAGTTATTTGCTATAAGCTTTCGATACATAGTTACCTAGTCCTTATGACCATGAGATCATGTAAATCACTTATACTGGAAAGGTACTTTGATTACATCAAACGCCACTGCGTAAATGGGTGGTTATAAAGGTGGGATTAAGTATCCGGAAAGTATGAGTTGAGGCATATGGATCAACAGTGGGATTTGTCCATCCCGATGACGGATAGATATACTCTGGGCCCTCTCGGTGGAATGTCGTCTAATTAGCTTGCAAGCATATGAATAAGTTCGTAAGAGACCACATACCACAGTACGAGTAAAGAGTACTTGTCAGGAGACGAGGTTGAACAAGGTATAGAGTGATACCGATGATCAAACCTCGGACAAGTAAAATATCGCGTGACAAAGGGAATTGGTATCGTATGTGAATGGTTCATTCGATCACTAAGTCATCGTTGAATGTGTGGGAGCCATTATGGATCTCTAGATCCCGCTATTGGTTATTGGTCGGAGAGAGTTCTCACCCATGTCCACATAGTTCACGAACCGTAGGGTGACACACTTAAGGTTTGATGTTGTAATAGTAGAACTTGAATATGGAATGGAGTTCGAAGTATTGTTCGAAGTCTCGGATGGGATCCCGGACATCACGAGGAGTTCCGGAATGGTCCGGAGAATAAGATTCATATATAGGAAGTCATATTCCAAGTTTGGAAATGATCCGGTGCATTTATGGAAGGTTCTAGAAGATTCTAGAAAAGTCCGGAAGAAATCACTAAGGAAGGAGGAGTCCCGGAGGGACTCCACCTCCCCATGGCCGGCCAACCCTAGAGGGGGGAGTCCAAGGTGGACTCCACCAAGGGGGCCGGCCACCCCCCTTCATGGAAGGGTGGGAATCCCACTTGGGTGGGAGTCCCACCTTGGGTAGGTTTCCCTACTACATGGAAGGTTTTGGGTTCGGGTCTTATTTGAAGACTTGTAGTCCAACACTTGGGGTTCCACCTATATAATGAGGGGCATAGGGGAGGGGGCCGGCCACCATAAGCCACCAAGCTGGCCGCACCCCATAGAGGCCGGCCACCCCCTCTCCCCAAACCCTAGCCGCCCCACTCCTCCCCCTCTCCCGCAACGCTTAGCGAAGCTCCGCCGGAGATCTCCATCGCCACCGCCACCACGCCGTCGTGCTGCCGGATTCAAGGAGGAGCTACTACTTCCGCTGCCCGCTGGAACGGGGAGGTGGACGTCGTCTTCATCAACACCGAACGTGTGACCGAGTACGGAGGTGCTGCCCGATCGTGGCACCGTGATCAAGATCTTCTACGCGCTTTTGCAAGCGGCAAGTGATCGTCTACCGCAGCAACAAGAGCCTCATCTTGTAGGCTTTGGAAATCTTCAAGGGTGAGTCTCGATCATCTCCTCGTTGCTCCCATCTTCTAGATTGCATCTTGGCTTGGTTTGCGTTCTCGCGGTAGGAAATTTTTTGTTTTCTATGCCACGTATCCCTACACCCAAAACCTTCCATGTGTAGGGAAACCTACCCAAGGTGGGATTCCCACCTCAAGTGGGACTCCCACCCTTCCATGAGGGGGGTGGCCGGCCACCCTTGGTGGAGTCCACCTGGGACTCCACCCCTCTAGGGTTGGCCGGCCATGGGAGGTGGAGTCCCTTCGGGACTCCTCCTTCCAAAGTGATTTCTTCCGGACTTTTCTAGAACCTTCTAGAACCTTCCATAAATGCACCGGATCATTTTCAAACTTATAAAATGACTTCCTATATATGAATCTTATTCTCCGGACCATTCCGGAACTCCTCGTGATGTCCGGGATCCCATCCGAGACTTCGAACAATACTTCGAACTCCATTCCATATTCAAGTTCTACTAATACAACATCAAACCTTAAGTGTGTCACCCTACGGTTCGCGAACTATGTAGACATGGTTGAGAACTCTCTCCGACCAATAACCAATAATAGCGGGATCTGGACATCCATAATGGCTCCCACATATTCAACGATGACTTAGTGATCGAATGAATCATTCACATACGATACCAATTCCCTTTGTCACGCGATATTTTACTTGTCCGAGGTTTGATCATCGGTATCACTCTATACCTTGTTCAACCTCGTCTCCTGACAATTACTCTTTACTCGTACCGTGGTATGTAGTCTCTTATGAACTCATTCATATGCTTGCAAGCTAATTAGACGACATTCCACCGAGAGGGCCCAGAGTATATCTATCCGTCATCGGGATGGACAAATCCCACTGTTGATCCATATGCCTCAACTCATACTTTCCGGATACTTAATCCCACCTTTATAACCACCCATTTACGCAGTGGCGTTTGATGTAATCAAAGTACCTTTCCGGTATAAGTGATTTACATGATCTCATGGTCGAAAGGACTAGGTAACTATGTAACGAAAGCTTATAGCAAATAACTTAATGACGTGATCTTATGCTACGCTTAATTGGGTGTGTCCATTACATCATTCATATAATGATATAACCTTGTTATTAATAACATCCAATGTTCATGATTATGAAACTAATCATCTATTAATCAACAAGCTAGTTAAGAGGCTATACCAGGGACTCATTGTTGTTTACATAACACACATGTATCAATGTTTCGGTTAATACAATTATAGCATGGTATATAAACATTTATCATAAACATAAAGATATATAATAACCACTTTTATTATTGCCTCTTGGGCATATCTCCAACAGTCTCCCACTTGCACTAGAGTCAATAATCTAGATTACATTGTAAGGTACCTAACACCCATGGCATTCTGGTGTTGGTCATGCTTTGCCCTAGGGAGAGCTTTAGTCAACGGATCTGCTACATTCAGATCAGTGTGTAATTTGCAAATATTTACTTCTCCATCTTCGATGTACTCGCGAATCGAATGATAACGCAGCTTGATATGCTTCAGCCTCTTGTGTGACCTTGGTTCTTGTGCATTGGCGATGGCACCCATGTTGTCACAGTAGATGACTAGTGGGTCCAATGCACTAGGAACCACACCGAGCTCTACAATGAACCTCTTCATCCATACCGCTTCTGATGAAGACTCTGAAGCCGCTATGTACTCCGATTCTGTTGAAGACTTCGCCACCGTGCACTGCTTCGAGCTTGCCCATCTTGCGGCACCATTCAATATAAACACATACCTGCATCGTGACTTAGAGTCATCAGGATCAGTGTTCCAACTTGCATCAGTGTAACTTGTTACAACGAGCTCTTGGTCACCTCCATAACAAAGAAACATATCCTTAGTTCTTTTCAAGTACTTCAGGATATTCTTGACCGCTGTCCAGTGTTGCATTCCTGGATCACTTTGATATCTGCTAGTCAAACTAACAGCATCTGCTATATCCGGTCTAGTACATAGCATGGCATACATGATAGAGCCTACTGCCGAGGCATAGGGGATCTGACTCATCCTTTCTCTTTCTTCTGCCGTAGCCGGACCTTGAGTCTTACTCAAGACTTTGCCTGGTAACATAGGTAAGAATCCTTTCTTACTTTCGTCCATTCTAAACTTCTTTAGAATCTTGTCCAGGTATGTACTCTGTGATAGCCCTATTAGACGTCTTGATCTATCTCTATAAATCTTGATGCCTAATATATACGATGCTTCACCAAGGTCTTTCATTGAAAAACTATTATTCAAATAACCTTTTACACTGCTTAATAGTTCTATATCATTCCCAATCAATAATATGTCATCTACATATAATATCAGGAATGCTACAGAGCTCCCACTCACTTTCTTGTAAATACAGACCTCTCCATGACACTGTATAAACCCGAAGTCTTTGATCACCTTATCAAAGCGTCGGTTCCAACTTCTCGATGCTTGCTTCAGTCCATAAATTGAACGCTGAAGTTTGCATACTTTGTCAGCATTTTTAGGATCGACAAAACCTTTGGGTTGTACCATATACAACTCTTCCTCAATGTCTCCATTAAGGAACGCCGTTTTGACATCCATCTGCCAAATCTCATAATCGAAAAATGCAGCTATTGCTAACAAAATCCTCACACATTTTAGCTTCGCTACAGGTGAGAAAGTCTCATCGTAGTCAACACCTTGAATTTGTCGGAAACCCTTTGCGACAAGTCGAGCTTTATAGACAGTAACATTACCATCAGCATCTGTTTTCTCTTGAAGATCCATTTATTCTCGACAGCCTTGCGGCTATCAGGTAAGTCTACCAAAGTCCACACTTTGTTATCATACATGGATCCCATTTTGGATTTTATGGCTTCTTGCCATTGGTTGGAATCTTGGCTCATCATCGCTTCTTCATACGTCGCAGGGTCTTCATCATTGTTGTCCACAATCATGACATTTGGACAAGGATCATACCAATCAGGAGTGGCACGTTCCCTTGTCGATCTGCGAGGTTCAGTAGCTATCTCGTTTGAAGTTTCATGATCATTATCATTAGCTTCCTCTGTTGCCAGTGTAGGCGGCACAGGAACATCTTCCGGTACTGCGCTACTCTGATCAATGAGTGAAGATTCATCAATCTCATCGAGTTCTACTTTTCTTCCAGTCACTTCTTTAGTGAGAAATTCTTTCTCAAGAAAGGTTCCGTTCTTAGCAACAAAGATCTTGCCTTCGGATCTGTGATAGAAAGTGTACCCTATAGTTTCCTTAGGGTATCCTATGAAGACGTATTTCTCCGCTTTGGGTTCTAGCTTGTCCGGTTGTAACTTTTTTACATAGGCTTCGCAACCCTAAAATTTTAGGAACGACAACTTAGGTTTCTTATTAAACCATAATTCATACGGTGTCGTTTCAACGGATTTTGATGGTGCTCTATTTAAAGTGAATGCGGCTGTCTCTAATGCATAACTCCAAAATGATAACGGTAAATCAGTAAGAGACATCATAGAACGAACCATATCTAAGAGAGTTCGATTACGACGTTCGGACACACCGTTTCGTTGTGGTGTTCCCGGCGGTGTCAATTGTGAAAGTATTCCGCATTTCTTTAAATGCATGCCAAACTCATAACTCAGATATTCACCTCCACGATCAGATCGTAGAAATTTAATCTTCTTGTTACGTTGATTTTCTACTTCACTTTGGAATTCCTTAAACTTCTCGAAAGTTTCGGATTTATGTTTCATGAATAAGATATACCCATATCTACTCAAATCATCTGTGAAGGTTAGAACATAACGATAACCACCGCGCGAGGCTACACTCATTGGTCCGCACACATCGGTATGTATGATTTCCAATAAGTTCGTAGCTCGCTCCATAATACCAGAGAATGGAGTCTTAGTCATTTTTCCCATTAGACATGCTTCGCATCTATCAAGTGACTCAAAGTCAAGTGATTCAAGTAATCCATCGGTATGGAGTTTCTTCATGCGTTTCACTCCAATATGACCAAGACGACAGTGCCACATATAAGTAGAATTATCATTCAATTTAATTCGCTTAGCATCAATGTTATGAATATGTGTATCACTACTATCGAGATCTAACAAAAATAAACCATTCTTTTCAGGTGCTCGACCATAAAAGATATTATTCATAAAAATAGAACAACCATTATTCTCAGACTTGAATGAATAACCGTCTTGCATTAAACAAGATCCAGATATAATGTTCATGCTCAACGCGGGTACAAAATAACAATTATTGAGGTTTAAAACTAATCCCGAAGGTAGATGTAGAGGAAGTGTGCCGACAGCGATCACATCGACTTTGGATCCATTTCCAACGCGCATCGTCACTTCATCCTTCAATAGTCTTCGTTTATTCTTTAGTTCCTGTTTCGAGTTACAAATATGAGCAACCGAACCAGTATCAAATACCCAGGTACTAGTACGAGAACCAGTAAGATAAACATCTATAACATGTATATCAGATATACCTTCTTTCTTCTTCTTGACAAGGCCGCTCTTCAGATCCGCCAAATACTTGGAGCAATTACGCTTCCAGTGTCCCTTCTCCTTGCAGTAATAGCACTCAGCATCAGGCTTAGGGCCAGTCTTAGGTTTCACAGGAGGCATGGCAGCTTTCTTGCCACCCTTCTTGAATTTTCCCTTAGACTTGCCCTGTTTCTTGAAACTGGTGGTCTTGTTGACCATCAACACTTGGTGCTCTTTCTTGATCTCAATCTCAGCAGATTTTAGCATGGCGAAGAGTTCAGGTAACTCTTTGTTCATGTTCTGCATATTGTAGTTCATCACAAAGTTCTTGTAACTAGGTGGCAGTGATTGAAGGACACGATTAATCCCCAGTCGGTTAGGAATCACTATTCCCAAGTCACTGAGTTTCTTCGCATGCCCGGTCATGGCGAGCATGTGCTCACTAACGGAGCTGTCTTCTTCCATCATGCAGCTGAAGAAGTGTTTCGATGCTTCATAGCATTCCACGACCGCATGAGTTTCAAAGATAGTTTTCAACTCATTGACCAACTCATGAGGATCGTGGTGCTCAAAACGTTTTTGAAAATCGGCTTCCAGACTGCATAGGATGGCACACTGAACTTGAGAGTACCGAGTTTTCCGAGTCTCGTAAACATTCTTTACTTCATCGGTTTCAGTTTCTGCAGGAGGGTCACCTAGCGGTGCATCAAGCACATATTGCAGGTTTCCACCATTGAGGAAGATCCTCACATGACGGAACCAGTCGGTGAAGTTGCTACCGTTGCTCTTAAGCTTTTCTTTCTCTAAGAACTGGTTAAAATTGATAGGGGACGCCATATCTACAACATATATTTGCAATAGTTTGGACTAGGTTTATGACAAATTGAGTTCAAATTTTAATTCAACAAAATTAAAAACTAGGTGAACTCCCACTCAAAACAATATCCCTCGAATTGTCTTAGTGATCACACGAACCAAATCCACCACACCAAGTCCGATCATCATGAGACAAGATGTAACTTCAATGGCGAACACTTAAAGTGTTCATCATATCAATCATATGATTCATGCTCTACCTTTCGGTATCACGTGTTTCGAGACCATGTCTGTACATGCTAAGCTCGTCAAGGCCACCTTAGTATCCGCACGTGCAAAACTGGCTTGCACCCGTTGTATGCACTTGTTGAGTCTATCACACCCGATCATCACGAGATGCTTCGAAACGACAAGTCTTGGCAATGGTGCTACTAAGGATGAACACTTTATTATCTTGATATTTTAGTGAGAGGGATCATCTTATAATGCTACCGTCGCGATCTAAGCAAAATAAGATGCATAAAAGGATCAACATCACATGCAGTTCATATGTGATATGATATGGCCCCTTTGTCTTTGCGCCTTTGATCTTCATCTCCAAAGCACAGACATGATCTCCATCATCAACGGGCATGATCTCCATCATCGTCGGCGTAGCGTCAAGGTCAATGGCGCCGTCTTCATGATTGTTCTCCCATGTAGCAACTATTACAACTTCTTTGAAATACTACTCAACATGAAATTTAAAGACAACCATAAGGCTCCTGCCGGTTGCCACAATACAATAATGATCATCTCATACATATTCATCATCACATTATGGCCATATCACATCACCAAACCCTGCAAAAACAAGTTAGACGCTCTCTAATTTGGTTTGCATATTTTACGTGGTTTAGGGTTTTCGAGTGAGATCTAATCTACCTACGAACATGAACCACAACGGTGATACTAGTGTTGTCAATAGAAGAGTAAATTAAATCTTCACTATAGTAGGAGAGACAGACACCCGCAAAGCCACTTATGCAATACAAGTTGCATGTCGGGCGTGGAGCAAATCTCATGAACGCGGTCATGTAAAGTTAGCCCGAGCCGCTTCATCCCACTATGCCACAAAGATGCAAAGTACTCAAACTAAAGACAACATAAGCATCAACGCCCACAAAACCATTGTGTTCTACTCGTGCAACCATCTATGCATAGACACGGCTCTGATACCACTGTAGGGATTCGTTGCATAGAAAACAAAAAAATTCCTACAGCGAGAACGCAATCCAAGCCAAGATGCAATCTAGAAGATGGGAGCAACGAGGGGATGATCGAGACTCACCCTTGAAGATTTCCAAAGCCTACAAGATGAGGCTCTTGTTGCTGCGGTAGACGATCACTTGCCGCTTTCAAAAGCGCGTAGAAGATCTTGACGGTGCCACAATCGGGCAGCACCTCCGTACTCGGTCACACGTTCGGTGTTGATGAAGATGACGTCCTTCTCCCTGTTCCAGCGGGCAGCGGAAGTAGTAGCTCCTCCTTGAATCCGGCAGCACGATGGCGTGGTGGCGGTGGCGATGGAGATCTCCGGCGGAGCTTCGCTAAGCGTTGCGGGAGAGGTGGAGGAGGTGGGGCGGCTAGGGTTTGGGAGAGGGGGTGGTCGGCCACTATGGGGTGCGGCCAAGGCTGTGGTCTTGTGGTGGCCGGCCCCCTCCCCTTGGCCCCTCTTTATATAGGTGGAACCCCCAAGTGTTGGACTACAAGTCTTCGAATAAGACCCCAACCCAAAACCTTCCATGTGTAGGGAAACCTACCCAAGGTGGGATTCCCACCTCAAGTGGGACTCCCACCCTTCCATGAGGGGGGTGGCCGACCACCCTTGGTGGAGTCCACCTGGGACTCCACCCCTCTAGGGTTGGCCGGCCATGGGAGGTGGAGTCCCTTCGGGACTCCGCATTCCAAAGTGATTTCTTCCGGACTTTTCTAGAACCTTCTATAAATGCACCGGATCATTTTCAAACTTATAAAATGACTTCCTATATATGAATCTTATTCTTCGGACCATTCCGGAACTCCTCGTGATGTCCGGGATCCCATCCGAGACTTCGAACAATACTTCGAACTCCATTCCATATTCAAGTTCTACTAATACAACATCAAACCTTAAGTGTGTCACCCTACGGTTCGCGAACTATGTAGACATGGTTGAGAACTCTCTCCGACCAATAACCAATAGCGGGATCTGGAGATCCATAATGGCTCCCACATATTCAACGATAACTTAGTGATCGAATGAACCATTCACATACGATACCAATTCCCTTTGTCACGCGATATTTTACTTGTCCGAGGTTTGATCATCGGTATCACTCTATACCTTGTTCAACCTCGTCTCCTGACAAGTACTCTTTACTCGTACCGTGGTATGTAGTCTCTTATGAACTCATTCATATGCTTGCAAGCTAATTAGACGACATTCCACCGAGAGGGCCCAGAGTATATCTATCCGTCATCGGGATGGACAAATCCCACTATTGATCCATATGCCTCAACTCATACTTTCCGGATACTTAATCCCACCTTTATAACCACCCATTTACGCAGTGGCGTTTGATGTAATCAAAGTACCTTTCCGGTATAAGTGATTTACATGATCTCATGGTCGAAAGGACGAGGTAACTATGTAACGAAAGCTTATAGCAAATAACTTAATGACGTGATCTTATGCTACGCTTAATTGGGTGTGTCCATTACATCATTCATATAATGATATAACCTTGTTATTAATAAAATCCAATGTTCATGATTATGAAACTAATCATCTATTAATCAACAAGCTAGTTAAGAGGCTTTACTAGGGACTCATTGTTGTTTACATAACACACATGTATCAATGTTTCGGTTAATACAATTATAGCATGGTATATAAACATTTATCATAAACATAAAGATATATAATAACCACTTTTATTATTGCCTCTTGGGCATATCTCCAACACTATTGTATCTCTATGTTGATGTTTGAGCAATGAATTGTTCATGGTAATTGTTATATAGTTTATTGTTGGTTGCATACAAGTATTTGTTATGTTCTATGATGATATTTTATACTGATATATGAGTGCACACATATGTCAGGGGATGCATAAGGTTGTCACCGTTGCATGTCGATAGGGAGAGGGACAACGGGAGCTGACAGAAACATTGTCCTAATTCTTAGATGCATGTTGTATTAATCATGATTTATCAAACGAGGGTATAACTATGTGGACCTTTAATGTTACAGTGGTGGTTGGACTTCATGTTTTAATAATTCCCTTGTTTGCTCTTAATTGTCCTTAGGATCAATTACTAGGGGTGCACTTGCTCATATCTATGGCTACACCTATCTATGGCTCCTCTATAGAAGAAACACTACAAAGACTATAATGAGTTTCACTAATTGTGACAACCACACAAATGAAATAGCAATTTTCCTAAACACTTGCTCTCTGGAGTTACTCCACTTCACTTCCCTTCATCTCATTGCATTTTACTTTATTGCACTTTTACTTTTCTTGCATTTGTTTCACTTGCATTTTATTTTCAGCACTTATAGTTCCTAGTAAAACCTCTACACACACCATATCTTCTAGCTTTGCATAGAAGGCCATATAAGTGGGTTTTAGGGTTTTAGAGAATAAATAGTTTACCTTCAGCTCCTCGTGGGTTCGACACTCAAATACTTATCGAATTGTACTACGGTGATCCCAACACTTGAGGGTTATAACTAACTGAAAATATATACCATTCATGATCCACATTTATAAAAATAATATGAAATCGCCAAGAAAAAAACAATGTAAATTTGCATCTTCTCGAGAAGTTTGTCGGAAGGATATTGGGAGAGCCTTTTGATTGTTGCAAGCTCGGTTCGTTGTTGTTTAAGGTCATGCTCATTTCTAGGACGAGGAACCCCTCACCGATATCATGACGGCTTATGTTATTCTACAGAACATAATCATCGAGAAAGTGAGGGGTTTACGCTTAAATTCTGTGTATGGCAATTAGGGGTGGAGAAAGAGAACTACAAAGCATGTTGATAGGGGATCCCCCAAAGCTACCAAAATACTTGTTAATATGGTAGCAGATATGGTAAAAATTAGCAAGTTTACAAAGGAAGAATAATCTACCTGGTATTGAGCCCTTCTAGCCATGCTTGCATCCACCACTTATGGCAATGTTGATAGCCGCCTGGCAATGTTGATCCCGTGTGGCAATATTGATAGATGTGTGAAATCTCGTTGGAATTAGTACCAAACTAAAGCTTTTCTTGAGACGTACCGAATAATTGAAGCGCATGCCCAGCTTCGTGAAAAACTCATTCAACATTAGTGGAAAATATTTAGAAGACATGCTCCTCAACTTTATTCATTTCTATTTACTTTTATATATGTGTGATTTGAATTGTTCTTCGCATTTGACGACAAACTTATTTTTTATTGTTTCTATTCTAGCGGAGCCCGTGCCTTATCATACGGTAGCTTTCACGGTATTTTTTTATTGGATCAGTTTTAGTTGCTCTCGCATGCAGGTGTAGTAAATAAAATGATGCATCTCCAGTAAAATGATGTATTTCAACTCCAATAATGACCTGCTTTTCCCCTGCGTGCCAGCTCGCTTCTCGGCAGCTGACAGCTCGGATCACACACGATCCCCAAACCCAACGGCTCGCAGTCGCAGTCGCAGCCGCACCACCAACCGCCGTTTTCCTCCTCCTCCTCGCCCCAACCTTCGCCCTCCTCGCCTCTACCGGAGGAGCTGCTTCCCCCCCCGCAACTGGGCGGATCCCGCGAGGCGCAGGCGGAGATCCAGTAGCCAGCAGTTCAACGAGCCGCCATGGCGGCGAGCGACGTGCCCATGAGCCCCGAGCTCGAGCAGGTCGACGGCGAGATCCAGGACATCTTCCGCGCCCTACAGTGAGCCAGATCTCTCTACCTTCTTCTCTTTTTGGCCGAAATGCCGTTTTTCCTTCAAAAAAATTGGTCTCAATTTCGTCCTGTTGTTAACTGCGGGTTGCCTGCTGGCATCAGATTTAGCCAGCTCGCGCTCAAACTATGCCTGGTTGCTTCCTCGCTGGTTGACTGATTCTCATGGGGGATTTTTTTTTTTTTTGCTTGCTTGCTGCAGGAATGGGTTCCAGAAGATCGACAAGATCAAGGACTCCAACAGGCAGTCCAAGCAGCTGGAGGAGCTCACTGGGAAGATGAGGGAGTGCAAGCGGTAGGTTCGGTCTGCCTGAACCCTGCCATCTGCTTCGATAATGCACCACTGCTGTTCCCATTTCAACATGCCCTTTTCAGATCTCCGCATGTGGCATGATGAAATTTTGGCTACCTCTTTGCTCTGGAGAATGTAACACTGCTGAGTTCTCATGCGATGTCTTAAATCCGTGCAACTTCCTGCAGCTTAATTAAGGAATTTGACCGTGTGCTCAAAGACGAGGAGAAGAGGAACACTTCTGAGGTTAACAAGCAGCTAAATGACAAGAAGCAATTTATGGTGGGTAGTTTCCTTCGTTGCCGTTCTTTGTTATGCCATGTTATCACACATGTATAATTTGTATGTTCGTGTGTTATGACAGATCAAGGAGCTGAATTCCTATGTCACCTTGAGGAAGACGTGAGTACATGCTTTCATGTATACACGTACTGTCCCGTTGTAAATCCCTTGGTGCTAATAGATGTGATTTTTCGTTCTTTGTGGTGTTGCAGGTACCAAAGTAGCCTTGGTAATAAGAGGATTGAACTATTCGATGCCGGCAATGACCATGTGGCCGAGGATAACGTTCAAATGGCATCAGGTGGAACCGATTGTCATAAGGTTGTGTTATTATTATTCTGTGCGTGTAAAGGGTAACATTCTCATCCAAGTAGCTCGTTCTTTTTGCAGAAATGTCAAATCAACAGCTCATTGATTCTGGTATGAAACAAATGGACCAAACAGACCAAGCTATTGAGCGTTCAAAGATGGTGCGCTGCAAACTTACAATTCCTTTTGTTGACACTCTTTAATAAGGAATTTTATAGAAGTGCCAGGAAAGATATGGAATTTATAGAAAGTTGTTTTGTAGGTTGTTGCACAAACTGTTGAAGTCGGAGCTCAAACTGCTACGACTCTAACACAGCAAGTAAGTTTTCTGGAACGATGAAATGGCTGCAATTTAATTTGAATGTTTCTCGTTTTCAAATATGTTCTCACCAGGAGTGGGACACTATATTATGCCCTTTCAGATAGTTCAACTGTGGTTCGTATTCTGTTTCTCCATTTCAAGTATATTCACAGCACTTCCTTAAAGCAAAAGCAACATTCATCTTTATTCAAGGAGCTTACGTAAGGAGTTCCGATCAATCTGTACTTTCCAGAGCAAATTGGTCTCAGTATTTGACCATAGGACCACAAAACCAGAACCAATGTATCTATGTACAATAAAAATGTTATATGGGTAGCTATAAAGACGTTCTGTAAACCTTAATAAATAGATTAAAGAATCTTTTTTCTTGATCTGTTAGAAGCTATGATTTGAAGGTCAGTTTTGGTAAGTGTCATGTACTAATGGAAATGTGTCATGCCCTAACTTATCCATCATTTTCAGACTGACCAAATGAAGAGAATTGGCAATGAGCTAGATTCCGTTCACTTTTCGTTGAAGAAGGCTAGTCAAATGGTGAAAGAGATTGGTCGCCAGGTTCTCTTGCCCTGTCCCTTCATCTTAGTTTGAGTTGTGTGAAGAGAATTGCAGAGACTTACAATTTTTGTTGTTGCAGGTTGCAACTGACAAATGCATCATGGCGTTTCTGTTTCTGATAGTTTGTGGTGTGATTGCGATCATTGTTGTCAAGGTATGATATGTATTGTGTTAGTGTTCGTATTGTACTTCAATATGATTAGTTGGTAGTTGAGGGATAAGCCCTCGATAAGTAAGGTTGGACTAAATGCGCCCCTCCAGTGATCGGAAATCCTTGTGCAGTCAGTTGAGTCAGCTCCTGCAGTTAGCTAGTTTCCTCATATGAGTATACCTTGTAGATAGTTAGCTAGTTTCCTCATATGAGTATACCTTGTAGATAAAATGTCCAACGAAAAAGTGGGAATAACCAAAATCCGTGCATAACCTGTGATGGAGTTGGGCACTTAGCTGATGTCCTTATAAGAGGATACATTGGAGATAAAATATGCACTGAAAAAGCATGCATAGCTTAGTAAAGTAAAAAAAAAGAAATCACATCAATTTTGGGAAGTAAAGGTGGGGAAGCCAAATCCCCTCTGGGGAATCAGCTCCTGCACCCATCTAATTTCCTGATTATAATATAATTGGAGATAAAATATCCCACGACAAGTGGAAATCTCATTTGGATAATAACATTAAAACAAAAATAAAAATGGCGCATGGCAAATGGGAAATAACATTAAAACAAAAATAAAATCTGATTAGGTTACTAAGATTAAAACAAAGCAGCAGCACTTCAATGTTTGGGAAATAAAGGTTGGCAATCTTGACAAAGTCTCTAGCAGCTGATTTAATATCTTTGCATGCATGCACACTGCCTTTTCTTTTTTTGTGAAACCATGATATGTTATTTTCTGATTTGATATCCGTGTCTCCAGATCGTCAACCCACATAACAAAAACATCCCAGACATCCCAGGACTGGCACCTCCTGCACCTCCAGCACAGAACCGGAAACTGCTATCCATAGATGGTTTCAGAATGCTCTGAGCATTTGGGATGTCTTCTGCAGAAGCCAAAACACGCATTGTTAACTCTTCCATTTGAGCTTGTATAGTGTCTCCTATGTAATTTTCTTCAATTGGTTCATTCTTTCGGCATCAGTGTTGTTAGCTTCAGATCATTGGTGGCACTTCGGTTGTGTGTGTGCCTTTTGCAAATCACCCAGCTTTCTTGGTTGTGTATATGCTTAGTGCTGAGAAGTACGAGATCGATGTTGTCCATTTATTTTCCTGGTCTTTGTGAATTATAAGCATGTGGCTTTCTTGGTTGTGTATATGCTTAGCGCAGATCCTCGACTAGCATCCTCGACTAGCAGATCGCTGAACATGGATTATCAACTATCAAGGAACTCATCAAGGGAAGCTCTAGCAGAACTGCAGAAGGGCATGAGGAAACCCGTCACTTGAACGACCCGAGACCCTCTTGTATTTGTCGTGCCACATCTAGGGAAGTGCCACATCGGTTGTCGTTCCCTGAAAATACTCACCTCGGATCTCTCCTGTACCAAAATATCCATGATGCCTTTTTTTTTTCTGCAAGTGAAGAGCCATGATAATAATTTCTGTTCAATGTGAGATTCAAATTTAGACAAATCTTTAACATCCTTTTCGAGACGGATGAAGTAGAAATGACTGCTATTGGCATATTTATGGTAAAGAAAAATCTCTTGTCAATATGTAAATTTACCTGCGATCCCCAGCATTCCTTGTTTTTTTTTTCATTTCCGGGTAAGCTTCTAGCGGCACTTACGAGAACCATGCATTAAAAATTTAAAATAGCTCAAAAGGGTTTATTATGGAAATCCGAAAATTCATCATTTGAAAACCTGCGTGTCCATGGGTTGGCCCAGGATTTATTTAATGGGTATTCAAAATAGAAATAATTACCAAGAAAATTGCAAAAAAGGTGAAATGATTAACATAGTGAAAGTATGCTTCCTATCAACTCTAGAAATGGTTTGTATACATAGTAGACTTGAGTTTATGGCTGTATCATATAATATGAAAAGTTTGCCATTTTTTTGGGTATGCGCGTCTCCTTTCGGTTGTTTAAAACAAGTTAGGGTCGTTAGACAGGTCAAGAAAGAGAATGGAACCACCTCGACATTCCAAAAGTATTCTTTCACTATTTTTACTACCCACTCGGTTCCAAAAAGGTTGAAGATATGTTTAAATTTAAATGTATCTAGGCATGATTTAATATATAGATACATCTAAATTTAGATAAATATGTGGCATTCTTTCGGAACGGAGGGAGTACGTAATATTTGAATTCAATTTTTCGGAGTCTTGTTTGATCATATCCAAATATTCCTACTCGGAAGGCGTCTCGCTGTCGACGGGAACGGCACCTCCTTTGAACTCTGGTGGGCTGGGAGTACAACCATCCTCCTAACTAGAACTGGGCATGGGCAGCCCGGCCCGGACGGCCCGGCCCGACCCAGCCCGAAAATCCCGGGCCGGGCCGGGCCGGGCTTGCATGTCGGGCCGGGTTCGGGCCTGATTTTGGAGCCCGAACATCGGGCCGGGCCGGGCTCGGGCTTACAGAAAATGTGATTTAAGCCTATTTCGGGACGGGCTTGTCGGGCCGGGCTTTTCTCTGTTCGGGCCCGATTTGTAAGCCCGAAGGTCGGGCCGGGCCGGGCTCGGGCCTGGGATTTTTGGTTCGGGCTTTTTCGGGCCTGGCCCGAAACCCGGCCCGGCCCGAGAAATGCCCAGATGTACTCCTAACCACCCAACCTTACGTTGGTTCTCTACCATACTCATATTCTACCCATTGATATCCTTAACTGCAAGAAAAGGGGGCCGGACAAATGTTGTGCCGGGACGCAATAACCTAGACCGCCTCTTGTTTCTCCAGCACCTTCACGCACGGGTTCAAGCCAGCCCTTACCCAGGATATTCACCGTGTGAGGGGAAGTTTTAGCGAATGCCATAGGAGCAGCGACTACTAATAGAGTCCAGCAAACCTTTAAATACCAAAACAATATTGTGCATGCAAAAGTAAAATGAAACTCAATAATGGCGCATTTCATAAGGACTAATCAATGGCATGGATAGAGACCCTGTGGCAATCAGATGCCGGTTCTCGCTGCCCCTGATACTTTTCAAACTAGATTTGCTCACTCATAAAAAAAGAAGAGAAGCAAATCTAGTTAAAATTTATCCAAAGGGGGGAAGAATGTCAGTTGATGTGGTGCCCCGTTTGGCACTAAACTCTGGTGAGAGCATTCCCGATCAAAGGATTCTCAGTAGCTTCGCACCTCATAAATCAAAGTACACGACGTAATCTTGAACATACGGGTTCAACGCTTGCTTCCGTAAATCTCAGCCTCAAGCGGCGTGCTGGGCTCAATGCTTGCTGCGACCTACCATGGGCAGGCTCGACTGCATCAAACACATAGCTTACATACTACATCGATATATACAAGTAGTCATGTAAGCAATCTAATCATCTTTCTCGCAGGTAAGCTAATCAAAAGCACATAAACGCTAAATCCTAAACTAATGAAAGGTTAGGCATCTTCCTCTTCTGACAGCAGATCACTGAAAATGGGATCTGCGAGGCAATCTCTAGCAGAACCACATGAAGAAAGCCGTTTCTTGAATGACCGGAGGTCCCTCTCGTCCTTGCTGGTGCACGTCTAGCAAAGTGTTCACAAAGATTGAGAATCTCGCAATTTTCATTTTCCGGGAATGCCAAAGCACATACAAATGCTAGAATTATCAGAAAAGTGTGACACACCTCGTATTTCTTCTGTAGCACAATATCCACAAGGTAAATTAACCAGACAACGTTTGTCTGTGGGAAGCTGCAACAAGTACATGATCAGATCTTGTCGGGTCTGCAAATTTTTGAGTTCAAAAGTAATAGCTAATTCATATTTATATAATCTCCTATTTTGTTTTCTAGGTCCATTTACTGATAGCTGATTATGCATTTATGCACAAATTTTTTGCAAGCGAAGAACCCCCGGTGAGAACAAGAATTTATACATGCTACAAGCTATGGGCGTTTTTAAGCAACGATAGCAAGGTATGACTTGATCCCAAATAGTATTGTGAAGAAAACTCTGCTGACACATATAAATGTACCTGCCCTCCCAGTATTCCTTTGTAATCTGTTTCATTTTGCGATAAGTTTCTGCCTGCATATACGAGAAGCATGCGTTAAAATAGCTCAAAAAAGGTTTATCATGGAAATACGAATAATGATCATCTGAAAACCTGCTTGTTTCCTTTTAGTCCTTTAAATAATTCAGGGTCCTCAGACAGATCAAGAAAGAGAATGGCATCCCCTGGAGATTAATATTACAAGGAAAAGGTTATCAAGGTAACAGGAAGTTGGGAACATATGGGGAGCAAGATGAACTGCAGAGGAGTGGGAAAGCACAAAGAATATACACACAATGTATTCCTAACAAAAAGGCAACGTAAGCACCTGTATTGATCCGAGAAAGAGTGAAATCGATTATGGAGATGCTCAAACCAAAAGTTCTAGCACAAATCCTCTTCCCTTGAAGAGTAGCGGTCATTGTGCGGTTCTTGTCTGGAATTTCATCTCGAGCCAAAAGAATATTACCCCTGCCATGCACGTCATGCCGGTAAGTAACCATTAACAGCTAAAACTACAAAGCAACAAGAAATAAACAACATGCAACCGCAGGCTATAGACATGAATGAGAAACAGAGCTGAAAGAGCAAACCAATGCAAATCTCGGTGTTCAAATTCGCAGGCACTTTCAGCTACAGCTAAGGAGAGAGTGACCTGCATCATGGAAGTTTTATGATTACCTAACAACTTTGTAGTTATAAAGTAAAATGTCAAAGCTTAGAAAATGCCAAGTGCATACTTGAAGCAGTAAACTGCGAGCCTCATTGTAGTCGAGTAAAGAGAATTTTTCAAGGTCTCTCCCACCATCGGCTTGTACGAAGATAATATAACACTGAAACAAAAGACTATCTGCGTGAGGGAGGTAATTGAGAAACATGATCCTCAGTTCTTGTTCATGCTCCACCACAGTGAGTGAATGTTGTGCTCCATCTGACCTAAGCTCTTACCTGATCTTTTGCAAAAACATTTGGATGATCATTCTCAGATACATATTTAGCATCCCAATCTTCCCAAGCTCTAACGAGTGATGGGTCATATGGTCCCTGACAGACCCAAAAGCTGCAAATAAAAAAATTGAGGACCCACAAGCTGCAAACACACAATATTGAGGACCATATAGAAATACCCATAAACTGGTATGCACGACCATGCGCAAACAAAATCAAGTATCTTGTTGTGTCGGACAGGCTTACTCATTTTTATGATTTCAACATCTTGAGGGTATAACATAAATTCTTTAGACAAAGTGATATATGTGCAGTAAAATTGTGTATGTGCATTTTTTTCCACAGCAAGCATCGCGAAAGAAGCATACTCTTTAGTTTCAATGAACCCATTGCAGGAATATTCTTTCCCCTTAGCCCCCCGGTCCGATCTCAGGTTATTGAGTGTTAGACAAAGCAAAGCTTCCTCAAGTACTTCTTCTGATTTCTACAAAACAGAACAATCTAATGAGTAGCAGAACATTTCAGAGTGGACAACAATATATATGAAAGAAATAAACCTTCTGAGTCTCTCCATTGACCAATGAATCTCCATCGAAGGGAACCACTTTACAGACAGTGCTTCCAGCCCTGTAGGCTTCCCCATACGTTCCTTCGCCAAGCTTGACTATGCTGCCTAATGTGCTGTTTGCACAAACATCTTTGTTAAGTGATAAATAAAAGCAACATTGTAGGTGAATAAAAATGGGGTTTTGGTTTTTCTACTTAACTAATTTTTAACATGTTATGACAAACTGATCTTCTAACTGCGCAATAAAACAGAGTTAAAGAAATTTACATGGAAGGTTGAAACACGTACCAATAAGTAGAAAAAACGTCTCCTAAAGTAGCTGGTACAGATTGCCCGCAAACCATGAGAAGTTGTGCAAAGGCAGTCAGAGCTTCACCACTTAATGATGGAATGCTGGTGCGCGTGGGTTCATCCTTAATCTTAAGTTCACTAAAGGATTTGTCAATGCTGGTTTCGGCTGAAATGTTCTTTAAACTGTTGATAGTATACCCTGAAGGGATTGTCCTTCTCGTAGGGTGCATCCCTGAGATTCTATCCTTTTCAGGGGTTTTAAAACTCTCGCCAGAATATTTATCAGTGCTACAGTTACTGAGGACTGATGGTAAGAGTGGGGTTTCCATGATATCAAACAAGGGACTGGATGTTGCACATCTTGCAATCTTGGAGATTTTCCACCTCTCCAATATTGCAGACAGATCATGCACGGTGATATTCTGCTCTATTCCTCTAGTCCAAGTGCCGAAGTTCTTGGGTGAAGGGCTCTCTTCCATCAACTCAAAAGCATCTACTTCTTCAAAATAAGTTTTTTCTTTCCTCAAGTCAGGTGCCCCCCAATGAGTATTTTTCTGTAAAAGGGAAGCAAACTTAAAAGGCAAGCAACTTCAACATTATCCGAAAATACAACAACAACATCAAACCCTTTTTCCCAAGCAACATTATCAGAAAATATGCCTGAAAAATGTGAGCAGTACCTCTCTGTTACATGGCTTTGGTGGTCGTTTGAGCGCTCTGCTGGGTTTCTGCTGAGGCTGGATATTTGTGCCCGGGGCAAAAAATATACTTTCCCGCCCTCTATCAAGTTTCAGCAAATAATGTTAGCTAAAAAGGTGTTAAGAGATCCATAGTACTAAATTGCAGTAATTAATGGGAAAATCTTCGATGAGCAAACAAAGAAGATAATGCACAGGACGTACAATTCGAGAAAACAAATTTCTCGACCCAAATTTATTTTCAGTTTACAAGAACAATAGCAGCTGCAATATTTTTATGAGCAAAAATTTTCTGAAACAAAACACAAATACAAAATAATTGCACCAAATGTTTCAAATCTTGAATGAATTCCATCTAGGTCGCTATAATTGATACTTTTTCAGATAAGTGCATGAACCAGCTAGTTGTGCCAATTAAATATGTGTATCCTTCAGGTAAATAGTAGCTCTGCCATCGCAGGGACGTAAGACTTGTTACACACTTGAAAATCCTCGGAAAATCAATGTAATTTCGAAGTACAATATAGTGACATACAAAATAACATGATTCACAGACACTAGTGCCCATCCTCCCCAGGGTGCCTCACTTCTTTAAAAAGTGCGCTGGGTGCTAGTGCCCATGGGTCAGAGTTTTTTTATAAGATACCTGATTCGCTAAAATTCCAAAAAGAAAAACGAAAAAGGTGGTTGAAACCTCCTCTGCATCCCAATATTTCTTATTGAACACCAAATTGCTAGCTCTACAATAAAAAAGAGAGGAGACAGACACATCCAGATTTGGATTCAAACACCACAGAATCCCACCAACAAGTTATGCAAGGGGTTGCTAAAGGGAAAACAAAAAACCTTAACGATATGCTAACTGACGAACAAGACTTTCAGAAAGCTTCCCTGTTAAGCTGAACCTCCTCACATAAGGTTCAGGGCTGTCTCGTTGCCCATGCTTACAAAAGACGTTCGTACAGACAAGGTAGATTACTAACTGAACTTATTTACTTGTTTTGACCAGATTAAGAAAAACAACCAAGACTTAATTACAGCAGAACAACGATTTCAGCACATGCCAGCAGCCAAACACATTCGTAAAATGACAGAGATCGAAAGAAATGGAGATCCGCGCGCGCACGCACGCACCTGATGGAGAGCGCCCGGTTCCAGCTGTTCCTCCTGATCGGCACGAAGCTCGGCCGGTTCTCGGCAGCCGCCAAGCTGACCCTCCTGAGCGGCAGTAAAAAACATGGCGGGGATCAGCGAAACCCTAGGACCGACCGAATCCCGCAAGGTCGGCGAACCCGGCACTTACGCGTCCGCGTTTCTCTGCCGCGACGCCTCCTGCGCCCGGCGGCGCACGTAGACCGCGCCGATGTGGGCCCCGCCGCCGTCGCCGCCGCCACTGGCCAAGATCTCGGACCACGCGTCGTCGCCGCGAGCGCCTGCGCGGAGAGAGTGCGATTGGGTCAGTAAGGGGCTGGCGGAGGATGGTTGGCGCGGCTAGGGTTTGGGGTTTGTACCTTCCCGGGACGCCATGGCCATGGATGGGGCTTCGCCTTGAAGAAGGGAGAAGGAGGGGACACGTATCGGGGTGCGGAAGACGAGGGTTCAGAGCCTGGCGAGTGAGTTTGAATTTTGAGTTCGGTTTCTGCGGCCGTTGCAAAAGCTGCGGCGCAGTAAAATGGCGATTTATACAAAAATGGGAAAGATCGTGCGAAATGACCCCCGGTCAATCCTTTTGTCTCTAATCCTCTTGTGCGGCGTTCTATACGAACAGCGTCACACCTATCTATGTAATGCCCGTGGAAACGGCGCCACACATCGTGTCATACGTGGCTCGCTCGAGCCAGTGGCGGAGCCAGGCTATACCTGTGTAGTTAATTGACTACACAGTTTTCAGCTACATAGGCAGAAATTATATAAAAAAATAATGAAAAATTCATATGAATACATGTATTTGACTACACAGTTTTAAGCTGACTACACATGAGTATTGTTCTGGCTCCGCCACTGGCTCGAGCCTGCGTGGTGTTGACCAACCGACGTGGCATGAATGTGTGGCGTCGCTCCCATGAGCAGCCGCCTCAGCCCGACTCAGCCTCATTTGTTCTGCTCAGTTTCTTCCTCCAGCTGCTCTCCACCAACCATGCACCCCACCTCTCCCCTACCAAAATCTCCCTCAAATCTTGGTGGATTTCTACAGATCTGTCCGTGGAGTTCGTTCCCAACCCGTTCCTTCAGGTAATCTCCTCCGATCCCCTTCTTTTCATCCAATGTATTGATGGATTTAGTTGGATCTAGATGTGAAACCCTAGCTTGATTTGGCAAGTCAAACCAAGTTTTTTTTTGGAATGGTAGAGTTTGTTGAAGTAGGAAAAGTGTTAGGGGTAGGTTGTATGAGTAGAAAATCCTAGCTTGATTTGTTTCGACTATGGCTAACTATTGAACACATGTATGTATGTGTCGTTGACATTATGCTAGGGATGGCAAGAATTGTTCATGTTCATCATGTGGACATGGATGTTTTTTTGAAAGGAAACATAGAGCCGAACCCGGAAGAGCTTGACTAGGTGTTTGACCGTAGCCCTAACTATGTCGAGGTGGTAGCACAAGTGGGGATTGACTTGAATTGGAATAAGCCAAGTGATGGTGTTGAGCTAGAGGGAAGACATAATATGGGGTTTGGAATGCACATCCGTTGGAAGACTATGTGTATCAACTCCGAGCAACGTTAGTCCATTTACAAGGAGACGGTGGCTGAATCACAAGACAAAGCTCTGGAGTTGTTTGCAACCAAGACGGTTGATGCTAATTTACAGCTTGACCTGAACCGGCGCGCCTCCCCGATTGATGCTAGGAGTCCACCAACCATGAGCCAAGAAGAAGTCGATCACCGAACCTCCCATGATCGAAGATGAACCGTTGGAGAAGGAGTAGATGAGCATGAGGATGGTGACAATGATTTCGAGATCAATGACAACAATGTTGGTGATTTGGACGCATATTTGACGCAAGAGGACATGGACAACTCCATTCCTCATTATTGATGTTATGCCTCTAACTCGGATGATGATGGTCCCGATGAAGATCTTGGTGAAGATGGTTGACGCGGCTATGGTTTGGGGTTTGTACCTTCCTGGGAGACCATGGCCATGGGGCTTCGCCTTGAAGAGGGGAGAACAAGGGGACAAGTATCAGGGTGCGGAAGACAAGGGTTCAGAGCGTGGCCAGAGAGTTTGAATTTTGAATTCGGCTTCTCCGGCCGTTGCAAAAGCTACGGCGCAGTAAAATGGATACTGCTATTTTTTTCGGCGCACAGGCTAATGCCTGGCTACTTGGCACTTGCACAGTTGCCCCTTCTTTACTCTGGGGAAATTATGCTTTCCCATTTTTCACTATCTAAAATTTTAATCCAAATTTCATGGCGTCCAATTTCAAGAAATGTAAATACCCTAAATTTTATTCTAACTCATCTTATTTCGCGGGGTAGAACCGTAGCAGGCCACACACCACACACACCATGACTCGCTATTCAAGGGCTCGTGACATGGTGCATGCCTACATCAAGAGGATTGGTAGGTTGCACGACATCTAATTAGGTCTTGGGAAGTCAAAAAACAACCGATTGGATGCATGTGCTCCCTTTGTGTTGTGGCCATCGCGCGTCAAAGGAGTCTTCGCCAGACCTAGCGGCTATTCCCGAATGGTCGTTCCCTCGAAGGCAGGTCCCGTGGAGCGAGAGGAGCCTTCCCCTGTATGCTTGGGGGAGAAGCGCGAGACGCCACGTCGGGACACGAACCATAAAATCCCCTCACCATCCATTCCTTTCGTGACACTATCCCTCGCCTCACTAACTTCATCCAAACTCGTCGGTGGTTCATCTATCGAGTTAGGGTTCAATGTTATTACTTTTCCGGTTGTGGTTCAGTTTGTGTCATGCATTGTCTTCTACATATACCTAGTGATTGATTGTGCTTATATTTGATTTGTGCAGTGGTTTCTTGGTTCACTAAGAGCTAGTAGTTTGATTGTGAGTACTTTTGTGCTTTTGCCAATGATTAGCAATGTGACGGTAGTGCATCACTAGGGTAATCTGCATTTAACATGTGTTTTGTCCAACCAAATTGGTTGTGTGTGGTATTTGCTAAATGTTGGATTATCCAGGCAAATCCCTCTGGTGATAGGCCCGATGGGCTATATCCCCATCATGATAGTTCATGCTCAGAGATATACAAGTTCGTACAGCAGACAGACGTACAATGTTCGGTAATAACCTTACTTCAGCTTTGTGGTGTCTCTATCTCATCTATGGTGGGTTGAGAAAAATAATGTTGTGTATACTTGCGAGCTAACAGCCTTATCAATTTAGAGGCCCACTCCCCAAAAGTCACTTTGGAGCATGGGCTCTCGAGAAGTCACTTTGGAGCACGGGCTCAACATTTTGAAGTTTCCAATATTCTGGCAAAAATCCTAGATGTTGTTCATGAAGTGTTCATCAGTCCTGCAAAATATCAATGCAAAATAATTTATATACTAGCCTACACAAACAAATCAGAAGGTTTTCAAAGTTTGCACTGTCCACTACCTCAAATCTATAAATTTGACATTTTTGCACAACCCACAATACATAACATTTTGAACAGATTTTTTGCACACATGTAGAAATCATCATTATCTACATCTAAGCTTTTTTTACATAATTTTTTGAAACTTCAAAATGTCAATTTTAAAAAATCCTTCAAAATGAGGTTCCATCACCCCTCCCCCCCCCCCCCCCCCATATACACAGTGGGAATTAAAACGTCTGAGGCAGTACTTTATTTTATTAAGTTTGTTTCAAAGTTCTTTTAAAATTCAGAGACCAATATTCTAACTAAACTGGCAATCTAGTCAAAATTTATCCAATATAGAGGGGAGAATGCCAGTTGAGATGATGCCACTTCGTCACTAGCTATAGTGAGAGTGCTTTCTGTCAAACGATTGTTAGTGCCTTCATATCTCATACTAGTTCTAAGTATACAAATATGATCTTGAACATTGCTTGCTCCCTCTTTTTACCTCAAGCTGTGTGCTGGGCAAGGAATAACGAGTGGGAGAGTTGCATCTTGGGCGGAAGCCAAAGCCAGAATCCACCGCGTGTTTACATAAGACAGGAGCAAAATATACAGAAGACTAGCCAGGCACCAAGAATCGCACGCTGCACGTAACAAATTTACAGATGCACCAACCAGGTACACCTCAAACAAACAAAATTCCTTTGCAGCCGTCGCCATTCTGACCTACAGTCAGAGAGGAGGCGAGGCCGCCTCTGTAGTACAAACACAAGCAGTGTCTGATCTGATCCGACGTTGTATGTACCGTCCGTCACTGGTGTCTGCCGTGGCGTGTCCTCGAGCTCCCTGCCGCCCCGTTGGTACGGGAGCGCTCGTGTCTCGCGTGGGAGACGAGCATGTCCGACTGAGCCAGCCTCCTGCTGAACTCGCTGCTGGCCGAGCGCTGGCTATTCCCCTGTAAAAAAAGATTAGATTTGGGTCTCAGAAGAGGGAACTGCAATTGCTGAAGGATTTGTCAGTGTTGGAATGGGCGGGTGGGGGGTGTTCACCATTCTGAGAGTCGTGTCTGCTCTGACTTGATTTGAACCTTCTAGCAATTCAATGGTCTCGTCCATCTCCATGATCTTCTGCTGGAGGTTCTCTTTCTCCATCTACAAGAACAGAAAAGTTTAGTCTAGCATCACATGTGTAACCCGGTACTTTGGATACAGTAGTTTACTTAGGAAGTTCAAAACAGGCAGGGTTCAGTAAAGACATTATATTTGGGAAGTTTAAAATAATTATCTGAACCTGTAGCATTTCGTTCTGGGCTTCGAGCATTTGCTCCCTCTGCTCAAGTTGTTCGACGAGCAGTTGGGTCTCCAACAGGTCAGCCTTTCTTTGGTCCATGTCATCAAGCAAGCTTAAACAGAGAAAGTGTTCCATATTAGGTAATTTGCGGTGTAGTTTCAGTGTGCTTCCTTGATTGAACAGTCGCAACTGGAAATAAAAGCAGAGACGGTTCAGGGTGTTAAGACTCACCTGTCCCTGTTTTGAATGAGTTGACCAAATTGTTCCTTCAGAACGTCAAGTTCTGCATCCTAGATTTATAATACAGATGAAAATTGCAAATGTCATCGTGCTATATGATGGAACATAGTAAACAGAAATTTGATTTGTTGTTTTGACCTACCTTCGCTTTTGACTGTTCAATCTCTTGCTGGGATGCTAGTAACAACTTGTGCACTTCTTCTTGGTCAAGCAAATTCTAGATGTGTGAAGAAATAAATCTCATATAAGTCAACTAGTACGTGATGAGCCATGATGCGCTCCAAGAGGTACTGCTGCAACTTACAGCATAGTTTGTCATGTCTAATTTGACGCCGAGTAGTTCCCTTATAACGTCATGTGTCATGCTATCCACAGCTGCCAGTCTTGATGTTAGCAAGCATATCTACAAACAGAGGAGAAAATATGAGTGCACCTTTGAGGTGCTTCATTACACACTGGGTATTGAATTCATATGCTTTTTAAATTAGAAGTGAACACACAGAGCGCAGCTACTCTTTTAGTGTTTCCTAGGGAATATGGGAAATAAAACGTTCTTAGAATTGATATAAAAATGCTCTTTACATATTGCATCCAGTTACATGCTTGTGTTCATGACATTTACCATGGTCTCAAGCAACTAACCAGGACATGTCTTAACCGACCACATTGTAATCTAACTATCTAACAACATATATAGCACTGTGCATACATATTGCATCCAGTTACATGCTTGTGTTCATGACATTTACCATGGTCTTAAGCAACTAACCAGGACATGTCTTAACCAGTAACTGTAGTGGACCATATTGTAATCTAACTATCTAACGACGTATATATCACTGCGCGGATATTCTGTAATTGACAGAAGCAGTTAAGTCCAACAACCTCAGTAACCATATTAGAAATATATGATTACGAAGGACCATTGCCAATTAATTTTCCTAAACTATGATGAAAAGACAAAGCCAAAAGTATTACCTCTTTCTGTTTGTTACTAAGCAAAGCTTCAAGTTCTTCAATTCGCTGGCGTGCCAAAGAGATTTCTTGATCTTTCTCAGAGTTCATTTGTTGAACAAGGCTAGATATGCACCGAAAAGGTGAACCAGATCCTCTTATTCGCCCTGAAGGCTTTTCAGCTTTTGTATGGATAGTCTCAGAGCTAGATTCATGTGGAACAAACTTCTGTTCAGAAAACATGTGCTCCATTTCCCGATACTGAAAAAAAAAATGTTAGCATTTCTGTAGTATTGTGTAGTTGTATAACTATATTGGGTAGTTGTATAACTATATTGGCAATATATAGCTGAAGGTCTTGTACCTTCTCCTGAAACAGCAATGATTGTGCTTCTGAATGTAGGACCAGCTCTGCTATATGCTCTTTGTATTGCCTTATCTATGTACATCAAAATGGTATAAAGAAGATTAATTCCATACACGAAACTAACTTATGAGAAGATTATTTGAAAACACAGATTATGTATGATTACTCCTCTATATACCTCCTCATCTTTACGTTTTGCCTCAGTTTTGAGTCCTTCAATCTTTTTTCTAGCATCTTGATGTGCCATGATCTCAGCTCGCAGTATCCTACCATTGAATGCAATCGATTGAATGATTACACAATTACATCTAGCAGGGCCCTTTAAGAAAAACAGAGGGAGAAAATTCTCACTTTTTTAGTTGGCATTTCCTTGGACACAATCCTTCATTGCCATCACATCTTGAGGCAGTATCTAGCGTAAGCATCTCTTCAACTGCTTGAAATTCAGCTTCGGACTGTTTGTGTGCTTGATAGCTCCTTACTTCCTCTTTAAGGTTGCGTACCTTCAGTAAAAACATATAAATGATGAAACTCATAATTTGCATCAAAACTTAAGTATTCAGCATCACTTGATTTTTGCACCAATCCCTAGATCTACACACTAAAAGCTCTAGATTGTTGTAAATTTTTTTAGCCATCTCGTATTACTCAATCCTGCTATATTGGGGACATTGAGGTCATTCCATAACCGTTCTAGCACCATTACAGTTGATTATGCAACATCTCGAAGAGCCAATTATCGAAACGGCGAATACAATAGATTAGAGAAATGAACAGCTTACCTCTTCCTCGAGAACAGTAATTGTAGATTCAAGTTCCTCAACAGAATGTTCAAGAATCGTAACCTCCTCTTCTTTCTCTTCTGCATGGATTTTACTTATCTCTGCAGTCTGCAAAAGCAGGACAAGTGAATATTTGTATAAATTGTACAGAAAGCAAAGGGCACTAGTAATATACTCTCCCCCATTCCATATTTCTTGTCGTGGTTTTAAAACCATGACAAGAATTATCGAACTGAGGGATTAACACTTACTTGCCGAGCTTCAACAGTAGCAGCTTCATTCTCCTCAGCTAAAGCCATTGCCATCTCAAGCTTGTCATTTAACTTAAGTATCTCTGCTTTCAAGTTTCTATTTTGGTTACATAAAATTTCAATGTTGTTACTTAGTTTTTCAACATCTGACCTTAGTTTTCCTTCTTCAGAAGAATTAAGCAATAGGATTTCGCTCTCCAATCCCTCTATGACCTTAGCTTTGTCTTCCAATAGCGCTTTGATTTCACTGGTCTTCCCAGTTTCCTCCTCCAACATCACTCTCAGATCACCATTCTCCTTCAACAGGACAGATGATGAGTCTTGAGACAGCTCTAACTCTGATCTTAAAATAATGAGCACAGCTCCATTTTCAGCTAGTTCTTCCACTAGTGCCTTTTGTTTTACTAACATTTCTTCTGTCTCAGAAGTTTTTATTTCGAGTTCTCTTTGAACGTTTCTAAGGGCACTTGATACATCATCAGCTTTATCTTTAATGTCCTTCGCATATGAGGTAGACTCTTGCAGTAATTTAAGGTCAAAAGACAATCCTTCTGCAATATCGCTTTTCCTGTCAAAGTCTCTTCTTAATGATGCGTAGTCTGCAGTGTAACCAGCCTGAGTATTACCATTCTGTAAGCATATTTGCTGATGCTTCAATGCTTTCTTGTGAACATTACCAATTCCATGAAATCCTTCCCAAGTCATATCAGTTAAAGATATAATATGCTCCCTGGAATTCTCCGGAATTGCTTGAGTTTCATGAAGGAAAGCAGGATTGCTGTCATCCACCTCACATGAACGTGAGCCAACTTGTTGACACACACATGTACACACATTTGCATTAAGAAGATGAACATGCTGAGCTGCAGAAGTGGCCTTTTCTTCTAGAACTGACACAACGCTTACCAGATAAGACTTTGAATCACGTATCCATCTCTTTAATTCCTGCCCAAAATTAATAATTTCCGAGCAAAGCCCAAAGAGTTCCACTGTAGTAACCCGTTGTATTTGGTGAAAAGAACCCTTCATTAGAGTAGCAATGTTTGTCATTTCCTTGATACATTCATTCATCTGTTGATTTAATTTGTTGTTCCTCTGTGCTGTACAAGAACTTGACGCTTCAAGCTGCTGCAACTCCTCGATTAGAGAAGTTTTCTCGGCCAATAAAAGTTCCACTGCTTCACTGCAACTATCTTTTTCAAGCTTTAACTCCTCATTGGCCTTCAACAAAGCCGAGAGCATAAGATCAGCCTCTTTCATGGTTTCTTGAGCCTCCTCAAAATTTGAAAATAAGGCCAAGACCTTATTTGACTTGTCTTCAACAAGATGTAACACATCATCGAGCTTTGACTACAAGGTATTAGAAAATGAAGTGCATATTAGTGACCTTGTTAAGTATATGATTAGAAAATAATGGAGAACCCACACAATATCTATACAGAAAGAATTTCTGGTATCTAAACCTGATGCAATATTCTGTTTATGTCTTGATAGATGATACGTAACATAAAGCAGCTTCTACTGGTTTAGAAATATATGAGCAGATTGTAGCAAACTCTGTGTGAGGCATTTGATCTGATGGTATGATCGCAAAAGCAAACGTGAAATATGAGCAATGCATCTGGTCTGGTTAGAATGATCAAATCTTGACATGGCACATGCACATGCAGCACAAATATAGTTTTCTGAAAACCTTTGTTCAAATATAACTTCTCTGTAGATCTAGAATTTGTGCATTTAAGAAACACAAATTATGATTAGTAGCATAAATAAATAGAAACATCAGTCGCAGTACAGAAGCTCCTTCCGGAACATAATTTTTTTTTCTATTTTTGCTAGCCAATATGTGTGAAATAGAGTAATGGACTGCCCAGTATGCAAAAAAAAAGTAACTGTCCAGTAATTCGATAAAATGGACTGTTCACGTAATGTCTACTTCACAAGTAGTCACAGTAAAGGCGATCCACCTATTATCCTTCAAAGCTAAGCCATGTGAACATGTAGAAGTTGGGCAATGGACTCAGTATGTTTTATATTGAATACTTCACTTTAAATTTCAAAGAATTGTCCTACTTTAGAATCAAATGATATGCTGATCCTGTATATTCTCGAAGATACAGTCTTGCTTGTTTTAATAATGAGGAAAATCCTAGCGAGTTATCTCCTGTTACAACTGCAATTCGAAACTCTCTACACAAACATTATCACCGGCTTCGCATCAGGTGCACTCAACCATACAATTTATGTAACTACGGTAAAGAATGCATACCTGGTAGTCCGGAATAGCTTCACTGACTGCTGATCCATCTTCATTATGAATCTTCTGTGCACTCATGTCATTCTTCCTTTCTACTGCTTCTGCAAAGAGGCAATTTTGCTCTTCCACATTGCAATCCTGTTGGCACTTATTTTCTCGTGTTTCCTGAGAACTTTCATCATTATATAACTGCTGAGCTTCACTGATAGCAAGTGTTGCACCTCTTAAGATGTGCAACTTTTCTTTCACTTCCCTGCCCATACGGTGTGCAGCTTGTAGCTCGATCTGAAGCCTGAAGATTATTTTTTCCTTTTCAATGCTAACTTTCATCGCCTTCTCCACATGTTCACTGACAGTATTATTGCTGTAAGGAAATGAACTAATCATATTATCAATATTCTGATATGCATCATCTAGTGATCTGCAGCCATCTGTCAAGAAGCTTGTTAGATCAACTATTGCCATCTCCCATTCTTCAGACAAAGAGGCAATTTCTACATCTTTGGCAACAATGATCTCTGCAAGCCTGGCACTTTCTTCAGCCATAGTAACTAACTTCTTTCTGAGCTCTTCATTTGTACTTTTAATGTGCACCAATTCAGCCTGTAATACATGTTTACTTGAGCTCGGTATTTCTGTCTCTTGATGGCACAGTGAAGTCTCTCTATGCAAACATGTATCCATATTTGGTACATTTCCATTTATTTGATCTATTTCATCATGCTGTAAATTCAATATTTGTTCATCTTCTTTGTGCCCACTAATGCCTTTGTCAAATATATTATGTGAAGATCCAAGAGCCAAGCTGTAGCATTGAGACAATTCATCACCACACTCTGGCACTTGCGTACAATCATTCACACCGCATCTTTCTGAATCAAAGGGATGCAGATGAGAATGGGACTCCTGGTCTTCACTAGTAATTTCAAAAGGTATCTTGAGTTCAACTGATTCTGTACTATTTGTTGTTATCTCAGCATCATTGTATGCTAAAGATGAGAAGTTCCATCCCACTGGATCCTGATATAAAGTTCAAACATAAGAGCTACAGAAAAAGGTAAAGCAAGTAAAATATTTGGTTATCGAACACAAAATAAAAAATGTGTAATCATCTCACATGTTGCATCTGACTGATTTCTGGGATCCCATGGTTCCTCTCTGTCTCTGGAGCAACCTGAATAGTGATGAACATCAAAGCACCACACATAATTTGATCAAAACAAATAGCACAAAGAATTGCTAGTGGCTGCAAAATTTTCATACATACTTGGTGTGCACTAGACTCCTGGTGTTGTTTCAGTTCACACCGCAGCTTATTTACTTCACTGCAAACAATATGAATAATCATAACCGTCAATTAGCAATGTACTCGAAACAAGCAGACATAAGGTGTGTGACTGTAATTATCAGAGTGAAATTCCTGATTCGCAAGACGTAAGATAGATGAAGAATAAATAATCAGACATACTGACACTTCCGATTGAGAACATCAGAATTTCATTGCTCAGGGAGGTGAAGCTAACTTTGATTACAGTCTATTACTGTGCAATTTCCAGATTTAACAAAAAGGTGAGAATGAGGACATATGCTGCTCTATTTGCTTTCTCACCACGGGGGTGTTCACTGTTCAGTCATTCTCATTTTCTGGAACTCAAATGTCTTTAGTTTTTTTTTTTTTTTTGAACAAGTCTTTAGTTAATCAAGAGCATCACATAATGCAGGATTTGCACAGGGAGGTGAAGCTAACTTTGATTACATTTTATTACTATGCAATTTCCAGATTTAACAGAAATGTGAGAATGCGGACATATGCTGCTCCACTTGCTTTCTCACCACAGGGGTGTTCACTCATTCTCATTTTCTGGAACTCAAATGTCTTCAGTTAATATTTTTTTAAACAGGTCTTTAGTTAATCAACAGCATCACATAATACATGATTTGCACAGAAAGTATTGCCTGACAAACCATTGTGTTTGTAAATGCAAACATACATCGCGGTGATAGGATTGATATGGCCAAGAACTTACCGTGCTAGCAGAACATTATTTTCTAAGCACGCATCCAGCTCATTCCTGCAATCGTTTAGTTCCTTGACGATCTCGTCACCCTAAATGCATTGCAGACCACATCAACAACTTACAAAGATTCAGGTTATTCTACAGTATACATTTGGGACATGTGGTACAAAGTTTCCCCTATATATGTTAAGACATGAGAATATTGCTTGTTCTTAATTTCAGTACTAAGGTTGTGGTCATCTTTGGAACAGAAAAAGGAAAAAATGCATGTGGATAAGTGCTTTCGGAAGTAACATTATATCCAAATGAGAACACACCTGAGCTTCTATATTCCTAGGAGGTGTTGCATACTTCTGCTCCAGAATATGAAGGAACTACACACATATAATAAAAAGATAAGAGTACATGCGACAACAAAGAAAATGAGATCAGCAAAAAAGTTCAGGGAGAATGAACATACATGATCACGCAAAAGAGATATCTCTGTTAACAGCATCTCTCCCTCCCCTTGCTTGTGGAAGTTCTGAAGACTGTACAGTACAGTAGATTAAGTTATCGCCAGTTTATTCAAGTAAATAAAATTATACCAACTTGCTGTGCAAAGTGTGTTGTCCACAAACTCATAGTGCAAGTAAGGACTCAAAACTGCAGTACTGGGACATTACGTTCTAACTTGCTCGATTAATCTCTTGTTTTCAAAAGCAAACTGAGTCAGCTGAGGATTTTCATTGATTTGTTTTTGCAGTAGCTGAATCTCTTGGAACATTGCAGCATTTTCATCAACCAAATAGCCATCAGATGGCACTAGATCATCTGCTAACAAATGCAATCTTGTTAGTTTTTCGTCACGAAGTTTCAGCATCGCTCTCAAGCGTTGGGAATCAAATTCCTTCAGGTCGACCTGCCAAAACATATAACAAGTGTCATTTTAATATCTAAGAGGCATGCACTGCTAAGGCAGCAATAGCTGTTCATGTGGAAGATGATTAAGCTCTGTGGCTTTGAAGAATATAATGTATCCTTGAGCTTTGCCATATAGAAGAATATAGTATTACCAAACGACTCAGATGCTTTATTTCAGCCTCCAGCTTCCTGATATCCACCTCAGCCAGTTTTTCTCTCCTAAGGCTCCCAACCAAAACAGCTTCCAGATGGCTAACCTGCATTAGATATATAAGTAATTGCTGCAAGTAAACTGTAGCACTTCATTATTCATTTTCCAATCAAATAAATCATGGTATGTGACCTTTTGCTTTAGAAGATTCAGGTCACAGCTTGATTGATGATCTTCAGCTGAAGTATTATACTCATTATCAGAGCCTGAATTTAGCAGGTGAAAGCTAGGGGATCCAGGGACATTTTGTTGCTTCCTCAAGCATGTTAATTGAACCTGGTAAAGATAATTAAATATTTTAACTAAAAAACACTTCTAAATCCAGAAAAGAGTTTTCAGCATGAAGCTTACCTTTAGCTCTTCTATCTGCCTTTGTAAAGCCATAACATCTCCTGAAGCATCTTCATTTACTTTTGCCTAGAACAAGTAGAAGAATCCCCAAATGAGTCAACAAGATAAACTTTCTGTACAAAACTTCAACATGCTTAGAACACAAGTACATTGTTTTGAATCAACTTCGCCCGCTGAGCAAACTTTAAGGTACTCAATGTCTCATTGGAGGAACTGCAATAGTGCAATCCAAATACCGGTTAAGGATACTATTCAGATCTAGCAAAATAAACTGAATACTAGAAATGAAGGTACACAATATGGATACCAAATAGATGGGCTGATGTTGGCAACAATTGTTGTTTTCGAGTTTCCTCCGAGAGAATCCTAGGGAAGAAGGTATAATGAGCCAGAGAAAACAAATACAACAGAGAGAAGTCTCAGGAGCATGTTTTCATTGTGAATTTACCTGGAGGAGAAATGTAAGCCTCGAGTCTCTATAGGGAACATGGCGGCTTTTCCCATTAGCGACTTCCCCTAGAGTCATGATAACAAGCCTGAAACGGATAGCTGGATTATCACCATAAATAGTGCTTCTTGAAATAAATTATTGATTTGGTAACCCAATACATGTACTCCCTCCTTGCCACAATGTAGTACATATTAGATTTAAAAAAAGTCAAACTATGTTAACTTTGACCAAGTTTTTTGATAAAAATATCTACATCTACCATATCAAAAGTATACATATTAAAATATACATCTTGAGGAATCTAATGCTGTTAATTTGGTATTCTAGATATTCATCTTTTTTCCTAGATAGTTGGTCAAACTTTACATCGTTTGACTTTTAAAATTTCTAATATGCACTACATTTTGGCAAGGAGGGAGTACATGCTAATATAAGAAAGAACTTTGTAATGAATACTAGAAAAATTTACAAACTTCTACAAATGCTTCATTTGAAAAAACAGGTACCAATACCGAACTACAACATTTTGATGCACAATGCACACGTGGTTATTTTTCATTCAATGCAAGACAGACAAAAATGTATATGAACTGCATCAAAATTTATGAATGTTGTCTGGGAGGAAAAGGTACCCAAGAGTTGATAAGGATCTATTAATGTTTGCAGCTTCTTTCAAGCGTTCTCCTTCAGCACCCGAGCTTTTCTGCCTAGTTGGAATTCAGTCAGTATTTGTCAAGACAAGAAAATGCGGTCACCTTTATTCTGTAACTCACCTCTCAGAACCGGCAAGATCAACCAAATTCAGCCGCCCAAAGCGGAGATGTGCCATTGAATCCCTTTCCCAACGGCTCTCAATGACGCAAGTGAAGACACTATGTGAACGGCTGCTCTCACTGTTCATATTTGTGGCTGCCATTTTCCTATTAGCAACCCCCTAAAATCACATTTCAATAAATGCATTAGTGTAAATTAGCACATGCCTGTTATAGTTCCTCTGATTCAATTAAGCATACAATGAAGAGAAGATATTCCGTCACCTGTAACAGTAATAGCATAACGTCTTTAACAGATGACACATAACACTCAGTTAGGTTGTCAACATATACACCCTTCTTTATATCTTCACGGATCTACAAAGGGAAAATAAGTGCGGGTCTGTTAGATTTCATATTCAATACATGCATTACAAATTTTCAAGTACTAAGCAGGATACCTGAAGATTGGTTGATGATGGTTCAAGTAGATCAGTTATCTGTTCATTGTATATCTCCAGGAAAGAGCATTTACAGATATATTTCAGTCTGTCATCTCTTCGTCTCTCCTCTTCCTTCAAATAATATATAATTAGATCCATCTTTTAGAGAGAAAAAAAAATCATCAAAGTATTTGCCTGGCATACAAACACCTCACCTCCTTTATCCGAGCAAATAAATACTCGAAAATGCGAGGCGTCAAACCAGAGTCACTGTTAAGTTCATTGCCCTCCTTACTAAGCTCTCCCATCATTGTGTAAGTTTTGCCGCTCCCTGTCTGTAAAGGCGATTGTATGTAACTACATACAAGCCGACGAATTCTTGAACGGGCACAAACGTGTGCATATTAGTCTTACCTGGCCATAGGCAAACAAACATCCATTGTATCCAGACATGCAGTTCTCCACCATTGGTAGACCAACTACCCTGAACAGCTTTTCCTGAAATCGTTGCAGAGAATATTTCTTAAGCTGAAGGTTGAATGTTTTGGAAAGAATTAAGTTAGTTGAAGAATTGTAGTACACACTGCATACCTGTGATATTGTTTCACAAGCGACATGATCAAACGTGAACATCGTTTCAGGGTGTCCTATCCAGCTCAATGCCTTTGAGCTATCCTGTACCAAACATCTTTTTTGACCCTGCGCAGTGCTCTCGGTGGCACTAATCGGCCTTATTCTTACCAAAACCTGTAAATCACACCAACATTTAGATTTTTCAAAAAAAAAAAACGAGTAACATTCAACCATATTAGCTTCGAAACCATATTAGCTTTAAAAAACCCATATTAGCCTCGAAACCACCGGACCATACACATACAAAATGAAAGTAGCCATTATATTAAAGTGTGTTAACTCACACTTGGTATGATACACATGATGGTGGATTTGGCCGTTTGGGAAATGTGTGATATTCAACGAAATCATATAGGCCACTTTGTTGTGATATTTGCTACTCCCACCCATCCAAATTAATCGACTACACTTTGTCTAAATACGGATGTACCTGCATGCGTTTATTGACTAGATAGACACATCCATATCTAGACAAAGTGGAGTCAATTAATTTGGATCAGAGGGAGTGATTTAATTGGACACATATTGGCTACTTATGTTATGTATCATTGGCTCACTGCAGCACTTCACTTTGTTCAGTCATCTAGTCCGCAGGCATACGAACCTGCACATTGCGATCCATCCAGAAGGCGGGGTCCTCGTCGAGCTCGAAATGCGTGGCCGTCAGATCCCTGGGATCGAACACGCGCTTGGCCGCCCCGCCAATCGAGGAGCTCCGATCCCTGGCCCCAGACGCCGCCGCGGAGGCCCTGGGCGTGCCGGCCAGCGACTTGGGCGTCCCCGGCGCGGACCGGGGGTTCCTGCCCGGGTCAGCGATGGCCGCGAGCGGCGACCTCGGGGGCAGCGCGAAATGCGTGGCGGCGGCGGCGGCAGAGGGGGAGGAGGAGGAGGAGGGGGCGGCGGCGAGGTCGTCGTTCTCGTTGGGCTCTGGCGCGGCGCGGCGGGAGGCGCGGGAGGTGGAGGCGCGCCGGCCGCCGCCGCCGCCGCCGGGGGCGGCCATGGCGGAGGTGCGGGCGGAGCGGGGGGCGCGGCGGTGGCGGAGTGAGGTGGCGTGGCGTGGAGCTCAGCTCGAGCGGAGGAGGAGAGTGAGGGGGAGCGGGGTGGTGGTAGTAATGGCCAATGGGGTGTTCCAGTTCCGGCTGTTGGGACTCTCCGCCCGATTTCGAATTTGAACTGCGCTTGAGGAGATCGGGGGTGGATGGATCTGGGGAAGTGACCAGTCATCTGACTGGCGAGTAGGGCTTTCGGCCGCCGCTCCTCTCGTTAACGACTGATATAATTAGGAAACTCGTTTCCTTTGTTCCAGACTTATTAATGAAGACTTGCATTTCGCGACGAAAACAATCGAAGTATCTCTATCCCAAAATAGGATGCCTACTATAATATTTAGATAAAGTTAAACTTCTCAAAATTTGACCAACTATATAGAAAAAATGTCGATATTTATAATCTCAAATTAATATTTTTATAACCATCATGAAATATATTTTCATATTGTGTGCATTTAAAATCATAGATGTTGATATTTTCTTGTATATAGTTACTCAGACATGAGAGCAATACTCCTTCCATATCAAATTATTAGGGCAATACCTATTTCGGGAAGAAAAAAACTTTGATCAATAATTTCGTCAACAAAATAAACCCTTGTTTTTATTTACGTTGCATTCCTAGGTTTAGTTGAAGTCAATATTTGCCAAATTTGACAAAAACATATACTGTAATAAAAATATCAACATTCATAATATTAAATACATAGATTATGAAACTATGTTTTATGATGATATCAATATAATAGGTTTTTATTTTTAAATACTAATAGCTTTCATAAATATATAGTTGAAGTTTATTTTTTTTTGGCTTTGACTAAATCTAGATGTGAACGGAGAGAGTATTAGATATACTTTCTCTGTTCTAATTTACTACCTTCGTTTCGATGAATAAAGAGCTCACGTATTTTAAGACGAACTTTGATCAAAAAAGTTGAGCAACAAAATATTGATTATATTGTACATAATTAGTATCGCTGGATTCATATTAAAACCCACTTTCTAATGATGCTAATTGTATGCCAACAATCTTTATATATTTGATATATCATTGGAGATATTGTAATCCTCCATCCTCTCTCCCCTACTTGTAATCTTGATCCATTCACGATTGGAGATATTGTAAAACTATTTAGTGGGTCGATAGTGACAACATTCATGGGTCGATAGTGTGATTATCTTCTAGGGGGTAATGGTGATGTAATTAATCCTAATAGTATTGTCTAATTTATCTTAATATCAAGGCTCTCCGTGTTGCGTAGGAACTTAAGGTGGATAATTGATCCGTAAAGACCACAACATGGGACATTATGGTGTTTTTAGGTCGCATCGCCCATGTTATATGTTGCATTTTATTTTGATATATTGACACATGTCAACTTTATTTTATCTTTCAAACCCGTTTACTAAAGCATAGTTGCAGGTGAAACCTTAATCCCTAGCATGTCTCCAAACCATTGATACACAAGAAAAACATAAGAAAAATGTTGGTATGGTAAAGCAAAAGTTAAGCGGAAACTAGGAGTATTATCCAAGTGATTTTACACCAAAATAAATCTTTATGTGGATTCAATAAACCTAGGTCTCGAGGAAAAATCTTCAATACTATCAATCTGTAATCCGAATCGAAGGCATCAACCCTTTCCCTGACACCATTACTAGGGAAGCAATTGCTACCGATGGTGAGGTCAATAGAGATTCCTTTTAATAGTTCAATTTTGTTTTAGTTTATTACTTATTAGTAGCTTTATTTGTGTTCTTAATCAAAAACCTAAAAATATTAGTTTACCTTTTTTGTTCTTAGTTTACTTGTTGACTTATATCCAAAAACCCCATAAAAACTTGTAGTACGACAACAAAGAAGCTTGGGGAGTTTGTAACTTCCAACAATGATTATTTGCATAAATGGTATGGTATTACACTTGCAAAAGAATTTCCAAGGCTGCACTCCTTTGCTCTTAACACTCAGCTATCTATCAAGGAGGTTTATCAATGTGAGAATAGGGCAGAGCTTTTCTACAGGTGATGCATGTAAAATGCATACATGAACTTTGTCCTTTATCATATTGAATTCTCATTTATTTGTAACATATATGATGATAATACAATATTTTACATTGATTTATGGGGATTTACCAATGATCCCCTTTATTTGGTTTATAACCCTGCAGAACAGGAAAACCCTGTTTCGCGTATTTTTCACTTTTAGGGACTTATACGGAGTCAAATTGACCTGAGATTTTTTTAGCATCATTTTTTCATCGGGAGAAAAATCATGGACTTTTGAAGCACACCTGGAGAGGCCCGAGAGCCAAACATGGTCAGGTGGCGCGGCCCAGAAGTCTGGTCGTGCTAGCCACCTCCGTTCGATCGTCAATCGTCCATTTGCCCCAATTCTTTCCCAAATCGACTTATTTTGCCCTAAAAACCCCTATATATGGCCCCGAAGAGTTCACGGAAGGAGAGCACTGCAGAAAGACAGAAACACCAAAATAGAGGCTGCTGCAGAGAAGATTGGAGGGGGAAACTCCGTCAGGATCACCGCCAGAGGGATCTCCACCTTCTCCAACGTCTTCATCATCATCACCATGATCAAGAGGGAGTAGTCCACCTCTGGACTACGGGTTTGTGGCAGTAGCTTGATCTATTTCTCTCATGGTTATGACCATATTTGTAATACCTATGTGGCGGATCCTTGTTCTATGATATTGTTTTATGAGATCTGATCTTATTATATTGTGAGATTTATTGATAGATGCATATTATGTAGCCCGTTCTTAAGTTTATGTTCTGATTCAACATTTATGCAAGAGCGTGTGTGGGGTGATGTGTGTGTTATATGGAGTAGCAAGATTTTAGTGATTGGATAGTGACAATATGTTCAAGAGCTATTATGGTTTTGCCTTTATTTTGCTAACTCACTAGGGATTAAGTGAATGCATGTGCTATGCATCATGTGATAGTAATGACGATCTAGCTTGTTTGTTCAAGGTAGCATATTTGATATTCAAACTTCATGTCAGAGTACTTATTGATATGCTCCGTTAATTCTTACTTGTGGAGCATAAGAGAGGTGTGTTGCATCATCTCTATGTTAGGATGTGATGCCCATATTAATTATGATCTTACATATAATATTATTTGTACCTTCATATCTCATTGATGAATTGCTTTTTTTCCACCACAACTTTACGAGAGAATAGTCAAGTGAACCCATGAACACCGGTCCACTTTTTATCATAAGAAACACCTTTATATTGCATTTACATTGATTTCTATTTGTTGCACTATTTTATTCCGAAAATACAAAAATATTTAATTTTCTTGTTTGCATCTAAAACACCAAAAACAATCAATCTCTTTACAGTTTTTTACTTAGTTATTTCATCTAGTTTAGTTTCTACTTGCTTTATTACTACTCTTGTGTTATTTACTTACGCGAAACCTTGTGTTTGACAAACACACGGTGGATTTGGGGACACAAGGCATTTATTTTACTTGCAGGATTGCTTGAAGAAGAGAGAAGAGTATACTCTTTCATCCAGTTCCCGAGAGTTCGATATAAACCCTCGAGTCACCCTTGTGGGGAAAATACTTCGCTGACGCAACACTCTGCACTTGGAGTCCCAACATAATCAAGACTATTTTCTAGCGCTGTTGTCGAAGAGTAATCAAGACACTCCATCAAGCCCGTCAACCGCCAACAACAGGCCCATGTCACAGCAGGCCTACGAGGAATATACCAAGATGCAAACTCTTTTGAACTACTTTAGTTTGGATCCCTCTAAACATGATGTCTGGCAAACAATTTGGAAAGATGGAGTTTACACGGCTAATTTAAATTATAAGCATTGCTATATTCATGTCACCACTTCCAAGATTTATTCATGGATATGGAAATGCAGGGTGCTATTTAGAATCAAAGTTTTTTTGCATGGTTATTAGTGAGTGATGGGCTTAATACTAGGGATATGTTCAGGAGAAGGCACTGGAATGTCACTAATGATTTTACCTGTGTGCTATGCCCATGCCATGCCACTGAAGACTGGATTCACCTCTTTTTTACGATAATTTTAGCAGAAGAATCTGGACATATATACAAATTGATTGGGTGCCAGCTGATAATATTGAGAATATGTTCATCATGGCAAGGACTGCTTTTGCTAAGCCGTTTTTCGCTGAAATTGTCATCTTAGCCCGTTGGCACATTTGGAAACAGAGGAATGATGCTATCTTTCAAAAGGTTAAACCTTCTTTCAGGGCCTGGGCTAGAAAGTTCAAGCATGAAGTCACCCTGCATGTTCACAGAATCAGGGACAAACACTCTGAGCTCTTCAAAGTTTGGATTGATTCCCTCTTGTATTTTTTTTCCTTTTAGCTGTACAGTTTTGTTCTTTTCCTTTTTGTACATAACTCTTTTGTAAAGTTGGGGGTTTAATAAAATGTTGTGAGGGTTTTGCCCCACAGTTCTTAGTAAAAAAAATGATTATTTGCGTGCACCCATCACTTAGCTCGTTGTAGACGTAGGGTGTGTTTGTTTGGGCTGCAGCTGTTGAGAAGCAGCTGTAGCTGGTGGACTGTGGAAAAGCAGCTGTGGGAAGCAGCTGTTGAAAGCAGAGATTTGATGTTTGGTTTAAAGGCTTTTCACAGCTGCTGCTGTAGGTTTTAGGAACGAAATGTCTGGAATGCCCCTGAGTGCTGAAGATGTTGTATAAATGCTAATTTAAAATAAATTAGTTATTTCTAGCTTTTCTATTACATAATTTCCGTGTTTAAGAGCTGAATTATCTGAATTTACCTACCTTTTGATAATATGTTTTTAAATACATTTTGTAGAGTGTTTAGTTAGAATTTCTTTTGACTTTTTGCTTATATAAATCAAAGTTATCGAGACCATTATATTACAAAATCCGGCATAAAAAAGAATTTTAGCCACTAAAATTGTCACTATACCTAACGTTATGTGAGCTGTTTTCCATTCCACCTTAATGTACCGTCCAGTATGAATAATTGGTAAGACATGAATCCAGTGGCGGACGCAGGAAAGAATTAGAGGGGGGGGCACACCTCGAAAAAAAAATTTTGCGCCTCCTAAATTGTGCCAAATGGTTGCCAAATGAACAATATATTAGAGAAATTGATTGTCAACATTGAAATTCAATAGATATATACGATTACAATACAAATAGTTTAAAACATGAAAAGAAAATGAGCATTTGGTTGAAATAGGAATCCTTTCCCTCCGGATCATGTGGAAGAAAATAAGCATCATATAACCTTGCATCAATTTTAATCTCACTATCGGAATCGGAATCAAAGCACGCTAACAAAACCTACCATCTTCGGTTTCTTCTTTATCTATGACAAGGTATCAACTTGTCAATGCCTATAGATTGTAGGCTAGGGTTTAGTTGGAAGTAGAGGGTAAGTAGATCTCGAAGGTTTCAGCCGAAAAGTACTCGACGATTATGAAAACTAGGGTTTGTAACAATGATTCGATGATCTCTTCGTCCCTCGACTCCCCCTTTATATAGGAGGCGGAGCCGAGGGTTTCGTTTTGTACAAGTTACAGAGTCCGGGACGGTTTCTAACTCATCCCGCCAAATTACAAATAACACTTCCTATTACAACTCTAACTTTCCTTAATATATCTTGAGCTCCCGAATCTTCTTATTCTTCGGGTATTGGGCCTTCAGAAAACCCCGGGTACTATCTTCGGCAGGCCCATTTGGGATGCCTATGTCAGTAGCCCCCGAGATTTTGCTTGAATCGTAGAATCAGGGAAAATCTCCACTGTTTATTTTTATTCGAGAGCTTTAACTTTTTTATATTTCTTCACATAAAATTCTATATTGTACAGGGATAATGGTAGTTGGGGCTAGTTCATCTGACGGATCAGGTACTAGTTAACTGCTCTAGTGGCAATCCGCAAAAACCTACTTCAAGATCACGTCCCTGGACATGATCTCGGGATACTGGTGTAAACTTCGACAGGTGCCGCTTAAGGTCTTACCATTCTGTCGAGTCCCAGTCAAATTTATCGAGTACCTAACGCGTCCGTTAGGATTTTTCTTCGTATCTGTTGATACGGATAAAAGTAGCAGAGCGCAGTCTTCGGCGATGCCACGCCCAGCAGAACGGATCTGGGGTCTTACCTTCGCAAATTTGCGGCATTCAGAAATTGATCGCAACTTTGGCGTTCTGAGAATATATTGTCGAGTGCTTTTCCGGCTGTTGGAATGGCACATTTTATCGAGTCAAATATGACTTATATTGCTCTCCCGATGGGAGTATATGTAGAGTTAATTATAACTCGAAATATACTCTTTTGCTTTTCTATCTTTCTTTTTTAATTTCATCGGGCACGCGAACAGCGTTCCCGATGGGAGTAGCCCCCGAGGCTACAGCCAAGAACTTGTGCTTGGTTGTAGGCTCAACATTTTAGTCCACCTTGTCGCTATATTGTCATTATTTCCCGATATGATCTTCTTTTCATCTCTCGGGTGCGCGAACAGCGCTCCCGATGGGAGTAGCCCCCGAGGCTACAACCAAGGACTTGTGCTTGGTTGTAGGCTCCCGCAATTTCTATACTGCCATACTCGAAATTTCACTTTTGTCGAAGTAGCCCCCGAGCATTTGGGCAAAAACTTGTATTTGATCAAAGGCTCCCGAAGTATTCAATGACTTCTCCTGTCGCCAATCTTCTTTTATTTTTCTTGTAGGCATGCTTCCCTTAGTCAAATTTACTTCATCTCTGTTAGTAGTCATGATTTTTCTGCCTTGTGGGTCCATTATTTCCACCACGTTGACACGTCGTGCAAGTGGGGGACACACATCCTCCGCTTTTCCTGGCGCACGTACTGTAACGACTGTTCTATTCCATCTCAGTAAAAATACCTTTTTACCCTTTATCTACAAGATCTTTTTTCACCACACGATTTCTTCATCCAACGGTTCATTGCTTCGCCCAATTCTTATATAAACCTTTCTTCAACCTCCGTTCGCTCCTTCGCTTGCGCCGCACATCTGTTCCCCTTTGCAAAATCTTCCGCTGCGCCCAATTCTCCTTGATCTCACCCACGCACGAACTTTGCTTTTCCATTGCCGTTGATGCCACCGCGCACGCGACTCACTCGCCACAGTACTCCAGAGTCCAAGATGGCCGCTGAAGATCTTGAGTGGGAGAGATCTAAAATCTCCAACCAAGATGTCAACATGCTGAAGAGGCTTGGCCTGATGAAGAAAGAGGACGCCATCCGCTTTCCCAGCGAAGAAAGCTACCCAAACCCTCCAATGGAGTACCGGGTTAGTTTCGTTGATCACCTCATCCGCGGCCTTTCTGCCCCAATTCACGACTTCCTCCGCGGCCTTCTTTTTGTTTATGGGATTCAACTGCACCAGTTGACCCCCAATTCCATCCTTCATATTTCCATTTTTATCACGCTGCGCGAATGCTTCCTTGGAATCCCTCCTAACTGGGCTCTGTGGAAACGCATTTTCTGCCTCCGCCGCAATGGCTCCCACAACGCCACCTATAACATAGGCGGCGTTGTTATCTGTGTCCGAACTGACGTTGATTACTTCGACGTCAAATTTCCTGATTCTGTCCAAGGGTGGCGCAAAAGGTGGCTCTACATACACGAAGAAAGTGCCAATTCTATTGAGCACAACATAGTCCCTTTCGACGGAAGTGCCAAAATTCAGCGCCGCCGCTCCTGGGATGCTGAAGCGTCCGAAGAAGAGAAAAAGGCGACAGAAGCACTTATGTCTCGTATTCATCAGCTTCAAAATACTCGAGGCAAAGAGCTGTCTGGTGTTCAAATCACTGCCTACTTTCTTAGGATTAGAGTGCAGCCTCTTCAGGCTCGCAAAAATCCCCTTTGGACGTATGCTGGTGAAAATGATGCCAATAGGCTCTCCAATGATCTTTCTGCAAAGGACTTGGAGAAGCTGATTCGAAGAATTTCCCGCTTGAACAAGAAGGATCCTATTCCTTCCTCTTGCCGCGTGGAACCATACAGCTCCGCCAATCCTCTCCCTGAGGTATTTTGTCTTCTCGAGTTTTTACCTTGTTCCGAACTTTCCCTGCATCTCATTATATTGATATCTCTCTAATTTTTCCTTTGTCGCTATTTTCCTGCAGAACCATCCTACTATGGCTTCCCTTCCTCCTCTTCCTGAGGATGGAGAAGTCGAAGAACAAGCTATCGTTGCCGAAGACAACCAAGGTTCCTCTCTTCCTGAAAGTGAAGTCGCAGGTTCTCACAAATCTGCGGCTTCCCATGAAAAAGAAGTTGAATCTGAAGCCAGCGAGTCGACGCAATCCCTTCCTCCTGCTGTTTCCCCAAGGAACAAAAGGAAAAGGAATGACGCTGAGGATTCTGGCACTTCTAAGGCTGAAAAAGTTGTTCCTTCTCATCCGAAGGCAGCTTATGATCCTTATATTGAATCCCTCGTCAGCTCGTAAGTCATCTTTATCTCTCCTTATTTCTGTACTCGAAATGTTTATCTTGTCTTGCTTTTTATGCTGTCGATTTTTGATCAACAGTGATGACGAGGAAGAAGTACCAACTGTTGACGTGGCTCCTCGGACAAGCACGTCACATACTGTACTTGCCTCAGATACGCTAGTTGAAGGAGAAGAATCCTCGCCTCCTCAACGAAACGTCGTCACCACAACTCCGCCAGCAAGCCCCCTTGCTCCTTCACCGAAAAGGACAAGGGTTGAAACAATTCTTGAACCTGCCCCTCAATTGGGCAGCTCTTCGACCCTGCTCTTAGATGATGTAAGTTTGTCGATATCTATATTTCCTCTATTTTGCTTTTTCACGCATTCACTCTTTTTTCATGCCGATGTTTCTCTTGCTGTGTTCTTTTTTGACAGCCCATGATCAAAGAGCTTATCCGCATCGGATCCCAATTCATTGGGTACCGTGAATATGCCAGCAGAACCGAAGGTAACAACTTTTATACTTGCCGTTCTTTCTGACTTTTTGCTCCTGTTGTTTGTCGCGATTTTGATCTTTCTTCCCCCCTTTTTTTTATATCTCGACAGAGAAACTTGCAGAGGCCAACAAACGTGCCGACGCACTTGCTCAAAAACTGGAGCAAAGTGAGGCGGCTCGCAAGAAGGCCGAGCTTGTTGCTAGCGAAGCCAAAGCCGAGGCTGATGAAGCCAAAGCAAAAGCTGCTAGTGTCGAGGAACTGCAGAAAAGACTTGAGGATGCTGAATCTGCTTTGGACAAGCACAAAGCTGCGCAAGCTGCTCGTGAACAAGGGATCCTCAAGCGCCTGAAATCACAAAGTCGACGCACTCATAGTAATACCATTGATCCCTTCTATTTTTATGAGAACCGCTGTTTCTTGTTGTTGACCAATGTTTTGTTTCCTGTGGCAGACCAAACAAACCAAGATTTTGATCTGGAGAATCCCGTGAATGACCCTCTCCTTGATGCACTTTCTTATCTGGAGCTTCATGGGTCCGAAATTCGTGAAGGCGTGGCAAATGCTAATGCGGGATTGTCGACGCTGTTCCCCTACTTCTTCCCGAAGAAAGAGGAGCCCCCGACTTTCCTTACCCTTGCCAAGAGCTTCAATTCATCAGAAGACCTTGGACTGAAGATGCGTCAGGAAAACATGAAGATTGCTGTCGAAAGCACTGTTGCCCTGGTTGCTGACAATAACAGACTGTTGATTGGACGAAAGTTGGCGACACCGATCAGATAGAGCAATCAAGATGGAGGTCGCTGATTAAGGCAGCCAAGCCCAACACGAAGAAAATCTTGGCTTATCTCGGGATCAAACCAGCTTTGACTCCTAGCTCATCAAGGCCGGAGGTCTAGTTGCATGCCTCTTTGTTTTTCTTTCTCTGTTTCTTTTGCTCTTGTCGCCAAAGTAGTTATCTGGCGACACGTACGTCATTAGCTCCACTGTAAGGCCTTTGTAATTACTCCGAAAGATTAATGAAAACTCTATCTTTTGCTTGTTGATTGATGTTGTCTTTTTTATTAAATTTCAGTTGGTATTTGATAACTATACTCCATCTTCCGCTCCTTCCAATGTTTCGCCTTCTTCTTCTCGCTCAAGGAGAACTCTTGCTGATGCTACACCTGTCGAAGATTCCTTGCCGCGAGAATTGGATGAACTTCGGCAGCAACTTCAGTATGCAAAGAAGCAAACACTTGTGATGATGGAAAAATCTCATAAGTCATCTGAAGCCGAAAAAATTGCACTTCAGCAAGCTCGCGAGGCCGTGGCTGCTAAGGAAATCGCTGCTTCCGAGGCTGAAAAGGCGACTACTCGAGAAAATTTCATGCTCGAGTTGATGAATGAAGCCAGTGCGGATATGTCGGGTATGCTTGTTTCATCCTCAATATCTTCCGTCTTCATGCTACGTCTCTTAAAGTTTTTCTGCTCCGTTGTTTTAATAGGTTCCTTTACCGATCTTTGTTGCCGAAGAAGAGAGGGTAAATACTAGGACGAACCTCCTTGTTAACCTTTCCCTTGATCATGGTTCTCTGTTTTGGGCTACCCCAGAGAGGACCCGCCAGATTGTCAGATTTCAGGATCGTGCCTCTCAAACTCGCGACTTCCTTGACTTCTGTACCAAGACCCTGTCTATGGTTTATAACTCCATGTTTCCTCGGAACGTTCAACCAAAAACTCTTCCCGAGTTAATGGAGAAATTCAAGGATGCCCACAGGATCCATGATTTTGTCAAAGCTCAACTGGTAGCTGGCGCCAGATTTGCTCTTATCATGCTTCAGATCTGCCACTCAAATCTTGACCTGACCCAAGTTGTTGCGAAAGTTCATCAGAAGGTAAAGCGCCGAAGAGTTGGTGTCGACCGAATTAACACGAAAGTTTCGCCTGTAGCCGAAGAAATGATTGAAGACCTTCTTCGGATGGATGTCGACTTTTTTGCCGATGGTCATTATGCTGATTTTCTTGGCGCTGCTCCTGAAGAAAACAGAATTACCCTTGATGACATATTGAATCATGACTAATTATTTTCCTTTTGTAGATAACTCTTCTTTGTAACCCATGATTGTGATTATATTGTGAAACAATCATCATATTTCTATATTTGTCTAGCCCCCGAGTGTTTCGGTGGCTATTTACTGTATTTGTATATTGCGAGGTTTTGAACCAAGGCATTTATTTAATATGTATTTATGGCGAATATCAGCCCCCGAGCTTCTTTGTTGAGTACTATTTTGTATTTTTATTGACTCACGAGGTATTTTAATACCAAGGCAAGGCTTTTCTTTTTCGAGGAACTATATTGAAATTCGTCGGGTCAGAGACTTTGAGCATGTCGATAAAGAAAAGTTATATTGACACTATCTTTATTATATTGCAGCACCGCGAGCCCGCCTCATTAAAAACCTTTCCCGGCCCCACTCGGTGCCCCGAAAAAGGAAAAGAGTGCGTCTGAAAACTCGCGGGCGTTTCAGTACATTGAAGTTTTACAAGGACTGTATTTCAACTCTAGGCATAGAACCGCCTGAGTTGCGCCACGTTCCAGGGGTTTTGCTCCTCCACCCCTGTCTTCTTGTCCTTTATCCTGTATGCTCCTCCTCCGATTACTTCCGTGACAATGTAGGGGCCTAGCCATGGTGACTCGAGTTTTTCATGACTTTTTTGCGTCAGCCGAAGAACTAGGTCTCCCACCTGAAAAGATTTTGGCCGCAGACGTCGACTGTGGTAATTCTTCAAGTCCTGTTGGTATTTGGTTACCCGAGACAGTACTTCATCTCTAGCTTCATCAAGTGCATCGACGTCATCTTCTAGCGCTTTTCTCGACACCTCTTCATCATATTCTACGACTCGTGGAGAGTCATGCTCTATCTCGATTGGTAATACTGCTTCTGCTCCATGAACCAAGAAGAACGGAGTTTCTTGTGTTGCTGTGTTTGGTGTTGTTCGTATGCTCCATAATACACTGGGCAACTCCTCTGGCCAGGTGTGTCGAGCTTTCTCCAATGGTGCTAATAAGCGTTTCTTAATGCTGTTGCAGATGATTCCATTAGCTTTCTCGACTTGGCCGTTGGTCTGCGGATGCGCAACTGACGCAAATTGTAACTTGATACCCACTTCTTTGCAATAATCTTTGAATTCGTGGGATGTGAAGTTGCTGCCATTGTCTGTGACGATGCTATGGGGCACTCCAAATCTGAAGACGAGGCCTTTTATGAATTTTACTGCAGATGCTCCGTCTGGTGAATTTATCGGCTTCGCTTCTATCCACTTTGTAAATTTGTCGACAGCTACTAGCATGTACTCCTTTCCTCCTGGCCAGGATTTGTGTAACTTGCCCACCATATCAAGTCCCCATTGGGCAAAGGGCCATGACAATGGTATTGGTGTTAATTCTGCTGCTGAAGAGTGAGGTTTTGCGGCAAACCTTTGACACGCGTCACAAGTTCTTACTATTTCCTTGGCGTCCTCGATTGCTGTCAACCAGTAGAATCCTGCCCGAAAAACCTTGGCTGCAATAGCTCGACTACTTGCGTGGTGGCCACATATTCCTTCGTGTACATCCTTCAGAATTATTCTTCCTTCTTCGGGTGTGACACACCTTTGCAGGACGCCTGAAATACTTCGCTTGTACAATTCTCCTTTGATCACCGTGAAAGCTTTGGAGCGTCGAATTACTCGCCTTGCCTCAACTGGATCCTTGGGTATTTCTTTCCTGAGGATGTATGATATATACGTCTGCATCCATGGTATCTGTATCACCATGACCAGGTCCTGATCTTCTTCTTCCTCTTGATCTTCCTTGGTAGCCCCCGAGGGTTTCTTCTCCTTCTTTTTTGATTTTGTCGATTTTGTAGATCTCTCTGTTATCTCTTCCCAAAATACACCTGGCGGAACTGCAAGGCATTGCGACCCGATGTTTGCAAGAACGTCGGCTTTGTCGTTGCTCAATCTGCTAATATGATTTACTTCGCATCCATCAAACAACTTTTCGAGCTCGTTGTACACCTCCTTGTATGCCATCATGCTATCATTGACTGCATCACATTGGTTCATGACTTGCTGAGCCACCAATTGTGAGTCACCAAAGATTTTTAATCGAGTTGCACCGCAAGCTTTCGCCATCTTCATCCCGTGTATGAGAGCTTCATATTCTGCTTCATTGTTAGATGCGTTAGGGAACGTCATCCGAAGGATGTACTTCAACTTGTCGCCTTCAGGTGATATGAGTACTATTCCTGCGCCAGCTCCTTCTAGTCTTTTGGACCCATCAAAGTTCATGGTCCAGGTTCTCGACAGGTCTGGGGGTCCTGTGTTTTGCAGCTCCATCCACTCTGCGATGAAGTCCGGCAGAACTTGCGACTTGATTGCTTTTCTTTTTTCATACGTGATGTCCCGAGGGGAAAGTTCTATTCCCCAAAGGGAGACACGACCCGTAGCTTCTGGGTTGTTTAGTATATTTGACAAGGGAGCTTCATTGACCACTATGATCGGGTGTGCCGAAAAATGGTGGCGCAATTTTCGTGCTGTTGTGAGCACTCCATATGCTAGCTTTTGGTACTGAGGGTACCTTTGTTTTGATGGCGATAAAACTTCGCTGACGAAGTATACTGGCCTCTGTACTCCGTGGAGTTTTCCTTCTTCTTCTCTTTCGACAACTAGCACCGTGCTCACCACTTGGGGCGTGGCTGCAATATACAGCAGGAGAGGTTCCTTTTCCTTCGGCGCCACCAGGATTGGTGGTGTCGAGATTGTGCGCTTCAAATCCTCGAAGGCTCTGTCGGCCTCTTCGTTCCACTGGAATTTATCTCCTTGCTTTATTAGAGCGTAAAATGGTAACGCTTTTTCTCCCAACCTGGCGACGAATCTGCTCAAAGCTGCGACTCGCCAGATTAGGCTTTGTATTTCTTTCAACTTTGTTGGCTTCCTCATTGTTATGATAGCTTGTATTTTGTCGGGATTTGCTTCAATCCCTCTTGCTGAGACTAGAAATCCCGAGAAGTTCTCTATTTGGGACGCCAAAGGAACACTTCGTCGGGTTCAGCTTGATGCAGAATTTGTTGAGGTTGTCGAAGGTTTCCTTGAGATCCTCGATCAGTGTTGCCCCCTCTTTTGACGTTATGACGACATCGTCGATGTATACTTGCACGTTTTTCCCGATCTGTGTCGCCAAACACTTCTGCATCATCCTCTCGATATGTTGCTCCAGCGTTTTTAAACCGAAAGGCATTGTTCTCAGCAACGAGAACACGCCGTAAGGTGTTATGAACGCTGTTTTGGCCTCGTCTTCTTCTTTCAATCTGATCTGGTTATAACCAGAATATGCGTCCAGGAAGGAAAGACGTTCACATCCAGCCGTGGAGTCGATAATTTGATCGATCCTCGGGAGGGGAAAATGATCCTTTGGACAATGTTTATTGAGACACGTAAAGTCGACGCACATGCGAAGGACTGTCGTGTGTTTCTTCGGCACCATCACTGGGTTAGCTACCCATGTGGCTTCTGTAGATATCTCTTTAATAAAACCAGCTTCCTTAAGTCGATTTACTTCTGATAGCATAGCTTTGCGGTTTGGTTCCGAAAAACGCCGCAGAGGTTGTTTGATTGGTCTCGCTAATGGATCCAAGTTTAGGTGGTGCTCGGCAAGTTCCCTGGGTACTCCTGGCATGTCAGCTGGACACCATGCGAAGATTTTCCAGTTCTCACGGAGGAACTCGACGAGCGCGCTTTCCTATGCGATATCCATGTCGTTTGCGATAGATGTCGTCTTTTTCGGGTCTGTCGGGTGAATCTGCACCTCCTTAGAATTTTTCTCGGTATTGAAAGTTGATTCTTTATTTGGCCTTCCAACGTCCGGCGATGCGTCGTAATCAGTCATGCTTTTTGACGCCAAATACTCAGCTTGCATCCCGAAAGTTTCTGATAGCCGATGAAAATCCTTATCACACTTATCGGCTAAGGCAAAGCTTCCTTTGACTGTGATTGGTCCCTTTGGTCCAGGCAACCTCCACAACAGGTATGTATAGTGTGGCACCGCCATAAATCTAGCATATGCTGGTCGTCCCAACAGAGCGTGGTATTGCGACGGAAAATCCACGACTTCAAATTCCAGCCTCTCGATTCTATAATTTTCTCGGGTCCCAAACTAAACGTCGAGATTGATCTTCCCCAATGGATAACTTGGTTTCTCCGGTGTGATACCATGGAACCTTATGTCTGTTGGCTTCAAGTTTGCTAAGGATATGTTCATCTTCCTCAATGTATCTGCATACATAAGGTTTAGGCTGCTGCCGCCGTCTATGAATACTCGAGAGACATCAAATCCTGCGATAACTTCTTTGGCGAGAATAAGTCTTGTTGCCCTGGTCGAGGAACTTGCTGCGGATGATCTGCTATGGTGAAACCAATATCTTGTCCTGACCAATTAAGATACTCAACTGTTGGTGGAGGCATTTTTTCTGCCATAAACACCTGTCGTGAGATTACTTTCTGAGCTCTATTGGACGGCCTTCCCTTCTGAATCATCGACACCGCTCCGTTGGAGTTAGGATCAACATAAGGTGGTGGTGGAGGTGCTACCGTTATTCTGAGCTGATGCCGATTGTCGTCTGTAATCGAGGGAGGAGGCGGCAAGTGAATCTCGCTTCTGGGTTCTCTAGGATTTCTCTGTGTTGCCCACGCATTAGCGTTCTCTGCATACCTTAGCATTGCCTAAAAATTTCGACAGTCTTTCTGCAGGTGCCCTGACTGTCTTTTACCGTTGCTGTCGAGGAAAAAGTGCATTTGACACGGCCCATTCATCATCTCTTCAGGGGACACGAAAGGCCTTGGGAACCTAGGCCCGCTATTTTGCCTGTTGTTGCGAGAATCATCCCTGTTATCACCTCGCTGTTCACTGCTTCTCTGATAATCATCTCTGTTGTTCCCTCCTGTGTTTGCCCGAAAACCTGCCGAAATTTGCCCTGGAGCGTCATAGTTCGGGTACTGCCGAGGAAATCGTCGCCTCAGTTGATAGTTTCGACCACGGTCCTCCTCTGGCGACCTGTGCCGTTTGTTGTGGACAGCATCTTCTCCATCTGCCCATCTGTTTGCTATCTCCATTAACGCGGATACTGTCTTTGGATTGGTCCTTCCCAAGTCTTCGACAAAATCTCCACGCCTGATTCCTGCGACAAACGCATCTATTGCTCTCTCGTCAGATATATTTTCTGCCAAGTTTTTGATGATATTCCACCTTTGGATATACTTTCTCATTGGCTCATCTGGCTTTTGTCGACATGCTCTCAACTCCTCTAACGACGCAGGTTTTTTGCACGTGGACCTGAAGTTCTTGACGAACACGTCCTCGAAACTTTCCCAGCTGTCGATAGATCCCGGAGCGAGTTTCTTTATCCAAGATCGTGCGGCTCCACTCAAATGCACCTGGATGCTTTGCATAGCTGTTGCCCTGGTTCCTCCTGTGAGCTTCACTGTCTCGAGATAGTCAACTAGCCAATCCTCTGGATCTTGAAGGCCGTCGAACTTCTTGAAGTTGTCGGGTAACTTGAATCCTGAGGGGACTCGAGTTTTTCGGACTCTCCTCGTGAAGCATGGCAAGCCGCACATATCTTCGTCATTAAGCTCCGGAGATTGCCGATGATCCCGTCTGCTTTGCCGCGCTCTATCGACCCTTGCTTGTGCTGCTGTGTCTCTTGCTCCACTTGGTCCTTCAGGTGCTGCCGCTGTTGCTGCTGCGGGTCGTGGACTATTTTGCCTTGCCGCTCCTTCGGGAGGCGTTGATACAAATGCTGTCCCCATAGCTCCAACTCCTTCTACCGCCATATTGTATAGTGTCTCCCTTGGATCACCTGGAGGTGGTTTAGATGCAAGGATAAAAGCATGTGTCGCCATATACCCAGCCTCTGGTGTCTTAGGGATGATGTTTCCTCTTGTGTCTATCGACATGAAGGACATGTCGAGGTTTTGGACCAAGTGCTCTCTTTCTGCCTCGGGTATATGTTGCAACCTTGATCTTGCTCTGTTCCGCGCCTCCCTGTGACTATCACCCGAAGTTCTAGATTGTCGACTTAGATCCGCCCTTCTCCTGCTAGATGCAGAAGCTGCCTCCTTTCTTCTGTTTAACTCAGCTGTCTGTTTTTCCAATTCTCTTGCAGCTCGTGCGAGCCTATATTGATATGCTTGCAATTCCTCTGGTGTGGCTGTGGTGGCCATTGGTTCTGAACCGTTCATAGCTCTCGCGGCTCTATCCCACGCTGCTTGCGAAAGCTGAACTCTGTCTCGTGGCTGCGGCCCGACGTATTTATTGCCCAGGCCTTGTCGCAGATTGGAGGGATCAACGAATGGATTTCCCAGATCGTCGAAAGCCTCAGATGTTTCCTCTTGATCTTCAATGGCATAAATCTGATGATACTTTGTACTCAGATCTATGTTGGGTTTGGTGACATCATCATTGAGATTGATGAAGACCTTGCCCACTGTGATAGATTTGTCGATGAAGTCGTAACTGTCGACATCGCTTGAGCCATCGCTTATATATGAGTCCGCAGATGACTCAAACGACATGTCGCTGAAGATCTTGGCGAGTTTCTCTCTTGCTCTGGTGCTGACGTAGCGTGTCGCCGAAGTTTCTTCTTCTCCTGACTCGGTTGACGATGTATAGCTTGAAAAATCGGAATCGACCGCCGACGATCCCGACGAAATCGGAATTTCGACACGATACGATCCTTCCTTCTCGACGCGAAAGTGAAACCTTCCGAACGTCATCTCCATGGGCTCCGCCAGATACGCATATGCATCCAAACGGGAGGGTGGGTGAGGAACAAAATCAACAGGACCAGCAGCGATCTGTTTACCTCGATTCATTGCGTTGCTTGCGGTTGACGATGTCGAAGATCTTGAACGTGCCATCGAGATCAGATCCTTACGCCTCTAATTCCCACAGACGGCGCCAATTGACAAGGTATCAACTTGTCAATGCCTATAGATTGTAGGCTAGGGTTTAGTTGGAAGTAGAGGGCAAGTAGATCTCGAAGGTTTCAGCCGAAAAGTACTCGACGATTATGAAAACTAGGGTTTGTAACAATGATTCGATGATCTCTTCGTCCCTCGACTCCCCCTTTATATAGGAGGCGGAGCCGAGGGTTTCGTTTTGTACAAGTTACAGAGTCCGGGACGGTTTCTAACTCATCCCGCCAAATTACAAATAACACTTCCTATTACAACTCTAACTTTCCTTAATATATCTTGAGCTCCCGAATCTTCTTATTCTTCGGGTATTGGGCCTTCAGAAAACCACGGGTAATATCTTCGGCAGGCCCATTTGGGATGCCTATGTCAATCTACAACCAACTGTGTTGAAGAAGATGCAATTTGTCTTTACTTCATGTTTCTCAAAAGCGACACAATTTGACTTTTCCTCTTCATTTCTTCACAATACAAACATTCAAAAATTAGCAATTCAATTTTATGTGTTACACACTCAGTCATGTACATAGACAGTGAGCTGTGAGCAGAAAACACATAGAATAGGGGCTCACGCGGTCACGGAGCTCACCATGAAATCGCCTGGTCATCGGCGGGAAGAGAAGGGCCACAGGGGAGAGAGGCGACCGGCAGGAAGAGCGGCGGCCGGCGCCCGGCGGTAAGAGCGGCGACCGGGGAGGGCGGGCGGGCGTCAGGCGGACAGGCAGAGATGCAGAGACCGTCGAGGGAGGGAGGTCGGCGGCGGCGTCCGGGGACTCGGGGCGGCGGCGGCCGGGGACTTGGGGCGGCAGCGGTCGAGGACTCAGGTCTCGGGGCGGTGCCGCGGCGGCGGAGAATCGCCTGGCGTGAGATCGCTGCTGCTGGGTCGTGGCCTCGACTCCTCAGTCCTGGCTAATTGGGCCTTTTTTCCACGGGGTACCCAAAAAGTTCAGGATTTCTGGGTGGGCCACGGCCCCCCCGGCCCCCCTGCTGCGTCCGCCCATGCATGAATCAGGAAATATGCGATTCTTTCTCTCTCTCAAACAGGAATCAGGAAATAGCCTGTACAGATCTAGAGAAACTAGGAGGCGGCCGTGGATGAGCTCTGCACGAAACTGTGAGACGGCCGTGGATGAGCTCCGCAAGAAATTGGGAGCAGCCGCAGTGGACAAGCTCCGCAAGAAAAAAGGGCGAGGCAGCGGCGGCTCGAACGGGTCCTCTCGCCGGCGGCTGATGGGTACCCATGGCCAGCCAGGGAAGGTCACAGGGGAATGACGGAAATCAAGCGGGGGAACGGCGGCGGCGCCGTGGTGGTGCAGCATGACGAGCTTGACGGGGACGAGCTCCTCCCCACAGTGCCCCGTGCCCGGCGACTGATGGGGACGAGATTGACCCGGCCGGTCGATTCGGGAACAACAGGAGGAGGCCGAGAACGGAGAGGATGAGCGGCGGAGAAAGGCGGCGGGCATCCGGTGGCGAGGCGGCCGGCGGCGGCGGGGCGTCCGATGGCGAGGCGGCCGGCGGCGGCAGGGCGGCGATGAACCATAGCCCTAGCTAGCCATGGCAGTGAGACGGGAGGAGGGGAAAATGTCCATTGGGGTTGTCAGGATGGACCGATTCAACTGGGCCGATTAGATTATATGGAGTGGCAAAGTTCTCGTAAATAGACAAAGTTAAAGAGGACAGTTTGGTCCTATGCCACTCGGGAAGCAGCCGAAAGCTCGGGAAGCACCTCCCGAGCTGCTTCCGCTCGCGATGACTCGTGTAGTGTATTTTGGAATCCTGCTTCTAGCAAGCGCTTTTGTATTATTGGGTGTTTGTTTGGGCTTCCGCTTTTGGACCCTAAAAGCAGAAGCAGAAGCCCAAACAAACAGAGCCGTAGAGAACTATGAAACTAAACCTCATTTTCTAACCTTGGTTCAGCAGAACCAATTTGGAGGTTCTACTTCTGAGGATGCAAGTATGCACTTGAATACTTTCTTAGAGATATGTGCTATGATGCACATTAAAGATGTTAATCCAATGCTATTAAATTTGCTCTTATTCCCTTTCTCGCTTAGAGGGAAAGCAAAAGAATGATTGATATCACTTCCTTTGGGAACTATTACTTCATGGAAAAAGTGTTGCAATATGTTCATGACTAAAATTTTCCAACTTACAAAAACTATGCAACTGCGTTTTAACATTACAGATTTTAGACAAGAAGACCGTGAGCCACTAGCGCTCGCATGGGACAGGATGAAAGAGTTCGTAAGAAACTGTCCCAACCACGTGATGAAAGAGTGGCTCATCCTACATATATTTTACCATGCTTGTAACTCAATGTCTAAGTCTATGCTTGGTACTGCAGCTGGAGAACATTCATGGTGAAGTAGATCGACATTGCCACAAAGATTTTTAATGATATGTCAGACAATCATTCACACCGGCATGTAGAACGATCATCCTCAAGAAAGGTGAACTATGTCACCGAAGAAAATAATGAAGGTATGATTGCAAAGTTGGACAAGCTTATATGCATGATCAAATGTAGTGAAACCGAAGGTAAAGCCATCACAAATGCTAAGGTTGAAGAGATAGACTTCATAGCACGTAATAATCCTTACCCTTCTTGGATGAATAAAAGTTATAACCTGAACTTTCAAAAACCATATCGTAATAGCGCCAAACACCTACAACAAAAGTAATAGTAATGGCAACTGATAATCGCAAAAAGAAACAACATGTTTTACATCACCTAAATGCCTAAATAGCGTTAAGAATTTTGTATTTTACTGCCTTGACATGCACCTATTCCATTTGTTTCACATGATCATGGAAATAATGAGGAGAACTTTCAATCAAGGCATAGGGAACCATATTTGGGCAAAATAATGATGATTTGGAGCACTAAAGACCTTCCAACAATAACCCAAAAAGTGCTCCATACAGGAAAAGTAGCGCGGGTCCACCAACAGGCGGAAGTTTCTCTAGAGGCGATCAACAAGGCGATCGTGGTAGGGCTAGGTTTTCCTCCTGAAGGGTGGTTGTGATCGGCGGCGGGACTCGATCTTGACGGCAAGATCTGTTCTGCGCGGTGGTGGGTGTCTTCCCTGCGGTGCGGAGGCGCGTAGACGGAGTGCTTCGGTTTCCATGGCCTCTCCGGCGAGGGCGGTGGCCCGTGGAAGGCGTCCAGCTAGGACGCCGTCAAGGTCACCGGCGAAGGCAGGAGCGGACGATCTGGCAGCCAGTTTGTCAGCGAAGATGGGAGATCTTCTGCTGACGGAGAAGGAAGCGACAGGCCTGATCATCAGAGGTGCAGACTCGTCATAAATTCCACAACCAAGGTGGGCAATGGTGGGCATGGTTTGCTCGCCGAGGAAGCTGGTGATCGGGGCATTAGAAAAAGCAATGCAGCGTGCATGGGGACTGCACAGACCGGCGACCTTCCGCGACATCGGAGATAACATATTTGTGGTAAGGTTCTCTTCAGAAGGGGATAGAAAACATGTCGCGAAGAATGGTCTGTGGCAATTTGATTTCAACGCAGTGCTCTTGAAGGATTGGGTTGGATCGGTACGGCCTTCAGATATGGTGTTTAACTCCATGGATATCTAGGTTCGCGTGCTGGATCTGCCGATGGATATGATGAACAGAGTCTATGGGGAATTATATGGAAATTGGGTTGGCAAGTTTATTTCAGTGGATGTGGATGAGGATGGCTATGCATGGGGCAAGGACTTACGTATTAGAGCAACAGTCCGGGTGGATCAGCCATTGCTGCGTGGCGTGAGTGTCAGGCGTTCTGAAGATGATGTGGAGGGCTCCTGGTTTGATTTGAAGTATGAGAAAGTCCCTCATTTTTGTTTCGACTGTGGCTGTGTGGTGCATCCAGTGGAGGGCTGTACAGCTGCAAAGGAGGAGGATGTGAAACCACAGTGGGGGGAATGGCTCAGAGCCTCTCCATGCAAGGGTTTTAAGCCGGCTGTGCCAGCTCGACCGTCGGTGTCGTCGAGTAGCTACGGCAACAGGTCTTATGAGTATGATGGTTATGGACGTTGTGGTGTGTCCATCCGAGACGTGCCTCCCCGTCGCAATCTGTCACAGGACTTTTCTCAGTCGAGCTCTTCGCGCACTGGCGCGTATGAGCCGCGAGGCGAGGTCAGGGGTGAAGCATATGCTGCAGCTAGTTCAGATGACCGCCATTGGGAGAGAGAGAAAGAGAGGATGGGCGACACGGCCCAGATTGTGAAAGAGAGTCACAAAGGAAACCGTGGGACCTTTCAGCGTAGGGCGAGAGCTCAGGCGTCGGTGGCAAGCCAACCAAATCCTACAGTACCACTGGGTACTAGGAAGCGAGGTCCAAAACAAGTGTGGCTGCCGGTTCCTGTTCAGGTGGTGGAGGAAGGGAGCTCTGAATCAGTTGGGAAGCGTCAGCGCACAGCGTCAGTATTTGAGAGAATCGAGGACCCGACGGGAGGGCGGGATGGTCAGAGAGGTTCGGTGTTTGATATAATGGAAGATCCAACGGCGGACCCTGCGAGGCAGGGCCGCCGGGGACAATGAATCTCTTAAGCCATAACAGCCGGGGGTTGGGGTTGGACTCGGCTGTTGGCGAACTGCGTGACCTGATTAGGTCACACAATCCGGCGGTGGTTTTTCTATGCGAAACTAAGCAAAAGAAGAGAACTATGGATCGTCTGCAGTGGAGCCTGGGGTTCAGGCATGGTATATGTGTGGAAGGGAGGGGCAAGGGTGGGGGGCTGGCCCTATGGTGGAGAGATGGTGTGGAGGTGGAAGTTCGCCCTTGGTGTCAGTATTATATCGACGCTAAAATTACTACGGCGAAAGGTTCCTGGAGATTCACTGGAATCTACGGAGAGCCAAAGACTGAACTAAGGGGCAAGACGTGGGAGGTGCTTCGTTATCTTCGGGCGCAGGATGATCTCCCATGGATATGTGCGGGCGATTTTAATGAAATTGTTTCTCAAGAGGAGCAGCTGGGCCAAAATGAGAGAAGTGAGAGCCAAATGACCAATTTTCGGAACTGCTTGACGGACTGCCGTCTAACAGACCTAGGCTTCTCAGGCTACCCGTACACTTGGGACAACAGAAGGGAAGGTATAGCAAACGTTCAGGCTCGGCTTGACAGAGCTACTTGCTCCGAAGAATTCTTGCACTTGTTTCCTATGACGCATGTGGAGCACATCATGGTGGAAGAATCAGATCATTTAGCTTTGCTGATCCGTGTGGAGTCTGCTCCAAGCAACAGAAGGTTTATCCCAAGGGGTTTTCAGTTTGAGGAGATGTGGACACGACATGCAACTTATGATGCTACTGTCTATACTGCATGGGCAGATAGTGGGTTTCATGGTTATGGTCTAAATGGTTTATGGAACAGGTTAAAGGATGTCTCTGCTCAGCTGAAGAGATGGAGCTTTGACTCCTTTGGTTCTGTCCAGAAAGAAATAAGGAGCCTGCGAGCGAAGCTACATGAAGCAAAAGAGCAGGCCTTGGCGTCTAACTCGATGCTGGAGGTTCGTGAGCTTGAGCGCCAACTCCATGAGATGTTTGAGAGGGAGGAAGTCATGTACCGTCAGCGGTCGAGGCAGGAGTGGCTCAAATCGGGTGATCGTAATACAAGGTTTTTTCAAAACCGTGCCTCTCACAGGAGACGGAAAAACACGGTCCGGTTCTTGAAGAGAGATGATGGGAGCCGTTGCGATACGGATGTAGGGATGAGGGAAATGGCACAGGCATTTTACCTTAACCTCTACTCCTCTGAGGGAGCGGCTAATATGGATCGTATTTTGGATCGTATTGAAACTGTAGTGACTCCTGAGATGAATGACAAATTGACTGCAGCCATTACTGACGAGGAGATAGAGACAGCTCTATTTCAGATGGGACCAACAAAAGCCCCTGGCCCGGACGGGTTGCCGGCCTTATTCTTCCAGCGCCACTGGGCCAAAACTAAAACTGAAGTTTGTGTGGCTGTCCGAGATTTTTTGGCGGGAAGGGACTGCCCTTCGGATTTCAATAACACCGTGTTAGTCCTCATTCCAAAAGTACAGGCACCGGAGTCTCTGTCTCAGTTCAGGCCAATTTCGCTGGTAATGTTTTGTATAAGTTAGCCTCCAAAGTGGAGGCAAATCGCCTGAAGAAAATTCTACCGGTGTTGATTTCTGAGGAGCAGAGTGCTTTTGTACCGGGAAGACTTATTACGGATAATGTTTTCATAGCATATGAATGCACTCACGCCATTCGCACGAGGAAGAGGAAAGTACCTTTATGTGCTGTTAAGCTGGATATGGTTAAAGCCTACGATAGGATGGGTGGATCTTTCTGGAGAAAATGATGTTGAAACTTGGTTTTGCCCAACAGTGGGTGAATCAAATTATGAGATGCCTCACGACGGTCAGATTTTCAGTAAAGCTAAATGGAGGTTTGTCCGAGCCTTTCTCCCCTACGAGAGGCCTGAGGCAGGGGGACCCAATCTCACCCTATCTATTTTTATTTTGCGTGGAGGGTTTTTTTGCTCTGTTGAAGGAAGCCCAAATGGCAAATGAATTACATGGGGTAAGATTCGGAGCCGGCGGTCCACATATCACTCACTTGCTTTTTGCCGACGATAGTGTGGTGTTCCTGGAGGCAACTACCAGAAGTATGCAAATTCTTAAAGAAATTCTCCATGACTATGAGGCAAGCTCGGGGCAGAAGGTGAACCTCCAGAAATCATCTATTTTCTTTGGACCTGGCTGTCAGGATGTGTTGAAGCAGAGTGTAAAGGATCAGATTAATATACATTGTGAGGCATTATCAGAGAGATACCTGGGACTGCCCACGGTGGTTGGTCGCTCAAAAGAAGGGTCTTTCAAATATTTGACAGAGAGGTCATGGAGTAAAGTAAAAGGGTGGAAGGGTCAAGGTATGTCAAAGGAGGGAAAAATCATCTTGGTTAAATCGGTATTGCAGGCAGTGCCTGCTTATGCTATGAGCTGCTTTCAGTTGACCAAAACGCAATGTAAGAAGCTGAGTTCGGTGGCGTCAAATTTTTGATGGGGTGACAAAGATGGACGGAGGAAGGTTCATTGGATCGGTTGGGACAGGATGTGCAAAAACAAGAAAAGTGGAGGAATGGGTTTCAGGGATTATGAGTGTTTCAATCAAGCGTTTCTAGCGAAGCAGGGGTGGAGGATAGTTACATAGCCAGACTCCTTGTGTGCTAGAGTTCTGAAGGCGAGATATTTCAGACACTCCACTTTTTTGGATGCAAAGTGTCCTAAGAGAGCCTCCTATACTTGGAGAGGTATTATCCATGGTAGACAGCTACTAAGGGAGGGTCTAGTGTGGAGAGTTGGCGATGGATCCCAAATAAAAGTTTGGGAAGATAATTGGATACCTAGGACGGGAGCCAAGCACCCACTGGGGTGTTTACTGGAAGATCGGCCTGCTTTGGTCAGTTGCCTCGTAGCTCGGGGGGGGGGGGGGGGGAATTGGAATGAAGATGAGGTGAGAAAATACTTTGTTCCCTCTGACGTAGAGGATATTCTCCGCACACCTCTGGGCCGGTCTGGTCAGGATGATTTTCTTGCCTGGAACCATACAAAGAATGGTGTCTTTTCAGTGCGCTCGGCGTACCACCTAGCTGTGCAAAGAAAGAAACAGGCCAGGGGAAGGGGTGAATCATCGAGATCCTGTGATGAACATAAGGGGTGGCTTGCTCTATGGGACGCCCAGGTCCCGGGTAAGATAAAGGTGCACTGTTGGCGGCTGATGGAGAACGGTTTGGCGGTGGGTTCTGAGCTTAGTCATCGGAAGATAAAGGACGGCGTTATCTGTCTTGCGTGCGGCATAATTGAAAACTCAGTACACCATTTCTGGACTTGTCCTCATTCTCAGTCGGCATGGTTGAGCCTGTTCGAGCTATCACAACGTCAGTTAGCTACTCCACCAAAATTGCTTCAACATCATTCGGACCTTAAGGGCAGGCTACTGGACTGGATCGGTAAGGCCTCGAGTGACGATGTAGCTTTGATGATCACTATGTTGTACAATCTCTGGCAGGCTCGGAATGATGCAAGAGAAAGTCAGAAGTTGGCGGACCCGAAATCTGTGGCAACACGCACTGTTGCAGGCATTGAGGAGTGGAAGAGTGCCCAGACTTTGGCGCCCTCCGTCTCGGTTAATCTGAATGAGCACTGGCTCAAACCGGACTGGGATTGGGTGAAGATCAATACTGATGGTGCTTATCGAGCTTCAGAAGCATATGGAGGTGGCGGTGTGGTTATCAGAAACCACCATGGAAGCTTCGTGGGTGGAGCAAGCCATTTTTTCCCTCATCTTTTGGACGCTGAAGGAGCTGAGCTACAAGCATGTCGGTTGGGTCTTCAACTTGCTCTGAATATGCCGGTATCAAGGGTGATTCTGGAAACAGATAGTACTGGGGTGTGTAGGATAACGTTGCATAGAAAACAAAAAATTTCCTACCGCGAACACGCAATCCAAGCCAAGATGCAATCTAGAAGACGGTAGCAACGAGGGGATTATCGAGTCTCACCCTTGAAGAGATTCCAAAGCCTACAAGAGGAGGCTCTTGTTGCTGCGGTAGACGATCACTTGCCGCTTGCAAAAGCGCGTAGAAGATCTTGATCATGATCGGTTCCGGTGCCACGAACGGGCAGCACCTCCGTACTCGGTCACACGTTCGGTTGTTGATGAAGACGACGTCCACCTCCCGTTCCAGCGGGCAGCGGAAGTAGTAGTTCCTCTTGAATCCGACAGCACGACGGCGTGGTGTCGGTGGCGGTGAAGAAGTCCGGCGGAGCTTCGCTAAGCTACGCGGGAGATATGGAAGAGAGGGGGGCGGCTAGGGTTTGGGAGGGGGTGGCCGGCCACTTCAAGGGGGGCGGCCAGCTTGTGGTCTTAGGGTGGCCGGCCCCCTCCCCTTGGCCCTCATTATATAGGTGGAACCCCAAGAGTTGGTCTCCAAGTCTTCGAATAAGACCCGAACCAAAAACCTTCCATATGGAGGGGAAACCTAGCCAAGCTAGGACTCCCACTTGAGGTGGGAGTTCCACCTCCCATATGGGGGGGTGGCCGGCCCCCTAAGGGGGAGTCCACTTGGGACTCCTCCCCCACTAGGGTTGGCCGGCCATGGAGGTGGAGTCCCATGTGGACTCCACCTTCCTTGGTGGTTTCTTCCGGACTTTTCTAGAACCTTCTAGAACCTTCCATAGAACCTTCCGCGTCAATTTTATTCACATAAAATGACATCCTATATATGAATCTTATTCTCCGGACCATTCCGGAACTCCTCGTGATGTCCGGGATCTCATCCGGGACTCCGAACAAATATTCGAACTCCATTCCATATTCAAGTACTACCATTTCAACATCCAACTTTAAGTGTGTCACCCTACGGTTCGTGAACTATGTGGACATGGTTGAGTATTCACTCCGACCAATAACCAATAGTGGGATCTGGAGATCCATAATGGCTCCCACATATTCAACGATGACTTTAGTGATCGAATGAACCATTCACATACAATACCAATTCCCTTTGTCTCGCGATATTTTACTTGTCCGAGGTTTGATCTTCGGTATCACTCTATACCTTGTTCAACCTCGTCTCCTGACAAGTACTCTTTACTCGTACCGTGGTATGTGGTCTCTTATGAACTCATTCATATGCTTGCAAGACATTAGACGACATTCCACTGAGAGGGCCCAGAGTATATCTATCCGTCATCGGGATGGACAAATCCCACTGTTGATCCATATGCCTCAACTCATACTTTCCGGATACTTAATCCCACCTTTATAGCCACCCATTTACGCAGTGGCGTTTGATGTAATCAAAGTACCTTTCTGGTATAAGTGATTTACATGATCTCATGGTCATAAGGACTAGGTAACTATGTATCGAAAGCTTATAGCAAATAACTTAATGACGAGATCTTATGCTACGCTTAATTGGGTGTGTCCATTACATCATTCATATAATGATATAACCTTGTTATTAATAACATCCAATGTTCATGATTATGAAACTAATCATCCATTAATCAACAAGCTAGTTTAAGAGGCATACTAGGGACTTCTTGTTTGTCTACATATCACACATGTACTAATGTTTCGGTTAATACAATTATAGCATGATATATAAACATTTATCATAAACATAAAGATATAATAATAACCACTTTATTATTGCCTCTAGGGCATATCTCCTTCAGGGTGGCGGCTAAGCTTTCGCGGGACGAGAAGGATCAATCAGTTCACGGTCCATTGGTCGATGAGATCAAGTCCCTTCTGCGGGGTTTTGGCGATTCGTCTGTTAGAGTGGTTAGGCGTACAGCGAACAAGGCGGCTCATCTATTGGCTAAGGAAGGCTGCGTTAATAAAATTTGTAATGTGTGGTATGATGTTGTTCCGATGTGTATTAGGAACCAGATTGTACTGGATTCAAACCTGTCGTAATAAAATCGCAGCTATTCCTTCTAAAAAAATTAACCCAAACACATCCAAATCGAAAATTCGCGAGATGGTGTACAAAAAAGACGTAACGACCAGTGGTATGGCTAGGCCCGCACGTGCCACCCGTCGTTGACACTGATGTCTACGCACGCTTCTATTCCTGTAGACAGTGTTGGGCCTCCAAGAGCAGAGGTTTGTAGAACAGCAGCAAGTTTCCCTTAAGTGGATCACCCAAGGTTTATCGAACTCAGGGAGGAAGAGGTCAAAGATATCCCTCTCAAGCAACTCTGCAACCACAAAGCAAGAAGTCTCTTGTGTCCCCAACACACCAAATACACTTGTCAGATGTATAGGTGCACTAGTTCGGCGAAGAGATAGTGAAATACAAGTAGTATGGATGTATATGAGTGGTAATAGCAATCTGAATAAAATATGGCAGCGAGTAAACATGCAACAAAACAGTAAACAAACGGAGATTCGATGCTTGGAAGCAAGGCCTAGGGATCATACTTTCACTAGTGGACACTCTCAACATTGATCACATAACAGAATAAATAAATAGATGCTAGACTCTACACCCTCTTGTTGGATGATGAACACCACTAACTGTGTAGGATTACACGAACCCTCAATGCCGGAGTTAACAAGCTCCACAATATTCAATGTTCATATTTAAATAACCTTAGAGTGCATAACAGATCAACATAACCAAACCAAGTACTAACATAGCATGCACACTGTCACCTTCACACTATGAAAGGAGGAATAGATCACATCAATACTATCATAGCAATAGTTAACTTCATAATCTACAAGAGATCACAATCATAGCCTACGCCAAGTGATGGCGTGTATTTCACACGTTCGTTGGGCAACCCCAAGAGGAAGGTATGATGCGCACAGCAGCAAGTTTTCCCTCAGAAAGAAACCAAGGTTTATCGAACCAGGAGGAGCCAAGAAGCACGTTGAAGGTTGATGGCGGCGGGATGTAGTGCGGCGCAACACCAGGGATTCCGGCGCCAACGTGGAACCTGCACAACACAACCAAAGTACTTTGCCCCAATGAAACAGTGAGGTTGTCAATCTCACCGGCTTGCTGTAACAAAGGATTAACCGTATTGTGTGGAAGATGATTGTTTGCAGAAAACAGTAAAACAGTATTGCAGTAGATTGTATTTCAGTAAGAGAATTGGACCGGGGTCCACAGTTCACTAGAGGTGTCTCTCCCATAAGACGAACAGCATGTTGGGTGAACAAATTACAGTTGGGCAATTGACAAATAAAGAGAGCATGACCATGCACATACATATCATGATAAGTATAGTGAGATTTAATTGGGCATTACGACAAAGTACATAGACTACCATCCAACTGCATCTATGCCTAAAAAGTCCACCTTCAGGTTATCATCCGAACCCCCTCCAGTATTAAGTTGCTAACAACAGACAATTGCATTAAGTATGGTGCGTAATGTAACTAGTGACTACATCCTTGAACATAGCACTAATGTTTTATCCCTAGTGGCAACAGCACAACACAAACCTTAGAACTTTCTGTCACTGTCCCAGGTGTCAATGCAGGCATGAACCCACTATCGAGCATAAGTACTCCCTCTTGGAGTTACAAGCATCTACTTGGCCAGAGCATCTACTAGTAACGGAGAGCATGCAAGATCATAAACAACACATAGCATAACTTTGATAATCAACATAACAAGTATTCTCTATTCATCGGATCCCAACAAACGCAACATATAGAATTACAGATAGATGATCTTGATCATGTTAGGCAGCTCACAAGATCCGACAATGATAGCACAATGGGGAGAAGACAACCATCTAGCTACTGTTATGGACCCATAGTCCAGGGGTAGACTACTCACACATCACACCGGAGGCGACCATGGCGGCGTAGAGTCCTCCGGGAGATGATTCCCCTCTCCGGCAGGGTGCCGGAGGCGATCTCCTGGATCCCCCGAGATGGGATCGGCGGCGGCGGCGTCTCTGGAAGGTTTTCCGTATCGTGGTTCTCGGTACTGGGGGTTTCGTCACGGAGACTTTTTATAGGCGGAAGGGCAGGTCAAGAGGCGGCACGGGGCCCCACACTACAGGCCGGCGCGGCCAAGGGGGGCCGCGCCGCCTATGGTGTGGCCCCTCCGTGGCCCCTCTTCGTCTCTCCTTCGGACTTCTGGAAGCTTCGTGAGAAAATAGGCCCCTGGGCTTTGATTTCGTCCAATTCCGAGAATATTTCCTTACTCGGATTTCTGAAACCAAAAACAGCAGAAAACAGCAACTGGCACTTCGGCATCTTGTTAATAGGTTAGTTCCAGAAAATGCACGAATATGACATAAAGTGTGCATAAAACATGTAGATAACATCAATAATGTGGCATGGAACATAAGAAATTATCGATACGTCGGAGACATATCAGCATCCCCAAGCTTAGTTCTGCTCGTCCCGAGCAGGTAAAACGATAACACGAGATAATTTACGGAGTGACATGCCATCATAATCTTGATCATACTATTTGTAAAGCATATGTAGTGAATGCAGCGATCAAAACAATGTATATGACATGAGTAAACAAGTGAATCATAAAGCAAAGACTTTTCATGAATAGCACTTCAAGACAAGCATCAATAAGTCTTGCATAAGAGTTAACTCATAAAGCAATAATTCAAAGTAAAGGCATTGAAGCAACACAAAAGAAGATTAAGTTTCAGCGGTTGCTTTCAACTTGTAACATGTATATCTCATGGATATTGTCAACATAGAGTAATATAATAAGTGCAATAAGCAAGTATGTAGGAATCAATGCACAGTTCACACAAGTGTTTGCTTCTTGAGGTGGAGAGAAATAGGTGAACTGACTCAACATTGAAAGTAAAAGAATGGTCCTCCATAGAGGAAAAGCATCGATTGCTATATTTGTGCTAGAGCTTTGATTTTGAAAACATGAAACAATTTTGTCAACGGTAGTAATAAAGCATATGCATCATGTAAATTATATCTTATAAGTTGCAAGCCTCATGCATAGTGTACTAATAGTGCCCGCACCTTGTCCTAATTAGCTTGGACTACCGGGTCATCACAATGCATTGTTTTTACCAAGTGTCACAAAGGGGTACCTCTATGCCGCTTTGTACAAAGGTCTAAGGAGAAAGCTCGCATTGGATTTCTCGCTATTGATTATTCTTCAACTTAGACATCCATACCGGGACAACATAGACAATAGATAATGGACTCCTCTTTTATGCATAAGCATATACCAACAATTAATAATTTTCTCATTTGAGATTTGAGGATTGTTGTCCAAAACTGAAACTTCCACCATGGAGCATGGCTTTAGTTAGCGGCCCGATGTTCTTCTCTAACATATGCATGCTTAACCATATGGTGGTAGATCTCTCTTGCTTCGAGACAAGACGAACATGCATAGCAACTCACATGAAATTCAACAATGAATAGTTGATGGCGTCCCAGTGAACATGGTTATCGCACAACAAGCAACTTAATAAGAGATAAAGTGCATAATTACATATTCAATACCACAATAGTTTTTAAGCTATTTGTCCCATGAGCTATATATTGCAAAGGTGAATGATGGAATTTTAAAGGTAGCACTCAAGCAATTTACTTTGGAATGGCGGAAAATACCATGTAGTATAGGTAGGTATGGTGGACACAAATGGCATAATGGTTGGCTCAAGTATTTTGGATGCATGAGAAGTATTCCCTCTCGATACAAGGTTTAGGCTAGCAAGGCTTATTTGAAACAAACACAAGGATGAACCGGTGCAGCAAAACTCACATAAAAGACATATTGAAAACATTATAAGACTCTACACCGTCTTCCTTGTTGTTCAAACTCAAAACTAGAAATTATCTAGACCTTAGAGAAACCAAATATGCAAACCAAATTTTAGCATGCTCTATGTATTTCTTCATTAATGGGTGCAAAGCATATGATGCAAGAGCTTAATCATGAGCACAACAATTGCCAAGTATCACATTACCCAAGACATTTATAGCAATTACTACATGTATCATTTTCCAATTCCAACCATATAACAATTTAACGAAGGAGAAACTTCGCCATGAATACTATGAGTAGAAACCAAGGACATACTTGTCCATATGCTACAGCGGAGCGTGTCTCTCTCCCATAAAGTGAATGCTAGGATCCATTTTATTCAAACAAAACAAAAAAACAAACCGACGCTCCAAGAAAAAGCACATAAGATGTGATGGAATAAAAATATAGTTTCAGGGGAGGAACCTGATAATGTTGTCGATGAAGAAGGGGATGCCTTGGGCATCCCCAAGCTTAGACGCTTGAGTATTCTTGATATATGCAGGGGTGAACCACCGGGGCATCCCCAAGCTTAGAGCTTTCACTCTCCTTGATCATGTTGCATCATACTCCTCTCTTGATCCTTGAAAACTTCCTCCACACCAAACTCGAAACAACTCATTAGAGGGTTAGTGCACAATATAAATTGACATATTCAGAGGTGACACAATCATTCTTAACACTTCTGGACATTGCATAATGCTACTGGACATTAGTGGATCAAAGAAATTCATCCAACATAGCGAAAGAGGCAATGCGAAATAAAAGGCAGAATCTGTCAAAACAGAACAGTTCGTATTGACGAATTTTAAAATGGCACCATACTTGCTCAAATAAAAATGCTCAAATTGAATGAAAGTTGCGTACATATCTGAGGATCATGCACGTAAATTGGCTTAATTTTCTGAGCTACCTACAGGGAGGTGGACCCAGATTCGTGACAGCAAAGAAATCTGGAACTGTGCAGTAATCCAAATCTAGTACTTACTTTTCTATCAACGGCTTAACTTGGCACAACAAAACACAAAACTAAGATAAGGAGAGGTTGCTACAGTAGTAAACAACTTCCAAGACACAAAATAAAAACAAAGTACTGTAGGTAAAAACATGGGTTGTCTCCCATAAGCGCTTTTCTTTAACGCCTTTCAGCTAGGCGCAGAAAGTGTGTATCAAGTATTATCAAGAGACGAAGTGTCAACATCATAATTTGTTCTCATAATAGAATCAAAAGGTACCTTCATTCTCTTTCTAGGGAAGTGTTCCATACCTTTCTTGAGAGGAAATTGATATTTTATATTACCTTCCTTCATATCAATAATAGCACCAACAGTTCGAAGAAAAGGTCTTCCCAATATAATGGGACAAGATGCATTGCATTCAATATCCAAGACAACAAAATCAACGGGAACAAGGTTATTGATAACGGTAATGCGAACATTATCAACTTTACCCAAAGGTTTCTTTGTAGAATGATCAGCAAGATTAACATCCAAATAACAATTTTTCAGCGGTGGCAAGTCAAGCATATTATAAATATTCTTAGGCATACAGAAATACTTGCACCAAGATCACATAAAGCATTACAATCAAAATCTTTAACCTTCATCTTAATGATGGGCTCCCAACCATCCTCTAGCTTTTTAGGAATAGAGGCTTCACGCTCTAGTTTCTCTTCTCTAGCTTTTATAAGAGCATTTGTAATATGATGTGTAAAAGCCAAATTTATAGCACTAGCATTAGGACTTTTAGCAAGTTTTTGCAAGAACTTTATAACTTCAGAGATGTGGCAATCATCAAAATTCAAACCATTATAATCTAAAGCAATGGGATCATCATCCCCAATGTTGGAAAAAATTTCAGCAGCTTTATCACAGGCAGTTTCAATGATTTAGCGATTTCGGGCAGTTTTTCGCGCTTTGCATTAGAAGTGGAAACATTGCTAACACCAATTCTTTTATTAGTATGAGTAGGAGGTGCAGCAACATGTGTAGCATTAGCATTACTAGTGGTGGTAATAGTCCAAACTTTAGCTATATTCTTTTCTTTAGCTAGTTTTTCATTTTCTTCTCTATCCCACCTAGCACGCAGTTCAGCCATTAATCTTATATTCTCATTAATTCTAACTTGAATGGCATTTGCTGTAGTAGTAATTTTATTATGATGATTCTCATTAGGCAAAACTTTTGATTTCAAAAGATCAACATCAGCAGCAAGGCTATCGACTTTAGAAGCAAGTATATCAATTTTCCCAAGCTTTTCTTCAACAGATTTGTTAAAAGCAGTTTGTGTACTAATAAATTCTTTAAGCATGGCTTCAAGTCCAGGGGGTGAACTCCTATTATTGTTGTAAGAATTCCCATAAGAATTACCATAGCCATTGCCATTATTATAAGGATATGGTCTATAGTTGTTACTAGAATTGTTCCGGTAAGCATTGTTGTTGAAATTATTATTTTTAATGAAGTTTACATCAACATGTTCTTCTTGTGCAACCAATGAAGCTAATGGAACATTATTAGGATCAATATTAGTCCTATCATTCACAAGCATAGACATAATAGCATCAATCTTATCACTCAAGGAAGAGGTTTCTTCGACGAGAATTTACCTTCTTACCTTGTGGAGCTCTTTCCGTGTGCCATTCAGAGTAGTTGATCATCATATTATCAAGAAGCTTTGTTGCTTCACCAAGAGTGATGGACATAAAGGTACCTCCAGCAGCTGAATCCAATAAATTCCGTGAAGAAAAATTTAGTCCTGCATAGAAGGTTTGGATGATCATCCAAGTAGTCAGTCCATGGGTTGGGCAATTTTTAACCGAGAGATTTCATTCTTTCCCAAGCTTGAGCAACATGTTCAGTATCTAATTGTTTAAAATTCATTATGCTACTCCTCAAAGATATAATTTTAGCAGGGGGATAATATCTACCAATAAAAGCATCCTTGCATTTAGTCCATGAATCAATACTATTCTTAGGCAGAGATAGCAACCAATCTTTAGCTCTTCCTCTTAATGAGAAAGGGAACAATTTTAATTTAATAATATCACCATCTACATCTTTATATTTTTGCATTTCACATAGTTCAACAAAATTATTAAGATGGGCAGCAGCATCATCAGAACTAACACCAGAAAATTGCTCTCGCATAACAAGATTCAGTAAAGCAGGTTTAATTTCAAAGAATTCTGCTGTAGTAGCAGGTGGAGCAATAGGTGTGCATAAGAAATCATTATTATTTGTGGTTGTGAAGTCACACAACTTAGTGTTTTCAGCGTTGGCCATTTTAGCAACAGTAAATAAAGCAAACTAGATAAAGTAAATGCAAGTAAACTAATTTTTTTGTATTTTTGATATAGCAAACAAGATAGCAAATAAAGTAAAACTAGCAACTAATTTTTTTGTATTTTGATTTAGTGCAGCAAACAAAGTAGTAAATAAAACTAAGCAAGACAAAAACAAAGTAAAGAGATTGAGAAGTGGAGACTCCCCTTGCAGCGTGTCTTGATCTCCCGGCAACGGCGCGAGAAAAAGAGCTTGATGGCGTGTATTTCACACGTTCGTTGGGCAACCCCAAGAGGAAGGTATGATGCGCACAGCAGCAAGTTTTCCCTCGAGAAAGAAACCAAGGTTTATCGAACCAGGAGGAGCCAAGAAGCACGTTGAAGGTTGATGGCGGCGGGATGTAGTGCGGCGCAACACCAGGGATTCCGGCGCCAACGTGGAACCTGCACAACACAACCAAAGTACTTTGCCCCAACGAAACAGTGAGGTTGTCAATCTCACCGGCTTGCTGTAACAAAGGATTAACCGTATTGTGTGGAAGATGATTGTTTGCAGAAAACAGTAAAACAAGATTGCGGTAGATTGTATTTCAAGAAGAGAATTGGACCGGGGTCCACAGTTCACTAGAGGTGTCTCTCCCATAAGACGAACGACATGTTGGGTGAACAAATTACAGTTGGGCAATTGACAAATAAAGAGAGCATGACCATGCACATACATATCATGATGAGTATAGTGAGATCTAATTGGGCATTACGACAAAGTACATAGACCGCCATCCAACTGCATCTATGCCTAAAAAGTCCACCTTCAGGTTATCATCCGAACCCCTCCAGTATTAAGTTGCTAACAACGAGACAATTGCATTAAGTATGGTGCGTAATGTAACTAGTGACTACATCCTTGAACATAGCACTAATGTTTTATCCCTAGTGGCAACAGCACAACACAACCTTAGAACTTTCTCACTTGTCCCGGTGTCAATGCGAGGCATGAACCCACTATCGAGCATAAGTACTCCCTCTTGGAGTTACAAGCATCTACTTGGCAGAGCATCTACTAGTAACGGAGAGCATGCAAGATCATAAACAACACATAGCATAACTTTGATAATCAACATAACAAGTATTCTCTATTCATCGGATCCCAACAAACGCAACATATAGAATTACAGATAGATGATCTTGATCATGTTAGGCAGCTCACAAGATCCGACAATGATAGCACAATGGGGAGAAGACAACCATCTAGCTACTGCTATGGACCCATAGTCCAGGGGTAGACTACTCACACATCACACCGGAGGCGACCATGGCGGCGTAGAGTCCTCCGGGAGATGATTCCCCTCTCCGGCAGGGTGCCGGAGGCGATCTCCTGGATCCCCCGAGATGGGATCGGCGGCGGCGGCGTCTCTGGAAGGTTTTCCGTATCGTGGTTCTCGGTACTGGGGGTTTCGTCACGGAGACTTTTTATAGGCGGAAGGGCAGGTCAAGAGGCGGCACGGGGGCCCCACACTACAGGCCGGCGCGGCCAAGGGGGGGCCGCGCCGCCCTATGGTGTGGCCCCTCCGTGGCCCCTCTTCGTCTCTCCTTCGGACTTCTGGAAGCTTCGTGAGAAAATAGGCCCCTGGGCTTTGATTTCGTCCAATTCCGAGAATATTTCCTTACTAGGATTTCTGAAACCAAAAACAGCAGAAAACAGCAACTGGCACTTCGGCATCTTGTTAATAGGTTAGTTCCAGAAAATGCACGAATATGACATAAAGTGTGCATAAAACATGTAGATAACATCAATAATGTGGCATGGAACATAAGAAATTATTGATACGTCGGAGACGTATCACCAAGTACTACACGACGCACACACTGTCACCATTACACCGTGCAGGAGGAATAAACTACTTTAATAACATCACTAGAGTAGCACACAGATAAATTGTGATACAAAACACATTGCAATTATAAAGGGATATAAATAAGCACTTCACTATGCCATTCATAACAGTGAATAAGTATTCTGTGAAATATAGCCTAAGAGACCCACACGGTACACACACTGTCACCTTTACACACGTGGGACAAGGAGTCTCCGGAGATCACATAAGTAAAATCCACTTGACTAGCATAATGACATCTAGATTACAAGCATCATCATATGAATCTCAATCATGTAAGGTAGCTCATGATATTATTGTATTGAAGTACATAGGAGAGAGATGAACCACATAGCTACCGGTACAGCCCCGAGCCTCGATGGAGAACTACTCCCTCCTCATGGGAGACAGCAGCGTTGGTGAAGATGGCAGTGGTGTTGATGGAGAAGCCTTCCGGGGGCACTTCCCCGTCCCGGCGGCGTGCCGGAACAGAGACTCCTGTCCCCCAGATCTTGGCTTCGCGATGGCGGCGACTCTGGAAGGTTTTCTCTGGTTTCTTCGAACGTGGTAGGGTTTTCGCAACGGAGATTTTAAGTAGGCGGAAGGGCAAGGTCGGTGGAGTCCTGGTGGGGCCACACACTAGGCCGGCGCGGCCAGGGCTTGGGCCGCGCCGCCCTACTATGTCCCCACCTCGTGGCCCCACTTCGTTTCCCCTTCGGACTTCTGGAAGCTTCGTGGAAAAATAGGACCCTGGGCGTTGATTTCGTCCGATTCCGAGAATATTTCCTTACTAGGATTTCTGAAACCAAAAACAGCAGAAAACGACAGCGGCCCTTCGGCATCTCGTCAATAGGTTAGTTCCGGAAAACGCATAATAATGACATAAAGTATGCATAAAACATGTAGATATCATCAATAATGTGGTATGGAACATAAGAAATTATCGATACGTCGGAGACGTATCAGCATCCCCAAGCTTAGTTCCTGCTCGTCCCGAGCAGGTAAACGATAACAAAGATAATTTCTGGAGTGACATGCCATCATAACCTTGATCATACTATTGTAAGCATATGTAATGAATGCAGCGATCAAAACAATGGTAATGACATGAGTAAACAAATGAATCATAAAGCAAAGACTTTTCATGAATAGTACTTCAAGACAAGCATCAATAAGTCTTGCATAAGAGTTAACTCATAAAGCAATAAATCAAAGTAAAGGTATTGAAACAACACAAAGGAAGATTAAGTTTCAGCGGTTGCTTTCAACTTATAACATGTATATCTCATGGATAGTTGTCAATGCAAAGTAATATAACAAGTGCAATATGCAAGTATGTAGGAATCAATGCACAGTTCACACAAGTGTTTGCTTCTTGAGATGGAGAGAAATAGGTGAACTGACTCAACATAAAAGGTAAAAGAATGGTCCTTCAAAGAGGAAAGCATCGATTGCTATATTTGTGCTAGAGCTTTTATTTTGAAAACATGAAACAATTTTGTCAACGGTAGTAATAAAGCATATGTATCATGTAAATTATATCTTACAAGTTGCAAGCCTCATGCATAGTATACTAATAGTGCCCGCACCTTGTCCTAATTAGCTTGGGTTAACACTGATCATCATTGCATAACATATGTTTCAACCAAGTGTCACAATGGGGTACCTCTATGCTGCCTGTACAAGGGTCTAAGGAGAAAGTTCGCATTGGATTTCTCGCTTTTGATCATTCTTCAACTTAGACACCCATACCGGGACAACATAGACAACAGATAATGGACTCCTCTTTTAATGCTTAAGCATTCAACAACAGTTAATATTCTCATAAGAGATTGAGGTTTTCTGTCCAAACTGAAACTTCCACCATGATTCATGGCTTTAGTTAGCAGCCCAATGTTCTTCTCTAACAGTATGCATACTCAAACCATTTGATTGTGAAAACCGCCCTTACTTCAGACAAGACGAACATGCATAGCAACTCACATGATATTCAACAAAGAGTTGATGGCGTCCCCAGGAACATGGTTATCGCACAACAAACAACTTAATAAGAGATAAAGTGCATAACTACATATTCAATACCACAATAGTTTTTAAGGCTATTTTGTCCCATGAGCTATATATTGCAAAGGCGAATGATGGAATTTTAAAGGTAGCACTCAAGCAATTTACTTTGGAATGGCGGAGAAATACCATGTAGTAGGTAGGTATGGTGGACACAAATGGCATAGTGGTTGGCTCAAGGATTTTGGATGCATGAGAAGTATTCCCTCTCGATACAAGGCTTAGGCTAGCAAGGTTATTTGAAACAAACACAAGGATGAACCGGTGCAGCAAAACTCACATAAAAGACATATTGTAAACATTATAAGACTCTACACCATCTTCCTTGTTGTTCAAACTCTTTACTAGAAATTATCTAGACCTTAGAGAGACCAAATATGCAAACCAAATTTTAGCAAGCTCTATGTATTTCTTCATTAATAGGTGCAAAGTATATGATGCAAGAGCTTAAACATGAGCACAACAATTGCCAAGTATCAAATTATTCAAGACATTTTATCAATTACTACATTTAGCATTTCCTGTTTCCAACCATATAACAATTAACGAAGCAGTTTCAACCTTCGCCATGAACATTAAAAGCTAAGAACACATGTGTTCATATGAACCAGCGGAGCGTGTCTCTCTCCCACACAAGCATTTATTCAAACAAAAACAAAAAATAAAAACAAACAGACGCTCCAAGTAAAGTACATATGATGTGACCGAATAAAAATATAGTTTCAAGAGAAGGAACCTGATAAGTTGTTGATGAAGAAGGGGATGCCTTGGGCATCCCCAAGCTTAGATGCTTGAGTCTTCTTGAAATATGCAGGGATGAACCACCGGGGCATCCCCATGCTTAGACTATTCACTCTTCTTGATCATAGTATATCATCCTCCTCTCTTGACCCTTGAAAACTTCCTCCACACCAAACTCGAAACAAACTCATTAGAGGGTTAGTGCATAATAAAAAATTCACATGTTCAGAGATAACACAATCATTCTTAACACTTCTGGACATTGCCCAAAGCTACTGGAAGTCAATGGAACAAAGAAATCCATCCCACATAGCAAAAGAGGCAATGCGAAATAAAAGGCAGAATCTGTCAAAACAGAACAGTCCGTAAAGACGAATTTTAAAGTGGCACCAGACTTGCTCAGATGAAAAAGCTCAAATTGAATGAAAGTTGCGTACGTATCTGAGGATCGCGCACGTAAATTGGCAAATTTTTCTGAGTTACCTACAGAGAACCCTGCCCAAATTCGTGACAGCAAAAAATCTGTTTCTGCGCAGTAATCCAAATCTAGTATGAACCTTGCTATCAAAGACTTTACTTGGCACAACAATGCAATAAAATAAGATAAGGAGAGGTTGCTACAGTAGTAACAACTTCCAAGACACAAATACAAAATAAAAGTACTGTAACAAAATAAACACATGGGTTATCTCCCAAGAAGTTCTTTCTTTATAGCCATTAAGATGGGCTCAGCAGTTTTAATGATGCACTCGCAAGAAATAAGATTTGAAGCAAAAGAGAGCATCAAAAAGCAAATTCAAAACAAATTTAAGCCTAACATGCTTCCTATGAAAAGGAATCTTGTAAATAAACAAGTTCATGAAGAGCAAAGTAACAAGCATAGGAAGATAGAACGAGTGTAGCTTCAAAAATTTCAGCACATAGAGAGGTGTTTTAGTAACATGAAAATTTCTACAACCATATTTTCCTCTCTCATAATAACTTTCAGTAGCAACATGAGCAAACTCAACAATATAACTATCACATAAAGCATTCTTATCATGAGTCTCATGCATAAAATTATTACTCTCCACATAGGCATAATCAATTTTATTAGTTGTAGTGGGAGCAAATTCAACAAAGTAGCTATCATTATTATTCTCATCATCAAATATAGGAGGCATATTGTAATCATAATCAAATTTATCCTCCATAACAGGCGGTACTAAAAGACCAATATCATTATAATCATCATAAATAGGAGGCAAAGTATCATCAAAGTAAATTTTCTCCTCAATGCTTGGGGGACTAAAAATATCATGCTCATCAAAGCCAGCTTCCCCAAGCTTAGAATTTTCCATATCATTAGCAACAATGGTGTTCAAAGCGTTCATACTAATATGTTCCATAGGTTTTTTAATTTTCGCATCAAACCATCCATGTCTTAAATCAGGAAATAGAATAAGAAGCTCATTGTTGTCCATTATGCCTAACTAGTGTAAACAAGAAACAAAAAGATGCAATTGCAGGATCTAAAGGAAATAGCTTCGAGCACACACGCAACGGCAACAGAAAAGTACTTTACCTGGGACCGAAGTATGAGTGCCTTTTACCTTTCCTCCCCGGCAACGGCGCCAAAAAATAGCTTGATGTCTACGCACGCTTCTATTCCTGTAGACAGTGTTGGGCCTCCAAGAGCAGAGGTTTGTAGAACAGCAGCAAGTTTCCCTTAAGTGGATCACCCAAGGTTTATCGAACTCAGGGAGGAAGAGGTCAAAGATATCCCTCTCAAGCAACCCTGCAACCACAAAGCAAGAAGTCTCTTGTGTCCCCAACACACCAAATACACTTGTCAGATGTATAGGTGCACTAGTTCGGCGAAGAGATAGTGAAATACAAGTAGTATGGATGTATATGAGTGGTAATAGCAATCTGAATAAAATATGGCAGCGAGTAAACATGCAACAAAACAGTAAACAAACGGAGATTCGATGCTTGGAAGCAAGGCCTAGGGATCATACTTTCACTAGTGGACACTCTCAACATTGATCACATAACAGAATAAATAAATAGATGCTAGACTCTACACCCTCTTGTTGGATGATGAACACCACTAACTGTGCAGGATTACACGAACCCTCAATGCCGGAGTTAACAAGCTCCACAATATTCAATGTTCATATTTAAATAACCTTAGAGTGCATAACAGATCAACAAAACCAAACCAAGTACTAACATAGCATGCACACTGTCACCTTCACACTACGAAAGGAGGAATAGATCACATCAATACTATCATAGCAATAGTTAACTTCATAATCTACAAGAGATCACAATCATAGCCTACGCCAAGTACTACACGACGCACACACTGTCACCATTACACCGTGCAGGAGGAATAAACTACTTTAATAACATCACTAGAGTAGCACACAAATAAATTGTGATACAAAACACATTGCAATCATAAAGAGATATAAATAAGCACTTCACTATGCCATTCATAACAGTGAATAAGTATTCTGTGAAATATAGCCTAAGAGACCCACACGGTGCACACACTGTCACCTTTACACACGTGGGACAAGGAGTCTCCGGAGATCACATAAGTAAAATCCACTTGACTAGCATAATGACATCTAGATTACAAGCATCATCATATGAATCTCAATCATGTAAGGCAGCTCATGAGATTATTGTATTGAAGCACACATAGGGGAGAGATGAACCACATAGCTACCGGTACAGGCCCGAGCCTCGATGGAGAACTACTCCCTCCTCATGGGAGACAGCAGTGTTGGTGAAGATGGCGGTGGTGTCGATGGAGAAGCCTTCCGGGGGCACTTCCCCGTCCCGGCGGCGTGCCGGAACAGAGACTCCTGTCCCCCAGATCTTGGCTTCGCGATGGCGGCGGCTCTGGAAGGTTTTTTCTGGTTTCGTCGAACGTGGTAGGGTTTTCGCAACGGAGACTTTAAGTAGGCGGAAGGGCAAGGTCGGTGGAGTCCTGGTGGGGCCACACACTAGGCCGGCGCGGCCAGGGCTTGGGCCGCGCCGCCCTACTGTGTCCCCACCTCGTGGCCCCACTTCGTTTCCCCTTCGGACTTCTGGAAGCTTCGTGGAAAAATAGGACCCTGGGCGTTGATTTCGTCCGATTCCGAGAATATTTCCTTACTAGGATTTCTGAAACCAAAAACAGCAACTGGCCCTTCGGCATCTCGTCAATAGGTTAGTTCCGAAAAACGCATAATAATGACATAAAGTATGCATAAAACATGTAGATATCATCAATAATGTGGCATGGAACATAAGAAATTATCGATACGTCGGAGACGTATCAGACACCGCCTCATCAAATATAATCACCTCGTGAAGACATATCTAAGAAGTTGGACACGAAACTATCAGAAAACACCAAAACCCGCAGGCCTTCGGGAGGTATCCGGAGGGGGGACTCGCAGAAGGGGATTCTTCATCAACAACTCTTGGATCATTGGAGGCGGAGGCATCAATCTTGATCATCATCATCATAATCAAATCACCATCACCATTGGTAATCTCGTTGTAATCCTTAACCTTGAGTGGGTTTCGTATTTGTATTCATTTGATCTTTCACCCTCCATTCACATGATGTTATTTGCCTCCATGTGTGAGTAGATTTGTTTGTTCGCAGGGAGATGGAGAAACCCTTGCCAAATTATGAAATGAAATAAGTTTGTTGATTGTCTAAATATTTATGAAGTGTGTTGGTTCTTATCAACAATGTTGTGTGTTGTTGACCACATAATATTTTCCTAAGGGACGTTGTAAAGATTATCGTTGCATATGGTTGGCGAGATGTGGGCATATAGGTGACGACAATCTGCTGCCTCTCTTAATACCAAGACTCCGCGTGCTGCGTAAGAACTCAAGGTGGATAATTGATCCGTAAAGACCATGCTGGCATACAGTTGACGTGGGAGTTAGAGATCTCTGTGGTGTAACTTTTCTTCAGATCCCCGGCAACGGCACCAGAAAACAGTCTTGATGCGCGTGAGACACACGTCCGTTGGGAAGCCCAAGAGGAAGGTGTGATGTGCACAGCAGTAAGTTTTCCCTCAGAAAGAAACCAAGGTTTATCGAACCAGTAGGAGCCAAGAAGCACGTTGAAGGTTGATGGCGGCGAAGTGTAGTGCGGCGCAACACCAGGGATTCCGGCGCCAACATGGAACCTGCACAACACAACCAAAGTACTTTGCCCCAACGTAACAGTGAGGTTGTCAATCTCACCGGCTTGCTGTGAACAAAGGATTAACCGTATTGTGTGGAAAATGATTGTTTGCGAAGAACAGTAAAGAACAAGTATTGCAGTAGATTGTATTTCAGATGTAAAGAATAGGACCGGGGTCCACAGTTCACTAGTGGTGTCTCTCCCATAAGATAAATAGCATGTTGGGTGAACAAACGACAGTTGGGCAATTGACAAATAAAGAAGGCATAACAATGCACATACAAATATCATGATGAGTACTATGAGATTTAATCAGGGCATTACGACAAAGTACATAGACCGCCATCCAACATGCATCTATGCCTAAAAAGTCCACTTTCAGGTTATCATCCGAACCCCTTCCGGTATTAAGTTGCAAGCAACAGACAATTGCATTAAGTATGGTGCGTATTGTAATCAACACAAATATCCTTAGACAAAGCATCAATGTTTTATCCCTAGTAGCAACAGCACATCCACAACCTTAGAACTTTCTGTCACTGTCCCAGATTCAATGGAGGCATGAACCCACTATCGAGCATAAATACTCCCTCTTGGAGTTACAAGTATCAACTTGGCCAGAGCCTCTACTAGCAACGGAGAGCATGCAAGAACATAAACAACATATATGATAGATTGATAATCAACTTGACATAGTATTCAATATTCATCGGATCCCAACAAACACAACATGTAGGATTACAAATAAATGATCTTGATCATGATAGGCAGCTCACAAGATCGAACATGATAGCACAATGAGGAGAAGACGACCATCTACCTACTGCTATGGACCCATGGTCCAGGGGTGTACTACTCACAAATCGATCCGGAGGCGATCATGGCGATGAAGAGACCTCCGGGAGATGATTCCCCTCTCCGGCAGGGTGCCGGAGGCGATCTCCTGAATCCCCCGAGATGGGATTGGCGGTGGCTGCGTCTCTGGAAGGTTTTCCGTATTGTGGCTCTCGGTACAGGGGGTTTCGCGACGAAGACTTTAAGTAGGCGGAAGGGCAGGTCAGGGGGCCACACGAGGGCCCCACACAACAGGCCGGCGCGGCCAAGGCTTAGGCCGCGCCGCCCTAGCGTGTGGCCACCTCGTGGCCCCACTTCTTATCCTCTTCGGTCTTCTGGAAGCTTCGTGTGAAAATAGGACCCTGGGCGTTGATTTCGTCCAATTCCGAGAATATTTCCTTACTAGGATTTCTGAAACCAAAAACAGCAGAAAATAGCAACTGGCTCTTCGGCATCTCGTCAATAGGTTAGTGCCGGAAAATGCATAATAATGACATACAATGTGTATAAAACATGTGAGTATCATCATAAAAGTAGCATGGAACATAAGAAATTATAGATACGTTTGGGACGTATCAAGCATCCCAAGCTTAGTTCCTACTCGCCCTCGAGTAGGTAAACGATAACAAAGATAATTTCTGAAGTGACATGCTATCATAATCTTGATCAATACTATTGTAAAGCACATGAGATGAATGCAGCGATTCGAAGCAATGATGAAGATAATGAGTAAACAAATGAATCATATAGCAAAGACTTTTCATGAATAATACTTTCAAGACAAGCATCAATAAGACTTGCATAAGAGTTACTCATAAAGCAATAAATTCTTAGTAAAGGCATTGAAGCAACACAAAGGAAGATATAAGTTTCAGCGGTTGCTTTCAACTTCAACATGTATATCTCATGGATAATTGTCAACACAAAGTAATATAACAAGTGCAATAGGTAAACATGTAAGAATCAATGCACACAGTTTACACAAGTGTTTGCTTCTAAGATAGAAAGAAATAGGTAAACTGACTCAACAATAAAGTAGAAGAAAGGCCCTTCGCAGAGGGAAGCATTGATTACTATTTTTGTGCTAGAGCTTTTCATTTTGAAAACAAGAAACAATTTTGTCAACGGTAGTAATAAATCATATGTGTTATGTATAAGATATCTTATAAGTTGCAAGCCTCATGCATAGTATACCAATAGTGCCCGCACCTTGTCCTAATTAGCTTGGATTAACATGGATTATCATTGCATAACATATGTTTCAACCAAGTGTCACAAAGGGGTACCTCTATGCCGCCTGTACAAGAGTCTAAGGAGAAGGTTCGCATTGGATTTCTCGCTTTTGATCACTCTCAACTTAGACACCCATACCGGGACAACATAGACAACAGATAATGGACTCCTCTTTTAATGCTTAAGCATTCAACAACAGGTAATATTCTCATAAGAGATTGAGGTTTTATGTCCAAACTGAAACTTCCACCATGATTCATGGCTTTAATTAGCGGCCCAATGTTCTTCTCTAACAATATGCATACTCAAACCATTTGATCATGAAAATCTCCCTTACTTCAGACAAGACGAACATGCATAGCAACTCACATGATATTCAACAAAGGTAAAAGTTGATGGCGTCCCCAGAAACATGGTTACCGCTCAACAAGCAACTTATTAAGAAATAAGACACATAAGTACATATTCTTCACCACAATAGTTTTTAAGGCTATTTGTCCCATGAGCTATATATTGTAAAGGCAAAGAATGGAAGTTTAAAGGTAGCACTCAAGTAATGTACTTTGGAATGGCGGAGAAATACCATGTAGTAGGTAGGTATGGTGGACACAAATGGCATGGATTTGGCTCAAGGATTTGGATGCACGAGAAGAATCCCTCTCAATACAAGGCTAGGCTAGCAAGGTTGTTTGAAGCAAACTCAAGTATGAAATGGTACAGCAAAGCTCACATATGAACATATTGTAGGTATTATAAGACTTTACATTGTCTCCTTGTTGTTCAAACACCTCAACCAGAAAATATCTAGACTTAGAGAGACCAATCATGCAAACCAAATTTTAACAAGCTCTATGTAGTTATTCATTAATAGGTGCAAAGTACATGATGCAAGAGCTTAAACATGATCTATATGAGCACAACAATTTCCATGTATTACATTATTCAAGACATTATACCATTTACCACATGCGGCATTTTCCGTTTCCAACCATATATCAATGAACGAGGTAGTTCAACCTTCGCAATGAACATTAAGAATAAAGCTAAGAACACATGTGTTCATATGCAACAACGGAGCGTAATATCTCCAATATAAAGAATGCTAGGATCCGATTTTATTCAAACAAAAACAAAAACTAAAGCAAACAGACGCTCCAAGCAAAGCACATAATATGTGACTGAATAAAAATATAGTTTCACTAGAGGAACCTTATAATGTTGTCGATGAAGAAGGGGATGCCTTGGGCATCCCCAAGCTTAGATGCTTGAGTCTTCTTGAAATATGTAGGGATGAACCACGGGGGCATCCCCAAGCTTAGACTTTTCACTCTTCTTGATCATAGTATATCATCCTCCTCTCTTGACCCTTGAAAACTTCCTCCACACCAAACTCGAAACAAACTCATTAGAGGGTTAGTGCATAATTAAAAATTCATACATTCAGAGGTGACATAATCATTCTTAACACTTCTGGACATTGCACAAAGCTACTGAAAGTTAATGGAACAAATAAATCCATCAAACATAGCAAAACAGGCAATGCGAAATAAAAGGCAGAATCTGTCAAAACAGAACAGTCCGTAAAGATGAATTTTACAGGGGCACTTAACTTGATCAGATGAAAATGCTCAAATTAAATGAAAGTTGCGTACATATCTGAGGATCACGCACGTAAATTTGCAGATTTTTATGAGTTACCTACAGAGAATTCTGCCCAGATTCGTGACAGCAAGAAATCTGTTTCTGTGCAGTAATCCAAATCTAGTATTGACTTTACTATCAAAGACTTTACTTGGCACAACAATGCAATAAAATAAAGATAAGGAGAGGTTGCTACAGTAGTAACAACTTCCAAGACTCAAATATAAAACAAAATACTGTAGTAAAAACATGGGTTGTCTCCCATAAGCGCTTTTCTTTAACGCCTTTTAGCTAGGCGCAGAAAGTGTGAATCAAGTATTATCAAGAGATGAAGCATCGACATCATAATTTGTTCTAATGATAGAATCATAAGGTAACTTCATTCTCTTTCTAGGGAAGTGTTCCATACCTTTTTTGAGAGGAAATTGATATTTAATATTACCTTCCTTCATATCAATAGTAGCACCAACAGTTCGAAGAAAAGGTCTTCCCAATATAATGGGACAAGATGCATTGCATTCAATATCCAAGACAACAAAATCAACGGGAACAAGGTTATTGTTAACCATAATACGAACATTATCAATCCTCCCCAAAGGTTTCTTTATAGCATTATCAGCAAGATTAACATCCAAATAACAATTTTTCAATGGTGGCAAGTCAAGCATATCATAGATTTTCTTAGACATAACAGAAATACTTGCACCAAGATCACATAAAGCATTACAATCAAAATCATTAACCCTCATCTTAATGATGGGCTCCCAACCATCTTCTAACTTCCTAGGAATAGAAGTTTCAAGTTTTAGTTTCTCTTCTCTAGCTTTTATGAGAGTATTTGTAATATGTTTTGTAAAGGCCAAATTTATAGCACTAGCATTGCGACTTCTAGCAAGTTTTTGTAAGAACTTTATAACTTCAGAGATGTGACAATCATCAAAATCTAAACCATTATGATCTACAGCAATGGGATCATTGTCCCCAATGTTGGAAAAAATTTCAGCAATTTTATCACAAGCAGTTTCAGCAGTTTTAGCAGTTTCAGGCAATTTTGCACGCTTTGCACTAGGAGTAGGAACATTGCCAACACCAATTATTTTACCATTGATAGTAGAAGGTGTAGCAACATGTGAATCATTAACATTACTAGTGGTGGTAATAGTCCAAACTTTAGCTACATTATTCTCTTTAGCTAGTTTTTCATTTTCTTCTCTATCCCGCCTAGCACGCAATTCAGCCATTAATCTTATATTCTCATTAATTCTAACTTGGATGGCATTTGCTGTAGTAACAATCTTATTTTCATTATCCTTATTAGGCATAACTTTCAATTTTAAAAGATCAACATCAGAGGCAAGTATATCAACCTTAGAAGCAAGAATATCAATTTTATCAAGCTTTTCCTCAACAGATTTGTTAAAAGCAGTTTGTGTACTAATAAATTCTTTAAGCATGGCTTCAAAACCAGGGGGTACACTCCTATTATTGTTGTAAGAATTACCATAAGAATTACCATAACCATTACCATTAGTAGAAGGATATGGCCTATAGTTGTTACCAGAATTATTCCTATAAGCATTGTTGTTGAAATTATTATTTTTAATGAAATTCACATCAACATTCTCTTCTTGAACAACCAATGAAGCTAAAGGAACATTATTTGGATCAACATTAGATCTACCATTCACAAGAATAGACATAATCACATCAATCTTATCACTCAAGGAGGAGGTTTCTTCAACAGAATTTACCTTCTTACCTTGTGGAGCTCTTTCCGTGTGCCATTCAGAGTAATTTATCATCATATCATCAAGAAGCTTTTTTGCCGCCCCCAAAGTGATGGACATAAAGGTACCTCCAGCAGCTGAATCCAATAGGTTCCGCGAAGAAAAATTCAATCCTAAATAGAAGGTTTGGATGATCATCCAAGTAGTCAGTCCATGGGTTGGACAATTCTTTACCAAAGATTTCATTCTCTCCCATGCTTGAGCAACATGTTCATTATCTAATTGCTTAAAATTCATTATGCTACTTCTCAAAGATATAATTTTAGCGGGAGGATAATATCTACCAATAAAAGCATCTTTACATTTAGTCCATGAATCAATACTATTCTTAGGCAAAGATAGCAACCAATCTTTAGCTCTTCCTCTTAAGGAGAAAGGAAACAATTTTAATTTTATAATATCACCATCTACATCCTTATACTTTTGCATTTCACATAGTTCAACAAAATTATTAAGATGGGCAGCAACATCATCAAAACTAACACCAGAAAATTGCTCTCTCATAACAAGATTCAGTAAAGCAGGTTTAATTTCAAAGAATTCTGCTGTAGTAGCAGGTGGAGCAATAGGTGTGCATAGGAAATCATTATTATTAGTGTTTGTGAAGTCACACAACTTAGTATTTTCAGGGGTATTCATTTTAGCAATAGTAAATAAAGCAAACTAAACAAAGTAAATGCAAGTAACTAATTTTTTTGTGTTTTTAATATGGAGAACAAGACAGTAAATAAAGTAAAACTAGCAACTAATTTTTTTTGTGTTTTGTTTTACTGCAGCAAACAAAGTAGTAAATAAAATAAAGCAAGACAAAAACAAAGTAAAGAGATTGGAAGTGGAGACTCCCCTTGCAGCGTGTCTTGATCTCCCCGGCAATGGCTCCAGAAAACAGTTGCTGGCGTACAGTTGACGTGGGAGTTAGAGATCTCTGTGGTGTAACTTTTCTTCAGATCCCCGGCAACGGCGCCAGAAAACAGTCTTGATGCGCCTGAGACACACGTCCGTTGGGAACCCCAAGAGGAAGGTGTGATGTGCACAGCAGTAAGTTTTCCCTCAGAAAGAAACCAAGGTTTATCGAACCAGTAGGAGCCAAGAAGCACGTTGAAGGTTGATGGCGGCGAAGTGTAGTGCGGCGCAACACCAGGGATTCCGGTGCCAACGTGGAACCTGCACAACACAACCAAAGTACTTTGCCCCAACGTAACAGTGAGGTTGTCAATCTCACCGGCTTGCTGTGAACAAAGGATTAACCGTATTGTGTGGAAAATGATTGTTTGCGAAGAACAGTAAAGAACAAGTATTGCAGTAGATTGTATTTCAGATGTAAAGAATAGGACCGGGGTCCACAGTTCACTAGTGGTGTCTCTCCCATAAGATAAATAGCATGTTGGGTGAACAAATGACAGTTGGGCAATTGACAAATAAAGAAGGCATAACAATGCACATACGAATATCATGATGAGTACTATGAGATTTAATCAGGGCATTACGACAAAGTACATAGAACGCCATCCAGCATGCATCTATGCCTAAAAAGTCCACTTTCAGGTTATCATCCGAACCCCTTCCGGTATTAAGTTGCAAGCAACAGACAATTGCATTAAGTATGGTGCGTAATGTAATCAACACAAATATCCTTAGACAAAGCATCGATGTTTTATCCCTAGTAGCAACAGCACATTCAAAACCTTAGAACTTTCTCACACACTGTCCTGCATTCAATGGAGGCATGAACCCACTATCGAGCATAAATACTCCCTCTTGGAGTTACAAGTATCAACTTGGCCAGAGCCTCTACTAGCAACGGAGAGCATGCAAGAACATAAACAACATATATGATAGATTGATAATCAACTTGACATAGTATTCAATATTCATCGGATCCCAACAAACACAACATGTAGGATTACAAATAAACGATCTTGATCATAATAGGCAGCTCACAAGATCGAACATGATAGCACAATGAGGAGAAGACGACCATCTAGCTACTGCTATGGACCCATGGTCCAGGGGTGAACTACTCACAAATCGATCCGGAGGCGATCATGGCGATGAAGAGACCTCCGGGAGATGATTCCCCTCTCCGGCAGGGTGCCGGAGGCGATCTCCTGAATCCCCCGAGATGGGATTGGCGGCGGCTGCGTCTCTGGAAGGTTTTCCGTATTGTGGCTCTCGGTACTGGTGTTTCGCGACGAAGACTTTAACTAGGCGGAAGGGCAGGTCAGGGGGCCACACGAGGGCCCCACACAACAGGAAGGCGCGGCCAAGGCTTGGGCCGCGCCGCCCTAGCGTGTGGCCACCTCGTGGCCCCACTTCTTATCCTCTTCGGTCTTCTGGAAGCTTCGTGTGAAAATAGGACCCTGGGCGTTGATTTTTTCCAATTCCGAGAATATTTCCTTACTAGGATTTCTGAAACCAAAAACAGCAGAAAACAGCAACTGGCTCTTCGGCATCTCGTCAATAGGTTAGTGCCGGAAAATGCGTAATAATGACGTACAATGTGTATAAAACATGTGAGTATCATCATAAAAGTAGCATGGAACATAAGAAATTATAGATACGTTTGGGACGTATCAGACCACGGCCTGCGGCATTGCCCACAATATATGTTACATCTACTGTGGCCTATCTCCAAACCATTGAGACACAAAGAACACAAAAAACCGTTGGCCCAGTAAAGAAAAAGTGAAGCGGAAACTACGAGTCTTGTTTGATCTTACACCAAAAGCAAAACTCCCTTGGATTTGATAAGCCTAGGTCTTCAGGGAAAAAGCTTCAATACTACACTTCTCATTCTCACCTTCTCCTCCACTTCCACTTTCCCTTCTCCTCCACTTTACATTCTCTCCTCCTCTCATCCACTTCTTCTCCTCCCTCGTCTCCTCCACCCGACGACCTCCTTATCCTCCTTCGGCGACCTCCTCCTCCTCCTCCTCCTACTCCTCCGGCGACCCCCTCCCCCCCACCTCCGGCGACCCCCTTCTCCCCCACCTTCGGCGACCCCGTTCGGCCGGCCTCCTCCTCCTCCACCCACCCACCACCACCGGTCTGACTCCTCCTCCTCCTCCTCCTCCACCTCCGATTGGCCTCCTCCTCCACCCACCACCTCCGGCCGGCCTCCTCCTCCTCCACCCACCTAAACCCACCCACCCACCCACCTACCCACATTCGGCGACCTCCGGAAAATTTAAAAAAAAATCTGGTGAAATTCCGGTGGCCTTAGATCTAGATCTGGCTGCCATTTTTTATAAAGTTCAAAAAAAAGAAATTTTGGCGCGCCACCGCTCATTTGCGCCACAAAAAGTTTTCTGTGGCGCATGCCTGCCTGGTGCGCCAAAGAAATGTCACTTTTCTGTGGCGCATGGTTTCGTGCGCCACAAAATTCAAATTTTTGTGGCGTGAATTCTTTGGCGCACCCTCCGTGCGCCACGGAATTCCAAAATGGTGCGCCACTGGTGAGCCTTTTTCTACTTGTGTGAAGCCCTATCCGGCTCGTGTTTTGGCCAGGTATAGCGACGCCCCATTCCGCTCAGAGGGCGCCAAAGGGTTTTGGTCGGCATCGTAGTTGTCACCATGTCCATATGTCCCGTCGCCACCGAAGAGGCTTGGGAGCCACCGCATCTACTCACTCCGTTATGTATTGCCCTCCTCTGTTCACCGGCATGAGACCTGCATCGTCATCACCCAATGCTGTCCAAGCTCGTCTTACTCTAGCGCGCCAATGACCGCCGCCCCGACGTCCTGAACCCCCACCCTCCCACTCCTGCCCGCCAACTCCAGATGTCGGCGTGCCGTTCAAGGATGTCGCCGTAGGTTCGGCCTTCTCCAGGCGCAGCTCCGCCCGAACGCCTCCTCCATCCCGTTTTCTGGCCGATTTGGGGGATTTATGGGTTTCTGTGTGTGGTGGGGGTGGGGGGGTGGGGGGAGCATCCTCCCCCATAGAAAAATTTCATCCGGCGCCCCCCATATGATTCGGCAGAAGCATCGAAACCCGTATGTCACGAGTAAAGATGCTCTTATAGATGTAATTGAAATCATCGAGACTGCCAGCGAATTACTTCACGTCCTCCCCTGATACGTCTCAAACGTATCTATAATTTCTTATGTTCCATGCTAGTTTTATGACAATACTCACATGTTTTATATACACTTTACATCATTTTGATGCATTTTCCGGTACTAACCTATTAACAAGATGCCTAAGCGCCAGTTCCTGTTTTCTGCTGTTTTTGGTTTCAGAAATCCTACACAGGAAATATTCTCGATATTGGACGAAACAAAATCCCACGGTCTTATTTTCCACGGAGCCTTCCAGAACACCGAAGAGGAGACGAAGAGGGGCCACGAGGTGGCCACCCCACATGGCGGCGCGGTGGGGCCCCTCGCCGCGCCGGCCTATGGGGTGGGCCCCTCGGGCGCCCCCCGACTCTGCCCCTTCGCCTATTTATTCCTTCCGTCGCGAAAACCCTAGTACCGAGAGCCACGATACGAGAAAAGTTACAGAGACGCCGCCGCCGTCAACCCTACCTCGGGGGGTTCTGAAGATCGCCTCCGGCACCCTGCCGGAGAGGGGAATCATCACCGGAGGGCTCTACATCACCATGCCCGCCTCCGGACTGATGCGTGAGTAGTTCATCCTTGGACTATGGGTCCATAGCAGTAGCTAGATGGTTGTCTTCTCCTCTTGTGCTATCATGTTTAGATCTTGTGAGCTTCCTATCATGATCAAGATCATCTATTTGTAATGCTACATGTTGTGTTTGTTGGGATCCGGTGAATATGGAATACTATGTCAAGTTGATTATCGATCTATCATATATGTGTTGTTTATGATCTTGCATGCTCTCCATTGCTAGTAGAGGCTCTGGCCAAGTTGATACTTGTGACTCCAAGAGGGAGCATTTATGCTCGATAGTTGGTTCATGCCTCCATTGAATCTGGGACAGTGACAGAAAGTTCTGAGGTTGTGGATGTGCTGTTGCCACTAGGGATAAAACATCAATGCTTTGTCTAAGGATATTTGTATTGTTTACATTACGCACAATATTTAATGCAATTGTCTGTTGTTTGCAACTTAATACTGGAAGGGGTGCGGATGCTAACCCGAAGGTGGACTTTTTTAAGCATAGATGCATGCTGGCTAGCGGTCTATGTTCTTTGTCGTAATGCCCTAAGTAAATCTCATAGTAGTCATCATGATATGTATGTGCATTGTTATGCCCTCTCTATTTGTCAATTGCCCAACTGTAATTTGTTCACCCAACATGCTATTTATCTTATTGGAGAGACACCACTAGTGAACTGTGGACCCCGGTCCATTCTTTTACATCTGAAATACAACCTACTACAATCATTGTTCTCTGTTGTTCTTTGCAAACAAACATCATTCTCCACACCATACGTTTAATCCTTTGTTTACAGCAAGCCGGTGAGATTGACAACCTCACTGTTAAGTTGGGGCAAAGTATTTTGATTGTTGTGCAGGTTCCACGTTGGCGCCGGAATCCCTGGTGTTGCGCCGCACTACACTCCTTCACCAACAACCTTCACGTGGCCTTCATCTCCTACTGGTTCGATAACCTTGGTTTCTTACTGAGGGAAAACTTGCTGTTGTACGCATCACACCTTCCTCTTGGGGTTTCCAACGGACGTGTGCTTCAAGCGTCATCAAGCATATTTTCTGGCGCCATTGCCGGGGAGATCAAGACACGCTGCAAGGAGAGTCTCTCACATCCAATCTCTTTACTTTGTTTATTGTCTTGCTTTATTTTATTTTCTGTCTTGTTTGCTTTCTTTATATCAAAAACACAAAAAAATTAGTTACTTGCTTTACTTTATTTGATTCGGTTTTGCTTTGTTTATTTTTACTATTGCTAAAATGAGTAATCCTGAAGTTGAAGTTCGTTCTTTTAAGCAACAAGGGGGGAAATTTTTAAAGATGCTTGGTATAGAATTAGTGATGCTCATCATAGGTGCACTAAGAAACACTCTGATACGTCTCCGACGTATCGATAATTTCTTATGTTCCATGCCAGATTATTGATGATATCTACATGTTTTATGCATACTTTATGTCATATTTATGCATTTTCCGGAACTAACCTATTGACGAGATGCCGAAGGGCCAGTTGCTGTTTTCTGCTATTTTTGGTTTCAGAAATCCTAGTAAGGAAAATATTCTCGGAATCGGACGAAATCAACGCCCAGGGTCCTATTTTTCCACGAAGCTTCCAGAAGTCCGAAGGGGAAAGGAAGTGGGGCCACGAGGTGGGGACACAGTAGGGCGGCGCGGCCCAAGCCCTGGCCGCGCCGGCCTAGTGTGTGGCCCCACCAGGACTCCACCGACCTTGCCCTTCCGCCTACTTAAAGTCTCCGTCGCGAAAACCCTACCACGTTGGACGAAACCAGAGAAAACCTTCCAGAGCCATCGCCATCGCGAAGCCAAGATCTGGGGGACAGGAGTCTCTGTTCCGGCACGCCGCCGGGACGGGGAAGTGCCCCCGGAAGGCTTCTCCATCAACACCACCGCCATCTTCATCAACGCTGCTGTCTCCCATGAGGAGGGATTAGTTCTCCCTCGAGGCTAAGGGCTGTGCCGGTAGCTATGTGGTTAATCTCTCTCCTATGTACTTCAATACAATAATCTCATGAGCTGCCTTACATGATTGAGATTCATATGATGATGCTTGTAATCTAGATGTCATTATGCTAGTCAAGTGGATTTTACTTATGTGATCTCCGGAGACTCCTTGTCCCACGTGTGTAAAGGTGACAGTGTGTGCACCGTGTGGGTCTCTTAGGCTATATTTCACAGAATACTTATTCACTGTTATGAATGGCATAGTGAAGTGCTTATTTATATCCCTTTATGATTGTAATGTGTTTTGTATCACAATTTATCTGTGTGCTACTCTAGTGATGTTATTAAAGTAGTTTATTCCTTGTCAACACCCGGATTTTTAAGTCCAGATGCCTATTATGCCATTCATCGCAATCCCAGGAATATTGTTTTTGCGAGACATAATAGATTGATATCACAGAACATCATTCATTACAACATCGTAATTGTCTTACAACAAAGGATCACATGATCCAGTCTCATTACAATAGTAGATGATCTATTGATCAATTACAAAACACATAGCGGAAGCGAAGTAGCGTAGTAGTAGTCCATCTATTCCACAGGCAACTGTTGACGTCAGGAGTGATCCTAGTTGTCGTAGACGTCCTGCTGTCCTTCTTCCGGGTTCTGGTACTCCTCTTCATAGTCTGGCCATTTGAATAGCCAGGGACACAGCCATGAGTACTTTAAAGTACTCGCAAACTAATACTAAGGTAAATACTATCAACTATAGTAAGGGGGTTCTAAGCTCTAGTTTCATTTGCATAAAGCCAGTTTTATTTCATAAACACTTTAATAATCAAAGCCTCTTCATTTAACTAACTCAAGTGGGAACATTAGTGTCATTCCCACAACTCAGTTGTGATTCAAAGTCAAAGTCACCTTTCAATTCAAGTCACAATTCACCATTCATATTTTTAGAAAATTTCTGATGACGGAACAGTATGGCCTTTCCAACTGTCCATAACCGCGGACGCGGCTATTCGAATAGGTTTAACTCTGCAGAGGTTGTACACTTGTGCCACAACAATTGCAATAGTTCGTCAGGTAATCGGCCCTGATTTATCGTATGCGCACGCGAACTACCAATCCTAACCTTTCATTTACATACTCTAGTATAGGCACCTCTCCCCATGAGCTTGGCCTCCCGGTGAAGACACGCGGTCAGCTGGGAACCGCACAGGCTTGGGCCGGACATTCACCTCATTTCACGTCATTTCACATCACTTCACCACGACGGAGGCAGCCTCGGCATAACCCCTATGACGCTTGTTCAGAGGGAACCCATACTAAAATACATAAGTTTCCAGCTAAGCCTTACCCAGATTCAGGTATTGTGGGGGTACTTGTAAAATTGGAATGGTATCGCATCCGAACCCAACCATCAGATTTTGTAAAATTCACCAAGTCATTCACCAGTCATATTCACCTTCAAAAATCTCTCAATAGAATGACTCATCATTCCAAGGTTTTCAAAGTCATTTCACTTCACAAATTCCCAACTAGAGTAGTCACTTTTAATCTTGAGCACTAGCAACTAGTTATGAGGGGTGCTAAGTATCTTGGAGCTTGCTAGGCTAAGTGTGATTCTCTTGTACTACTCTATAATTCAACCAAGTGAATCATAAATCAAAAAGTAACTTTGATAAATAAAATCAAGTAAAGCTTGTAAAGTAAAAACTTGGGATAGGTTCATAAAGTAAAATGTAATGGTGCCTTGCTCTTGTAGAGCTTTGCACTTTGCAAGAATATAAACTTGCAACCAAAATGGTTTGCATTAGTCTAGCTTGCATTGGTAATAGCTTGCCATAATATAGCTTGCCTTGGTTGGTGATGTGATCAAAGTTTTCTTGCTCTTCCTCTTGGTAGAAGACCTCTTCCTCTTGATAGTCCCGGTACTAGCGTCTATAAATGAATACGAGGATACAATCACCAAACAACACTTAAGTAGTCTTAATTAGCCTTATTGGCTCACACAATTGATCTAGTATCACTACTTAACATTTATTCTCAAATTATGCTAGGGTTTCTTTATTTAATCTTAGGAGAAATAATTTCCTCTCATTGAAGATTGGAATTAGGGTTTCTCTTTGGTTTGGAGGAATAATTTCCTCTCATTGAATTCTTCTTAAGATTTAATTTCTCTTATGCATAATATATGACCTAGGTGGACCAAAGTCAACCTCTTCATACTTATCATTTGAGAAAAATGATTTAAATGAGGTTCCATACCTCATGCAATTTAATACTCACATGGTAGTGATTTAATGTCACCAAATAACTGAATATGAGATTATAGAGACCATGGTCACTACCTCATGTTGAATTACTTGAGAACAAGATTTAAATGAGAGGAATACCTCTCATATGATTTAACACATAGTTGTAACTAATTTAATAAAAAACTACTATTGAGGTGATTTAATATTCTCAAATAACCAGGGATGATCCCATGTTGACCAAGGTCAACACTTCACACTTAGTATTTGAGAAAAGTGATTTAAATGAGATTCATCATCTCATGTGATTTAAATAACCATGGCAAATGTAAATACTATTTAGATTTAAAAATCTACAAGTGGGCAAGTATGAGCCTAAGCATTTAAAGGTCAACACCTTACTTCATATCACTTGTGAGAATGAGTTAAATGAGGTGCTACACCTCATTGGTTTAAATTCCTAAAATTTGAAATAGTTTAAATGGGCTAGTATTGACTACATAGCCAATATTTTGATTCTAGCCCATGATCATGTACAGAACACCTATCATATTTTTACATAGTAAATTAGGGTTTGTTAAATGTGAATTATTGCAATTGGATTCACTTCAAAATTCAAAATGGGTGATTTTTAAGATTTATTTGAATACTGAAAAGTATCTGTTTTGTTATTTTTGCTATTCAAAAAATACACAACATATGGGGTTGAATCCAGTGAGGTTAGCTAGCTAATTTCATAAGATTTCTATAGCATTTTGAATCACCAGATTTAGATTTGTAGATTTAACACTATTCAATTTTGAACTTGGCAGCAGTATTGGATTTGAACTAAATGGATTAAACCAAATTTGAAATATTGGGCCACGCGGGAAAACAGAATGGGCCGAAACGAGGGGGAAGGGACTGGGCTGGCCCAACTAGCGCTTCCCACGCAGCGGGCCAACTGACATGGTGGGGCCTGCGTGTTAGTCTCTCTTTAACCCGAAACGGTACCTGTGAACGCGAGCCGCTGGATCAGATGGAGATCGGACGGTGGAGCTGCGTCGTCGTCGTCGACGAGAAGCAGACGCGGGCACGGCGGAGGTAGGGGGTCGACGGCGAGCTGGGGCTCCGGCGAGGGGCGGCGCTGATGCTAGGCGACGTTGTCGACGACGAGGAGTCGACCGGTACCAGTGGCAACTCCAATGGTGCCCGAATTTGGCGGGTTGATCTGCGGCGGACTCCGGCGATCGACGGAGCAATTGGAGCGGTGTGAGGCTTAATCGAGGTGGAGAAGGTGTTGAGGAGGTCGAGGAGAAAGAGGGGATCAGAGATGGTGTGAAGAAGGAAGGGCGAGGAGGTCTCTATTTATAGGGGCACGGGTGCTGCAAGGGTGCCGTGGAGGTCGTCGACGGCCATGGCGCTCCAGGGCGGTGATGTGTCAAGTGATGGGCACGTCGTGTAGGCGACTGCTAGGCGGTGCTAGAGCACTTGATGGCATCGCTAGGGGAGGACGAGAGCGTGCGGCATCCTTGCCGTCCTTGCGGTACCGGCGCGGCAGAGCTTGATGATGGCGTCGTCTACGGCGCCGATGATGGCCAATGGCAGTGTCTGGCGAGGTCCTGGCATGGTGTGGAGTGTGCATGCGCAAGAGGAGGGGAAGGGAAGGACGACAGCGTCCAGGCGACGGCGTGCTCTGGCGCGTCCAGGATGGTGATGGTGCACGCTCACCGCGTCCTGGCACGTTTCTGGCGCGGTCTGGGCGTGCTCGGTCTGGCCCCTGCCGTGCCTTGGCGAGCTAGGGCTGTGTACTGGCAGCGTCCTTGTGCTCCAGGGAGGCTCTGAGACATGGTGGAGGAGAGAGGGGCGAGCCAGGTTGATCGAGTGCATGGGTGGCCGGCATGGTGCACGGCCAGCTTAGTTTAGGTGTTTCTCCTCACTTTAAACGACGGGGCAAGGACATGGTGTGGTGCAGGAGTTGCAGGGGAGTGTGATCATCACAAGTTAAAGGTGGTTTAGGCCAAAACCCACTGGACAAAGAGATGTAACCAAATTCTGAGATGCTGCCTGCCATGTGTTCGACGAAATGGCCGCATGAGAAAAAGATTTGAATTTTGAAATTCTTTTTGGTGAACTTCATTCTTATATTTAATGTGATGGAATGGTGGTGGTGGTGTCCATTTTGATGAAGGTTTGCAACATTTCAAAAAGTGGGTCATCTTCTCTTTGTTTCAACATCCTCTCTTGTCCATCCTATTCTGGTCAACCTGGTCAAAGTTAGCATGGGTGGTCAACAGAGAAGTGGTTCACTTTGACTTGGTCTTGGATGAGGTGTCAAGGTTTGACCAAGTTTGGTTTAGGAAGATTCAAATGCAGGGGTGTAAAGTAGTGAAGATTTTATAAATGGGTCATATGACCATTATCATATGTATGTCAAATTGGAAATTTCCCTTGATTTGAATCTGGTTTCTTTTATGCATTTGTGTTTTTTTTGTTATATAAGAGTTTTAGAAACCATAAGTCAAGCAATGGTGGCCTTGGTTGAAGATTTGCAAATATGGCTAAGTGTGTATGTGAGTGAAAATGGGATTTTCTCACCATTTGATTTCTCTCCATTTGATTTGATTTTTCTTGACTCTAATGTGATTCTTATTAGTTTAGAAATATTTTAGGACCATTGAAACCAATTCAAATGGTCTTGCTCAAAGATTTGCAAAAATGGCCATAACACATAAGAGGTGATGTGTTGAATTTTATTATTTTTGTAAATTGTTCACCTTGCTTTACTTGGGCATGGGTTAGGGTCAATTTAGTGTTATATTAGGTTGAGGGATGGTTTCACATCATTTGGTCAAGGTTTAAAGCCATAGGTCAAAGTTTGGTGAAATGGCTATGTGCCACATATGCCTCTATGCATATGTTGCATTTGATTTTCAATTTGACTTGGCTTGACCCAATTGGTGTGGTTGAGTGTTGAAATGGTATATAGGAGTGATCCCACCATTCACAACATGTATTAGGGTCAAGATTCTTAAATTCACAAATTTGCTATTTTACTCTCATATGCCTCTATGGCATTTTTAGTTTCTTTTTAATTTCTTTGGAAACCACTTGGAATTGGTTTGATAGGTACTAGGTAAGGTGTATGAAGGTTTTCCAAACCTCTAAGCAAAGTAGAAAAGCTTAGGGTAAAGTTTTGTAAAAATAGCCATAGGCACATATGCCTTTTTCTTATTTAATTTCCTTTTATTTTATTTTAACTAAGATGGTGAAAAGAGGGGTGAGGTTTAGGGTTTAGGATTATTTCAAAAATACGATAACAAGCAATCATGGCAATAGCACAAGAATTAAGCAAGATCACTATGTATCATACTCAATGTAAGAAAAGTTTTTGTTGGTTCCAAAATTTGGAACTAGGGAAATTCATTTGTTTTGTTTTGAATTTTTGGGATGTTACAAACCCTTCCCCCTTAAACAAATCTCGTCCCGAGATTTTAAGAAAAAGTTAGGTTCCTAAGAGAGATTGGGCATTTTATTAACAGGGAGACATACTTGGCATGGTCTGGGGTGCTTCCTGAGCTTCAGTGGCAGTCATGTGGTAGAGACGACCGTTGTTGTTGTTCTGGTTCCTTCTTCCGGCAAAGCGGCGCTGTTGCTGAGCAGGTGCAGCGGTATTGGCGGCAATCCTGGCAAGCTTCTTGGGGCACTCATTGGAGAAGTGACCCACAACTCCACATTCGTAGCAGTTGATGGTGGACTTGTCTTTGGGAATGACGGGGGTAGCATTGCTTCCAGTCCTTGGGGCAGTATTGGTGTTGTTGTTGTTTCCATTGTTGTTGCTGTTGTTGGGGTGGTTGTTGTTGTTGTGGTTGTGGTTGTTGTTGTTGTTGCCTCCGGGCTTCGGGGGTCCTCCGTTGTTGTTGGTGTAGTTGGGGCGATAATTCTGGGTAGGGGGCTTGTTGTATCTTGGGGTGAATCCTCCAGAGGAGTTATTGCGGTACTTCTGGGTATGGTGGGGTCCATTCTGGTTCATCATTCTGCGCTTGCGATTCTCATTGGCCTGATGCAGCTTTCCTTCCATCTGTATGGCTGAGTCTACCAGGGCTTCTAAGTCAGCGAACGGAATGTTCACTAACACTGTCTGCATCTCGTCGTGCAGTCCGTTCAGAAATCTTTCCTTTCTCTTCTCATTGGTGTCGGTCTCATCCGGGGCGTACCTTGACAGAGTGAGAAACCTGTCGCGGTATTCCACCACGGACATCCTTCCTTGCTTGAGTTCACAGAACTCGTCTCTCATCTTCTTGATCAGTCCTTGGGGCACGTGGTATTTGCTGAATTTCAGCTTGAAGTCTTCCCAGGTCATCATCTGTCCCGCATTCATTGCACGGGCACTTGTCCACCAGGCTCTGGCAGGTCCTGACAGGTAGTGGGTGGCGAACAGTACTTTTTCTGCGGCTTCAACTCCCGCAACTTCGAGGTTGTTCTCCATGGTCTGGAGCCAGTCATCAGCATCAAGGGGCTCTTCAGTCTTGTTGAATACCGGAGGGTTGGTGTGCTGAAAGTTCTTCAGCTTCGATCCAGGGTGATCGTGGTTTCCGTGGCCTTGATTATTCTGAGCTATCTGTTGCAGTGCGATAATGTTGGCTTGACGTTCAGCTCTTTCGGCTTCTCGGTCTGCCATCATCGTCTGCAGCAGTTGCATCATGGCATCCTGGGTGGCGTTGCGGGTTGGTGGAGCCATCTAAACATTGATGTAGATGATAAGATAAGAGGGAAATTTCTATGGTTTGTTTTGTTAAAGTTTAAAAAGTTCATAATATTGAAAACTTGAGTAGTGTTGCGGGGGTAAAAACCGACAACACTTTTCATTCATACCAAGCATCACACATTACAAAGCTAACACACCGTTGGTTTGAAGAACCATTCATCGCTCTACGATACAAGGGGATCCTGATACAACTCACACATACGAAAGTGCTTTAAATGAAACTACTCTTCAGGGGGATTCTTCGTCTTCACGGGTAATGTGCTTGGCGAAAAGCGAGGGTGTTGTCCAACTCCTTGCGGGTCTTGTATAGCATGAAGTCGAGGTGTGCTACATAGTGGTTCATCTCCGTGTGCGGGGGCATGGTCATCGGTCTTCCGGTGGGGTCATGTCTTGGGTAGTAGATGAAGCGAGTGTTCTTAATCTTGTTCTCATTTTGTCCACACAGACGAGAAATTGCTTCTTGCATAGCTCTGACTAGTCCTTCCTTCCAAGTGCTTCCCGTTACAGAAAACCAGATGGTTTCCCATATTGGGGCTCCGAGCTTTCTTCGTAGATCGGCAGAAACTTCCCACCGAGGTGGTCCTCCGGAGTGATTGTTGAGGGGTGTTCCGAAGAACTCGGGATACGGGCGTCCTAAATACTCAACCAGTTGTTTCAAATCCTTCTCGAACATGAGGTTTCCTCCGTGGCCAAGCTGATAGAACTCCCATTTGTACTCCATCTATGAACAATGAGGAGGAGTTAGTTAGAGAAGTGCCCAAGTGTGCCAAGTTTTTATGTAGTAAGAAAGGTAGAGTATGAATGTTGTTTTTGAAAAGATCTCAAGGATAAGGGTGAGAATAAGTTTTTCATAAATATTCACTTCATTTGTTTTGAAACTAAGTTTTTCAGACGTCCATTCTAACTAGGGTCTCCTAAGGTCAAACAATGGCTCTGATACCAACTTGTCAACACCCGGATTTTTAAGTCCAGATGCCTATTATGCCATTCATCGCAATCCCAGGAATATTTTTTTTGCGAGACATAATAGATTGATATCACAGAACATCATTCATTACAACATCGTAATTGTCTTACAACAAAGGATCACATGATCCAGTCTCATTACAATAGTAGATGATCTATTGATCAATTACAAAACACATAGCGGAAGCGAAGTAGCGTAGTAGTAGTCCATCTATTCCACAGGCAACTGTTGACGTCAGGAGTGATCCTAGTTGTCGTAGACGTCCTGCTGTCCTTCTTCCGGGTTCTGGTACTCCTCTTCATAGTCTGGCCATTTGAATAGCCAGGGACACAGCCATGAGTACTTTAAAGTACTCGCAAACTAATACTAAGGTAAATACTATCAACTATAGTAAGGGGGTTCTAAGCTCTAGTTTCATTTGCATAAAGCCAGTTTTATTTCATAAACACTTTAATAATCAAAGCCTCTTCATTTAACTAACTCAAGTGGGAACATTAGTGTCATTCCCACAACTCAGTTGTGATTCAAAGTCAAAGTCACCTTTCAATTCAAGTCACAATTCACCATTCATATTTTTAGAAATTTTTTGATGACGGAACAGTATGGCCTTTCCAACTGTCCATAACCGCGGACGCGGCTATTCGAATAGGTTTAACTCTGCAGAGGTTGTACACTTGTGCCACAACAATTGCAATAGTTCGTCACGGGTAACTGGCCCTGATTTATCGTACACAGTACGCGAACTACCAATCCTAACCTTTCATTTACATACTCTAGTATAGGCACCTCTCCCCATGAGCTTGGCCTCCCAGTGAAGACACGCGGTCAGCACAGGAAGCGCACGGGGCTTGGGCCGGACATTCACCTCATTTCACGTCATTTCACATCACTTCACCAGTACGGAGGCAGCCTCGGCATAACCCCTATGACGCTTGTTCAGAGGGAACCCATACTAAAATACATAAGTTTCCAGCTAAGCCTTACCCAGATTTAGGTATTGTGGGGGTACTTGTAAAATTGGAATGGTATCGCATCCGAACCCAACCATCAGATTTTGTAAAATTCACCAAGTCATTCACCAGTCATATTCACCTTCAAAAATCTCTCAATAGAATGACTCATCATTCCAAGGTTTTCAAAGTCATTTCACTTCACAAATTCCCAACTAGAGTAGTCACTTTTAATCTTGAGCACTAGCAACTAGTTATGAGGGGTGCTAAGTATCTTGGAGCTTGCTAGGCTAAGTGTGATTCTCTTGTACTACTCTATAATTCAACCAAGTGAATCATAAATCAAAAAGTAACTTTGATAAATAAAATCAAGTAAAGCTTGTAAAGTAAAAACTTGGGATAGGTTCATAAAGTAAAATGTAATGGTGCCTTGCTCTTGTAGAGCTTTGCACTTTGCAAGAATATAAACTTGCAACCAAAATGGTTTGCATTAGTCTAGCTTGCATTGGTAATAGCTTGCCATAATATAGCTTGCCTTGGTTGGTGATGTGATCAAAGTTTTCTTGCTCTTCCTCTTGGTAGAAGACCTCTTCCTCTTGATAGTCCCCGGTACTAGCGTCTATAAATGAATACGAGGATACAATCACCAAACAACACTTAAGTAGTCTTAATTAGCCTTATTGGCTCACACAATTGATCTAGTATCACTACTTAACATTTATTCTCAAATTATGCTAGGGTTTCTTTATTTAATCTTAGGAGAAATAATTTCCTCTCATTGAAGATTGGAATTAGGGTTTCTCTTTGGTTTGGAGGAATAATTTCCTCTCATTGAATTCTTCTTAAGATTTAATTTCTCTTATGCATAATATATGACCTAGGTGGACCAAAGTCAACCTCTTCATACTTATCATTTGAGAAAAATGATTTAAATGAGGTTCCATACCTCATGCAATTTAATACTCACATGGTAGTGATTTAATGTCACCAAATAACTGAATATGAGATTATAGAGACCATGGTCACTACCTCATGTTGAATTACTTGAGAACAAGATTTAAATGAGAGGAATACCTCTCATATGATTTAACACATAGTTGTAACTAATTTAATAAAAAACTACTATTGAGGTGATTTAATATTCTCAAATAACCAGGGATGATCCCATGTTGACCAAGGTCAACACTTCACACTTAGTATTTGAGAAAAGTGATTTAAATGAGATTCATCATCTCATGTGATTTAAATAACCATGGCAAATGTAAATACTATTTAGATTTAAAAATCTACAAGTGGGCAAGTATGAGCCTAAGCATTTAAAGGTCAACACCTTACTTCATATCACTTGTGAGAATGAGTTAAATGAGGTGCTACACCTCATTGGTTTAAATTCCTAAAATTTGAAATAGTTTAAATGGGCTAGTATTGACTACATAGCCAATATTTTGATTCTAGCCCATGATCATGTACAGAACACCTATCATATTTTTACATAGTAAATTAGGGTTTGTTAAATGTGAATTATTGCAATTGGATTCACTTCAAAATTCAAAATGGGTGATTTTTAAGATTTATTTGAATACTGAAAAGTATCTGTTTTGTTATTTTTGCTATTCAAAAACTACACAACATATGGGGTTGAATCCAGTGAGGTTAGCTAGATAATTTCATAAGCTTTCTATAGCATTTTGAATCACCAGATTTGGATTTGTAGATTTAACACTATTCAATTTTGAACTTGGCAGCAGTATTGGATTTGAACTAAATGGATTAAACCAAATTTGAAATATTGGGCCACGCGGGAAAACAGAATGGGCCGAAACGAGGGGGAAGGGACTGGGCTGGCCCAACTAGCGCTTCCCACGCAGCGGGCCAACTGACATGGTGGGGCCTGCGTGTCAGTCTCTCTTTAACCCGAAACGGTACCTGTGAACGCGAGCCGCTGGATCAGATGGAGATCGGACAGTGGAGCTGCGTCATCGTCGTCGACGAGAAGCAGACGCGGGCACATCGGAGGTAGGGGGTCGATGGCGAGCTGGGGCTCCGGCGAGGGGCGGCGCTGATGCTAGGCGACGTTGTCGACGACGAGGAGTCGACCGGTACCAGTGGCAACTCCAATGGTGCCCGAATTTGGCGGGTTGATCTGCGGCGGACTCCGGCGATCGACGGAGCAATTGGAGCGGTGTGAGGCTTAATCGAGGTGGAGAAGGTGTTGAGGAGGTCGAGGAGAAAGAGGGGATCAGAGATGGTGTGAAGAAGGAAGGGCGAGGAGGTCTCTATTTATAGGGGCACGGGTGCTGCAAGGGTGCCGTGGAGGTCGTCGACGGCCATGGTGCTCCAGGGCGGTGATGTGTCAAGTGATGGGCACGTCGTGTAGGCGACTGCTAGGCGGTGCTAGAGCACTTGATGGCATCGCTAGGGGAGGACGAGAGCGTGCGGCATCCTTGCCGTCCTTGCGGTACCGGCGCGGCAGAGCTTGATGATGGCGTCGTCTACGGCGCCGATGATGGCCAATGGCAGTGTCTGGCGAGGTCCTGGCATGGTGTGGAGTGTGCACGCGCAAGAGGAGGGGAAGGGAAGGACGACAGCGTCCAGGCGACGGCGTGCTCTGGCGCGTCCAGGATGGTGATGGTGCACGCTCACCGCGTCCTGGCACGTTTCTGGCGCGGTCTGGGCGTGCTCGGTCTGGCCCCTGCCGTGCCTTGGCGAGCTAGGGCTGTGTACTGGCAGCGTCCTTGTGCTCCAGGGAGGCTCTGAGACATGGTGGAGGAGAGAGGGGCGAGCCAGGTTGATCGAGTGCATGGGTGGCCGGCATGGTGCACGGCCAGCTTAGTTTAGGTGTTTCTCCTCACTTTAAACGACGGGGCAAGGACATGGTGTGGTGCAGGAGTTGCAGGGGAGTGTGATCATCACAAGTTAAAGGTGGTTTAGGCCAAAACCCACTGGACAAAGAGATGTAACCAAATTCTGAGATGCTGCCTGCCATGTGTTCGACGAAATGGCCGCATGAGAAAAAGATTTGAATTTTGAAATTCTTTTTGGTGAACTTCATTCTTATATTTAATGTGATGGAATGGTGGTGGTGGTGTCCATTTTGATGAAGGTTTGCAACATTTCAAAAAGTGGGTCATCTTCTCTTTGTTTCAACATCCTCTCTTGTCCATCCTATTCTGGTCAACCTGGTCAAAGTTAGCATGGGTGGTCAACAGAGAAGTGGTTCACTTTGACTTGGTCTTGGATGAGGTGTCAAGGTTTGACCAAGTTTGGTTTAGGAAGATTCAAATGCAGGGGTGTAAAGTAGTGAAGATTTTATAAATGGGTCATATGACCATTATCATATGTATGTCAAATTGGAAATTTCCCTTGATTTGAATCTGGTTTCTTTTATGCATTTGTGTTTTTTTTGTTATATAAGAGTTTTAGAAACCATAAGTCAAGCAATGGTGGCCTTGGTTGAAGATTTGCAAATATGGCTAAGTGTGTATGTGAGTGAAAATGGGATTTTCTCACCATTTGATTTCTCTCCATTTGATTTGATTTTTCTTGACTCTAATGTGATTCTTATTAGTTTAGAAATATTTTAGGACCATTGAAACCAATTCAAATGGTCTTGCTCAAAGATTTGCAAAAATGGCCATAACACATAAGAGGTGATGTGTTGAATTTTATTATTTTTGTAAATTGTTCACCTTGCTTTACTTGGGCATGGGTTAGGGTCAATTTAGTGTTATATTAGGTTGAGGGATGGTTTCACATCATTTGGTCAAGGTTTAAAGCCATAGGTCAAAGTTTGGTGAAATGGCTATGTGCCACATATGCCTCTATGCATATGTTGCATTTGATTTTCAATTTGACTTGGCTTGACCCAATTGGTGTGGTTGAGTGTTGAAATGGTATATAGGAGTGATCCCACCATTCACAACATGTATTAGGGTCAAGATTCTTAAATTCACAAATTTGCTATTTTACTCTCATATGCCTCTATGGCATTTTTAGTTTCTTTTTAATTTCTTTGGAAACCACTTGGAATTGGTTTGATAGGTACTAGGTAAGGTGTATGAAGGTTTTCCAAACCTCTAAGCAAAGTAGAAAAGCTTAGGGTAAAGTTTTGTAAAAATAGCCATAGGCACATATGCCTTTTTCTTATTTAATTTCCTTTTATTTTATTTTAACTAAGATGGTGAAAAGAGGGGTGAGGTTTAGGGTTTAGGATTATTTCAAAAATACGATAACAAGCAATCATGGCAATAGCACAAGAATTAAGCAAGATCACTATGTATCATACTCAATGTAAGAAAAGTTTTTGTTGGTTCCAAAATTTGGAACTAGGGAAATTCATTTGTTTTGTTTTGAATTTTTGGGATGTTACATTCCTCCTGCACGGTGTAATGGTGACAGTGTGTGCATCATGTAGTACTTGGCGTAGGCTATGATTGTGATCTCTTGTAGATTATGAAGTTAACTATTGCTATGATAGTATTGATGTGATCTATTCCTCCTTTCGTAGTGTGAAGGTGACAGTGTGCATGCTATGTTAGTACTTGGTTTGGTTATGTTGATCTGTTATGCACTCTAAGGTTATTTAAACATGAACATCGAATATTGTGGAGCTTGTTAACTCCGGCATTGAGGGTTCGTGTAATCCTACACAGTTAGTGGTGTTCATCATCCAACAAGAGGGTGTAGAGTCTAGCATCTATCTATTTATTTTGTTATGTGATCAATGTTGAGAGTGTCCACTAGTGAAAGTATGATCCCTAGGCCTTGTTCCTAAATACTGCTATCGCTGCTTGTTTCTTGTTTCTTGCATCTTTACTTCCTGCAATATTACTACCATCAACTGCACGCCAGCAAGCACTTTTCTGGCGCCATTGCTACTGCTCATACTTATTCATACCACCTGTATTTCACTATCTGTTCGCCGAACTAGTGCACCTATTAGGTGTGTTGGGGACACAAGATACTTCTTGCTTTGTGGATGCAGGGTTGCATGAGAGGGATATCTTTGACCTCTTCCTCCCTGAGTTCGATAAACCTTGGGTGATCCACTTAAGGGAAACTTGCTGCTGTTCTACAAACCTCTGCTCTTGGAGGCCCAACACTGTCTACAAGAATAGAAGCACCCGTAGACATCAAGCACTTTTCTGGCGCCGTTGCCGGGGAGGAAAGGTAAACGGCACTCACACACCGGATCCCGGCAACGAAGCACTTTTCTGGCGCCGTTGCCGGGGAGGAAAGGTAAAAGGCACTCATACTCCGGTCCCAGGTAACTAAGTACTTTTCTGTTGCCGTTGTGTGTGTGCTCGAAGCTATTTCCTTTAGATCCTGCAATTGCATCTTTTTGTCGCTTGTTTTACACTAGTAAGGCTTAATGGAAGACAACAACAAAACGAGAGATCTTTATGAACTTTATCTTGAATTAGGACATGATGTGTTTGAAGAGAAAATTAAAAAACCCATGGAACTTATGTATGCTAATGGGAATGTTATTAGTATGAATACTTTGAACACCATTGTTGCTAATGCTATGGAAGAATTTAAGCTTGGGGAGGTCGGTTTTGATGAAAATGATCTCTTTAGCCCTCCGGGTATTGAGGAGAAAGTTTATGTTGATTATGATATGCCTCCCATATATGATGATTATAATGATAGTGGTCTTTTGGTGCCGCCTACTATGGAGGATAAAGTTTATTATGATTATACTATGCCTCCTACACTTGATGAGAATAATAATGATAGCTACTTTGTTGAATTTGCTCCCACTACAACTAATAAAATTGATTATGCTTATGTGGAGAGTAATGACACTTTTATGCATGTGAATAATAATGCTTTATGTGATACTTATATTGTTGAGTTTGTTCATGATGCCTCTGAAAATTATTATGAGAGAGGAAAATATGGTTGTAGAAATTTTCATGTTACTAAAACACCTCTCTATATGCTGAAATTTTTGAAGTTACACTGGTTTTATCTTCCTATGCTTGTTGCATTATGCTTCATGAATTTGTTTATTTACAAGATTCCTATGCATAGGAAGCATGTTAGACTTAAATGTGTTTTGAATTTTCTTCTTGATGCTCTCTTTTGCTTCAACTCTTATTTCTTGCGCGAGCATCATTAAAATTGCTGAGGCTATAAAGAAAGAACTTCTTGGGAGATAACCCATGTGTTTATTTTACTACAGTGCTTTTGTTTAATATTTGAGTCTTGGAAGTTGTTACTACTGTAGCAACCTCTCCTTATCTTTATTTTATTGCATTGTTGTGCCAAGTAAAGTCTTTGATAGCAAGGTTGATACTAGATTTGGATTACTGCGCAGAAACAGATTTCTGTCTGTCACGAATTTGGGCAGGGTTCTCTGTAGGTAACTCAGAAAAATCTGCCAATTTACGTGCGTGATCCTCAGATATGTACGCAACTTTCATTCAATTTGAGCATTTTCATCTGAGCAAGTCTGGTGCCACTTTAAAATTCGTCTTTACGGACTGTTCTGTTTTGACAGATTCTGCCTTTTATTTCGCATTGCCTCTTTTGCTATGTTGGATGGATTTCTTTGTTCTATTAACTTCCAGTAGCTTTGGGCAATGTCCAGAAGTGTTAAGAATGATTGTGTCACCTCTGAACATGTGAAATTTTGATTATGCACTAACCCTCTAATGAGTTTGTTTTAAGTTTGGTGTGGAGGAAGTTTTCAAGGGCCAAGAGAAGAGGATGATATACTATGATCAAGAAGAGTGAAAAATCTAAGCTTGGGGATGCCCCGTGGTTCATCCCTGCATATTTCAAGAAGACTCAAGCATCTAAGCTTGGGGATACCCAAGGCATCCCCTTCTTCATCGACAACATATCAGGTTTCTTCTCTTGAAACTATATTTTTATTCGGTCACATCTTATGTACTTTACTTGGAGCGTCTGTTTGTTTTTATTTTTTGTTTTGTTTGAATAAGTTCATCCTTGTGTGGGAGAGAGACACGCTCCACTGGTTCGTATGAACACATGTGTTCTTAGCTTTTAATGTTCATTGCGGAGTTGAAAACCGCTTCGTTAATTGCTATTTGGTTGGAAACAGAAAATGCTGCATGTGGTAGATGCTATAATGTCTTGAATAATTGATACTTGGCAATTGTTGTGCTCATATAGATCATGTTTAAGCTCTTCCATCATGTACTTTGCACCCATTAATGAAGAACTACATAGAGCTTGCTAAAATTTGGTTTGCATAATTGGTCTCTCTAAAGTCTAGATAATTTCTAGTATTGAGTTTTGAACAAGAAGGAGACAATGTAAAGTCTTATAATGCTTACAATATGTTCATATGTGAGTCTTGCTGCACCGTTTTATACTTGAGTTTGCTTCAAATAACTTTGCTAGCCTAAACCTTGTATCGAGAGGGAATACTTCTCATGCATCCAAAATCCTTGAGCCAACCACTATGCCATTTGTGTCCACCATACCTACCTACTACATGGTATTTCTCCGCCATTCCAAAGTAAATTGCTTGAGTGCTACCTTTAAATAATTCAAAATTTATCACCTCTGATTTGTGTCAATGTTTTATAGCTCATGAGGAAGTATGTGGTGTTTATCTTTCATTCTTGTTGGGCAACTTTCACCAATGGACTAGTGGCTTCATCCGCTTATCCAATAATTTTGCAAAAAGAGCTGGCGCGGGGTTCCCAGCCCCCAATTAATCAACCTTCATTAATAATTCTCTTCACATGTTTTGCTCTGATTCATCAGTAAGCAACTTAATTTTGCAAATAGACACTCCTTCATGGTATGTGAATGTTGGAAGGCACCCGAGGATTCGGTTAGCCATGGCTTGTGTAAGCAAAAGGTTGGGAGGAGTGTCATCCATAAATAAAACTAAAATACATGTGTAAACAAAAGAGAAGAGGGATGATCTACCTTGCTGGTAGAGATAACGTCCTTCATGGGAGCCGCTCTTTGAAGGTTTGTCTGGCAAGGGGGTTAGAGTGCCCACTACCATTCGTTGACAACAACAAACACCTCTCAAAATTTTACTTTTATGCTCTCTTTATGTTTTCAAAACCAAAGCTCTAGCACAAATATAGCAATCAATGCTTCCCTCTGCGAAGGGCCATTCTTTTACCTTTTATGTTGAGTCAGTTCACCTATTTCTCTCCATCTCAAGAAGCAAACACTTGTGTGAACTGTGCATTGATTCCTACATACTTGCATATTGCACTTGTTATATTACTTTGCATTGACAACTATCCATGAGATATACATGTTATAAGTTGAAAGCAACCGCTGAAACTTAATCTTCCTTTGTGTTGCTTCAATACCTTTACTTTGATTTATTGCTTTATGAGTTAACTCTTATGCAAGACTTATTGATGCTTGTCTTGAAAGTACTATTCATGAAAAGTCTTTGCTTTATGATTCATTTGTTTACTCATGTCATTACCATTGTTTTGATCGCTGCATTCATTACATATGCTTACAATAGTATGATCAAGGTTATGATGGCATGTCACTCCAGAAATTATCTTTGTTATCGTTTACCTGCTCGGGACGAGCAGAAACTAAGCTTGGGGATGCTGATACGTCTCCGACGTATCGATAATTTCTTATGTTCCATGCCACATTATTGATGATATCTACATGTTTTATGCATACTTTATGTCATATTTATGCGTTTTCCGGAACTAACCTATTGACGAGATGCCGAAGGGCCAGTTGCTGTTTTCTGCTGTTTTTGGTTTCAGAAATCCTAGTAAGGAAATATTCTCGGAATCGGACGAAATCAACGCCCAGGGTCCTATTTTTCCACGAAGCTTCCAGAAGTCCGAAGGGGAAACGAAGTGGGGCCACGAGGTGGGGACACAGTAGGGCAGCGCGGCCCAAGCCCTGGCCGCGCCGGCCTAGTGTGTGGCCCCACCAGGACTCCACCGACCTTGCCCTTCCGCCTACTTAAAGTCTCCGTCGCGAAAACCCTACCACGTTGGACGAAACCAGAGAAAACCTTCCAGAGCCGCCGCCATCGCGAAGCCAAGATCTGGGGGACAGGAGTCTCTGTTCCGGCACGCCGCCGGGACGGGGAAGTGCCCCCGGAAGGCTTCTCCATCAACACCACCGCCATCTTCATCAACGCTGCTGTCTCCCATGAGGAGGGAGTAGTTCTCCCTCGAGGCTAAGGGCTGTACCGGTAGCTATGTGGTTAATCTCTCTCCTATGTACTTCAATACAATAATCTCATGAGCTGCCTTACATGATTGAGATTCATATGATGATGCTTGTAATCTAGATGTCATTATGCTAGTCAAGTGGATTTTACTTATGTGATCTCCGGAGACTCCTTGTCCCACGTGTGTAAAGGTGACAGTGTGTGCACCGTGTGGATCTCTTAGGCTATATTTCACAGAATACTTATTCACTGTTATGAATGGCATAGTGAAGTGCTTATTTATACCCCTTTATGATTGCAATGTGTTTTGTATCACAATTTATCTGTGTGCTACTCTAGTGATGTTATTAAAGTAGTTTATTCCTCCTGCACGGTGTAATGGTGACAGTGTGTGCATCGTGTAGTACTTGGCGTAGGCTATGATTGTGATCTCTTGTAGATTATGAAGTTAACTATTGCTATGATAGTATTGATGTGATCTATTCCTCCTTTCGTAGTGTGAAGGTGATAGTGTGCATGCTATGTTAGTACTTGGTTTGGTTATGTTGATCTGTTATGCACTCTAAGGTTATTTAAACATGAACATCGAATATTGTGGAGCTTGTTAACTCCGGCATTGAGGGTTCGTGTAATCCTACACAGTTAGTGGTGTTCATCATCCAACAAGAGGGTGTAGAGTCTAGCATCTATCTATTTATTCTGTTATGTGATCAATGTTGAGAGTGTCCACTAGTGAAAGTATGATCCCTAGGCCTTGTTCCTAAATACTGCTATCGCTGCTTGTTTCTTGTTTTATCGCATCTTTACTTCCTGCAATATTACTACCATCAACTGCACGCCAGCAAGCACTTTTCTGGCGCCATTGCTACTGCTCATACTTATTCATACCACCTGTATTTCACTATCTCTTCGCCGAACTAGTGCACCTATTAGGTGTGTTGGGGACACAAGAGACTTCTTGCTTTGTGGTTGCAGGGTTGCATGAGAGGGATATCTTTGACCTCTTCCTCCCTGAGTTCGATAAACCTTGGGTAATCCACTTAAGGGAAACTTGCTGCTGTTCTACAAACCTCTGCTCTTGGAGGCCCAACACTGTCTACAAGAATAGAAGCACCCGTAGACACACTCCACTATTATCCTCCTTAGGAACTTTTATGTTGGTATCTCTAGCTAGAATAGGTATGTTCTTGATACTCTTTCAGGGGGTAATTTCCTAGGTACTCCTGCTTTAGAAGCTAGTTGCATTATTGAGATTCTAGTTGGAATACCACCTGTTAATGAAGCTACAATTGAAATCTCTCTTGAGGATGTCATGAAAAAGTTGGAAGCCATAGAGAAAAATCTTCCAAGTGTTGAGACTAAATTGGGAATATTACTTGATAATACTGATAAACTTGATAAATCCCTAGGAGGAATTAATGAAAGAATTGCTATCTTAAAAACTTGTGCTATCCATGATAATCAAACCCATAGGATTGGTGAACTTGAAGAAGCTATGGGAACCTTGGGTTCAACTTTTTCTTCTCTTAAGTTTAAGGAGAAAGCTTATGTGGGTAAGGAGCAAAAATTCATGTATGTCCCTAAGATACCAAAGCCAAAGAATCATTATGAGCTTAAAATTGATAAAACCCTTAGTACCACTATGGGAAATTTAGATAATGGAGCATCTAAGATACCATCTGCGACAAGTTGTGTTTTTAAGAATAATTATGATGTTGATGCTTCTTCTCTTGATGTTACTTGATTTGCACTTTCTGCGCCTAGCTGAAAGGCGTTAAAGAAAAGCACTTCTTGGGAGATAACCCATGTTGTTTTTATTTTTTATTTTGCTACTGTTTTCTTTTGTCTTGGAAGTTGTTATTACTGTAGCAACCTCTCCTTATCATGTTTATGTAGTTGTTGTGCCAAGTAAAGTCTTTGATAGTAAAGTTGATACTAGATTTGGATTCCTGCGCAGAACCAGATTTTTACCTGTCACGAATTTGAGTTGAACTCTCTGTAGGAAACTCGTAAAATGCTGAAAAAATTCATGCGTTATCCTCAGATATGTACGCAACTTTCATTCAATTTGAGCTTTTTTATCTGAGCCCGTTAAGTGTCTCGAAAAAATTCGTCTTTACGGACTGTTCTGTTTTGACAGATTCTGCCTTTTATTTCGCATTGCCTCTTTTACTGTGTTGAGTGGATTTCTTTGCTCCATTAACTTTCAGTAGCCTTGGGTAATGTCCAGAAGTGTTGGGAATGATCGTGTCCTTGCTGAACATGTGAATTTTTGATTATGCACTAACCCTCTAATGAGATTGTTTTGAGTTTGGTGTGAAGGAAGTTTTCAAGGATCAAGAGAGGAGGAGGATATGATATGATCAAGAAGAGTGAAAAGTCTAAGCTTGGGGATGCCCCCGTGGTTCATCCCTGCAAATTTCAAGAAGACTCAAGCATCTAAGCTTGGGGATGCCCAAGGCATCCCCTTCTTCATCAACAACTTATCAGGTCACCTCTAGTGAAACTATATTTTTATTCCGTCACATCTTATGTGCTTTACTTGGAGCGTCTGTTTGTTTTTATTTTTGTTTATGTTTGAATAAAATCGGATCCTACCAATCCTTGTGTTGGAGAGAGACACGCTCCGCTTTTTCATATGAACACTTGTGTTCTTAGTTTTACTTTTAATGTTCATGGCGAAAGTTGAAAGTCGCTTCACTTATTGCTATTTGGTTGGAAACAGAAAATGCTTCATGTGGTAAATGGTATATTATCTTGAATAATTTGATACTTGGCAATTGTTTTGAGCTCTCAAGTAGATCATGTTTAAGCTTTTGCATCATGTAGTTTAAACCTATTAGTGGAGAACTACCGTAGAGCTTGTTGAAATTTGGTTTGCATGATTGGTCTCTCTAAAGTCTAGATATTTTCTGGTAAAAGTGTTTGAGCAACAAGGAAGACAGTGTAGAGTCTTATAATGCTTGCAATATTTTCTTATGTAAGTTTTGCTGTACCGGTTCATACTTGTGTTTGCTTCAAACAACCTTGCTAGCCTAAGCCTTGTACTGAGAGGGAATGCTTCTCGTGCATCCAAAACCTTGAGCCAAAAATTATGCCATTTGTGTCCACTATAACTAACTACTATGTGGTATTTTTCTGCCATCCCAAAGTAAATTGCTTGCGTGCTACCTTTAAAAATTTCATTCCTTGTCTTTGCAATACATAGCTCCTGGGAAAGTAGCCTAAAAAAACTATTGTGGTAATGAATATGTCGCTTATGTATCTTAGTTCTTATAAGTTGCTTGTTGAGCGGTAACCATGTTTCTGGGGACGCCATCAACTTTTTACACCTTTGTTGAATATCATGTGAGTTGCTATGCATGTTCGTCTTGTCTGAAGTAAGGGAGATTTCTCATGATTAAATGGTTTGAGTATGCATATTGTTAGAGAAGAACATTGGGCCGCCAACCAAAGCCATGTATCATGGTGGAAGTTTCAGCTTGGACATTAATCCTCAAATCTCTTATGAGAATATTATCTGTTGTTGAATGCTTAAAGCATAAAAGAGGAGTCCATTATCTGTTTTCTATGTTGTCCCGATATGGATGTCCTCAAGTTGAGATCTATCAAAATTGAGAAATTAAATGCTATCTATCTCCTTGGACCTTTGTACAGGTGGCATAGAGGTACCCCTTTGTGATACTTGGTTGAAACATATGTAATGCAATGATAATCCATGGAAGTCCGAGCTAATTAGGACAAGGTGCGGGCACTATTGGTATTCGATGCATGAGGCTTGCAACTTATAGGAGGTTTTATGCATAACACATATGAATTATTACTACCGTTGACAAAATTATTTCCATGTTTTCAAAATAAAAAGCTCTAGCACATGAGTAATCCCTGCTTCCCTCTGCGAAGGGCCTTTCTTTTACTTTATGTTGAGTCAGTTTACCTACTTCTTTCTATCTTAGAAGCAAACACTTGTGTCAACTGTGTGCATTGATTCTTATATGTTTACTTATTGCACTTGTTATATTACTTTATGTTGACAACTATCCATGAGATATACATGTTACAAGTTGAAAGCAATTACTGAAACTTTAATCATCCTTTGTGTTGCTTCAAAACCTTCTATTAAGAATCTATTGCTTTATGAGTTAACTCTTATGCAAGACTTGTTGATGCTTGTCTTGAAAGTACTATTCATGAAAAGTCTTTGCTCTATGATTCAGTTGTTTAGTCATTATCTATTTGTTAACAAACTATAGACCATTGCTTCGAATCACTTCATTCATCTCATATGTTTTACAATAGTATTGATCAAGATTATGATAGTAGCATGTCACTTCAGAAATTATCCTTGTTATCGTTTACCTACTCGAGGGCGAGTAGGAACTAAGCTTGGGGATGCTTGATACGTCTCAAACGTATCTATAATTTCTTATGTTCCATGCTAGTTTTATGACAATACTCACATGTTTTATATACACTTTACATCATTTTAATGCATTTTCCGGTACTAACCTATTAACAAGATGCCGAAGCGCCAGTTCCTGTTTTCTGCTGTTTTTGGTTTCAGAAATCCTACACATGAAATATTCTCGGAATTGGACGAAACAAAAGCCCACGGTCTTATTTTCCACAGAGCCTTCCAGAACACCGAAGAGGAGACGAAGAGGGGCCACGAGGCGGCCACCCCACATGGCGGCGCGGTGGGGCCCCTGTCCGCGCCGGCCTATGGGGTGGGCCCCTCGGGCGCCCCCCGACTCTGCCCCTTCGCCTATTTATTCCTTCCGTCGCGAAAACCCTAGTACCGAGAGCCATGATACGAGAAAAGTTCCAGAGACGCCGCCGCCGTCAACCCTACCTCGGGGGGTTCTGAAGATCGCCTCCGGCACCCTGCCGGAGAGGGGAATCATCACCGGAGGGCTCTACATCACCATGTCCGCCTCCGGACTGATGCGTGAGTAGTTCATCCTTGGACTATGGATCCATAGCAGTAGCTAGATGGTTGTCTTCTCCTCTTGTGCTATCATGTTTAGATCTTGTGAGCTGCCTATCATGATCAAGATCATCTATTTGTAATGCTACATGTTGTGTTTGTTGGGATCCGATGAATATGGAATACTATGTCAAGTTGATTATCGATCTATCATATATGTGTTGTTTATGATCTTGCATGCTCTTCGTTGCTAGTAGAGGCTCTGGCCAAGTTGATACTTGTGACTCCAAGAGAGAGTATTTATGCTCGATAGTGGGTTCATGCCTCCATTGAATCTGGGACAGTGACAGAAAGTTCTAAGGTTGTGGATGTGATGTTGCCACTAGGGATAAAACATCAATGCTTTGTCTAACGATATTTGTATTGTTTACATTACGCACAGTACTTAATGCAATTGTCTGTTGTTTGCAACTTAATACTGGAAGGGGTGCAGATGCTAACCTGAAGGTGGACTTTTTAGGCATAGATGCATGCTGGATAGCGGTCTATGTTCTTTGTCGTAATGCCTTAAGTAAATCTCATAGTAGTCATCATGATATGTATGTGCATTGTTATGCCCTCTCTATTTGTCAATTGCCCAACTGTAATTTGTTCACCCAACATGCTATTTATCTTATTGGAGAGACACCACTAGTGAACTGTGGACCCACGTCCATTCTTTTACATCTGAAATACAACCTACTGCAATCATTGTTCTCTGTTGTTCTTTGCAAACAAACATCATTCTCCACACCATACGTTTAATCCTTTGTTTACAGCAAGCCGCTGAGATTGACAACCTCACTGTTAAGTTGGGGCAAAGTATTTTGATTGTGTTGTGCAGGTTCCACGTTGGTGCCGGAATCCCGGTGTTGCGCCGTACTACACTCCTTCACGAACAACCTTCACGTGGCCTTTATCTCCTACTGGTTCGATAACCTTGGTTTCTTACTGAGGGAAAACTTGTTGCTGTACGCATCACACCTTCCTCTTGGGGCAACGGACATGTGCTTCACGCGTCATCATCCCCCATAGCAAAATTTCATCCGGCGCCCCCATATGATTCGGCAGAAGCATCGAAACCCGTATGGGGTCGCGAGTAAAGATGTTCTTATAGATGTAACTGAAATCATCGAGACTGCCAGCGAATTACTTCACGTGGGACGATCCTCCTATGACCAAAACTAGGATCTTGCTACCATTCCACCATGACATTTGCGTTCACACCTAATCAAGTCGATCCAGATAAGGAAGATCCACTCGAACCAACGATAATGTCTGCCCATTCTAAGGCAGATTAAGCCAACACACCTAATTAAGTGCACACATGAAATGTTCATTGGCTTGCATAGGAAGCCAGCGAAGCATGTGGATACGCAATTATTTAAACTACTATGGAAAATGTAAGGTTTCTTGGCAAACAAGCTCACATATAGTATAGCGAGACATAGGACAGTGCGTTTCCTTGACCAAAACTCGAATCTGCCTACTCTGCCAATCGTTCAGCTGCGTTCACACCTGCTCGGACACTGAACATTGCCCACATTCCGGCTGAGGTGCACTCTACCTGTCCTACTCTTTCGGATAGCCGCATGCACAGCATTGTCACTAGGCTTTGTACTCATCCAAAACAGATAAATATTATTTTCAGTTACGTGTCAGATTAAATCCTTAATAAGGTTCATTTTGCGAAATTTCAATTTGCCAAATTTCTGCATCGCATGCAACTTTTCACTAGCAGTAAAACAAACTATACTATGCTTCAGAAGTTCAGATCGAAATGGTGATACTGCTGGAATTTGGGAGTACAGATGGACTTGTGTACCGCGTACGTGCTCCACAGATTCCGTTTGTGATGCAACCGTTCACACACGCCACGTGCTACGTAGTTCAGTGGACAGTGAAGTCATCCGACAAGCAAAGCAACAGCCAGCACTAAATTAGTAGCCGTAGCCGAGTCTGACTGCCCTTCCAAGCTCCAACAGATAGAGTCTCGCCGCGAACCTACAAATACCGCCACGCCGCACACACCTCGATCACACACACACTCACCGAGTGACAACTGACAAGCACCTGCAACACTGCTCAGCTCACACAGCCACTGGCCATCACATCGATCAGCTACTGCGAGATGGAGCCCAGCGGCACGATCGCCTTCGCCACCATCAGCGTCGCCGGCTTCGGCTTCGACGTCTTCTCCGTCGCCGTCCCGCAGTCCACAGATACTGTGTCCGCCTCAGAGCTGGCGGAGCGCCGCCACACGGACGGCGTGTCCGTCAACTACAACGCGCAGTTCGCCGACGACGGCGGCGAGGAGGTGGCCTTCGTGTCCGAGCGCGCCGGCTCGGCGGGCCTCTACCTTTCCCGGCCAGGGTCTGAGCGCGCCGTGCCGCTGCCGACCGTGGAGGAGAGCCCGTTCCACGACCGCCCCACGGTGAGGTGCGGGCGGCTGTACTTCGTCTCCGCGCACGAGAAGCCGGCCGCGCCGTTCAGGAGCTGGGCTGCGGTGTACGCCACGGACCTGGGCGGCAGCAAGGAGACGGTGCGCGTCACGCCCCAGGGCGTCGTGGACATGAGCCCCGCCGTGTCCGCGTCCGGCGAGGTCCTCGCCGTCGCGTCGTACGGCGAGAGGCCATGGGCGTTCGACTTCCAGGTGCTGGAAACGGAGGTCGCCGTCTTCCGTGCCGCCGACCCCGCCCGCCGCGTCGTCGTCGCTGCGAGGGGCGGGTGGCCGACCTGGCACGGGGAAGGCGCCGTCTTCTTCCACCGCGTCGCGGACGACGGCTGGTGGAGCGTCTTCCGGGTGGACGTCTCGCCGGAGACACTCGAGCCCTCCGGCGCCGAGACGCGCGTGACGCCGCCGGGAGTGCACTGCTTCACCCCCGCCGCATCGGGCGGCCGTTGGATCGCCGTGGCGACACGGCGGAAGGAGCGCGCGCACCGCCACATCGAGCTGTTCGACCTAGAGACGGAGCAGTTCACCGCGGTGACCTCGCTCGTTAACCCGGAGCTGCACCACTACAACCCCTTCTTCTCGCCCTCGGGCGCGCGCCTCGGCTACCACCGCTTCCGCGGCGCGGGCGCGCCGGGCGAGTCGGCGATCCCCTACCTGCAGCCGGTGCGCAGCCCGGTGGGCTCCGTCCGCATGCTCCGGGTGCACGGCTTCTTCCCGTCCTTCTCCCCGGACGCGAAGCACCTCGCGCTCAACGGCGACTTCAACAAGGGCCCCGGCCTCACGATCCTCCGGACCGACGGCTCCAAGCGCTGGGTGCTCACCGAGAAGCCCAGCCTGTTCTACACCTCCTGGAGCCGGAGCGAGACCGGGGTCGTGTTCACCTCCATGGGCCCCATCTTCCAGACGCACAAGGCCACGGTCCGGATCGCGCGCATGGAGTTCGACCCGACCGACCTCACGGACGACCGCGACGATGTCCACGCGGCGGTGAACGAGCTCACCCGTCCGGAAGCCGGCAACGACGCGTTCCCGGCGGCGTCGCCGTGCGGGCGGTGGGTCGTGTTCCGGTCCGGCCGCTCGGGCCACAAGAACCTGTACATCGTCGACGCGGCGCGCGGCGAGGAAACGATACGGAGGCTCACCGACGGCGAGTGGATCGACACGATGCCCAGCTGGTCGCCGGACGGGAACCTCATCGCCTTCTCCTCCAACCGGCACGACCCGGCCAATGCCGCCGTGTTCAGCATCTACCTGGTGCGGCCGGACGGGACGGGACTTCGGCGCGTGCACGTCGCCGGGCCGCCGGGGAGCCCGGAGGCGGACAAGGAGCGGTTCAACCACGTGTGCTTCAGCCCGGACTGCCAGTGGCTGCTCTTCACGGCCAACCTCGGCGGCGTCAATGCCGAGCCCGTCTCGGCCCCGAACCAGTTCCAGCCCTACGGCGACCTGTATGTGTGCCGACTCGACGGGTCCGGGTTGGTCAGGCTCACCTGCAACGCCTACGAGAACGGCACGCCGGCGTGGGGGCCGGCGCTCGGCGTGGAGCCGCTGTCGCTAGGCCCTCCGGCGGCGGACGATTCGCTCGGCGAGTTCGCCGAGCCGCTGTGGCTTAGCTGCGACGTCTGATCGAGGCAGAGATGATGACTGGTGAATTGCGATTTCCAGGTGCCTCGGTTGATGATAATAATGGTGAGAAGAACCCTGATTGTGTCGTGTGGGGAACAGTGTTGGTGTTGGAAACATTTTGTACTACGTATTATTGTTGAATAAATTATTGAAAAGTTACCAAGTGCTTGTGTGGAATTCATTACTACTACGACGAGTAGTATTTCTTCAGATAAAGTTCAGTGCGATTTTTTCAATAAAAGGCAAAGACTTGCCCAACTTTAAATTAATAAAGGGAGTCTCTAACGCTGAGTCGACTGAGATTTACAGTCAACTGAATTTACGTTTGTTCGACCGATAATCTTGCGGCCTGTGTGATGGAGCTGGGCCGGCATGTCTTTTATCGCCTGTTGGCCTTTTTCACTTCACCCGTCATTTCCAATGATTCACTCAACTTTAGCGCAGTAGAAAGGTTTGAGCGGCAAAAAATATTACTTCGTTCCCTTGAAGGACACTAGCTAGCTCTCATCAGCAGGTTAACAACAAATAAAAACTCTGATCCAGTCATGAATTAATTTAAATGTCGATCAGATCTCATAGAACACTGTAGTGCAAATATGTGAACATTTTTATAACGCTATGAACAATTAATTTGTGCTATGATGAATATTATTTCAGTTGCAACTCCATTTGTAACTAGAAATCTCAGTTGCAATCAACCTTGCAACTCGGAAAATCTCAGTTTAAATCACACTGGAACTTGAAAAAAATTCTCAGCTCCATCTTCAATTGATAAAAAAAAAACTCAGTTGCAACTGTAGTTGCAAGTGGAAAATATCAGTTGCAACCGCACTTGCAATTAGAGAATCTCAATTGCAACCGCACTTGTAATTAGGAAAAATCTCATTTGCAACCTGACTTAGAAGTGCAAAAAATATCAGTTTAAACGAACTTGCACCTGGAGAATCTCAATTACAACCGCACTTGCACCTAGGAAAAATCTCATTTGCAACCCAACATGAAACTTGAAAAATCAGTTTCAACCGCACATGCAGCTGGAGAATCTCAACTGCAACTGCACTTGCAACTAGGAACATCTCATTTGCAGCCCGACAAGGAACTTGAAAAATCTCAATTTCAACCACACTTGCAACTGGGGAATTTTATATGCAACCGCACTTGCAACTAGAAAAAATCTCATTTACAACTAGACATGAAACTTGGAAAATCTCAGTATCAACCACAATTGCAACCGAAAAGAATCCGGTTACAACCTCAATTGCAACTAGCAAATAATCCTAGTTGCAACGCAACTTGCAACTAATCATAGTTACAACACGACATGCAACTGAAAAGAAAAACTTAGTTACAACCCGACATAACAGACAGGTGACATGCAAGTTCGCACTAAAAACATGAAGAAAAAATCAAGAAAGATTAGAAAAAAAAGACCTACCAAACCCAACAAAGGCCTATACAGGCCAATCAACAACAAAAAAATCATTCAGGCCACACGCCCAAAAATACAATGACAAGGAATACGATGACAACGGACACACACAAGAAAGCCCATACCTACGCATTGCTAGCTCCAAGAATTATGACAAGGGAAACATTATCGCTCTGGGACTTAGCGACACAATTAAAGGAAACGTGAGCACTCCCGGATCGGACGGATAGGAAATCGACTGTGCCCTAAGCTAAATCTCAGCTAGCTGAGACTTAGCAATTCCGATTAATAAAGCCCTTACAGAATTCAGAGGTTCATTACATGCTGAGGCCTGACAGCTTAGCCAAACGGTAAAACCAAACTACTAGAAGCGGAAAGCAATAAAACATGGAGATGGAGGCCAACCCCTCGTCAGCCCACCCCTTGCGTCCTTGCAGCATCACTTGCGGTAAGCTCCGCGTGCACGAGCCGAAGCCTTTCCACCAGAAGCGCCAATCCTGCCTTGTCATGTGGCCGAGCCGCCGGCATCCATTGCTGCAAGAGAATGATCCACGGATATATGATGTCAGTGGGTTGTCGAATAACTTTCGCCTGAAAGTTGTGTCTATTGCGCAATTTCCAGAGAGACCAACAAAGGGCGGCAAACAAAACCCAAATAAAACGACGAGGTCTGCCAGCAAAAGTTGAGAGGATGTGAAAGAATTGTGGAAAGGAGGAGGGGCTCCATCTGCAACCCAACATCTGGCGAACCACACTCCATCCGAACTTTGCCAAAGAGCAAGTGAAGAAAAGATGGCTGGCTGATTCTGTGTCGCCACACAGCGCACACCGCCCATCCGAAGGCCCCCGACGATGGGCAAGCGCCTCGCGTGTAGGGAGCCGGTTGAGCGCCAACTGCCAAGTGAAAATGCGGATCTTTAAAGGGAGCTTGGCAGCCCACATATCCATGAAATGGACCACCGACGCCCCCCTAGACAACGCAAGATACATGGAGCTGACCGAGTACTCCCCCGAGGGCTCGAGGGACCAGGAGATCTTATCAGCTCCAGTCGAAATCTGGGTGAACTCAATCAGGTCCATAAGCTGGTCCCATTCCGCTCGAGCGATTGCGTCAAGGGTTCGCCTAAGGCGAAAAGGATCTTGCCCCATGCAAGCCTGCGCCACCGAAACCCTTGTGTTCTCACAAATGCTGAAGATGAGAGGGAAGCGGTCTCTCAGCACTCCCTCTGCATGCCAGTTGTCATACCAGAACTGAGTTCGACGCCCGTCCTTAACCTCGTGTTTAGCCCCTATCTTGAAGAGATCTTTGATTTGATGTAGGCTTTTCCAGAAAGGTGATCCCCCTTGTCCCGCACAAGAGAAGATATCCGCCGTGTCTGTGTACTTGGCGCGGATGAGGCGCGCCCAAATAGAGTCATCACCCTGGTAAAGTTTCCAAACCCATTTCAGCATAAGGGCGATATTCATCTTCTTGGTGTTGAGAATCCCCAGGCCTCCCGCCTCACGTGGGAGACAAACTGCCGGCCAATTGATCATGTGGTACTTGCGTTTGGGGCCTGTCCCTTCCCGAAAGAAACGGGCGCGGATGGAGTCAAACTTAGCGTGAATCCCATCCTGAAGGAGAAACATCCCCATAGCAAACATGGTAAGGCTGATAAGATTAGCCTTCCCCCCGAGGAGAGCAATCTTCCGAGCCACGTTTCGATTTTGACTCCCAGCTTTCTCACCAGAAACATCCATTGATCCATGGTCAATTTTCTGTCTCCAATAGGGAGACCAAGGTAGGTAAATGGGAAAGTTCCGAGTCTGCAGTTAAGCATATCCGCCACCCGGTGTTGGATATCCTCCGGCTGTCCCATGACCATCACTTCGCTCTTGTGATAGTTGATTTTGAGGCCCGACATGTCCTCGAAACACATCAGTAAGAACTTGAGATTTGCGATCTGTTGCTCATTGTACTGAATCAGAATAAGGGTGTCGTCGGCGTACTGGAGATGCGTGATTCCTCCAGGGATAAGGTGCGGCACCACCCCCTGAATGTGTCCTGCCCCCGCTGCCTTGGACAGAATGAGGGAAAGCGCCTCTGCCATGAAGTTGAACAACAAAGGGGAGAGCGGGTCACCTTGACGCACTCCCCGCTTGTTGCGGAAGAAGGGGCCCACCTCTCCATTAATTGAGATCGCCGTTTGGCCCCCCGTGACCAGTTGCGATACATGGTGGACTGCCCCTGCATCAAAACCTTTAGCCCTGAGCACTTCCACCAAGAAGTCCCAGTTGATACGGTCATAGGCTTTCTCAAAGTCAAGCTTAAGCAAGACGCCCCCTAGCCTCTTGACTTTTAGCTCGTGCACAATCTCTTGGAGAGCGAGAACTCCATCGAGGATGAACCTCCCTTTAATGAAGGCAGTTTGGTTTGGGCTGATGATCCTATGAGCAATCGGGTCCAGCTTCATCACAAAGGCCTTCAAGATTATTTTGAAAATGACATTGATGAGGGCTATGGGACGGAATTGGGTGATCCGATCCGCATTGTTCTCCTTGGGAATAAGGGAGAGCACCCCAAAGTTCAATCTGGATATGTCAATACGGCCCAAGATGAAATCATTAAGAATATGCAAAACCCCGTGTTTTACCAACGGCCAACATTTTTTGGAAGAAGGCCACCGGGAAGCCGTCTGGCCCGGGGGCGGTATCAGTCTTCATGGCCTTGATCACTCCTTCCAGCTCCTCCTCGGAGAAGGTGAGTGCGAGGTGCAGGTTTTCGTCGTTCGAGACACGGGCGTAAGCCTCCCAGGAATTCACGGCCAGCCCACAGGACCTGGCCGCCTCCGTCCCCAGGAGCTGGCGATAGAACGCATAGATTTGCTCCTGGATATCCAACTTGCTCGAAATAGTGCCTCCTTCCATCTCCAGCCTGGAGATAAGGCACTTGCGGCGTCTCCCGTTCGCCACCGCATGAAAATAAGCGGTATTCGCATCCCCTTGGAGGGCCCAGCGTACCCGGCCCCTTTGCCGCCAGTACTCCTCCTCTACTCGGAAGAGGTTAAGGAGCTGCTCCTCAAGGTAAAATCGGAACGCCCACTCATCCTCTTGGAGGCCCTCTTCATCCGCACGCTCGTCAAGGAGCTTAATTTGGTCCAGCAAGACTTGTTTCTGGTCTCTTTGAATTTTCCCAATATTGCGGCTCCACCCCCTCAGGTATTGCCGCAGACCACTACTCATGGCTGCCCACCAATCAGTGATGTCACGACCCCCCACTTGGGAGGCAAGACGCTGCCAAATAGACCCAAGGAAGTGTTCAAACCCCTCCACCTCGAACCAGCCCGTTTCAAAGAAGAAACGGTTACTTATTATTGGTAGCTCCTCCCCAGAATCAAAGATTAGGGGAGTATGGTCTGAGCCCAAGCTCGTTTCGGCCGTCACCGTACACAGGGGGAAGATAGGCTCGAGGTCCGGAGAGATGAAAATCCTGTCAAGCACGGACCGCACCGGATTCAGCTGTCTGTTGGACCAGGTATACCTCGCCCCGGTTCGAGGTATTTCTCTCAGGGCCCATTCCCCAATGGCCTCGTTGAACATATCGACCCACGCCCAGCTAATATTGTCATTATTCTTGTCTGCATCTCCCCTTATGAGGTTAAAATCGCCGCCCACTAGGAGAGGCGATTCCGTATTGGCGATCTTGTTGGAGATTTCTGCAAGGAAAGTCTGTGAATGTGCATGGTCTGCCGGCCCATAGATCCCCATGATCTCGAGCCGGAGGTTTAGCGCCCTACAGAGGACCGCAGCACTAATGAAGAATCGCCCCCTAGCAATTGCTCCCACTTCACAAAAGCTATCTTTGAACCCCATAAGCATGCCCCCTGAGTGCCCATTAGCAGGGAGCCATGCCCAAACGAACTTTTCTCCCACCTCCAAGCTGCGCAACTCTGTGTCTGTGAAATCTTGTTTGATCATCTCTTGGAGGCAAACGACGTCAATCCTATGCTTCCGGAGGAATTCTTTTAGAAGGGTTCAGCGTCCCCTGCATCCGAACCCTCGAATGTTCCAAAAGAGGCATCGCATTAGGACACGGCTCCCTTTAGCCCGTGCTTGGCGGGTTACAGGTCGGTGCCCCACTGGGATTTGTTTCTTCTGCATCTTCTTCTTGGGTTTGATCACCAGCTGTGGAGATGTCTTAGTAGCCCCAGACCCTTCTGGGGGCGCCGTCGGAGCGACGTCCACCTCTGTGCTGACATCGGCAGACACGTCCAGGGTGCGCGTGTTTGCCCTCTCTTTCTCTTTAGCTTGTTGTGCCTCAATTCTGGCCCTAGCAAGGGCCAGTTCAGCTTGCGCCAGTTCTTTCGCACGGATGGCAAAGTTCAGTGCGATCCCAGTGTCAGTGACAAAACTGGACGTATTTGCTTCTGCCTGATGTAGAACTTTGTTCTTTTCTTTTTTCCCGAAAGTGATGCAGAATTGGTGGTCCGTAAACATCACCAAAATGTAGTAGTACCATCTCAAGTCGTTTGCACCCACTTCCCAGTTAAGTGAGGCAGCTTTGAAACTAGCAGTACTGATTGACTCTTCTGCTCGTGAGGGCTTCCAGGCGTTTAGGTTTTCTCTGCCTCTCATCGGCGGCCGCCTCTGATCTGGCCATTTCTCTGGTCTTCGGACCATGCAGGCAGTGGCGGCGCGTCTCAGGGGCCATACTGGGCCCTGGCCCGGTCTTCCCCCAAAATTGCAGGCTATATGTAGCATATCATTTGGTTCATATGTGAACAATTGCTGTAGAATAAGCTTGCTGGCTCGGTCTTCAATATGGGCCACGCTCCGCCGCTGCATGCAGGTGCGGTGGATCACGGCTCTCGTTGACAGGAGGCTTCATTTTTCAGTTTTAGGGGATTCGTTCTACGTCTTTAGGATTTTTGTTTGTAGGGACGGTGCTTACGTGATGGTGGTGGCACTCGTGCAAGAATGTTTCCCCCGCTTCAACCCCATCTCAACGGTGACATCGAGAAGCTTGTGGGTGTGGTGCGATCTTCAAGGATTTCGTCTGGCTATGGGGATCTTCGGATTGTCAAGGAGCTTCATCGGTAGTTCATCCTACTTCTTTGTTTTGATGTGGTTTTTTCGACCCGTTCGGCGACTTCCCGTCCGCAACCAACAACGCCAGGCCGACTCAGGGAGGAGCGGCAGCGGTGGCACGCGTCGACACGGTCTGGAGGTTGAAGATGAAAGGTTTATCAAGGATCTCGTTGTAATATTTGTTTTTCTTAGGCTGCTTTATATTGTTCGATGTTTTCTTAATACCAGTGTCCTGTTCGCAAAAAAGTGAGGCAGCTTTGATTAAATAACCTAACTCTTTTTCAAAATGAGTGAAACCTACACACTGAAACATGTGTTGATACATGTGTATCTTGATCAAATCTGATCAAAACTACGTCAGTTAATTTGAACTAAGGCAGTACTAATCTAGCAAAATAACACTGAACATTTCTCTCCTCTAGGCTTAACGATAGGTGTTAGCCGATCCTATCTTTCTTCCAGTATACAATCACCTCAGATAAAATCTATTACATGGCCGAAAGACCCCTCAAATTGAGGCTGAGTTCTACTCGCAACCTTTTATTTTAACTTTTCTGAATATAATATTTTAAAGTTTTCCAAAATTGAAAAAATATAAGTGTAATCGATGGTGTGTATTACAAGTCGTGCAAAATCTAAATGGGAAATACTATGTGTCGTGCTAAATTCCCGACGGTAACTTCATAGTTGGCGATGCAGCAGGATCGGATGGTAGTACACACACTTGAGACAAAATTTTATATAGGTTCAAGCCCTGGTGTATAGTGCATGGATTGTTAGGAGGGTAGTAGCACTCTCAGTCCACCAGAGTTCAAACCCTAGATTTGATACTTTGGTGTCTAATAAAGGCAGAATTTTCTTCAGTGGGAGGCGACGTTCCGTCGACAGCGAGGTATCTATGGTGTCTTCGTCAATCTCAGGACCCGCCGGATCAATTTCTACGACCCAGTCTCTCGAAGGTGCTCATAGGGATAGAGTGTGCGTGCGTGCGTTTATAGTGATGAGTGTATGTACGTATTTGTGAACGTCTGCGTCTGTACTGTGTTTTGCAAAAAAAAGAGCCAAATACCCTATTTTCTACTTTTAGCTATTCGTTTATCTTGGTTTGCCCAGGGATGAACTCGGGGGACTCGTAACGTCTAAGGTGTTTGATGGATGATGAGATCCATGAGGAATGTGAGATTGCTGTGTTCGTAAAACCACTAGACCCCTTATACATTGGGCGTTCTAGGCCGTGAGAAAACCCTAGCAATATACTAAAGATTTGATCGGTTACAAATCACACCTAATTTAATTATCATCGTGATCTTGGTGTGGGATGTATTCCAAGATGGTGCGATGTGTGTGTGCCCGAGTCATTGGGCTGAGGTATCTATGGCCGAGTGGTCTGTCTTTATGTCTATTGGGTCCACTCGGGAATCATGATCCTGTCATTCCGTATTCTAGTATGTATAAAAATAACAAAAATATAGATTTCAGTAGAGTAAATAGTGCTCATTTTAAAACTATAGTTTTTCAGACCGTATCATTTCAGTGTAGCCTAGAATACAGAAAAAATCGCTTCGCAAGTTTACACACTTGCAGGATACATCATTGACTACATCAAAGCTCCCTCCCACCTCCCGTTTTTTCATATTTGTAAATATGGTTTCCATAATTTGAAAGTAACTCAACCTCCTTTTGTATGCACTCATTGATTCACTTTGTTTTCCCCCTCCGTCTCTCTTCCTATTTATGGTGATATTTCACACCATTGCATATTGTAATGCATTAGTTGTTGATATATTACTCATGATATAACAATTCCACAATATTATATTCCTTAGAATAGTGCAATAGAATATCAGAGGTCCATGCTAACATTCTTATTTTTGGCGGCCAGGAGGCCTTTGTGCTAATTATCACAAGACAAATGTGTACAAAAGATTTAACGTCTTTCTCCTACCAGTGGTGAAAATATGGCAAGAACTTACTTAACGACATATGTAGCACTATGATATAAAATATCATATTGACTAAACAACATGAAATGCTACTTAACCAGGAAAAACTAGGGCGCTACATCATATTTAGAGAGTCCACACTAAATTTCATTAAATTTTCTTGGTATGGTGCTATTTGCAAAATAGCATGCTACACCACATGATATGTAGATTTGCTAAAGTTTCAGTCCATGTTGGTGATCTCACTCCACATGATATGCATATTTAACAGAGGGAACCTAGTTTAGAGTGATGCCATGCAACAAATCTTCCAAACCTTCCGTGAGTGGAATTCCAAGAATTCTATTTGCACCAATTTGCCAAAAGTTATCCCTCACAAGCTCCTTGTCCCATTGATTAGTATATGGGTCAATAAGCTCATTCATATGTGTTAATATCCGAACCTTGAGGAGTGTGAATCTTCCTTGAGTTCCTACTTGGTATCCATAAATCTTGCCATATGCTCCCCTCGTACCATCTCCAATTTTTCAGATAGTTCCCTTCTAAGACTTTGATGAACCCTTCTTTAAATTGGCATTTAGAAGGTATGCATTTGGAAAGTACTTGGCCTTTAAGGTTGTGGCATGCAATGAATTTGGAGTAGTGATCAATCCCCATGCTTCCTTTCCCAACATAGGCAAACTGAAACAATGGATATCCCTAAAATCTAAACCTCTCGTTTTCCTTTAGAACACACATCTTATACCATGCAAACCGATGCATTCTCCTTTAGTTTTCCTCGCCACCTCACCAATAGTGCGATATTGTTTATATTATTTTCTTACAAATAGATTTAGGGATTTTGAAGATCGAAGAGCACCAAGATATATTTTAGTGGAGAAATAGACCAGAAAGTCATTTTGGATCATGGGCACCGGTGCTCTCATCGTATTAAAAAAATCAAAAAATATATTTATGTGTTTAAAAAATTGTAACAAATTCTAAAAGGAACTAATGATGTATCCCACTAACTTACAAAATCTTAATTGCAAATGTTTTGTCTTCTAAGCTACACAAAAATGATAAATTCTGATTCCATTATGAAGATTTGAATCACTATACTCAGATTTACACATTTGTTATTTTTGTGTGGCCTGAAATGCACATTATTTTCAGTTAAAAGTCTACACGTTTGTGGGAGATAATACTGACTACATTATAGCTTATTTTCAGATTTTTCTAAAACTTATAAATATAATTTTTATTACTTTTGAAAAAAGGATCACTGGTATCTATATAAACAAAATCTCTGTCCATTTTTTTTTCTGGAGGGGCGTGGGCTGGACTTCTGTATCGTCGCGCACAAAAGCTTTGCCCAAAGTAATAAAACAAGAGCTCCATGAGGCCAGAACGCGTCCATCCAAAAGCCAGGATGTTCACGGGCCGAGTGGCAGCACGGTCCGTCATACACCTATGTCCGCAGCTTGCAGAGATCAGGATGGTTCTGAACTTCTGATGCCTTGGCCACATTGTCCGCTACACGGTATCGGTGTGGTCGGTCGGTGTGCAGGTCAAATGCATGAACCGCGTCTCTCGAAGTGTTGCCACGAAACCAACTGCGTGGCACTCATGCAGCGTGCCTGGCTGCCACACCTTGCACACGCGCCAGCGGCGGCTGATCGTCTCGTTCCTATAAACGTGCTCCTCGCCCAAACCCAGTGGCATCCGTCGAGAAATCGAGACTCGAGAGACGTTTGCAGCATCAGGCATTAGCTAGCTTTCAGTGCTTCCATCATGCCGGGGCTCACCATCGGCGACACGGTCCCCAACCTGGAGCTGGACTCCACCCACGGCAAGATCCGCATCCACGACTACGTCGGCAACGGCTATGTCATCCTCTTCTCCCATCCCGGTATGTGCAAACCTCGCACGTTTCCTCGACGCAGCTGTGCTTAATTAGTTCGCCGGTGCTAATTTTCCGCCCTTGTGCGTCCAGGCGACTTCACGCCGGTGTGCACGACGGAGCTGGCGGCCATGGCCAACTACTCCAAGGAGTTCGAGAAGCGGGGCGTGAAGCTGCTCGGCATCTCCTGCGACGACGTGCAGTCCCACAAGGAGTGGACCAAGGACATCGAGGCCTACAAGGTCTGACTGCCCGATCGATAATCTGTCTCCGTTTTGACGCGCATCTGAATACTTGATACTAACTAATTTAGCCATGGTCAATCGATCTCTGATTCTTGCGCAGCCTGGGAGCAAGGTGACGTACCCGATCATGGCGGACCCGGACCGCTCCGCCATCAAGCAGCTCAACATGGTGGATCCCGACGAGAAGGACTCGGAGGGCCAGCTCCCGTCCCGCACCCTGCATATCGTCGGGCCCGACAAGAAGGTGAAGCTGAGCTTCCTGTACCCGTCGTGCACGGGGCGGAACATGGACGAGGTGGTGCGCGCCACGGACTCGCTGCTGACGGCGGCCAAGCACAAGGTGGCCACCCCGGCCAACTGGAAACCCGGGGAGTGCGTCGTCATCGCGCCCGGCGTCTCCGACGACGAGGCCAAGAAGCTGTTCCCCCAGGGGTTCGAGACCGCCGACCTGCCCTCCAAGAAGGGATACCTCCGTTTCACCAAGGTCTAGGAGCGCGAGGGGCATGGCCGCCCGGTCGCGTGCTGGTCGGCGTTTGCTTGTTCGTAGGGTCCCTAGCTGAGTACTTTCTGTGGTAGTCCTGCAACGACTGGTTGTGTAATCTCTGTGTTAGCGTTGGACATGGGCGAACTATATGTATATGCCCATAATTACGGAGGTGATGTCGTGGTAGCAGTAGTACTCTTCCAACTACTACCTATGTTTGTGTCGGTCGCTTGCAGTATCAATCTTCCATTTTGTGTTATGTGTGCGCTCCCGTTTGGAAGACGTGCCTGGTGTGGTAAATTTGCGTTGTGTTGCCTTCTAGCCTGGCATGATCTGTGCCCGAGGAGCTACTGCATTACGGCTTTCTTTTTTCAACCTCGACAATGCCTTTGATTGGAGTTGAAAAGAGTTTGGACAGTCTAAGGAAAACTGTCCGAAAACAATGTAACACATCGCACCACGCTTGTAACGGCCCAGGGTAGTATCCCATATTATATTTGTTTGTGCCTTCCTTTTATGCATCATTATGCATCATGCATCCTATCATTCACAAGATTTTATTAAATCAAAATTATTTCTTCAATAAAAACTATTTGTGTTTCCCTCTCTCATATGGTTTTATAATAAACCTCCCCTATATTTCTTTTAACAAAACCCTAACAATCAAAACTATATAAATAAACAAAACTATTTCAAATGTTTTACAGTTTTAAAAATGTTTGGCTTTGTATGGTTTTGCTTTCAAATACCAAAACAGTTTTAAAATAAAAAGAGTATCCTATCTAACCCTCCCTGGACCTCTCTCCCCGGCGGCCGATCTCTTCCCCTTTCCTTCTTTCTGGCCTGGCCCATCTCCTCCTCTCTCTTTCTAGCCCATCTCCAAGCCTGCCGTACCCCTTCGTTTGAGGAGACCGAGTCTCCTCTTTTCTTCTTCGTCGTCTGCTGGCAAGCGTGAGCCCCCCTCTCTCTGCCGTGGTCCTTCCCTCCACCGACGCCACGGCCACCTGCCCTCCTCGCCTTTTTCTCTGGAGACAGCTCAACCACCACGCCACCAGGCCTCTCTCTCCTCTCTTTTTCTTCCTCTCCAAGATGTAGACACCAGACAGAGGGCGAAACCCCACGGCAACCACCTGCTCCGCCATGGCGCCGCCGCCCTGGGCGTCTCCTCGACGAGCCAACACCACCACCAGATCCGCCTCGTTCCCCTCTTCCTCCTGGTGCACGGAATCGACCGGGGAAGCCTTCTACCATCGCCAAATCGCCGATTCCCCCACTCCGGCCGCCGCAGTTCATGGACGATTCCGGCGCCGTTCGTCCGCCTCCGGCCACACCGAGGTCACCACCGAGTTCCTGGTACCTCCCTCTCCCTCCTGGACCCCTCCTTCTTCTCCTCCCCTCTCTGGTTCGCCGTTTCATCATGAGTCCGACGCCTCCTCCGCAGATCCTCGTCGACGGCGGCCCTCCGGCGACCTCCTGCAAGCGGCGCCGCCAAACCCTGGTCCGCGCCGACGAGGCGGTTCCAACGCGCGCGGCCTCGCGACCTGGGACGCCTCCTAGCGCTGGCAAGCTTCCGAGCCCTGCCGCGGTGACCGCCAGACCTGGAACGCGCGCGGCAAGCCCCCGCGTCGAGCAGCTTCCGTGCAGCCGTGGAAGGTTTGCCACGTCGACTCGCCAGCGTGTCACGTGGGGCCCCCTCGTCAGCGACACCGGCTAGGACCCGGCTCGGTGAGAAACGACCCCCAGATCTAGATCTGATCAGTTTTGCATCAAACCCCCTGCGTCTTTTGATTCCTAAACCCGCAGTCCCTGACGCTGGTGCAATACACGATAACCCCTGGATCTTTTCAAAACCAACCCGGGGTCCTTCCCCTGTCCGAATTTTGTTTTCGGGTCCTTACCCCAATAAAACAAATCTGTTTTCTATTTTAATTAATAATAAAACCAATCTGTTAATAACTTTTAATTGGTAACTCCAAATTAAAAGTGTTGTATATGAAAATTGATCAGAAAAATGTGCTGAACATTAATATGCCATCCATTCATCTGTTTGCATCTCACATCATGACGCGCGTTGATAATTGTGCATGTATACCTAACATATATGCGGAGTATTTCGGATATCCACCAAATGTTTCCCTGCTCCGTTTAATATTGAAGTAGCTCACCCTTGCCATGTTCTTGCCATGCTATTCAACCCTTAACTTTGCCGGTAGAAAATGCAACTCCAACCTAATTTGTTTGTCCGGGGTTCCGACTCCGATTAATATGGATAAGTTGCATCGCATCATGTTTGCCATGCCATGCATATCATCTTGATCATGCTGGATCTTCTTTATCCATAGTAGTAAGACTTGCATACGTTGTTTGTCCAGCATTTGCTTCTTCCCGGATAGGATCGCGAAGTGTTGATGTGAGATACGACAAGTTCTCCGGATGTTCCTCGGCAAACTTTAACAGGCAAGCATTTCCCTTATACTCCTGTCCCTGCAGGAGTCGCTCACCTATTTTATTTTGCCTTCTCCCTCATGCTATCCTTAAGTTGCGTTCTTGTCACGTGTCCCTTCCACTTGTTACCTCAAGCAGCCTATATTGCCTCCACCAACCACCTACAGCTATTGTTTGGTTATCGAGTCTGCCCTTGCGAGTCGTAGTGCATGCTAGTGCTGTTTTATCTCGTTACCGTTACTGTTATCTTATCGGGATATGTTGGGTTGTTGGGAGGTTGTCACATGCTATATCAGTTGTTGGAGATACACATGTTTTACTTATTTGTTAACAACTAAAATTGTAAGCAGAGGCATCTGTGAGCCCCTTTGCGAAAGCATCGGAACTTTGACTTGCTAATGTACCCTAGGACCCGAGTTCTTGTTATCTGTTCCGAGATTGAGCGCTCTACCCATGCGTGGGGATTCACTAGGACCCCCTCACCCATTACCTTTTCTCAAGTTAGTTGAAAAGGGGGCCACAACCTTGGTTTTATTTGGTGCACGCATATTTATTACTGTTGCCTTCGGGTGTTTACTTCCTGTTGCCTTCGGGTGGTTTATTTCTGTACTGCACTGCATAATTGCTAGACGACTTATCTAGTGCTTGGTCGTTAGTGCCCGCCTAGACACCTACGCAACCTCTGGGTCCGTCTCGGAGTACGGCCGAACTTCGTCACGGGTAGCTTAGTTGGGTGGGCCCCCTAGACTTTCTTGTTGAACTGGGAACGGTCTTGTTATGAGACATCGCCTGTAAGAAGCGGGTCGAGCATGCGTATGGTTACATTTGGGCAACCCCTGCAGGGTGTACATCTTATCGATAAGCCGTGTCCGCGGTTATGGACGACTTGGAATTGTATAGCTTGATCATAGAACACCTTACACCGTTATCTTGTTGCTAATAATCTGATAACAACTTGCGTAGTAATATAGCACTACTACAACCGATACCTAATAAAACTTGTCCACCGTTGAGTGCCTTTTACATTGCCTCTTCGCAATTGTTGGAGGGGATATGTGTAATCGGCTGGGTTATGTTTGTGTAGTATTTTATCTGTTACCTTATGCGCTCTCTCACCTTCTCTGATTAGACGAATGTTGTAGCGTGTCTCTATAGGTTTTTAGTGCTTGCGCTGCCGCTTAACTCCACCATATTGCCTATGACGTTCCTCTTGCGTCCTCTAAGTCCCCTGCGTGCCTCAAGTACAAAGGACGACTGGTTGACGAATGCTTATATGTCTTGAAGTCTTGTTAAGTACGAACCCGTACTTATTGCTGCTTCTACGGGATATAACCGGGCAGGTATGAAGATATGTTCGGTGAAGACGACGTTAGCAAGGTTACCCTTCCGGCTTGGCCTGGGCAGGGTTATGGACGCCACTGGTTATCTTCAGGACTCTTAGTCCAATTTGTATCTTGTCCGTACTTGGACGTATTCGATCTTCTGTATGATTTGGATCTTTGTTATTGTATATTTGTATCTTGACTCGTTGGAGTCGTTGTTGTAATATATGTATCTTGTGGGCTCTATTGTAATCATGTTGTAATGTTACCGCGCGTGTTAATTCCTCTGGCATCACGTGTGTGATTTGTCGCGTACGTCATGTCGGAGGGCGTCTCTGAATCGATATCGTGCGGATTTCGGCGGGTTCGCTGGGATCCTCATGGTACCGGTTCCGGGGCGTCACAAGTTGGTATCAGAGCTCAGGTTGACGGTACCCCACTAGTCCAGCCTGTAGGATAACCTTGCCAACGGTCGTTGAGTTTAGAGCGTACAAAACTATTTTCTAAAATTCGTTGGATAATTCTGAGTAGCTCTGCATTTTCTCCTTACCTCTATTCTTTCTCTCTTATCTTTGTGAGTTTTGAGTATTCTCTCTTATCTGAGTTTTCTGAGTCTTAGGTTTTGACGTGGGTTGGACGATCTATGCCTTCACCTATTAGGTCCGATCCTCGGAGGATCCCGACAAAAGCGCATCATCAGCAGCGTGACACGCGTACAGCAGTAAGTTTCCCTCAGTTAGAAACCAAGGTTTATCGAACCAGTATGAGTCAAGAAGCACGTTGAAGGTTGATGGCGGCGAGATGTAGTGCGGCGCAACACCAGGGATTCCGGCGCCAACGTGGAACCTGCACAACACAACCAAGATACTTTGCCCCAACGAAACAGTGAGGTTGTCAATCTCACCGGCTTGCTGTAACAAAGGATTAGATATATAGTGTGGATGATGATTGTTTGCAGAGAACAGTAGAACAAGTATTGCAGTAGATTGTATTTCAGATGTAGAGAATTGGACCGGGGTGCACAGTTCACTAGTGGTGTCTCTCCCATAAGATAAATAGCATGTTGGGTGAACAAATTACATTTGGGCAATTGACAAATAGAGAGGGCATGACCATGCACATACATATTATGATGAGTATAGTGAGATTTAATTGGGCATTACGACAAAGTACATAGACCGCTATCCAGCATGCATCTATGCCTAAAAAGTCCACCTTCAGGTTATCATCTGAACCCCTTCCAGTATTAAGTTGAAAACAACAGACAATTGCATTAAGTATGATGCGTAATGTAATCAATAACTACATCCTCGGATATAGCATCAATGTTTTATCCCTAGTGGCAACATCACATCCATAATCTTAGAGGTTTCTCTCACTCCCCCAGATTCACGGAGACATGAACCCACTATCGAGCATAAATACTCCCTCTTGGAGTTACTAGCATCAACTTGGCCAGAGCCTCTACTAATAACGGAGAGCATGCAAGATCATAAACAACACATAGATATAAATTGATAATCAACATAACATAGTATTCTCTATTCATCGGATCCCAACAAACACAATATATAGCATTACAGATAGATGATCTTGATCATGTTCGGCAGCTCACAAGACCCGACAATTAAGCACAATGAGGAGAAGACAACCATCTAGCTACTGCTATGGACCCATAGTCCAGGGGTGAACTACTCACTCATCACTCCGGAGGCGACCATGGCGGCGTAGAGTCCTCCGGGAGATGAATCCCCTCTCCGGCAGGGTGCCGGAGGCGATCTCGTGAATCCCCCGAGATGGGATTGGCGGCGGCGGCGTCTCTGGAAGGTTTTCCGTATCGTGGCTCTCGGTACTGGGGGTTTCGCGACGAAGGCTATTTGTAGGCGGAAGGGCAGGTCAAGGGGCGTCACGAGGGGCCCACATGATAGGTCGGCGCGGCCAGGGCTTGGGCCGCGCCGTCCTATCATCTGGCCGCCTCGTGGCCCCACTTCGTTAGCTCTCCGGTCTTCTCAAAGCTTCGTGTGAAAATAGGCCCCTGGGCGTTGATTTCGTCCAATTCCGAGAATATTTCCTTACTAGGATTTCTGAAACCAAAAACAGCAGAAAACAGCAACTGGCTCTTCGGCATCTCGTTAATAGGTTAGTTCCAGAAAATGCATAAATATGACATAAAGTATGCATAAAACATGTAGATATCATCAATAATGTGGCATGGAACATAAGAAATTATCGATACGTCGGAGACGTATCAGCATCCCCAAGCTTAGTTTCTGCTCGTCCCGAGCAGGTAAACGATAACAAACATAATTTCTGGAGTGACATGCCATCATAACCTTGATCATACTATTGTAAGCATATGTAGTGAATGCAGCGATCCAAATAATGTAAATGACATGAGTAAACAACTGAATCATATAGCAAAGACTTTTCATGAATAGTACTTCAAGACAATCATCAATAAGTCTTGCATAAGAGTTAACTCATAAAGCAATAATTCAAAGTAAAGGTATTGAAGCAACATAAAGGAAGATTACGTTTCAGCGGTTGCTTTCAACTTGTAACATGTATATCTCATGGATATTGTCAATGTAAAGTAATATAACAAGTGCAATATGCAAGTATGTAGGAATCAATGCACAGTTCACACAAGTGTTTGCTTCTTGAGGTGGAGAGAGATAGGTGAACTGACTCAACAATAAAAGTAAAAGAAAGGTCCTTCAAAGAGGAAAGCATCGATTGCTATATTTGTGCTAGAGCTTTGATTTTGAAAACGTAAAGAGAGCATAAAAGTAAAATTTTGAGAGGTGTTTGTTGTTGTCAACGAATGGTAGTGGGTACTCTAACCCCCTTGCCAGACAAACCTTCAAAGAGCGGCTCCCATTTTATTTTATTTTTGTGTGGCACTCCTTCCAACCTTTCTTTCACAAACCATGGCTAACCGAATCCTTCGGGTGCCTGCCAACAATCTCATACCATGAAGGAGTGCCTTTTTATTTTAGTTTTATTATGATGACACTCCTCCCCACCTTTGCTTTCTCAAGCCATGGCTAACCGAATCCTTCGGGTGCCGTCCAACAATCACACACCATGGAGGAGTGTCTATTTTTTGTTAATTAATTTGGGATTGGGAATCCCATTGTCAGCTCTTTTTGCAAAATTATTGGATAAGCGGATGAAGCCACTAGTCCATTGGTGAAAGTTGCCCAACAAGATTGAAAGATAAACACCACATACTTCCTCATGAGCTATAAAACATTGACACAAATCAGAGGTGATAAATTTTGAATTGTTTAAAGGTAGCACTCAAGCAATTTACTTTGGAATGGCAGAGAAATACCATGTAGTAGGTAGGTATGGTGGACACAAATGGCATAGTGGTTGGCTCAAGTATTTGGATGCATGAGAAGTACTCTCGATACAAGGTTTAGGCTAGCAAGGCTATTTGAAACAAACACAAGGATGAAGCGGTGCAGCAAAACTCACATAAAAGATATATTGTAAACATTATAAGACTCTACACCGTCTTCCTTGTTGTTCAAACTCAATACTAGAAATTATCTAGACCTTAGAGAGACCAAATATGCAAACCAAATTTTAGCATGCTCTATGTATTTCTTCATTAATAGGTGCAAAGTATATGATGCAAGAGCTTAAACATGAGCACAACAATTTCCAAGTATCACATTATCCAAGACATTTTAGCAAATTACTACATGTATCATTTTCCAATTCCAACCATATAACAATTTAACGAAGAAGAAACTTCGCCATAAATATTATGAGTAAAGCCTAAGGACATATTTGTCCATATGCAACAGCGGAGCGTATCTCTCTCCCATACAAAGAATTCTAGGATCCATTTTATTCAAACAAAACAAAAATAAAAACAAACCGACGCTCCAAGCAAAGCACATAAGATGTGATGGAATAAAAATATAGTTTCAGGGGAGGAACCTGATAATGTTGTCGATGAAGATGGGGATGCCTTGGGCATCCCCAAGCTTAGACGCTTGAGTCTTCTTGATATATGCAGGGGTGAACCACTGGGGCATCCCCAAGCTTAGAGCTTTCACTCTCCTTGATCATGTTGTATCATCTCCCTCTCTTGATCCTTGAAAACTTCCTCCACACCAAACTCAAAACAACTCATTAGAGAGTTAGTGCACAATCAAAATATACATGTTCAGAGGTGACATAATCATTCTTAACACTTCTGGACATTGCACAAAGCTACTGAAAGTCAATGGAATCGAAATATCCATCAAACATAGCAAAATAGGCAATGCGAAATAAAAGGCAGAATCTGTCAAAACAGAACAGTTCGTAAAGACGAATTTTATTGAGGCACCAGACTTGCTCAAATGAAAATGCTCAAATTGAATGAAAATTGTGTACATATCTGAGGATCACTCACGTAAATTGGCATAATTTTCTGAGTTACCTACAGAGAATTTTTCCCAGATTCGTGACAGCAAAGAAATCTGTTTCTGTGCAGTAATCCAAATCTAGTATGAACCTTACTATCAACGACTTTACTTGGCACAACAATGCACAAAACTAAGATAAGTAGAGGTTGCTACAGTAGTAAACAACTTCCAAGACACAAATATAAAATAAAATACTGTAGTAAAAACATGGGTTGTCTCCCATAAGCGCTTTTCTTTAACGCCTTTCAGCTAGACGCAGAAAGTGTATATCAAGTGTTATCAAGAGACGAAGTGTCAACATCATAATTTGTTCTAATAATAGAATCAAAAGGTAACTTCATTCTCTTTCTAGGGAAGTGTTCCATACCTTTCTTGAGAGGAAATTGATATTTAATATTACCTTCCTTCATATCAATGATAGCACCAACAGTTCGAAGAAAAGGTCTTCCCAATATAATGGGACAAGATGCATTGCATTCAATATCCAAGACAACAAAATCAACGGGGACAAGGTTATTGTTAACGGTAATGCAAACATTATCAACTTTCCCCAAAGGTTTCTTTGTAGAATGATCAGCAAGATTAACATCCAGATAACAATTTTTCAATGGTGGCAAGTCAAGCATATTATAAATTTTCTTAGACATAACAGAAATACTTGCACCAAGTTCACATAAAGCATTACAATCAAAGTCATTGACCTTCATCTTAATGATGGGCTCCCAACCATCTTCGAGCTTCCTAGGAATAGAAGCTTCGCATTCTAGTTTCTCTTCTCTAGCTTTTATGAGAGCATTTGTAATATGTTTTGTGAAAGCCAAGTTTATAGCACTAGCATTAGGACTTTTAGCAAGTTTTTGTAAGAACTTTATAACTTCAGAGATGTGGCAATCATCAAAATCTAAACCATTATAATCTAAAGCAATGGGATCATCATCCCCAATGTTGGAAAAAATTTCAGAAGTTTTATCACAGTCAGTTTCAGCAGTTTTAGCAGTTTCAGGCAGTTTTTCGCGCTTTGCATTTGAAGTGGAAACATTGCTAACACCAATTATTTTACCATTAATAGTAGGAGGTGCAGCAACATGTGTAGCATTAGCATTACTAGTGGTGGTAATAGTCCAAACTTTAGCTATATTATCTTCTTTTTCATTTTCTTCTCTTTCCCACCTAGCACGCAATTCGGCCATCAATCTTATATTCTCATTAATTCTAACTTGGATGGCATTTGCTGTAGTAACAATTTTATGATTATGATTTTCATGAGGCATAACTTTCGATTTCAAAAGGTCAACATCAGCAACAAGACTATCGACTTTAGAAGCAAGTATATCAATTTTCCCAAGCTTTTCTTCAACAGATTTATTAAAAGCAGTTTGTGTACTAATAAATTCTTTAAGCATAGCTTCAAGTCCAGGGGGTGTGTTCCTATTATTGTTGTAAGAATTCCCATAAGAATTACCATAGCCGTTGCCATTATTATAAGGATATGGCCTATAGTTGTTACTAGAATTGTTCCGGTAAGCATTGTTGTTGAAATTATTATTTTTAATGTAGTTTACATCAACATGTTCTTCTTGAGCAACCAATGAAGCTAACGGAACATTATTAGGATCAACATTAGTCCTATCATTCACAAGCATAGACATAATAGCATCAATCTTATCACTCAAGGAAGAGGTTTCTTCGACAAAATTTACCTTCTTACCTTGTGGAGCTCTTTTCGTGTGCCATTCAGAGTAATTAATCATCATATTATCAAGAAGCTTTGTTGCCTCGCCAAGAGTGATGGATATAAAGGTACCTCCAGCAGCTGAATCCAATAGGTTCCGCGAAGAAAAATTCAGTCCTGCATAAAAGGTTTGGATGATCATCCAAGTAGTCAGTTGATACGCGTACAGCACGCGTCCGTTGGGAACCCCAAGAGGAAGGTGTGATACGTACAGCGGCAAGTTTTCCCTCAGTATGAAACCAAGGTTTATCGAACCAGTAGGAGCCAAGAAGCACGTTGAAGGTTGATGGTGGCGAGATGTAGTGCGGCGCAACACCAGGGATTCCGGCGCCAACGTGGAACCTGCACAACACAAACCAAGTACTTTGCCCCAACGAAACAGTGAGGTTGTCAATCTCACCGGCTTGCTGTAACAAATGATTAGATTTATAGTGTGGATGATGATTGTTTGCAGAGAACAGTAGAACAATTGCAGTAGATTGGATTTCAGATGTAAAGAATGGACCGGGGTCCACAGTTCACTAGTGGTGTCTCTCCCATAAGATAAATAGCATGTTGGGTGAACAAATTACAGTTGGGCAATTGACAAATAAAGAGGGCATGACCATGCACATACATATTATGATGAGTATAGTGAGATTTAATTGGGCATTACGACAAAGTACATAGACCGCTATCCAGCATGCATCTATGCCTAAAAAGTCCACCTTCAGGTTATCATCCGAACCCCCTCCAGTATTAAGTTGCTAACAACAGACAATTGCATTAAGTATTGCGCGTAATGTAATCAATAACTACATCCTCGGACATAGCATCAATGTTTTATCCCTAGTGGCAACATCACATCCATAACCTTAGAGGTTTCTGTCACTCCCCCAGATTCACGGAGACATGAACCCACTATCAAGCATAAATACTCCCTCTTGGAGTTACTAGCAAAAACTTGGCCAGAGCCTCTACTAATAACGGAGAACATACAAGATCATAAACAACACATAGATATAAATTGATAATCAACATAACATGGTATTCTCTATTCATCGGATCCCAACAAACACAACATATAGCATTACCGATAGATGATCTTGATCATGTTAGGCAGCTCACAAGACCCGACAATTAAGCACAATGAGGAGAAGACAACCATCTAGCTACTGTTATGGACCCATAGTCCTGGGGTGAACTACTCACTCATCACTCCGGAGGCGACCATGGCGGTGTAGAGTCCTCCGGGAGATGAATCCCCTCTCCGGCAGGGTGCCGGAGGCGATCTCCTGAATCCCCCGAGATGGGATTGGCGGCGGCGGCGTCTCTGGAAGGTTTTCCGTATTGTGGCTCTCGGTACTGGGGGTTTCACGACGAAGGCTATTTGTAGGCGGAAGGGCAGGTCAAGGGGCGTCGCGAGGGGCCCAGGAGACAGGCCGGCGCGGCCAGGGCTTGGGCCGCGCCGCCCTACCTCCTGGCCACCTCGTGGCCCCACTTTGTTGACTCTTCGGTCTTCTGGAAGCTTCGTGTGAAAATAGGCCCCTGGGCGTTGATTTCGTCCAATTCCGAGAATATTTCCTTACTAGGATTTCTGAAACCAAAAACAGTAGAAAACAAAGAATCGCTCTTCGGCATCTTGTTAATAGGTTAGTTCCAGAAAATGCATAAATATGATGTAAAGTATGCATAAAACATGTAGATATCATCAATAATGTGGCATGTAACATAAGAAATTATCGATACGTCGAAGACGTATCAGCATCCCCAAGCTTAGTTTCTGCTCGTCCCGAGCAGGTAACGATAAAAAAAGATAATTTCTGGAGTGACATGCCATCATAACCTTGATCATACTATTGTAAAGCATATGAGCTGAGATCAAATCATTCAAAGCAAGTATCTATATTGATATAAGAGATGATAATGCAAGAGTTAGACAAGCTAGAAGTTTTCATGAACTATTGCTTTAAAGACATGCAACCATACAAAGTTCATTAAAGATGTATTAAGTATTCAACATAGAAGTTCTATCCTTCATTCCAAGCATCAAGTAAATTTTCACAACATAAGAAGGATTCAGTCAAGTAAACATAAACATGAACGTCATGAATCAACTGTTTCGAAGTCTACTCAACCGGTGAGCGCAAGCATTTGGTATTAGCACCAGGATGTTATGGCATAAAGAACGTTAATGGGGGTTTGGAAGGCCAAATGGAAGAAAGGCTTGCAAAGCTGTAAATGACCATTAGACAAGAGGAAGCCTTATGATCGAAGCTATGCAAGGAGTAGTGATTGCCATGCAACGGATGCACATAGAGCTATATGTGTATGAAAGCTCTCCAATGGAACTAGTGGGGGTGCATCCAACTTGGTTGCTCATGAAGACCTAGAGCACTTTTGAGGAGGCTCATAATTGGAATATACAACCCAAGTTCTATAATGTAAATTCCCCACATAGTTATACTAGTAAAACATGAAAACTCTCTCATATGAATGTAGGTGCTAAACATGAGCACAAATGATGACTATGAATAATGCGGGTGCTAAAACATGAGCACAAGTGTGGATAAAAGATAGTAATGCTGCCCCTTTTTCTTTATTCTCTTTTTTTCTTTTTTTCTTTTTTTTCTTTTTTTTTCTTTTTTTTTCTTTTTTTTCATTTTTTTCTTTTTTTTCCTTTTTGATGTCCTCCACGGCTCTTTTCATTTTTAGGGGCAACATCCTAATATGACAACACACTTCTTGGTACAAATAACTCATAATGAATGAAACATGATGTATGAAACTGTATGCCTCTGCCAATGTAGCAGGATGTGCAATGATCTAGCGTAACATGGGTAAACCACACATCAGCTGTATATGATCATGCAAAGCAATATATAAATAATAAATGACAACATGGCATGTAATGTAAAATGGATGTTGCATGGCAATATATCTCGGAACAGCTATGGAAATGCTGTGGTACGTAGGTATGGTGGCTGTTTTGAGGAGATGTATGGGCTTATGTGTGTAGGAGAACAAGAGAAAGTTCTCCCACGGGTTTGGATGTACCGGCGAAGTATGCACAATTCTCAATGTGAGCAAAAGGCAATGCACAGTACCGAAGAGGCTAGCAAATTTGGATGGTGGAAGTGCCAAAAACCGTAGCTTAACATTAGTCAAAAAGAACTCACAAGCTTATTGCAAACAACTAGCAGGTTCATCATTAAGAGCATGATTAAAATTTACTCCAAGGAGGGCCGTTCACGGTGGCACAAGTACCCCGCTAGCTCCCTCGACCTTCAGCACAACTTAGTTATTACGATGAACTCTCAGACATGGAAAGCTATCAAGTCCAACTACGCCTTCAACTATTTAAATAGAGTTTGTAGTACGGCACAAGCTTAAAGACAACAATCCACTACTAATTTTAACTTATTTATCCAGCAAGCCTTACCATCTAAATACCTCAAAACATTTTCAAAGAATCAAGTTATCAAAGCTCAATGTTCTACAAGTAATTTATTATACACTACCACATGCAACATTTCCCGTTTCCAACCATACAACAATTTAACGAAGAAGAAACTTCGCCATGAATATTATGAGTAAAGCCTAAGGACATACTTGTCCATATGCAACAGCGGAGCGTGTCTCTCTCCCACACAAAGAATGCTAGGATCCATTTTATTCAAACAAAACAAAAACAAAAATAAAAACAAACCGACACTCCAAGCAAAGCACATAAGATGTGACGGAATAAAAATATAGTTTCAGGGGAGGAACCTGATAATGTTGTCGATGAAGAAGGGGATGCCTTGGGCATCCCCAAGCTTAGACGCTTGAGTCTTCTTGATATATGCAGGGGTGAACCACCGGGGCATCCCCAAGCTTAGAGCTTTCACTCTCCTTGATCATGTTGTATCATCTCCCTCTCTTGATCCTTGAAAACTTCCTCCACACCAAACTCAAAATAACTCATTAGAGGGTTAGTGCACAATCAAAATATACATGCTCAGAGGTGACATAATCATTTTTAACACTTCTGGACATTGCACAAAGCTACTGAAAGTCAATGGAATCGAAATATCCATCGAGCATATCAAAACAGGCAATGCGAAATAAAAGGCAGAATCTGTCAAAACAGAACAGTTTGTAATTACGAATTTTATTGAGGCAACAGACTTACTCAAATGAAAATGCTCAAATTGAATGAAAGTTACGTACTTATCTGAGGATCACTCACGTAAATTGGCATAATTTTCTGAGTTACCTACAGAGAATTTTGCCCAGATTCGTGACAGCAAAGAAATCTGTTTCTGCGCAGTAATCCAAATCTAGTATGAACCTTACTATCAACGACTTTACTTGGCACAACAATGCATAAAACTAAGATAAGGAGAGGTTGCTACAGTAGTAAACAACTTCCAAGACACAAATATAAAACAAAATACTGTAGTAAAAACATGGCTTGTCTCCCATAAGCGCTTTTCTTTAACGCCTTTCAGCTTGGCGCAGAAAGTGTATATCAAGTATTATCAAGAGACGAAGTGTCAACATCATAATTTGTTCTAATAATAGAATCAGAAGGTAACTTCATTCTCTTTCTAGGGAAGTGTTCCATACCTTTCTTGAGAGGAAATTGATATTTAATATTACCTTCCTTCATATCAATGATAGCACCAACAGTTCGAAGAAAAGGTCTTCCCAATATAATGGGACAAGATGCATTGCATTCAATATCCAAGACAACAAAATCAACGGGGACAAGGTTATTGTTAACAGTAATGCGAACATTATCAACTCTCCCCAAAGGTTTCTTTGTAGAATGATCAGCAAGATTAACATCCAAATAACAATTTTTCAATGGTGGCAAGTTAAGCATATTATAAATTTTCTTAGGCATAACAGAAATACTTGCACCAAGATCACATAAAGCATTACAATCAAAGTCATTGACCTTCATATTAATGATGGGCTCCCAACCATCGTCTAGCTTCCTAGGAATAGAAGTTTCGCGTTCTAGTTTCTCTTCTCTAGCTTTTATGAGAGCATTTGTAATATGTTTTGTGAAAGCCAAATTTATAGCACTAGCATTAGGACTCTTAGCAAGTTTTTGTAAGAACTTTATAACTTCAGAGATGTGGCAATCATCAAAATCTAAACCATTATAATCTAAAGCAATGGGATCATCATCCCCAATGTTGGAAAAAATTTCAGCAGTTTTATCACAGGCAGTTTCAGCAGTTTTAGCAGTTTCAGACAGTTTTTCGCGCTTTGCATTTGAAGTGGAAACATTGCCAACACCAATTATTTTACCATTAATAGTAGGAGGTGCAGCAACATGTGTAGCATTAGCATTACTAGTGGTGGTAATAGTCCAAACTTTAGCTATATTATCTTCCTTTTCATTTTCTTCTCTTTCCCACCTAGCACGCAATTCGGCCATCAATCTTATATTCTCATTAATTCTAACTTGGATGGCATTTGCTGTAGTAACAATCTTATTATTATGATTTTCATGAGGCATAACTTTCGATTTCAAAAGATCAACATCAGCAGCAAGACTATCGACTTTAGAAGCAAGTATATCAATTTTCCCAAGCTTTTCTTCAACAGATTTGTTAAAAGCAGTTTGTGTACTAATAAATTCTTTAAGCATGGCTTCAAGTCCAGGGGGTGTGTTCCTATTATTGTTGTAAGAATTCCCATAAGAATTACTATAGCCGTTGCCATTATTATAAGGATATGGCCTATAGTTGTTACTAGAATTGTTCCGGTAAGCATTGTTGTTGAAATTATTATTTTTAATGAAGTTGACATCAACATGTTCTTATTGAGCAACCAATGACGCTAACGGAACATTTTTAGGATCAACATTAGTCCTACCATTCACAAGTATAGACATAATAGCATCAATCTTATCACTCAAGGAGGAGGTTTCTTCGACAGAATTTACCTTCTTACCTTGTGGAGCTCTTTCCGTGTGCCATTCAGAGTAATTAATCATCATATTATCAAGAAGCTTTGTTGCTTCACCAAGAGTGATGGACATAAAGGTACCTCCAGCAGCTGAATCCAATAGGTTCCGCGAAGAAAAATTCAGTCCTGCATAAAAGGTTTGGATGATCATCCAAGTAGTCAGTCCATGGGTTGGGCAATTTTTAACCAAAGATTTCATTCTTTCCCATGCTTGTGCAACATGCTCAGTATCCAATTGTTTAAAATTCATTATGCTACTCCTCAAAGATATAATTTTAGCAGGGGGATAATATCTACCAATAAAAGCATCCTTGGATTTAGTCCATGAATCAATACTATTCTTAGGCAGAGATAGCAACCAATCTTTAGCTCTTCCTTTTAATGAGAAAGGAAACAATTTTAATTTTATAATGTCACCATCTACATCCTTATACTTTTGCATTTCACATAATTCAACAAAATTATTGAGATGGGCAGCAGCATCATCGGAACTAACACCAGAAAATTGCTCTCGCATAACAAGATTTAGTAAAGCAGGTTTAATTTCAAAGAATTCTGCTGTAGTAGCAGGTGGAGCAATAGGTGTGCATAAGAAATCATTATTATTTGTGGTTGTGAAGTCACACAACTTAGTATTTTCAGGAGTACCCATTTTAGCAACAGTAAATAAAGCAAACTAGATAAAATAAATGCAAGTAACTAATTTTTTTGTGTTTTTGATATAGCAAACAAGATAGCAAATAAAGTAAAACTAGCAACTAATTTTTTTGTATTTTGATTTAGTGCAGCAAACAAAGTAGTAAATAAAGTAAAGCAAGACAAAAACAAAGTAAAGAGATTGCGATGTGGAGACTCCCCTTGCAGCGTGTCTTGATCTCCCCGGCAACGGCGCCAGCAAAAGAGCTTGATACGCGTACAGCACGCGTCCGTTGGGAACCCCAAGAGTAAGGTGTGATGCGCACATCGGCAAGTTTTCCCTCAGTATGAAACCAAGGTTTATCGAACCAGTAGGAGCCAAGAAGCACGTTGAAGGTTGATGGCGGCGAGATGTAGTGTGGCGCAACACCAGGGATTCCGGCGCCAACGTGGAACCTGCACAACACAAACCAAGTACTTTGCCCCAACGAAACAGTGAGGTTGTCAATCTCACCGGCTTGCTGTAACAAAGGATTAGATGTATAGTGTGGATGATGATTGTTTGCAGAGAACAGTAGAACAATTGCAGTAGATTGTATTTCAGATGTAAAGAATGGACCGGGGTCCACAGTTCACTAGTGGTGTCTCTCCCATAAGATAAATAGCATGTTGGGTGAACAAATTACAGTTGGGCAATTGACAAATAAAGAGGGTATGACCATGCACATACATATTATGATGAGTATAGTGAGATTTAATTGGGCATTACGACAAAGTACATAGACCGCTATCCAGCATGCATCTATGCCTAAAAATTCCACCTTCAGGTTATCATCCGAACCCCCTCCAGTATTAAGTTGCTAACAACAGACAATTGCATTAAGTATTGCGCGTCATGAACCCACTATCGAGCATAAATACTCCCTCTTGGAGTTACTAGCAAAAACTTGGCCAGAGCCTCTACTAATAACGGAGAGCATGCAAGATCATAAACAACACATAGATATAAATTGATAATCAACATAACATGGTATTCTCTATTCATCGGATCCCAACAAACACAACATATAGCATTACAGATAGATGATCTTGATCATGTTAGGCAGCTCACAAGACCCGACAATTAAGCACAATGAGGAGAAGACAACCATCTAGCTACTGTTATGGACCAATAGTCCAGGGGTGAACTACTCACTCATCACTCCGGAGGCGACCATTGTTGTTGCGAGGCATAATAGTTAAGTATCACAGTCATCATTCATTACAAACCATAAGTCTTACAAATTTGGAATCACATGATCCATATTACATGAATAGTTGATCTATTGATCAACGAACAAACACAAGTTCATAGTTCAACATAGCGGAAGCGTAAGATACACGGACTCTCTAGTCCACAGGCCAACGCTTGACGTCGGAAGGCGCTTAGTTGTCGTAGGCATCCTGCTGGTCATCTCCTTGTTCATCTTCATACTCTGGCCATTTGAATAGCCAGGGACAAAGCCGTGAGTACTTTAAGTACTCGCAAACTAATACTAATGTAAGTGCTAGACATTCTAGTAGGGTTTGCTAAGCTCTAGTTTAGTTGCATACAGCTAGTTTTAGTCCACAATATTTGAGAAAAGCTTTATTCAAGTGCTAACTAACTCAAGTGGGAACATTAGTGTCATTCCCACCATTCAAGTGGTGATTTCAATTTAATTCACCACAAGTCATTTCACCATCCTCTTTCAACATCATTTTCAAAGATATGACATCGGAAACTGTATGGCCTTTCCAACCGTCCGTAACCGTGGACGCGGCTATTCGAATAGGTTTACACTCTGCAGAGGTTGCACACTTGTGCCACAACATTTGATTTCATCCGTCGGGATTACCCCGAATCATCGTAACACAGTACGTGGATCATCAACCATAACCTTTCACTTACAAATCCTAGTATGAGCACCTCTCCCCATGAGCTTGGCCTCCCAGTGAAGACCAACTGTCAACCTGGGAACTGCACAGGGCTTGGCTGTACAATTCACCTCAACTTCACATCATTTCTCAACAACGGAGGCAGCCTCAAGCGTAACCCCTATGACGTGTGTTCAGAGGGAACCCATACTAAGATGCATAAACTTCCAGTTAAGCCCTACCCATAATCAGGTATTGTGGGGGTACTTAATAATTGGAAAGGTATCGCATTCAAACCAACATCATTGTTTATCAAAAATCACCATCTTCTCTTGTTCATATTCAACTTCAAAAATCATTCAATGGAATGCATCATCATTCCAAGGTTTCAAATTCATTTCAAATTCACATTGTTCCCATCTAGAGTAGTCAGGTTTTATTTCATTAGCACTAGCTCTAAATCATGAGGGGTGCTACCTTTCTTTGCTTGGAAGAGACTAACTCACTACTCTAGTAACCAACTTGTACCTTGACCAAGGTTAACTATAAAACTAACTTATTGAGAAAACAAGTACAAACTTGTAATGTAAAAACTTGGGATAGGCTTAGGTAAGAAAAGGTAAGAATCATGGTGCCTTGCCCCAAAGGGGCTTTGCACTTTGCAAGAATATTAGCTTGCCTTGGTAGTTCTCAAATTGTTCCTCCTCCTCCTCTTGGTAGCAACCTTCTTCTTCGGCGTACTCTCCGGTGCTACCGTCTAAATTTGAATACGAGTATAATTACTCACTAATTCAATGGCTATTCCATACATCACATATAAACACTCAAACTATTCTATGCACACAAATAATTCAACTAGGGTGCATGGGTGGTGTTATTTGAATAGAATTCACTTCTTTGTTTTTAATATGTAAATGATAGTTTCCATAGGGTTCTTGAGAAATAATTTCCTCTCATTGAAATCTTCTTAAGATTTAATTTCTCAAACAATCATATATGAACTCACATTGACCTAAGTCAAATGTTCATCATCATCATTTGGGAAAATGATTTAAATGAAGTAGATCACCTCATATCATTTAATATCACTACATATGATTTAAATCTCAAGTAATTCATATAAGAGAGTTTGGGCCAGGGGTACAAACATCCCATGAATTCATATGAGACAAGTTTAAATGAAGTATAAGACTCCACATAATTTACTTTAATAGTTTTGGACAATACCAACTAGTTAAACTAGCCATATCATCCATTAATTAAACTATGGCATGATCATGCAAAGTGACCACACCATTTTATTGCATAAACAATTAGTGTAAGTCAAATGTGAGCTATTAGAGTTGCAATTAACTTAATATCTATTTTGGTTGATTTTTAATAATTATTTGAATAGGGAAAAGTCCCTGACTTGTTATTTTTATCACATTAATTCTACAAAGAATCTGGTCATGGGACTAGTGGCATGTTGTAGATAATTTCTCTAGCTTTCCAACAATATAAATTTCGTCCAATTTGGTTTAGCCAATTTAAATCTATAGAATTTCAAAGTGGCAGCAGTATTGAAAATATTTGAATTTGGTTAAATAACATTTGAACTAAAGGGCCGGCGGGAAACACTACTGGGCCAATTTCAAACTGAACGGCCCAAGCCAGCCCAGCGACGGTCCAGTGACGCGCGGCGCGCTGACAAAGGGTCCCGCATGTCAGCGACTCATTTAACCCGAAACGGTATGGGCGAGTGTGGTGCGTTGGATTAGATCGAGATCTAACGGCCGTGGTTCATCGTCCCACCGGCGAGAGAGGAGTTCACCGGCGGCTCAGGTAGGGGGTCGGAGGGCTTACGGTGGCTCCAGCTAGGGTTGGCAATATGCTCGGTGAAGTGGTGGACGACGGCGAAGCGACTGGTAGCAGTGGCGGAGCTCGAGGTGGTCTGGTTCGCCGTCGATTTCTGCAGGGCTTCCGCGGCGGCGATCTTGTGATTGGCCCTTCTCCGGCGTGAATCAGATGAACGGTGAGGTGGTTGAGTGGCTGTGAGAGGTGGGGAGTCTGGTGGTGTGCTTGGATCAGCAAGGGGAGCTCTCCTTTTATAGCGTTGCTTGAGTGCTGCGGGGCAGGGTGGCGGTCGACCATGGCGCGGCGCTTCCGGTGGCTGGTCGAGCTAGGCGAGGGTGTAGCGGTGTTCTACGTGTCCATGCGAGGCGAATGGCGGCGACAGCTTGGTCGGGGAGGGCCTGGTTGTGTCGCATTGCTTCCAGGTCTGTCGCGCCCGCGGCGGAGCAGGGTTTCCTTCTCCGGCGGCGGTGGGCGCGGGTCGTGGTCTAGCGGGTGTCTGGCGGCGTCCAGGTGTCGTGCTGCTGCTCAAGGCGTCGAGAGCGGGTCCAGGGCGAGTGCAGGGTGGCAGCGCGGCGCGTGGCCAGTGACGTCTGCGCGCATGTCCATGCGTGACGTCATCGGCATGGTGAGCGCGCTCTGGGCGCGTGTCGTTCGGCGTGTGTCGTCGCTCTCCTCGACAACGGCGAGTGTAGGCGGCGCTAGGGTGGTGTGCTGGTGCGGTTTGGCAAGGTGGCCATGGCCAGGGAAGAAGAAAGGGAGGGGGGAGCTCGACGTGTGTGGCATGGCCGGCATGGCCATGCCCTAGCTTGCTCTCTCTCTTCCTAGCATGCTATTGGGCATTCATTTGGTTTAAGGGGACCAGGGGACAATGTAGATTGGATTTGGAGTAGATTAGGTTGTGTAGATCACTATTTGCAATAGTTGCAAATAGTGCCCGATTTTGTAATTTGCAAAAATATCCAAATTTGAAAATATTCAAATGGTGAATCTATTTTAAATGTAAGTGTTTAGATAAGTTGTATTTGACCAGGGAGGATTTGAGGTGGTGGTGGAAATTTAGAATTCAAGAATTGGCAAAAAATGGCTAAGTGGAGAATGTTGCATATGTTAAAAAGTTGTGACTTTGGATGAGCATTGCTCATGATCAAAGATGATTTTGGCATGGTGATCTTTACCAAAGTTGTTCACCTTGATGTTGAATTTGAAATGGTGCAAAGAGTTAGCAAGAGTTGGTTTGGGAAAATTGAATGGCAAGGGCTGAAAGTAGTGATCAGACTATAATTGTCACTTTTGACCATTATCATATGTGAGTTAGATTTGTGTTTGAATTTCATTTGAATTGTGAATCTTTGATTCCAAAATTTGTAATAAGTGTTTAATAACATTATTCAACTAATGGTGAAGACCAAATAGGTCTAGGGTCAAAATTTATAAAAATGCCATAGGGCATATGTGAGGGTTTTTAGGGTTTCTCAATTAATGGATTTTCTTCCTCTTTGATTTATTTGGTTGGTGATCTTAATAGGATCACATTAGGGTTTTAGAGCATATCAAATACAAGTAACAACAATCATCATGGCATATCAATCAAATGCACAAGTCCTATGCATGGTACTATATGCAAATTAAAAAGTTTTTGTTGGTTTGAAATTTTGCTTTCTGGAATTCTCTAACTTTCTTTTATTGAAATTTGGGGTGTTACAAACCCTTCCCCCTTACAAAAGATCTCGTCCCGAGATCGAAAAGAAAGTTAGGTACTAAAGAGATCTGGGTACTCCTTCTTCATGAAGTCTTCGCGTTCCCAAGTGGCTTCATCCTCGGTATGATTGCTCCATTGGATCTTCAGAAACTTGATGCTTCGGGTGCGGGTGGTGCGGTAAGCTTCTTCCAGGATGCGAACCGGCACTTCGCGGTACGTCAGATCCTTGTTGATATCCACCGATCGGTGATCGATGTTCTTGAACACTTCAGTCTTCTCCGGGACTTCAAGGCACTTCCGGAGGAGTGAGATGTGAAATACGTCGTGCACCGCCGACATCTCTTCAGGCAACTCCAGTTGATAAGATACTTCACCTCGGCGGCTGAGGACTTTGAAAGGTCCGACATAGCGGGGTGCAAGCTTTCCTTTCAGTTGGAACCTTTGCATTCCTTTCAAGGGGGATACCTTGAGATAGACGAAGTCTCCGATCTCAAAGGTCATCTCCCGACGTCTCTTGTCAGCGTAGCTCTTCTGTCTGGATTGCACCATCTTGAGGTACTCGCGGATCTTGTGTACTTTCTCTTCGGCTTCACGAAGAACATCTGGGCCAAAAACTTGGCTCTCTCCGAGTTCTGACCAGTTCAGGGGGTACGGCACTTTCTTCCGTACAAGGCTTCAAAGGGGGCCATCTGTAGGCTGGCTTGATAGCTATTGTTGTAGGAGAATTCTGCGTAAGGTAGGCAGTCTTCCCACTTGGATCCGTATTCCAGTACGCATGCTCTAAGCATGTCTTCCAGTATCTGGTTTACTCTCTCAGTCTGTCCGTCGGTCTGAGGGTGATAGGCGGTGCTGAAATTCAGACGGGTGCCTAATCCTTCATGCACCTTCTGCCAGAATCTCGAGGTGAACTGTGATCCTCTATCTGACACTATCGATTTGGGGGTTCCGTGCAGGGCGACTATTCTGGAGATGTATAGTTCAGCTAGCTTTGGGCCTTGATAAGTGGTTTTGACGGCGATGAAATGGGCGACTTTGGTCAATCTATCGACAACTACCCATATTGAATCATTGCCTTTGCTGGATTTGGGCAGTCCGGTGATAAAGTCCATTCCTACTGAGTCCCATTTCCATTCTGGAATCTGGAGGGGTTGTAACAGTCCGGCGGGTCGTTGATGTTCTGCCTTGACTCTCTGACAGATGTCACATTTGGCGATATAGGTACCGATCTCTCTCTTCATTCCGTGCCACCAAAATTGTTCCTTCAGATCTTGGTACATCTTGGTACCTCCGGGGTGGATTGAATAAAGAGTGTCATGGGCTTCTTGCAGGATGACTTGTTTCAAGTCAGAGTCCGATGGTACGCAGAGACGTTCTTTGTACCAAAGAACTCCGGCTTCGTCTATGGTGAATCCGGGGGCTTTTCCTGCGGCTATCTGTTTCTTGATTCCGTCGATGCTAGCGTTGTCCTTTTGGGCTTCCTTGATTTGACTAACCAAGGTGGGTTGCAGTTCTATGCTGGCTAGGAATCCTTCACTAACAAGTTCAAGTCTGAACTGTTCAAACTCTTGATGCAAGCTGGGCTGTTCAGTTGCGAGCATGGAGTTCAACTGGCACGGCAGTCGACTCAAAGCATCCGCTACCACATTGGCCTTGCCGGGGTGGTAGTGAATCTCCATGTCGTAATCCTTGATCAATTCGATCCATCGGCGTTGTCTCATGTTCAGTTCTTTCTGGGTGAAGATATATTTGAGGCTTTTGTGGTCGGAGTAGATCTCGCATCGATTACCCATGAGGTAATGACGCCAAACTTTCAAGGCTAAGACCACGGCTGCAAGTTCGAGGTCATGGGTTGGGTAGTTCTGTTCATGTTGCTTTAGCTGTCTTGAAAGGTAGGATACAACCTTGCCTTCTTGCATAAGCACGCATCCAAGTCCAGTCTTGGAGGCGTCGCAATACACGTCAAAGGGCTTTGCGATATCTGGCATGATCAGGATTGGGGCTGTTGTCAGTCTACTCTTGAGCTGTTGAAAGCTCTCTTCACATTTATCGGTCCACTCAAACTTTCTGTCTTTCTTCAGCAATTGGGTCATTGGTCGAGCGATGCTCGAAAAACCTTCTACGAATCTGCGGTAATATCTGGCTAATCCAAGAAAAGCGCGGACCTCGGTTTGTGTGGTTGGAGCTTGCCATTCCATAACAGTTTTGATTTTGGCGGGATCTATGGCAATTCCTCCTGCAGACAAGATGTGTCCCAGGAATCCAACTTCCTCCAGCCAAAACTCACACTTGCTAAACTTGGCATACAACTTGTGCTGTCTAAGGGTTTCTAGGACAATCTCCAAATGCTGTTCATGTTCCTCTTCGGACTTGGAGTAGACGAGAATGTCATCGATGAAAACAACGACAAACTTGTCCAAAAAGTTCATGAAGATCTTATTCATGAGGTTCATGAAATAAGCGGGGGCATTGGTTAGTCCAAACGAAATGACGTTGTACTCATACAACCCATATCTGGTGGTAAAGGCAGTTTTTGGAATGTCGGTGGCTCGGATCTTCAGTTGGTGGTATCCAGTTCTAAGATCTATCTTGGAGAAAACTCTGGCTCCGGTGAGTTGATCGAACAAGTCTTCTATCTTGGGTAGGGGGTATTTGTTTTTGATGGTGACATCGTTAAGCTTACGATAGTCCGTGCATAAACGATTTGCACCATCCTTCTTGTCCACAAACAAGACGGGTGATCTCCAGGGGGATGCACTTGGTCTAATCAGACCTTTGGCCAACATATCATCTATTTGCTTCTTCAGCTCCACAAGCTCGGTTGCGTTCATGCTGTAGGCTCTCTGGGCTATGGGTCCAGTTCCGGGGATTAACTCGATGATAAACTCGATATCCCTATCCGGGGGCATACCGGGTAGATCATCCGGAAACACATCAGGGTAGCGACAAACGGCCCTGATTTGATCCAGAGTTGGCTTGGATACACTTTGGTTGCAGGTGAATTTTCTGGGTAGTTTTTCAGAGACGTGCTCTACTACGATGCCGGTGCTGCTAGTCATGGTTATGGCTTTCTTGGCACAGTCTATCAATCCATTGTGTTTTGACATCCAGTCCATTCCTAGGACAACTTCCAAACCTTTGGTTCCCAGTATGATTAGATTGGCATAGAAATCTACATCATGGATTTTGATTGGTACATTTTTGCAAAATTTTCTGGCTTTGGTGGTTGATCCGGGGATTTGAACTATCATAACATGCTTCAAGCTGAGGGGTTGAATTTTACTTGTTGATGCAAAGTCTTCGGTGACAAAAGAATGAGATGCTCCGGAATCAAACAACACTCTGGCAGGGATGTGGTTGACAGAAAACATACCCAGTACAACATCTGATGCTTCCTGGGCTTCTTCAGCGTTCATGTGGTAGAGGCGGCCGTTGCGGTTATTGGGGTTGTTGGGGGCGAACTTCTTGCCGGTGGAGACATGGCGTTGCTGCTGAGCAGGTGAAGCGGTGTTGCCGGCGAGTTTGGCAAGACGCTTGGGACACTCGTTGGAGTAGTGCCCCACTACACCACACTCATAGCAAGTGATGGTGGTCTTGTCCTGCTTGTTCGCAACGGGAACGGCATTGCTTCCGGTTCTGGGGGCGGTGTTGGTGTTGTTGTTGTTGTTAAGGGCTCGGGGTGGAGCGCGGTTGTAGTTGTTGTTGTTGTTGTAGTTGTTGTTGTAGCCTCCTGGCTTGGAGTTTCCTCCACTCCGGTTCTGATAACCGGGGCGAGAGTTCTGCATCTGTGGCTTATTGTTTCTCGGAGTGAAACCTCCGCTTGAGCTAGGGCGAAACTTTTGGGGGTGGCTTGATCCACTCTGATTCGCCAGGCGGCGCTTGCGGTTCTCATTGGCTTGGTTTAACTTGCCCTCCATCTGGATGGCGGAGTCGACAAGGGCTTCAAGGTCGACGAAGGGGATGTTGACGAGGACAGTCTGCATCTCATCATGCAGTCCGTTCAGGAATCTCTCCTTCCTCTTCTCAACGGTGTCGGTCTCATCAGGGGCATACCTCGACAGTGTGAGAAACTTGTCGCGGTATTCAACCACCGTCATGCGACCTTGTTTCAGTTCACGGAACTCATCCCTCATCTTCTTGATAAGACCCGGGGGTACATGGTACTTGCTGAACTTGAGTTTGAAATCCTCCCAAGTCATGAATTGGCCTCCGTTCATGGCACGGGTGCTTGTCCACCAAGCGCGGGCTGGTCCAGCGAGATAGTGAGTGGCGAACAAGACTTTCTCGTTGGCTTCCACTCCGGCTACCTCCAGATTGTTCTCCATAGTCTGGAGCCAATCGTCGGCGTCGAGGGGTTCCTCCGTTTTGCTAAACACCGGGGGATTGGTGTTTTGGAAGTTCTTGAGCTTGGATCCGGGGTGATCATGATTTCCATGGCCCTGGTTGGCGATGTTCTGCAAGGCGATGAGGTTGGCTTGGCGTTCGGCTCTTTCAGTTTCCCGGTCGGCAAGCATGGTTTGCAGCAGTTGCAACATCGCGTCGTTGGTGCGATTTGGAGGGGCCATCTGAAGATATAGAAGATCATGAGATAAGAGGGAACATTCTATGGTTCATTTTGGTTAAGTTTGAAAAACATTTGAAAACTTGTAATCTTTTCATGACAAACATAACATTCATTCCTTCATTCATTCAGCACATAGTACAAGCTAACACACATACTCCAATGGTTTTAAGAACCATTCTCATGCTACGATACAAGGGATGGGATACAACTCACACCTACTATAAGTGAGACTAGTGCAACTACTCCTCATCCTCGACATCGATCGGGACGTAGTCGTCGGGTCCTGCCTCCAGGAACTCGTAGTCTTCCTCCTCGGTGTTCTCGTCCTCCTCAAAGTCGTTGTCGTCGCTCAGGAAGGCGTCTCCTCCCTAAATGTCGATGCCTCCATCGTCATCCTCCAGCTGACGAATCTGATCCTCCTGGGCCTTGACAGTGGCCTCAAGTGACGCGATCCTGGCGCGAAGGCGACGAATCGTAGCGTCCTTCTTGGCACGCTGCTGGCGAAGGCTCTTGCGGTCGTTGTTGAGTAGCTTGATCGCCTCACCCTGCTCGGTGATGTGAGCATGGGTCTGGTTCGCGTAAGTGCGAGTGGCGTCGAGATCCCTCTGAGTCTGGTAGAGCATGAAGTCCAGGTGCTCAGCATGGTGCCTCAACTCCGGGTGCGGCTGCAGCTCCATGGGCACTCCCGTAGCATCACGCCTCACAAGGTGGGCGTAGCGAGAGGCGAGGATGCGCACCACGTTCTGTCCACAGAGGCGCGCAAGTGCCTCCTGAAGGCCACGTGCGAGTCCGTCGAGCCAGTTGCTCTCGCGGAAGGAGAAGAGGATCCTCTCCGAGGTGGGAGGCTCCATCTTGCCCCTCAAGTCGGCAGTGATCACCCACTGCAACTCTCCTCCGGGCGTGTCGTCCAGCTGAACCCCGTGGAACTCGGGGTGTGGGCGCCCAAGGAAGTCAGAGACGGCGTTGAGGTCGTGCTCGAAGATCAAGCTCCCTCCGTTCCCAAGCTGGTAAAACTTGGTGTTGATGGGTTCATTCGGCTCCATCTGAAAGAGAATTGGATGAGTAAGTTAGAGAGTGCAAAGTGTGGCAAAATTTTAAGTTGCTTCAAATAAGATAGAACATGATTCATCAAATTTTGGCAAAGTCTCAAAGACAAGAGTGTAGTAATTTTCACAAATATTTCCTTTCATTTGATTTCAAAGTTAAGTTTTCAGAACGCCCATTCTAACTAAGGTCTTCTAAGGTCAAACAATGGCTCTGATACCAACTTGTCAACACCCGGATTTTTAAGTCCGAATGCCTATTATGTCATACATCGCAATCCCAGGAATATTGTTGTTGCGAGGCATAATAGTTAAGTATCACAGTCATCATTCATTACAAACCATAAGTCTTACAAATTTGGAATCACATGATCCATATTACACGAATAGTTGATCTATTGATCAATGAACAAACACAAGTTCATAGTTCAACATAGCGGAAGCGTAAGATACACGGACTCTCTAGTCCACAGGCCAACGCTTGATGTCGGAAGGTGCTTAGTTGTCGTAGGCGTCCTGCTGGTCATCTCCTTGTTCATCTTCATACTCTGGCCATTTGAATAGCCAGGGACAAAGCCGTGAGTACTTTAAGTACTCGCAAACTAATACTAATGTAAGTGCTAGACATTCTAGTAGGGTTTGCTAAGCTCTAGTTTAGTTGCATACAGCTAGTTTTAGTCCACAATATTTGAGAAAAGCTTTATTCAAGTGCTAACTAACTCAAGTGGGAACATTAGTGTCATTCCCACCATTCAAGTGGTGATTTCAATTTAATTCACCACAAGTCATTTCACCATCCTCTTTCAACATCATTTTCAAAGATATGACATCGGAAACTGTATGGCCTTTCCAACCGTCCGTAACCGTGGACGCGGCTATTCGAATAGGTTTACACTCTGCAGAGGTTGCACACTTGTGCCACAACATTTGATTTCATCCGTCGGGATTACCCCGAATCATCGTAACACAGTACGCGGATCATCAACCATAACCTTTCACTTACAAATCCTAGTATGAGCACCTCTCCCCATGAGCTTGGCCTCCCAGTGAAGACCAACTGTCAACCTGGGAACTGCACAGGGCTTGGCCGTACAATTCACCTCAACTTCACATCATTTCTCAACATAGGAGGCAGCCTCAAGCGTAACCCCTATGACGTGTGTTCAGAGGGAACCCATACTAAGATGCATAAACTTCCAGTTAAGCCCTACCCATAATCAGGTATTGTGGGGGTACTTAATAATTGGAAAGGTATCGCATTCAAACCAACATCATTGTTTATCAAAAATCACCATCTTCTCTTGTTCATATTCAACTTCAAAAATCATTCAATGGAATGCATCATCATTCCAAGGTTTCAAATTCATTTCAAATTCACATTGTTCCCATCTAGAGTAGTCAGGTTTTATTTCATTAGCACTAGCTCTAAATCATGAGGGGTGCTACCTTTCTTTGCTTGGAAGAGACTAACTCACTACTCTAGTAACCAACTTGTACCTTGACCAAGGTTAACTATAAAACTAACTTATTGAGAAAACAAGTACAAACTTGTAATGTAAAAATTGGGATAGGCTTAGGTAAGAAAAGGTAAGAATCATGGTGCCTTGCCCCAAAGGGGCTTTGCACTTTGCAAGAATATTAGCTTGCCTTGGTAGTTCTCAAACTGTTCCTCCTCCTCCTCTTGGTAGCAACCTTCTTCTTCGGCGTACTCTCCGGTGCTACCGTCTAAATTTGAATACGAGTATAATTACTCACTAATTCAATTTGCCGTCGATTTCTGCAGGGCTTCCGCGGTGGCGATCTTGCGATTGGCCCTTCTCCGGCGTGAATCAGATGAACGGTGAGGTGGTTGAGTGGCTGTGAGAGGTGGGGATTCTGGTGGTGTGCTTGGATCAGCAAGGGGAGCTCTCCTTTTATAGCGTTGCTTGAGTGCTGCGGGGCAGGGTGGCGGTCGACCATGGCGCGGCGCTTCCGGTGGCTGGTCGAGCTAGGCGAGGGTGTAGCGGTGTTCTACGTGTCCAGGTGAGGCGAATGGCGGCGACAGCTTGGTCGGGGAGGGCCTGGTTGTGTCGCATTGCTTCCAGGTCTGTCGCGCCCGCGGCGGAGCAGGGTTTCCTTCTCCGGCGGCGGTGGGCGCGGGTCGTGGTCTGGCGGGTGTCTGGCGGCGTCCAGGTGTCGTGGTGCTGCTCAAGGCGTCGAGAGCGGGTCCAGGGCGAGCGCAGGGTGGTAGCGCGGCGCGTGGCCAGTGACGTCTGCGCGCATGTCCATGCGCGATGTCATCGGCATGGTGAGCGTGCTCTGGGCGCGCGTCGTCCAGCGTGTGTCATCGCTCTCCTCGACAACGGCGAGTGTAGGCGGCGCTAGGGTGGTGTGCTGGTGCGGTTTGGCAAGGTGGCCATGGCCAGGGAAGAAGAAAGGGAGGGGGGAGCTCGACGTGTGTGGCATGGCCAGCATGGCCATGCCCTAGCTTGCTCTCTCTCTCCCTAGCATGCTATTGGGCATTAATTTGGTTTAAGGGGACCAGGGGACAATGTAGATTGGATTTGGAGTAGATTAGGTTGTGTAGATCACTATTTGCAATAGTTGCAAATAGTGCCCGATTTTGTAATTTGCAAAAATATCCAAATTTGAAAATATTCAAATGGTGAATCTATTTGAAATGTAAGTGTTTAGATAAGTTGTATTTGACCAGGGAGGATTTGAGGTGGTGGTGGAAAATTAGAATTCAAGAATTGGCAAAAATGGCTAAGTGGAGAATGTTGCATATGTTAAAAAGTTGTGACTTTGGATGAGCATTGCTCATGATCAAAGATGATTTTGACATGGTGATCTTTACCAAAGTTGTTCACCTTGATGTTAACTTTGAAATGGTGCAAAGAGTTAGCAAGAGTTGTTTTGGGAAAATTGAATGGCAAGGGCTCAAAGTAGTGATCAGACTATAATTGTCACTTTTGACCATTATCATATGTGAGTTAGATTTGTGTTTGAATTTCATTTGATTTGTGAATCTTTGATTCCAAAAGTTGTAATAAGTGTTTAATAACATTATTCAACTAATGGTGAAGACCAAATAGGTCTAGGGTCAAAATTTATAAAAATGCCATAGGGCATATGTGAGGGTTTTTAGGGTTTCTCAATTAATGGATTTTCTTCCTCTTTGATTTATTTGCTTGGTGATCTTAATAGGATCACATTAGGGTTTTAGAGCATATCAAATACAAGTAACAACAATCATCATGGCATATCAATCAAATGCACAAGTCCTATGCATGGTACTATATGCAAATTAAAAAGTTTTTGTTGGTTTGAAATTTTGCTTTCTGGAATTCTCTAACATTCTTTTTATTGAAATTTGGGGTGTTACAGTACTGGGGGTTTCGCGACGAAGGCTATTTGTAGGCGGAAGGGCAGGTCAAGGGGCGTCGCGAGGGGCCCAGGAGACAGGCCGGCGCAGCCAGGGCTTGGGCCGCGCCGCCCTACCTCCTGGCCACCTCGTGGCCCCACTTCGTTGACTCTTCGGTCTTCTAGAAGCTTCGTGTGAAAATAGGCCCCTGGGCGTTGATTTCGTCCAATTCCGAGAATATTTCCTTACTAGGATTTCTGAAACCAAAAACAGTAGAAAACAGCAACTGGCTCTTCGGCATCTTGTTAATAGGTTAGTTCCAGAAAATGCATAAATATGATGTAAAGTATGCATAAAACATGTAGATATCATCAATAATGTGGCATGGAACATAAGAAATTATCGATACGTCGGAGACGTATCATCAGTCCATGGGTTGGGCAATTTTTAACCAAAGATTTCATTCTTTCCCATGCTTGGGCAACATGCTCATTATCCAATTGTTTAAAATTCATTATGCTACTCCTCAAAGATATAATTTTAGCAGGGGGATAATATCTACCAATAAAAGCATCCTTGCATTTAGTCCATGAATCAATACTATTCTTAGGCAGAGATAGCAACCAATATTTAGCTCTTCCTCTTAATGAGAAAGGAAACAATTTTAATTTTATAATGTCACCATCTACATCTTTATACTTTTTCATTTCACATAGTTCAACAAAATTATTGAGATGGGCAGCAGCATCATCAGAACTAACACCAGAAAATTGCTCTCGCATAACAAGATTTAGTAAAGCAGGTTTAATTTCAAAGAATTCTGCTGTAGTAGCAGGTGGAGCAATAGGTGTGCATAAGAAATCATTATTATTTGTGGTTGTGAAGTCACACAACTTAGTATTTTCAGGAGTACCCATTTTAGCAATAGTAAATAAAGCAAACTAGATAAAGTAAATGCAAGTAACTAATTTTTTTTGTGTTTTTGATATAGCAAACAAGATAGCAAATAAAGTAAAACTAGCAACTAATTTTTTTTGTATTTTAATATAATGCAGCAAACAAAGTACTAAATAAAGTAAAGCAAGACAAAAACAAAGTAAAGAGATTGCGATGTGGAGACTCCCCTTGCAGCGTGTCTTGATCTCCCCGGCAACGGCGCCAGAAATTTAGCTTGACACGCGTACAGCACGCGACCGTTGGGAACCCCAAGTGGAAGGTGTGATGCGTACAGCAGTAAGTTTCCCTCAGTTAGAAATCAAGGTTTATCGAACCAGTAGGAGTCAAGAAGCACGTTGAAGGTTGATGGCGGCGAGATGTAGTGCGGCGCAACACCAGGGATTCCGGCGCCAACGTGGAACCTGCACAACACAACCAAGATACTTTGCCCCAACGAAACAGTGAGGTTGTCAATCTCACCGGCTTGCTGTAACAAAGGATTAGATGTATAGTGTGGATGATGATTGTTTGCAGAGAACAGTAGAACAAGTATTGCAGTAGATTGTATTTCAGATGTAGAGAATTGGACCGGGGTCCACAGTTCACTAGTGGTGTCTCTCCCATAAGATAAATAGCATGTTGGGTGAACAAATTACAGTTGGGCAATTGACAAATAGAGAGGGCATGACCATGCACATACATATTATGATGAGTATACTGAGATTTAATTGGGCATTACGACAAAGTACATAGACCTCTATCCAGCATGCATCTATGCCTAAAAAGTCCACCTTCAGGTTATCATCCGAACCCCTTCCAGTATTAAGTTGAAAACAACAGACAATTGCATTAAGTATGGTGCGTAATGTAATCAATAACTACATCCTCGGACATAGCATCAATGTTTTATCCCTAGTGGCAACAGCACATCCATAATCTTAGAGGTTTCTCTCACTCCCCCAGATTCACGGAGACATGAACCCACTATCGAGCATAAATACTCCCTCTTGGAGTTACTAGCATCAACTTGGCCAGAGCCTCTACTAATAACGGAGAGCATGCAAGATCATAAACAACACATAGATATAAATTGATAATCAACATAACATAGTATTCTCTATTCATCGGATCCCAACAAACACAACATATAGCATTACAGATAGATGATCTTGATCATGTTCGGCAGCTCACAAGACCCGACAATTAAGCACAATGAGGAGAAGACAACCATCTAGCTACTGCTATGGACCCATAGTCTAGGGGTGAACTACTCACTCATCACTCCGGAGGCGACCATGGCGGCGTAGAGTCCTCCGGGAGATGAATCCCCTCTCCGGCAGGGTGCCGGAGGTGATCTCCTGAATCCCCCGAGATGGGATTGGCGGCGGCGGCGTCTCTGGAAGGTTTTCCGTATCGTGGCTCTCGGTACTGGGGGTTTCGCGACGAAGGCTATTTGTAGGCGGAAGGGCAGGTCAAGGGGCATCACGAGGGGCCCACATGATAGGTTGGCGCGGCCAGGGCTTGGGCCGCGCCGCCCTATCATCTGGCCGCCTCGTGGCCCCACTTCGTTAGCTCTCTGGTCTTCTGGAAGCTTCGTGTGAAAATAGGCCCCTGGGCGTTGATTTCGTCCAATTCCGAGAATATTTCCTTACTAGGATTTCTGAAACCAAAAACAGCAGAAAACAGCAACTGGCTCTTTGGCATCTCGTTAATAGGTTAGTTCCAGAAAATGCATAAATATGACATAAAGTATGCATAAAACATGTAGATATCATCAATAATGTGGCATGGAACATAAGAAATTATCGATACGTCGGAGACGTATCACAGCGGAAGAACGACTTCTTGTTAGTGGTGTCGACCGATCAGCATGGAGCAAGAATTCTTGTTAGTGGTGTCGAGGAGATCGACACGTCGTCTGAAGACCCGATAGTTCACCTCTCTCCCCCGTACCTTGAGGTGGAACCTCGGGGCGAGGTTCCTTGTTAGTGGTGTCGATTGTAACGGCCCAGGGTAGTATCCCATATTATATTTGTTTGTGCTTTCCTTTTATGCATCATCGTGCATCATGCATCCTATCATTCACAAGATTTTATTAAATCAAAATTATTTCTTCAATAAAAACTATTTGTGTTTCCCTCTCATATGGTTTTATAATAAACCTCCCCCTATATTTCTTTTAACAAAACCCTAACAATCAAAACTATATAAATAAACAAAACTATTTCAAATGTTTTACAGTTTTCAAAATGTTTGGCTTTGTATGGTTTTGCTTTCAAATACCAAAACAGTTTTAAAATAAAAAGAGAAAAGGAAAACCCTACACCCTATCCTATCTAACCCTCCCTGGACCTCTCTCCCCGGCGGCCCATCTCTTCCCCTTTCCTTCTTTCTGGCCTGGCCCATCTCCTCCTCTCTCTTTCCAGCCCATCTCCAAGCCTGCCGTACCCCATCGTTTGAGGAGACCGAGTCTCCTCTTTTCTTCTTCGTCGTCTGCTGGCACGCGTGAAGCGTGAGCCCCCCTCTCTCTGCCGTGGTCCTTCCCTCCACCGACGCCACGGCCACCTGCCCTCCTCGCCTTTCTCTCTGGAGACAGCTCAACCACCACGCCACCAGGCCTCTCTCTCCTCTCTTTTTCTCCCTCTCCAAGATGTAGACACCAGACAGAGGGCGAAACCCCACGGCAACCACCTGCTCCGCCATGGCGCCGCCGCCCTGGGCGTCTCCTCGACGAGCCAACACCACCACCAGATCCGCCTCGTTCCCCTCTTCCTCCTGGTGCACGGAATCGACCGGGGAAGCCTTCTACCGTCGCCAAATCGCCGATTCCCCCACTCCGGCCGCCGCAGTTCATGGACGATTCCGGCGCCGTTCGTCCGCCTCCGGCCACACCGAGGTCACCACCGAGTTCCTGGTACCTCCCTCTCCCTCCTGGACCCCTCCTTCTTCTCCTCCCCTCTCTGGTTCGCCGTTTCATCGTGAGTCCGACGCCTCCTCCGCAGATCCTCGTCGACGGCGGCCCTCCGGCGACCTCCTGCAAGCGGCGCCGCCAAACCCTGGTCCGCGCCGACGAGGCGGTTCCAACGCGTGCGGCCTCGCGACCTGGGATGCCTCCTAGCGCTGGCAAGCTTTCGAGCCCTGCCGCGGTGACCGCCAGACCTGGAACGCGCGCGGCAAGCCCCCGCGTCGAGCAGCTTCCGTGCAGCCGTGGAAGGTTTGCCACATCGACTCGCCAGCGTGTCACGTGGGCCCCCTCGCCAGCGACACCGGCTAGGACCCGGCTCGGTGAGAAACGACCCCCAGATCTAGATCTGATCAGTTTTGCATCAAACCCCCTGCGTCTTTTGATTCCTAAACCCGCAGTCCCTGACGCTGGTGCAATACATGATAACCCCCTGGATCTTTTCAAAACCAACCCGGGGTCCTTCCCCTGTCCGAATTTTGTTTTCGGGTCCTTACCCCAATAAAATAAATCTGTTTTCTATTTTAATTAATAATAAAACCAATCTGTTAATAACTTTTAATTGGTAACTCCAAATTAAAAGTGTTGTATATGAAAATTGATCAGAAAAATGTGCTGAACATTAATATTCCATCCATTCATCTGTTTGCATCTCACATCATGACGCGCGTTGATAACTATGCATGTATACCTAACATATATGCGGAGTATTTCGGATATCCACCAAAGGTTTCCCCGCTCCGTTTAATATTGAAGTAGCTCACCCTTGCCATGTTCTTGCCATGCTATTCAACCCTTAACTTTGCCAGTAGAAAATGCAACTCCAACCTAATTTGTTTGTCCGGGGTTCCGACTCCGATTAATATGGATAAGTTGCATCGCATCATGTTTGCCATGCCATGCATATCATCTTGATCATGCTGGATCTTCTTTATCCGTAGTAGTAAGACTTGCATACGTTGTTTGTCCAGCATTTGCTTCTTCCCGGATAGGATCGTGAAGTGTTGATGTGAGATACGACAAGTTCTCCGGATGTTCCTCGGCAAACTTTAACAGGCAAGCATTTCCCTTATACTCCTGTCCCTGCAGGAGTCGCTCACCTATTTTATTTTGCCTTCTCCCTCATGCTATCCTTAAGTTGCGTTCTTGTCACGTGTCCCTTCCACTTGTTACCTCAAGCAGCCTATATTGCCTCCACCAACCACCTACAGCTATTGTTTGGTTATCGAGTCTGCCCTTGCGAGTCGTAGTGCATGCTAGTGCTGTTTTATCTCGTTACCGTTACTGTTATCTTATCGGGATATGTTGGGTTGTTGGGAGGTTGTCACATGCTATATCAGTTGTTGGAGATACACATGTTTTACTTATTTGTTAACAACTAAAATTGTAAGCAGAGGCATATGTGAGCCCCTTTGCGAAAGCATCGGAACTTTGACTTGCTAATGTCCCCTAGGACCCGAGTTCTTGTTATCTGTTCCGAGATTGAGCGCTCTACCCATGCGTGGGGATTCACTGGGACCCCCCTCACCCATTACCTTTTCTCAAGTTAGTTGAAAAGGGGGCCACAACCTTGGTTTTATTTGGTGCACGCATATTTATTACCGTTGCCTTCGGGTGTTTACTTCCTGTTGCCTTCGGGTGGTTTATTTCTGTACTGCACTGCATAATTGCTAGATGACTTATCTAGTGCTTGGTCGTTAGTGCCCGCCTAGATGCCTACGCAACCTCTGGGTCCGTCTCGGAGTACGGCCGAACTTCGTCACGGGTAGCTTAGTTGGGTGGCCCCCTAGACTTTCTTGTTGAACTGGGAACGGTCTTGTTGTGAGACATCGCCTGTAAGAAGCGGGTCGAGCATGCGTATGGTTACATTTGGGCAACCCCTGCAGGGTGTACATCTTATCGATAAGCCGTGTGATACGCGTACAGCACGTGTCCGTTGGGAACCCCAAGAGGAAGGTGTGATGCGTACAGCGGCAAGTTTTCCCTCAGTATGAAACCAAGGTTTATCGAACCAGTAGGAGCCAAGAAGCACGTTGAAGGTTGATGGCGGCGAGATGTAGTGCGGCGCAACACCAGGGATTCCGGCGCCAACGTGGAACCTGCACAACACAAACCAAGTACTTTGCCCCAACGAAACAGCGAGGTTGTCAATCTCACCGGCTTGCTGTAACAAAGGATTAGATGTATAGTGTGGATGATGATTGTTTGCAGAAAACAGTAGAACAGTATTGCAGTAGATTGTATTTTAGTATAGAGAATTGGACTGGGGTCCACAGTTCACTAGAGGTGTCTCTCCCATAAGATAAACAACATGTTGGGTGAACAAATTACAGTTGGGCAATTGACAAATAAAGAGGGCATGACCATGCACATACATATTATGATGAGTATTATGAGATTTAATTGGGCATTACGACAAAGTACATAGACCGCTATCCAGCATGCATCTATGCCTAAAAAGTCCACCTTCAGGTTATCATCCGAACCCCCTCCAGTATTAAGTTGCTAACAACAGACAATTGCATTAATTATTGCGCGTAATGTAATCAGTAACTACATCCTCGAACATAGCACCAATGTTTTATCCCTAGTGGCAACAGCACATCCATAATCTTAGAGGTTTCTGTCACTCCCCCAGATTCACGGAGACATGAACCCACTATCGAGCATAAATACTCCCTCTTGGAGTTACAAGCATCTACTTGGCCAGAGCATCTACTAGTAACGGAGAGCATGCAAGATCATAAACAACACATAGATATAAATTGATAATCAACATAACAAGTATTCTCTATTCATCGGATCCCAACAAACACAACATATAGAATTACAGATAGATGATCTTGATCATGTTCGGCAGCTCACAAGACCCGACAATTAAGCACAATGGGGAGAAGACAACCATCTAGCTACTGCTATGGACCCATAGTCCAGGGGTAGACTACTCACACATCACTCCGGAGGCGACCATGGCGGCGTAGAGTCCTCCGGGAGATGATTCCCCTCTCTGGCAGGGTGCCGGAGGCGATCTCCTGAATCCCCCGAGATGGGATTGGCGGCGGCGGCGTCTCTGGAAGGTTTTCCGTATCGTGGCTCTCGGTACTGGGGGTTTCGCGACGAAGGCTATTTGTAGGCGGAAGGGCAGGTCAAGGGGCGTCACGAGGGGCCCACACTATAGGTCGGCGCGGCCAGGGCTTGGGCCTCGCCGCCCTATGGTGTCGCCACCTCGTGGCCCCACTTCGTTGACTCTTCGGACTTCTGGAAGCTTCGTGGCAAAATAGGACCCTGGGCGTTGATTTCGTCCAATTCCGAGAATATTTCCTTACTAGGATTTCTGAAACCAAAAACAGCAGAAAACAGCAACTGGCACTTCGGCATCTTGTTAATAGGTTAGTTCCAGAAAATGCACGAATATGACATAAAGTGTGCATAAAACATGTAGATATCATCAATAATGTGGCATGGAACATAAGAAATTATCGATACGTCGGAGACGTATCAGCATCCCCAAGCTTAGTTCCTGCTCGTCCCGAGCAGGTAAACGATAAACAAAGATAATTTCTGGAGTGACATGCCATCATAACCTTGATCATACTATTTGTAAAGCATATGTAGTGAATGCAGCGATCAAAACAATGTAAATGACATGAGTAAACAACTGAATCATATAGCAAAGACTTTTCATGAATAGTACTTCAAGACAAGCATCAATAAGTCTTGCATAAGGGTTAACTCATAAAGCAATAATTCATAGTAGAAGCATTGAAGCAACACAAAGGAAGATGAAGTTTCAGCGGTTGCTTTCAACTTGTAACATGTATATCTCATGGATATTGTCAACATAGAGTAATATAACAAGTGCAATATGAAAATATGTAGGAATCAATGCACAGTTCACACAAGTGTTTGCTTCTTGAGGTGGAGAGAAATAGGTGAACTGACTCAACAATAAAAGTAAAAGAATGGTCCTTCAAAGAGGAAAGCATCGATTGCTATATTTGTGCTAGAGCTTTGATTTTGAAAACAAGAAACAATTTTGTCAACGGTAGTAATAAAGCATATGTATCATGTAAATTATATCTTACAAGTTGCAAGCCTCATGCATAGTATACTAATAGTGCCTGCACCTTGTCCTAATTAGCTTGGACTACCGGGATCATCGCAATGCACATGTTTTAACCAAGTGTCACAAAGGGGTACCTCTATGCCGCCTGTACAAAGGTCTAAGGAGAAAGCTCGCATTGGATTTCTCGCTATTGATTATTCTCAACTTAGACATCCATACCGGGACAACATAGACAACTGATAATGGACTCCTCTTTTATGCATAAGCATGTAGCAACAATTATTTTTCTCATACGAGATTGAGGATATATGTCCAAAACTGAAACTTCCACCATGGATCATGGCTTTAGTTAGCGGCCCAATGTTCTTCTCTAACAATATGCACGCTCTAACCATAAGGTGGTAGATCGCTCTTACTTCAGACAAGATGAACATGCATAGCAACTCACATGATATTCAACAAAGAGTAGTTGATGGCGTCCCCAGTGAACATGGTTATCGCACAACGAGCAACTTAATAAGAGATAAAGTGCATAAGTACATATTCAATACCACAATAGTTTTTAAGCTATTTGTCCCATGAGCTATATATTGTAAAGGTGAAGAATGGAAATTTAAAGGTAGCACTCAAGCAATTTACTTTGGAATGGCGGAGAAATACCATGTAGTAGGTAGGTATGGTGGACACAAATGGCATAGTGGTTGGCTCAAGTATTTGGATGCATGAGAAGTATTTCCCTCTCGATACAAGGTTTAGGCTAGCAAGGCTATTTGAAACAAACACAAGGATGAAGCGGTGCAGCAAAACTCACATAAAAGACATATTGAAAACATTATAAGACTCTACACCGTCTTCCTTGTTGTTCAAACTCAATACTAGAAATTATCTAGACCTTAGAGAGACCAAATATGCAAACCAAATTTTAGCATGCTCTATGTATTTCTTCATTAATAGGTGCAAAGTATATGATGCAAGAGCTTAAACATGAGCACAACAATTGCCAAGTATCACATTATCCAAGACATTATAGCAATTACTACATGTATCATTTTCCAATTCCAACCATATAACAATTTAACGAAGAAGAAACTTCGCCATGAATATTATGAGTAAAGCCTAAGGACATATTTGTCCATATGCTACAGCGGAACGTGTCTCTCTCCCACACAAAGAATGCTAGGATCCATTTTATTCAAACAAAACAAAAACAAAAACAAACCGACGCTCCAAGAAAAGCACATAAGATGTGATGGAATAAAAATATAGTTTCAGGGGAGGAACCTGATAATATTGTCGATGAAGAAGGGGATGCCTTGGGCATCCCCAAGCTTAGACGCTTGAGTCTTCTTGATATATGCAGGGGTGAACCACCGGGGCATCCCCAAGCTTAGAGCTTTCACTCTTCTTGATCATGTTGTATCATCTCCCTCTCTTGATCCTTGAAAACTTCCTCCACACCAAACTTAGAAAAACTCATTAGAGGGTTAGTGCACAATCAAAATATACATGTTCAGAGGTGAAATAATCATTCTTAACACTTCTGGACATTGCACAAAGCTACTGAAAGTCAACGGAATCGAAATATCCATCGAACATAACAAAACAGGCAATGCGAAATAAAAGGCAGAATCTGTCAAAACAGAACAGTTCGTATTGATGAATTTTATTGAGGCAGCAGACTTGCTCAAATGAAAATGCTCAAATTGAATGAAAGTTGCGTACATATCTTAGGATCACTCACGTAAATTGGCATAATTTTCTGAGTTACCTACAGAGAAAACAGCCAAGATTCGTGACAGCAAAGAAATCTGTTGCTGCGCAGTAATCCAAATCTAGTATGAACTTTACTATCAATGACTTTACTTGGCACAATAAAACACTAAACTAAGATAAGGAGAGGTTGCTACAGTAGTAAACAACTTCCAAGACACAAAATAAAAACAAAGTACTGTAGTAAAAACATGGGTTGTCTCCCATAAGCGCTTTTCTTTAACGCCTTTCAGCTAGGCGCAGAAAGTGTGTATCAAGTATTATCGAGAGATGGAGCATCGTTATCATAAGCTCCCCCATCTGTGGTGGTACTAAGGGCTTTGTCAATTTTAGGCCTATAATAATATTTCTTTGGTTTAGGCACTTTAGAGTCATACCTAAACTTTTGCTCCTTACCCACATAAGCTTTTTTCCTTATATTTAAGAGAAGAAAATGTCGAACCCAAGGTTTCCATAGCTTTTTCAAGTTCGCCAACCCTACTGGTTTGATCATCATGGACAACACAAGTTCCTAGGACACTAATTCTTTCATCAATTCCTCCTAAGGATTTATCAAGTTCATCAGTTTTATCAAGTAACATTTCCAATTTAGTTTCAACACTTGGAAATTTTTTCTCTATGATTTCCAATTTTTTCATAACATCTTCAAGAGAGATTTCAGTTTTAACTTCATCAACAGGGGGTATTCCAAATAAACTCTCAATAATGCAGCTAGCTTCTAATGCAGGAGTACTTAGGAAGTTACCTTTCGCGAGACTATCAAGAACATACCTATTCCAGCTAGAGACACCAACATAAAAATTCCTGAGTAGGATAATGGTGGAGTGTTTCTTAGTGCACCTATTATGGGCATCACTAATTCTATACCAAGCATCTCTTAAACATTCTCCCCCTCGTTGCTTAAACGTACGAACTTCAACTTCAGGATTACTCATTTTAGCAGTAGTAAATAAAACAAACTAGATAAAGTAAATGCAAGTAACTAATTTTTTTGTGTTTTTGATATAGCAAACAAGATAGCAAATAAAGTAAAGCTAGCAACTAATTTTTTTGTATTTTGATTTAGTGCAGCAAACAAAGTAGTAAATAAAATAAAGCAAGACAAAAACAAAGTAAAGAGATTGGCATGTGGAGACTCCCCTTGCAGCGTGTCTTGATCTCCCCGGCAACGGCGCCAGAAAAAGTGCTTGATACGCGTACATCACGCGTCCGTTGGGAACCCCAAGAGGAAGGTGTGATGCGTACAGCGGCAAGTTTTCCCTCAGTATGAAACCAAGGTTTATCGAACCAGTAGGAGCCAAGAAGCACGTTGAAGGTTGATGGCGGCGAGATGTAGTGCGGCGCAACACCAGGGATTCCGGCGCCAACGTGGAACCTGCACAACACAAACCAAGTACTTTGCCCCAACGAAACAGCGAGGTTGTCAATCTCACCGGCTTGTTGTAACAAAGGATTAGATGTATAGTGTGGATGATGATTGTTTGCAGAAAACAGTAGAACAGTATTGCAGTAGATTGTATTTCAGTATAGAGAATTGGACCGGGGTCCACAGTTCACTAGAGGTGTCTCTCCCATAAGATAAACAGCATGTTGGGTGAACAAATTACAGTTGGGCAATTGACAAATAAAGAGGGCATGACCATGCACATACATATTATGATGAGTATTGTGAGATTTAATTGGGCATTACGACAAAGTACATAGACCGCTATCCAGCATGCATCTATGCCTAAAAAGTCCACCTTCAGGTTATCATCCGAACCCCCTCCAGTATTAAGTTGCTAACAACAGACAATTGCATTAAGTATTGCGCATAATGTAATCAGTAACTACATCCTCGAACATAGCACCAATGTTTTATCCCTAGTGGCAACAGCACATCCATAATCTTAGAGGTTTCTGTCACTCCCCCAGATTCACGGAGACATGAACCCACTATCGAGCATAAATACTCCCTCTTGGAGTTACAAGCATCTACTTGGCCAGAGCATCTACTAGTAACGGAGAGCATGCAAGATCATAAACAACACATAGATATAAATTGATAATCAACATAACAAGTATTCTCTATTCATCGGATCCCAACAAACACAACATATAGAATTACAGATAGATGATCTTGATCATGTTCGGCAGCTCACAAGACCCGACAATTAAGCACAATGGGGAGAAGACAACCATCTAGCTACTGCTATGGACCCATAGTCCAGGGGTAGACTACTCACACATCACTCCGGAGGCGACCATGGCGGCGTAGAGTCCTCCGGGAGATGATTCCCCTCTCCGGCAGGGTGCCGGAGGCGATCTCCTGAATCCCCCGAGATGGGATTGGCGGCGGCGGCGTCTCTGGAAGGTTTTCCGTATCGTGGCTCTCGGTACTGGGGGTTTCGCGACGAAGGCTATTTGTAGGCGGAAGGGCAGGTCAAGGGGCGTCACGAGGGGCCCACACTATAGGTCGGCGCGGCCAGGGCTTGGGCCGCGCCGCCCTATGGTGTCGCCACCTCGTGGCCCCACTTCGTTGACTCTTCGGACTTCTGGAAGCTTCGTGGCAAAATAGGACCCTGGGCGTTGATTTCGTCCAATTCCGAGAATATTTCCTTACTAGGATTTCTGAAACCAAAAACAGCAGAAAACAGCAACTGGCACTTCGGCATCTTGTTAATAGGTTAGTTCTAGAAAATGCACGAATATGACATAAAGTGTGCATAAAACATGTAGATATCATCAATAATGTGGCATGGAACATAAGAAATTATCGATACGTCGGAGACGTATCACCGTGTCCGCGGTTATGGACGACTTGGAATTGTATAGCATGATCATAGAACAACTTACACCGTTATCTTGTTGCTAATAATCTGATAACAACTTGCGTAGTAATATAGCACTACTACAACCGATACCTAATAAAACTTGTCCACCGTTGAGTACCTTTTACATTGCCTCTTCGCAATTGTTGGAGGGGATATGTGTAATCGGTTGGGTTATGTTTGTGTAGTATTTTATCTGTTACCTTATGCGCTCTCTCACCTTCTCTGATTAGACGAATGTTGTAGCGTGTCTCTATAGGTTTTTAGTGCTTGCGCTGCCGCTTAACTCCACCATATTGCCTATGACGTTCCTCTTGCGTCCTCTAAGTCCCCTGCGTGCCTCAAGTACAAAGGACGACTGGTTGACGAATGCTTATACGTCTTGAAGTCCTGTTAAGTACGAACCCGTACTTATTGCTGCTTCTACGGGATATAACCGGGCAGGTATGAAGATATGTTCGGTGAAGACGACGTTAGCAAGGTTACCCTTCCGGCTTGGCCTGGGCAGGGTTATGGACGCCACTGGTTATCTTCAGGACTCTTAGTCCAATTTGTATCTTGTCCGTACTCGGATGTATTCGATCTTCTGTATGATTTGGATCTTTGTATTGTATATTTGTATCTTGACTCGCTGGAGTCGTTGTTGTAATATATGTATCTTGTGGGCTCTATTGTAATCTTGCTGTAATGTTACCGCTCGTGTTAATTCCTCTGGCATCACGTGTGTGATTTGTCGGGCACGTCGTGTCAGAGGGCGCCTCTGAATCGATATCGTGCGGATTTCGGCGGGTTCGCTGGGATCCTCATGGTACCGGTTCCGGGGCGTCACAACGCTGGCCCTGTCGTGGTCTCGTCACGGCATATGCCACAGGGTGGCTAATCGAAGTGGTTCCTGAGGGATCTCACGGCGGTATCCGGATGCGGGTATGGGGACGAGCGACACGGCGACGTACCCAGGTTCGAGGCCCTCCGATGGAGGTAAAACCTCTACTCCTGCTATGAGTGTATATGATGATCACACAATACAATGGTGCTCCTAGAGCTGTGTCCGGCTGCTCCTGGGAGGCTAAGGGAGACGATGGTCTCTCTCACAGGGCAGCTCTATGGGTGAAATGAAGTAAGAATGATCGATCCCCCGCACGAGAGGGGGTAGTGCGGCTTATATAGGCACCGGCACTTTACATATAAGACCCTATAGTTTACTGGCCGGCTTGGCCGGCTCCGGCCTCCGCTCCTTCCCGAGGCGGTGACGTCAGGAGCCGTTGAGGCATCGTGGCCTGTCCCATCCGGCTGCCACGGTCAGCGGTATGGAGAGGAGGTGTCCCTGTCGCCGTCAGCCACTATAGCCAGTACGGATCGTCGTAAGCCCTGACGGCCTGTCCGGCGCGTGGCACTATTGCTCCACAGTGCCCCGCGCTTTACGGAAGATGGAGTCAGCGTGGACTTTGGGAACCCGGATCACCAACCCGGTTCCTTCCCGTGCAAGACTCGCCAGCCTCGAGTCGGTCTGAGGTACAAACCCCCCAGTCGGATATGGCTTGTAGAAGCCGGCCCAGCTACAGCATTGGTGGCCGTAGCTAGGCCGACTAGGACCTAGAGCCAGCCGGCTTCCGGACCAGCCGGCCACGGCGCCAGCCGGCTGCACCTCAGCCGGCCTTTGCCGCGAGCCGGCCAGTGGCCAGCCGGCTGCTCCGCGTCCATTGCCCTACCCGGGGTCTTCCCCCCGACATTAGCCCCCGAAGCTGGCAAGGTCCTGCGTTTAGAAGGACCTAGGCAGGTTTTCCTGGCTTCTCGAATATACTTGACGGCACTTGGAGGGGCCGACTGAGAATTTCTATTCAGCCGGCTGCGCCCTCATCCGGCTCGTTCCTGCCGGCTGCTTCTAGCCGGCCGCTTTTTACACTTGTGCAACTTTTGCTTTCTCGCAAGTTTTGGTGGCGTCTCCGCCTTGTTGACGACTTTTGGTCCGAGTTGAACTTATTGTCCGGCTCCGGCTCGCGGCGCGCCGGAGTCTCCGCCGCCTCGGGTCCTGCACCCGACTTGACCGGTCTGACGCCTGGCTCTGCGGTCGGTTCGTCTGGTCACATCAATGTTCCTCCGGATCCGGTGCGGTAGTGGGGAACGTGGTGTGGCCGTTTTCGGTAACCGCTGCCGTCGTGGGGGTAGTTAAGGCCGCAGTAAATCCCGATCGTGGCCCACAATTGCCACGTGGCCGCGCAACTGGCGCGTCAGGCGGCTATAAATGCCCCAGGTAGCGGTACCGAGGCGCCCTTCTTCTTCCTCGCGCTCTTCGTCCTCTCGCTCAAGCTCTCTCCTTTCTTCGCTCGAGCGTTCCGCCGCACGCCAACACTTCTTCTCCAATAACCTCCTGGCGAACTCCGGCGAGCAGCTGCCCCGACGTTCTCCCGCCGGGCCGCCGCCGCCACTCCACCAAACCGGCGCCACGGGGCCGCGTGTTTCCACGGAGCATCCTCAGCCGCCGTCATCGCCGCCGCCGTCGCAAGGCTCTTCGTCGCCGTTTCGCCTCTCGTGGTCAACTTCTTCCTCTTCCTCGACAATGGCCTCCACCAGCGGGTCGTGGAGGGGCTCGTACATGCGGGAGGACGACATCGAGCGGCTGGTGCGCCTCCGCCGGATCCCATCGGCGGTGGTCTGGCGGGCGCCCGGCGAGGAGACGGAGTCCGAGCCGCAGCCTGGCGAGCGCGTCGTCTTCGGCGCGCACCTCGATCGCGGGCTGGGCCTGCCGGCATCAACCTTCTTTCGGCAGTTCCTCGACAATTTCGGCCTGCAGCCGCACCACCTGCCGGCCAACGCGTGCGTCCTCCTCAGCTGCTTCGTGGCGTTCATGGAGGCCTACGCCGGCTTGTGGCCAGACATCGACTTCTGGAGCCGGCTGTTCTACTTGAAGGCGCAAACCACCGAGGGCCGCCTGCGGGCCTGCGGCACCGCCTCGATCTACACCCGGCCTGGTACGCCTTTCCCCAAGATCCCCACCGTTGACTCGGTGAAGAACTGGCAGATATCGTTCTTCTATGTGCGCAACAAGGGGCAGCTCGTCGACCGGATCAACCTGCCGGAGTTCAACCCGGCTCCTCCAGTCGGCCGGATCAACTGGAGCTACAACGCCCGCACGTCGGATCCGGACGCCGAGGTGAACCAGCTCTGGGACTTCCTGGGGGCAGCCGTCGAGAATGGGCTGACCGCCGAAGACCTTCTCTGCACCATCGCCGAGCGCCGGGTGCTGCCGCTCCAGAGGCGCACCCACAAAATCGGGCACATGTCCGGCCGGTTCGACCCGAACCGGACGTCCAAGGCGGTGCTCTCCAAGGCCCATGTGGCCAGCCGGGTGAATAACATCACCAAGGCAAACATGCCGGACGACTGGAACTACGGGCTGGCGCCCCGCGACAGAGACCACCCGCCCGAGCGGGTAAGTTTTGTGTTTTCACCGGCTTCCGGCTTGCGGCTGCGAGGCCGACTTCCTTTTGCTTTTGCCGACTTCCGGCTTGTTGTTTGCTCATGCCTTTTCTGTCTTTCTAGCTCTTTGAGCGCCAGAACGCCGAGGACGGCGACCTGGTGACGAGGAGGTGGACGCCGTATCACGTCGATCCGGCTGACCAAGCCGGCGACCAGGCCGGCGACAACGACCTGCTGCAGGCGCCTGATCTAGGCGGCCAGGGGGAGCACAATCCGCCCCCTTCACCGGAGCAGCAGGAGGACGAGGAGCCGGCGACGTCCGGCACGGGGCCGATCCCGGCCGTGCCTCTGCGCGCGAGGCCGCCAAGCACCACGGCGACTTCGGCGCGCCAGGGGAAGAAGCGGGCCAGCGAGCCCCGCTCCACTGCCGCCTTGGAGGCGAAGGCGAAGAAGCTCCGCCGGCAGCAGCCGAAGAAGGTTCCGGAGCAGGCCGGGTGAGTTTTCTTTCTCTTTCTTGTTTGATTCCTTTTCTTTCCTTACTTTTTATGCTTATCTTCTCCTTGTTTGTCCGGCTAGGGCTCCCATCAAGTTTGCCCAGGGCGGCGGCTCCCAGCAGGCTCCGCGCGTCGCGTCGCCGCCTCTGCGCCAAAGGAGGGAGCCGACGCCGCAGCCTTCATCGCGCGCTCCTACGCCGCCGCCGCCTGCGGGTACTGCGCCTTCCGCAGGGGCGCCTTCCTTTGCCGTGCCGCTGGCCTCAGCGCCCGACCGCGGCACGCGGGCCGAGCCGACGCGGCAGCCGACGCTGGACGATATGTTCCCGCGCCGGACACGCCTTCTGGACCCAGCCGCTGGGGCCGGGCGGGGCATGCCGCCTTCAACCGGAGCCGGAACCGGAAGGGCTGCACCGTCCGCGACTAGAGCCGGAGCCGGCAGGGCTGCGCCGCCTGCGACCGGAGCCGGCACCCCGCCAAGTGTGATGGTGCTGGATGAGAGCCCGGAGGGGGCACCTCAGGCGCCGGAGACAGCTGCGCCGGCTGGGCCATCTGCCACACCCGGAGCGTCGCCACCGCCAGAGCCGACGATAGAGGAGCCGGCCAGGCGGGAGCCGGCGCGCACGGAGGGCGCCGACTCGCGCGCGCTGGTGAGGACGGAAGCCCCATCGGCGCCGCAGCAGGGCCTGCATGTGGCCAAGGGCGCTCTTCTTCTTCAGGTGCCGTCCGCCTCCGACTCCAGCCTTGGCTCGGCTGCCACCATGGAGCAGGCGTGGCTCCGCGCCGACTCCTACGAGGTGACCAGCCGGGAGGGGAACCCCGGCCAAGCATCGGTGGAGATGTTCTTCTCCAGCCTGCAGGCCAACCTCAAGGCCAGGGCTGCCGAGGCCGCGGCCAACGTTGCCAAGGTGGAGGAAGCCGGCAAGGTATGCTTCATCTGTTTTTGATTTGGTTATCATCTTGGTAGCCCTCCGAGGCGTGGGCCGGCTGCTTGGAGCCGGCACGGGTTTCGCCTATCTGACTGACTTTCTTTTTTCCTTAGGCTGTGATGGATCGGCGCACCACTCTGTACAACCGCGCCGTTACCCATTACCACAAGGCCAAGCTGGACCGGGCCGACTTGGCCCGCGAGCTGGAAACCGTCAAGGGTAAGTTCTTGCTTATTCCGACTTGATGTCTTCTTTCTTTTTTAGTCTTCGTTGGCTGACGTTTCTTTCCGGCTGCCTCGCAGTTGAAAACGCCAAGGTCCCGCGGCTAGAGTCGGATCACCGGGCTGCTCGCGCCCAGTGCGCCGAGAGCGAGGAGGCGGGCCGATCTGCCACCGCCAAGCTCAAGCTGGCTGAGCAGGAGCTGATGCGGCTGCGGCTGCTGGAGCAGAACCACCTCACTGAGCTCAACTCCCTTAGGACGGCGGAGAAGGAGAAGGTGGAAGATCTGAGCCGGCGGCTGACGGAGGTGGAGGAGCAGCGGCTTGCGCTGCAGGAGGAGGTCACCAGCAAGTCCACGGAGCTGACGGCTACCGCCAAGCGCTGGACGGACGAGATTGGCGCGCTTGATCGTGGCTTGGTGGGTGAGTGCATCTCTTTGTTCCTTTCCCTTTGCCGGCTTTCGGCTGTCGGCTGCCGGCTTTCGTTGGCAGCCGGCAGCAGAAACTTCTGATTTCTTTGCTATCTCCATCTTTGGGCTGGTGGCAGTCGGTTCTTGCCGGCTGCCGCCAGGCTTTTCCTTTTGGCTTAGGACTTCGAAAATTTGCATTTTTCAGCTTATTTCGGCTTCGATGATTTCTGACTTGCTTCTTCTTGCAGCGGCCTTCCCGGAGACGCAGGACGCGGCTTTGGCAGCCGTTGGCGTTGCGCGCGAGTCCAGGAGGCGGGAAACCGGCGAGGGCAGCTCGGAGTACTTCTCCATGGAGGACCACATGGCGTCCATGGCTGCCCGCGTCGAGCCCATCACCAAGCTTGGCTGGGAGCTCCGGAAGGCGGCTGAAGAGCTAGTGCCGATGCTGTGGCCTGAGGAGGCGGTGCCGCAAGATATCTCCAATCTCACCTCCCAGATGGAGCGGGCGCCGGATCGCTTCCTCGACTGGAAGGAGTCGGCCACGCGCGCTGGTGCCGACATGGCGCTGTCCTTCGTCCTCTCTTGGTACAACGAGGTGGACCTGGGGCAGCTCGAGTACCGGCGAGCCGGCGTGGAGGACAAGCTCCCAGCCGAACACAAGACCGCCCGTCTTGCCCGAGCCAGCGCCATCGCCGACTTCGTCGACAAGGGCGTCTTCGTCGCGGACCCGAACCCTCCTCCATCCGATGAGGATTACATGGAAGACAAGGAGGTGGAAGACGCGCCCGAGGACGACCCGGCAGCCGGCTCCGCTGATGCCCCTCCGGCTTAGTTTACCTGCTTTTCAGTTGTTCTTTTGCCAAGACAATTTATTAAATCCCCGGGATGCCGGGTGCAGATGTATGAATATTATCGCCCTTTAATTATGTCACACTTTAATGTGTTTGTTAATCATTTGTGTGCCGAGTTGCTTTCTTTCGACTCGTTCGCTTTTTCCCATCTGCCCCACTCTTTGGCTGTGCTCTTGCCGGTCGTACGTCCGACTTGCGATCCGTCGCCGGATCAAGAGCGGGCCGCTGGGTGAGGCCGACAGTATTTCGGTCGAACGAGCTGAATTCGGCAATCCGGCACTTATATGAAAAGTTGCAAGTCAACTCGCTTTTACTCTTTCCCTTAGTCGTTTTTCGCGTGCCGGCTCCCTAGGCCTTACTCCCGCCAGCCGGACAGCCGGGTTGCGGTCTGTAGCTGGATCGGAAGCCGGCTGTCGGAAATCGGATCACGTTACTGAGCCGACCGCGTGAGAGGGTTCAAGCCAATTGGCGAAACAAGGTAGAGTACGCGAAAAACTTGTCGGAAACGGCGCTCTTGGCGCGTGCTTTTTCATAGCTTACAAAAGGGATACAAGGGATACATACATTCCTGCTCTCATGTGTAAAATGGGCGGAGTAAGTTGACATTCCAGGGACGTTTAGTCTCCTCGTCAGCCTTGTCCGGCTTGTTTTTCTTAGCCTCTTGGGCATCTATGAGATAGTAGGAATCATTGCCTACTGCCTTGCTCACGATGAAGGGACCCTCCCATGGGGATGACAGTTTATGCTGTCCGGCTGTCCGCTAGATCAGCCGGAGCACTAGGTCTCCTTCTCGGAATGCTAAGGGCTGGACCTTCTGGCTGTGATAGCGTCGGAGGCTTTGCTGGTAGATGGTAGATCTGGACGCAGCCAGCAGCCGGGCCTCTTCAACCAAGTCAACTCCGTCTTCGCGAGCTTCTTTGGCTTCGGCTTCTGTGTAGAGCTTGATCCTTGGCGCGTCATGCTCGATATCAGTCGGCAAGACGGCTTCGGCCCCGTATACGAGGAAAAATGGTGTGAAGCCGACTGAGCGGTTTGTCGTTGTGCGCAGACTCCACAGCACATTGGGCAGTTCTTCAATCCAGCAGCCGGCTGCTCGCTCAAGCGGCTCCACCAGCCGGGACCAGATGCCGGCTAGGACCAAGCCGTTAGCCTTCTCCACTTGTCCGTTGGACTCTGGGTGCGCCACAGAGGCTAGGGCCATCCGGATCCCCATTTCCCCGCAATAGCGAGAAAAGATGCCTTGGGAGAAATTGCTGCCGTTGTCAGTGATAATGCTGTGGGGGTAGCCGAATCTCACAATGATTTCCTTGAGGAATGTGACGGCTGTGGAGCCATCCAGCTTCTTGATTGGCTTGGCTTCGATCCACTTGGTGAATTTGTCAATCATCACCAAGAGGTGTGTCATGCCGCCTCGCGCCGTTCTGAATGGGCCTACCATATCCAAGCCCCATATGGCAAATGGCCATGTGATGGGGATGGTTTTCAAGGCGGAGGCCGGCTGGTGTCTCTTCTTGGCGAAGCGCTGACAGCCGTTGCACTTCTTCACCAACTCTTCTGCGTCTCTGAGCGCAGTCGGCCAGTAAAAACCGTGCCGGAAGGCTTTGGCCACTATGGCTCTGGATGAGGCGTGATGTCCGCACTCCCCTTGATGGATTTCCCGTAGGAGTTCAATCCCTTCAGCCGGCTCGACGCACCGCTGGAACACCCCACTTACGCTGCATTTGTACAGCTGGTGGTTGATGATTGTATAGGCCTTGGCCCTTCTCTCAATCTGCCTGGCCTGGACTCTATCATCAGGCAGCACACCGTCGGTGAGGTAGGAGAGGAATTCTTGTGCCCATGAAGGTATGCATCTTATCTCGAATATGCTAACCAACAGGGCCTCCTGCGTGGGAGCTTCCGGATTCGACTGCATGGTCGCCGGGTTCGGCTTGCTAGCCGGCGGGTTCGGCTTGCTAGCCCCCGAGTTTGGCGATGAAGCCCCCGGGTTGGACTGAGAAGTCCCCGGGTTCGGCATGGTAGCCGGCGGGTTTGGCTTGTTAGCCCCCGACTTGGGCGATGAAGCCCCCGGGTTCGGCTGAGCAGCCCCCGGGTCAGCCGGCACGAATATTGAATCCGAATCCGGTGACGGTATGATGGACGGCTTCTTGAGAACCGCCAAGGCGATGCCCGGCGGAATGGCTTGCCGGGTTGAGCCAATCTTGGACAAGGCGTCAGCCGCCTCGTTGTTTGCTCGTGGCACGTGGTGGAATTCGCAGCCGTCGAAGAAGCCGGATAGCTGCTGGACATGGAAGCGGTATGAGGCCATGTTGGCGTCCTTCGCGTCCCAGTCGCCAGATGCTTGCTGTATGACCAAGTCGGAGTCGCCGAAGCAGAGTATGCGACGCACGCCAATCTCCTTGGCCAGCTTCAGCCCATGAATGAGCGCTTCATACTCCGCCACATTGTTGGATGCGGCGAAGTGGATCTGCAGGACGTAGTCCAGCCGGTCTCCCTTGGGAGAGGTGAGGACGATGCCGGCTCCCAAGCCGTTGCGCATCTTCGAGCCGTCAAAGTGCATCTTCCAATGTGTGGAATCCGGCACAGGCGGCAGGTACTGCATCTCAGCCCAGTCGACGAAGAAGTCCGCGAGGATCTGCGACTTGATGGCTGTGCGTGGCTCGTAGAGGATGGTGTGGGCGGCTAGCTCCAGGGCCCACTTGGCAACCCGGCCGTTGGCATCCTTGCTGCCGATGATTTCCGCCAAGGGTGCTGTGGCGACCACCTTGATGGGGTGCTCTTGGAAGTAGTGCTTGAGCTTCTTGGCCGCCATGTAGACGCCGTAGGTGACCTTCTGGTAGTGGGGGTAGTTTTGCTTCGACTGGGAGAGCACTTCGCTAAGGTAGTAGACTGGACGCTGGACCAGCTGCTCCCTGCCGTCTTCTTTGCGCTCCACCACCAGAACAACGCTAACCACTCGATTGGTGGCTGCGATGTACAACAGCATCGGCTCCATTGAAGCCGGCGTTGCAAGGATTGGCGCGGTTGACAGCACGCGCTTCAAGTCACGGAAAGCTTCATCCGCTTGCGGTGACCAGACGAACTTGTCCGCCTTCTTCATCAATTGATACAGGGGCAGTGCCTTCTCCCCCAGCCGGCTGACGAAGCGGCTCAAGGAAGCCAGGCAGCCAGCGAACTTTTGGACGTCCTTGAGGCACTGCGGTAGTTCCATCTTCTCTAGGGCACTGATCTTGTCCGGGTTGGCTTCGATCCCTCGCTGAGAGATGAGGTAGCCAAGGAGTTGGCCAGACGGCACGCCGAATGTGCACTTGGCCGGGTTGAGCTTCATCCGGAATCTTCTCAGATTGGTGAAGGTTTCTCTCAGGTCGTCAAGGAGGGTAGTCGTCTCCTTGGTCTTTACAACGACATCATCCACATATGCATGAACGTTTCTGCCGATTTGATCCTGCAAGCATTTTTGCATGCACCTTTGGTAGGTGGCGCCTGCATTTTTCAAGCCGAACGGCATAGTCGTGTAGCAATAAGCCCCGTACGGGGTAATGAACGAAGTCTTTATTTGATCAGCCGGATTCAAAGGAATCTGGTGGTAGCCTGAATAGGCATCTAGGAAAGACAACAGTTCACAGCCGGCAGTCGAGTCTATAACTTGATCTATGCGCGGCAGGGGGAAGGGGTCCTTCGGGCACGCCTTGTTCAGGCTGGTGTAGTCGATACACATGCGCCAGGAGCCGTTCTTCTTCAAAACCAGGACCGGGTTCGCCAACCAGTCCGGGTGCAGCACTTCCATGATGAAGCCGGCAGCTAGGAGCCGGGCGATTTCTTCACCGATGGCCTTTCTTCGTTCTTCGGCGAAGCGCCTGAGAGGCTGCTTCACCGGCTTGGCTTCAGGCCGGACGTGGAGGTGGTGCTCAGCCAGCTCCCTCGGCACACCCGGCATGTCTCTTGGAGTCCATGCGAAGATGTCCCGATTCTCACGGAGGAAGCTGGAGAGCTCGCTTTCCTATTTCTTGCTCAAGCCGGCACCGATGGTGACGTACTTGTCCGGCTGCGCCGGGTCCAGCAGGATCTTCTTGGTGTTGTCGGCCGGCTGGAAGTGAGTCGTCCCAGCCAGGTTGCCTGCAGCCGGCATGTCTGTCTGCGCGGCCTTGGCGAGGGCGATGGCGTCGTGGATGAGCTGCTTCTCGGTGGCGATGACCAACGTCTGGGCCATCTTGGAGCTCTGCGTGGCGCAGTCCATGGAGTGGCGATAGTCGCCGGCTATGGTGATGACCCCCTTTGGGCCAGGCAGCTTCATCTTCAGGTACCCGTAGTGGGGCACCGCCATGAACTTGGTCAGGGCCGGCCTGCCCAGGAGCGCGTGGTAGGGACTCACGAGGTCCACCACCTCGAACTCGATTCTCTCGGTGCGGAAGTGATCCGGCTTCCCGAACATCACCTCCAGCGTGATCCGGCCGATCGGCTGGCAGCAGTGGCCTGGCACGATGCCATGGAAGACGGTGGGGGTGGGGCGCAACTCGGCCTCCTGGATGCCTAGCTTGCGGGCGGTGTCGCGGTAGAGGATGTTGATGCTGCTGCCGCCGTCGATGAGGACGCGCGAAAAACGCACGCTGCGCCGGGTTGTGCCGATGGTGGGGTCGAGGACCATGGCGTAGCTGCCCGGCTTCGGTAGGACAGCCGGTGTGTCGCGGCGATCAAAAGTGATGGCCTGCTCTGACCAGTTCGTGCGGGGGACCGGCGGTATGACCGCGTTGACTTCGAGGGAACGGCTCTGCTGGCTCGTCTTGTCCTCGGGCTCGGAGGTGAAGATGATGTAGGTAGCATCTTCGGCCAAATATCGGCCGCCATGGTGCACTTGGTTAGCCTCGTGGTGCTCAAGGTTGGCGTTCTCTGCGCCGGCTTGGCCACCCGGCCCGCCGGCTGGTGGAGGCGGGGGTGGAGGCGGGAGAGGTTCACCGCTTGTCAGCCGCTTCATGAAGTGGCAATCGCGGGTGGTGTGGTTGGAGGGGTTCTTGCCGCTGTGGTACTTGCACGGCGAGTCGAGCATCTGCTCGAAGGTGTACTTCGGCTTCCACTGCCGGTCTTGCTTCTGGCGGCGGCTGCCGCCTGCCGCGTTGTCTGCCACAGCGGCTACGTGGGCGGAGCCGTACCGGCGGTCCGGCTGGTCGCTGTGATGCTTGCCGCGGTAGTTGTCCCGCCGGCTGCCGTGAGAAGCGGCGTCTGCCGGCTTGTGCTCAGCCGACTTGTGGTGGTCCCGCCTGGAGGGAGCCGGTGCTGGGTCAGCCGGCGCCTTGCCGGCTTCTTCAGCCAGCGCGTATTTGTCGGCAACGGCCATGAGGGCGGCCATGGACTTGGGCTCGCTGCGGCGCAGCTTGTGCCACAGCATGGTGTTTGGCCGGCAGCCTCCCATGAAGAAACTGATGGCCTGGATCTCGTGCACGCCCTCGCAGGAGTTGCGCATCTCGCACCAGCGCGTCAGGTACGCGCGATCCGTCTCGTCCGGGCCCTGCTTGCACATCTCCAGCTGTTGGGGGCGACCCGGCCGGCGGTAGCAGCCGGTGAAGTTGCTGATGAAGGCCGCCTCGAAGTCCAGCCAGCCGTTTATGCTGCCGGCTGGCAAGTTGTTGAGCCATGTGCGGGCGGAGCCGAGCAGCATGAGGGGGGAGTAGCGCACAGCCCAGCGCTTGTTGCCTTTGGCGATGCCGACTGCGGTGGAGTAGTCCTGCAGCCAGTCCTCCGGCTTGGCAGTGCCGTCATACTTGGGGGTGTCGCGCGGGAGCTGGAAGCCGTCGATCATGGGCTCGTTGATGATGCGTGGCCCAAAGCACTTTGGGCCGGCTGGCGCTTCTTCTTCCGCAATGCGGGATTCGACCAGCCGATCGAGGCGGTCTCTGGCGTCGGTGGGCTCGATGCGGGGGCCCAGCCGGGAACGTGCCGGCTGGCGCGTGCCGGCTGCTTCTGGAGCCGGCCGGTGCTGATGGCAGGGCTCGGAGTCTTGCTCCTGGTTCCGGCTTGGGGGAGGCCGGCTGCGGCTGCTGCCGCTCGGCTGGTGGCTCGGCCGGCCCGAACTTGCATGCGTGGCCCGGGAGTCACGGTGCCGGCTTGGTGCTGGGGAGGCGGACTCGGCCGTGTCCCTGGCGCCTTCCCTGTCGTTGCCTGCAGCGCCACGAGCGTGAGAAGCTCTGGGGGCATTGACATACCTGGGGTCGGCCGCCTGCTTGTTGGCTGCGTTGAGCAGCTCAGTCACCCGCATGGTTTGGCGGCGTAACTCTTCGCCTTCAAGGCGGTTCAGCTCTTCTGCGGCGGCTTGTGCCGCGCGCATGTTCTTGTCGGGGGTGTTGTAGACGGGTAGCTCCGCGGACGGAGCCGGCGAAGGAGCGCCGTCGCGGGCGATCTCGGCGCCAAGGTCGCGGCCCCTGCGGCGGATCTGGCCGGCTCGGCTGGGCTCGGCGCCGCCTGGAGTGAGGCCGTGGGCGCGGTTGTACTCGCGCTGGGTGATCTCCATCTGGCGCTTAGCAGCAGCCAGTTCTTCGGTTTGCTTGAGGAGGAGCTGGCGGTGCGCCTCCAAATCCGCCTCGATGGTGGTGGGGTCGCCGCCAGGCGTGAGCGGGGTGCTCAGTTTCGCCCGGACTTCGTCCAGCCGGGACGGTGGCGGTGGCGCCTTTGGGCCCGAGCCGGAGGCGTTGGGGTCGACGTTGCGCTCCAGGTTGGGGCCGCGGGTGCGCGGGTTCTTGGTGGGGATATCCTCGCCAGCCATCATGACTTGCACGACGGTGGGGCTGGCGGGAGCGCTGCTGCCGGCTCGCGGAGGAGGGCTTGCGCAGCGCAGCACCTGCCGCGGGTAGCGCGGCGGTGCGACGGTGGCGACGTAGACGTCGTGGCCGCCGAAGGAGATGACGCTGCCGCCGGCTGGGAAGGGCCGGTCAGCGAAGCAGCCAGCGTTGTCGCTGACGCAGTCGAGGGAGCCGAATCTCCAGATCAAGCCTGAAGCGACTCGCTCGCCGGTGGTGATGGTGAGGCCCGTCCGGATGAAGACACCGGCCGAGGATGCTGAAGGCCCCACGGTGGGCGCCAAATGTCGTGGTCTCGTCACGGCATATGCCATAGGGTGGCTAATCGAAGTGGTTCCTGAGGGATCTCACGGCGGTATCCGGATGCGGGTATGGGGACGAGCGACACGGCGACGTACCCAGGTTCGAGGCCCTCCGATGGAGGTAAAACCTCTACTCCTGCTATGAGTGTATATGATGATCACACAATACAATGGTGCTCCTAGAGCTGTGTCCGGCTGCTCCTGGGAGGCTAAGGGAGACGATGGTCTCTCTCACAGGGCAGCTCTATGGGTGAAATGAAGTAAGAATGATCGATCCCCCGCACGAGAGGGGGTAGTGCGGCTTATATAGGCACCGGCACTTTACATATAAGACCCTATAGTTTACTGGCCGGCTTGGCCGGCTCCGGCCTCCGCTCCTTCCCGAGGCGGTGACGTCAGGAGCCGTTGAGGCATCGTGGCCTGTCCCATCCGGCTGCCACGGTCAGCGGTATGGAGAGGAGGTGTCCCTGTCGCCGTCAGCCACTGTAGCCAGTACGGATCGTCGTAAGCCCTGACGGCCTGTCCGGCGCGTGGCACTATTGCTCCACAGTGCCCCGCGCTTTACGGAAGATGGAGTCAGCGTGGACTTTGGGAACCCGGATCACCAACCCGGTTCCTTCCCGTGCAAGACTCGCCAGCCTCGAGTCGGTCTGAGGTACAAACCCCCCAGTCGGATATGGCTTGTAGAAGCCGGCCCAGCTACAGCATTGGCGGCCGTAGCTAGGCCGACTAGGACCTAGAGCCAGCCGGCTTCCGGACCAGCCGGCCACGGCGCCAGCCGGCTGCACCTCAGCCGGCCTTTGCCGCGAGCCGGCCAGTGGCCAGCCGGCTGCTCCGCGTCCATTGCCCTACCCGGGGTCTTCCCCCCGACAGGCCCCGAGGCCGCGCCTACACTAGTCAGGACTTGGTATTCAAGACCTCCATGTTAATAGGGCACTTCTCAGTAAATGGTTGTACAAACTAGCTACTTATCACCGAAACTACTTACCGAATAGGGTATATGGCAAACACTCTTGAGGAAGTATATTAAAGGCTATGTCTCAGGTTCTTTAGAAATTGAGATTCACAGTTTTGGGTCTTATGGAAAGGAAATTCGTTTATGGGAGGATAAATCAGGAGCTACTTATCACCGAAACTACTTACCAAGGAGGGTATATGGCAAACACTCTTGAGGAAGTATATTAAAGGCTATGTCTCAGGTTCTTTAGAAATTGAGATTCACAGTTTTGGGTCTTATGGAAAGGAAATTCGTTTCTGGGAGGATAAATCAGGAGATTCACATTTTTGGGTCTTATGGAAAGGAAATTCGTTTCTGGGAGGATAAATAGACCACACTCCGAGACCAGTATCCGGCATTGTATAATATATAGTACGCCACAAAAGTGATATTATCGCTAAGGTGTTGGCCCACCAAATCAAATGTGGATTTTAGGATTTTAGAAGAAGTCACATCGGTCCCAGACAAACCTCTTGGCAGAAATTGTTACAACGTCTTGAGTCAATTCAATTGACGCAGGACCTGATGTTTTTCGATGGAATTTTACCAGGAATGGTTCATTCTCAGCGGCTTTCATGTACAATGCTCTCATTCAACCTGAGTTACCGGTCGATAATAATTAAAAAACCTGGAAGATGAAGATACCACTGAGAACAAAAAATCTTTGCTTGGTATCTTCATCGGGGGTTTATTCTTACTAAAGATAATCTTGCCAAACGCAACTGACATGGAAGTAAAAAGTGTGTCTTCTGTCATCAGAACGAGACTATTAAACACTTATTCTTCCAATGTAAGTTTGCTAGGTCTATATGGTCAGCTGTCCAAATAGGGTCTACCTTATATCCACCTCATAATGTTGCAAATTTATTTGGCAACTGGCTCAATGGTGTGGATGTTAGGTTTAAATGTCTTATTAGGATGGGAGCGAGTGCAATTATTTGGTCGCTATGGCTGTGTATAAATGACAAGATTTTCAATAACTATCTCTTCTTCTTTTCTACAGGTTATCTACCGGTGCACTGCTATGCTTCGTTCATGGATACCTCTGCAGCGAGTGGAGCATCGGGACCTCTTTACGGAGGTGTCTTCACGATTGGAGGATACGACGAGGGATATTTTCTCCCAACATGGGTGGCAATGTGACTTCCGGCTAGATCCTCTTAGCTAGTCTTTTTATTGCTCTATGAACTGTTTTCTCTTTGAACATCATTCGTGGATTTGTAACGGATCTTTGTGCGGCTGTGTGCATCTTAGTTATGCAGAGGCTGGATATATAATAAAATGCCTATTTTCGAAAAAAGTCACCCTATCGACCAAAGCCATCGCACCAGACCAAAGCCAACACCAAAAACACCTCAACGCAACACGGTGGAGGCGACGACATCCACGCTGGCCCCGAGGCCATCAAGTCGCCCGAGCAACCAAAGCCGCTGCTCCGACATCCACGCTGGCCCCAAGGCCATCAAGTCTCCTGAGCAACCAAGGCTGACACCCACACCTCAAATGCATGACAACCAAAGCAGACACCCACACCTCAAATGCAGGACAACAGAGACAAGTCGACACGTCGCTGCTCCCTGATGTCTACGTTCCCCCTCCTTTCCTGTAGACAGTGTTGGGCCTCCAAGAGCAGAGGTTTGTAGAACAGCAGCAAGTTTCCCTTAAGTGGATACCCAAGGTTTATCGAACTCAGGGAGGAAGAGGTCAAAGATATCCCTCTCATGCAACCCTGCAACCACAAAGCAAGAAGTCTCTTGTGTCCCCAACACACCCAATAGGTGCACTAGTTCGGCGAAGAGATAGTGAAATACAGGTGGTATGAATATATATGAGCAGTAGCAACGGTGCCAGAAAATAGCTTGCTGGCGTGTAGTTGATGGTGGTGGTATTGCAGCAGTAGTAACACAGTAAAACAGTAGACAAGCAGTAGTAACGCAGCAGTATTTAGGAACAAGGCCTAGGGATTACACTTTCACTAGTGGACACTCTCAACATTGATCACATAACAGAACAGATAAATGCATACTCTACACTTTTGTTGGATGATGAACACATTGCGTAGGATTACACGAACCCTCAATGCCGGAGTTAACAAGCTCCACAATAATGCTCATGTTTAAGTAACCTTTAGTGTAAGATAGATCAACGCTACTAAACCAAGTACTAGCATAGCATGCACACTGTCACCTTCATGCATATGTAGGAGGAATAGATCACATCAATATTATCATAGCAATAGTTAACTCCATAATCTACAGGAGATCATGATCATAGCACAAACCAAGTACTAACACGGTGCACACACTGTCACCTTTACACACGTGCAGGAGGGATAGAACTACTTTAATAACACATCACTAGAGTAGCACATAGATAGTAGTGATACAAAACTCAGATGAATCTCAATCATGTAAAGCAGCTCATGAGATCATTGTATTGAAGTACATAGGAGAGATTAACCACATAGCTACCGGTACAGCCCCGAGCCTCGATGGAGAACTACTCCCTCCTCATGGGAGCAGCAGCGGTGATGAAGATGGCGGTGGAGATGGCAGCGGTGTCGATGGAGAAGCCTTCCGGGGGCACTTCCCCGCTCCGGCAGGGTGCCGGAACAGAGATCCTGTCCCCCAGATCTTGGCTTCGCGATGGCGGCGGCTCTGGAAGGTTTTCGTGGGTTTCATCAATCGGTGTAGGGATTTCTGATCCAGGGGCTTCTTATAGGCGAAGAGGCGGCGCAGGAAGGTCGAAGGGGGGCCCACACCCTAGGGGGGCGCCCCCTAGGCCGCGCCGGGGTGTGGTGTGGTGGCCCTGCCTCCCTTCTCTAGCGGTTCTCGTGTGTTCTGGATGCTTCCGGGTAAAATAGGAACCTGGGCGTTGATTTCGTCCGATTCCGAGAATATTTCGTTACTAGGATTTCTGAAACCAAAAACAGCAGAAAACAGAACTGCACTTCGGCATCTTGTTAATAGGTTAGTTCCGTAAAATGCACGAATATGACATAAAGTGTGCATAAAACATGTAGATAACATCAATAATGTGGCATGGAACATAAGAAATTATCGATACGTCGGAGACGTATCAGCATCCCTGCTTAGTTCTGCTCGTCCCGAAGGTAAAACGATAACACGTATAATTTCGGAGTGACATGCCATCATAATCTTGATCATACTATTTGTAAAGCATATGTAGTGAATGCAGCGATCAAAACAATGTGTATGACACGAGTAAACAAGTGAATCATATAGCAAAGACTTTTCATGAATAGCACTTCAAGACAAGCATCAATAAGTCTTGCATAAGAGTTAACTCATAAAGCAATAATTCAAAGTAAAGGTATTGAAGCAACACAAAAGAAGATTAAGTTTCAGCGGTTGCTTTCAACTTATAACATGCATATCTCATGGATAGTTGTCAATGCAAAGCAATATAACAAATGCAATAAGCAAGTATGTAAGAATCAATGCACAGTTCACACAAGTGTTTGCTTCTTGAGATGGAGAGAAATAGGTGAACTGACTCAACATTGAAAGTAAAAGAATGGTCCTCCATAGAGGAAAAAGCATCGATTGCTATATTTGTGCTAGAGCTTTGATTTTGAAAACATGAAACAATTTTGTCAACGGTAGTAATAAAGCATATGCATCATGTAAATTATATCTTATAAGTTGCAAGCCTCATGCATAGTGTACTAATAGTGCCCGCACCTTGTCCTAATTAGCTTGGACTACCTGGATTATCACCGCAATACATATGCTTTAACCAAGTATCACAAAGGGGTACCTCTATGCCGCCTGTACAAAGGTCTAAGGAGAAAGCTCGCATTTGGATTTCTCGCTATTGATTATTCTCAACTTAGACATCCATACCGGGACAACATAGACAACAGATAATGGACTCCTCTTTTAATGCTTTAAGCATTCAACAACAATTAATTCTTTTCTCATTAGAGATTTGAGGATGTTTGTCCAAAACTGAAACTTCCACCATGGAACATGGCTTCGGTTAGCGGCCCAATGTTCTTCTCTCACAATATGCATGCTCAAACCATTCAACTCAGAGTAGATCGCCCTTACTTCAGACAAGACGAACATGCATAGCAACTCACATGAAATTCAACAATGAGTTGATGGCGTTCCCCAGTAAACATGGTTATCGCACAACAAGCAACTTAATAAGAGATAAAGTGCATAATTATATATTCAATACCACAATAGTTTTTAAGCTATTTGTCCCATGAGCTATATATTGCAAAGGTGAATGATGGAATTTTAAAGGTAGCACTCAAGCAATTTACTTTGGAATGGCTGGAAAATACCATGTAGTAGGTAGGTATGGTGGACACAAATGGCATAGTGGTTGGCTTAAGTATTTTGGATGCATGAGAAGTATTCCCTCTCGATACAAGGTTTAGGCTAGCAAGGCTTATTTGAAACAAACACAAGGATGAACCGGTGCAGCAAAACTCACATAAAAGACATATTGAAAACATTATAAGACTCTACACCGTCTTCCTTGTTGTTCAAATTCAATACTAGAAATTATCTAGACCTTAGAGAAACCAAATATGCAAACCAAATTTTAGCATGCTCTATGTATTCTTCACTAATGGGTGCAAAGCATATGATGCAAGAGCTTAATCATGAGCACAACAATTGCCAAGTATCACATTACCCAAAACATTTATAGCAATTACTACATGTATCATTTTCCAATTCCAACCATATAACAATTTAACGAAGGAGAAACTTCGCCATGAATACTATGAGCTAAGAACACATGTGTTCATATGCAACAGCGGAGCGTGTCTCTCTCCCACACAAACATTTATTCAAACAAAAACAAAAACAAAAACAAACCGACGCTCCAAGCAAAGCACATAAGATGTGATGGAATAAAAATATAGTTTCAGGGGAGGAACCTGATAATGTTGTCGATGAAGAAGGGGATGCCTTGGGCATCCCCAAGCTTAGACGCTTGAGTCTTCTTGATATATGCAGGGGTGAACCACCGGGTGCATCCCCAAGCTTAGAGCTTTCACTCTCCTTGATCATGTTGCATCATACTCCTCTCTTGATCCTTGAAAACTTCCTCCACACCAAACTCGAAACAACTCATTAGAGGGTTAGTGCACAATATAAATTGACATATTCAGAGGTGACACAATCATTCTTAACACTTCTGGACATTGCATAATGCTACTGGACATTAGTGGATCAAAGAAATTCATCCAACATAGCGAAAGAGGCAATGCGAAATAAAAGGCAGAATCTGTCAAAACAGAACAGTTCGTATTGACGAATTTTAAAATGGCACCAGACTTGCTCAAATGAAAATGCTCAAATTGAATGAAAGTTGCGTACATATCTGAGGATCATGCACGTAAATTGGCTTAATTTTCTGAGCTACCTACAGGGAGGTGGACCCAGATTCGTGACAGCAAAGAAATCTGGAACTGTGCAGTAATCCGAATCTAGTACTTACTTTTCTATCAACGGCTTAACTTGGCACAACAAAACACAAAACTAAGATAAGGAGAGGTTGCTACAGTAGTAAACAACTTCCAAGACACAAAATAAAAACAAAGTACTGTAGGTAAAATAACACATGGGTTATCTCCCAAGAAGTTCTTTCTTTATAGCCATTAAGATGGGCTCAGCAGTTTTGATGATGCACTCGCAAGAAATTGTATTTGAAGCAAAAGAGAGCATCAAGAGGCAAATACAAAACACATTTAAGTCTAACATGCTTCCTATGCATAAGAATCTTGTAAATAAACAAGTTCATGAAGAGCAAAGTAACAAGCATAGGAAGATAAAACAAGTATAGCTTGAAAAATTTCAGCACATAGAGAGGTATTTTAGTAACATGAAAATTTCCACAACCATATTTTCCTCTCTCATAATAACTTTCAGTAGCAACATGAGCAAACTCAACAATATAACCATCACATAAAGCATTCTTATCATGAGTCTCATGCATAAAATTATTACTCTCCACATAAGCATAATCAATTTTATTAGTTGTAGTGGGAGCAAATTCAACAAAGTAGCTATCATTATTATTCTCATCATCAAATATAGGAGGCATATTGTAATCATAATCAAATTCACTCTCCATAGTAGGTGGTAACAAAAGACTACTATCATTATAATCATCATAAATAGGAGGCAAAGTATCATCAAAGTAAATTTTCTCCTCAATGCTTGGGGGACTAAAAATATCATGAAAACCAGCTTCCCCAAGCTTAGAACTTTCTATATCATTATCAACAATGGTGTTCAAAGCGTTCATACTAATATTACTACCAGCATGCAAATAAGATTTCATAGGTTTTTTAATTTTCGCATCAAACAATCCATGTTTTAAATCAGGAAATAGAACAAGAAGCTCACTGTTGTCCATTATGCCAAACTAGCGTAAACAAGAAACAACAAGATGCAATTGCAGGATCTAAATGAAATAGCTTCGAGCACACACACGACGGCGCCAGAAAAATACTTTACCTGGGACCGTAGTATGAGTGCCTTTTACCTTTCCTCCCCGGCAACGGCGCCAGAAAAGTGCTTGATGTCTACGTTCCCCCTCCTTTCCTGTAGACAGTGTTGGGCCTCCAAGAGCAGAGGTTTGTAGAACAGCAGCAAGTTTCCCTTAAGTGGATACCCAAGGTTTATCGAACTCAGGGAGGAAGAGGTCAAAGATATCCCTCTCATGCAACCCTGCAACCACAAAGCAAGAAGTCTCTTGTGTCCCCAACACACCCAATAGGTGCACTAGTTCGGCGAAGAGATAGTGAAATACAGGTGGTATGAATATATATGAGCAGTAGCAACGGTGCCAGAAAATAGCTCGCTGGTGTGTAGTTGATGGTGGTGGTATTGCAGCAGTAGTAACACAGTAAAACAGTAGACAAGCAGTAGTAACGCAGCAGTATTTAGGAACAAGGCCTAGGGATTACACTTTCACTAGTGGACACTCTCAACATTGATCACATAATGAACGTATAAATGCATACTCTACACTTTTGTTGGATGATGAACACATTGCGTAGGATTACACGAACCCTCAATGCCGGAGTTAACAAGCTCCACAATAATGCTCATGTTTAAGTAACCTTTAGTGTAAGATAGATCAACGCTACTAAACCAAGTACTAGCATAGCATGCACACTGTCACCTTCATGCATATGTAGGAGGAATAGATCACATCAATATTATCATAGCAATAGTTAACTCCATAATCTACAGGAGATCATGATCATAGCACAAACCAAGTACTAACACGGTGCACACACTGTCACCTTTACACACGTGCAGGAGGGATAGAACTACTTTAATAACACATCACTAGAGTAGCACATAGATAGTAGTGATACAAAACTCAGATGAATCTCAATCATGTAAAGCAGCTCATGAGATCATTGTATTGAAGTACATAGGAGAGATTAACCACATAGCTACCGGTACAGCCCCGAGCCTCGATGGAGAACTACTCCCTCCTCATGGGAGCAGCAGCGGTGATGAAGATGGCGGTGGAGATGGCAGCGGTGTCGATGGAGAAGCCTTCCGGGGGCACTTCCCTGCTCCGGCAGGGTGCCGGAACAGAGATCCTGTCCCCCAGATCTTGGCTTCGCGATGGCGGCGGCTCTGGAAGGTTTTCGTGGGTTTCGTCAATCGGTGTAGGGTTTTCTGATCCAGGGGCTTCTTATAGGCGAAGAGGCGGCGCAGGAAGGTCGAAGGGGGGCCCACACCCTAGGGGGGTGCGCCCCCCCCCTAGGCCACGCCGGGGTGTGGTGTGGTGGCCCTGCCTCCCTTCTCTGGCGGTTCTCGTGTGTTCTGGATGCTTCCGGGTAAAATAGGAACCTGGGCGTTGATTTCGTCCGATTCCGAGAATATTTCGTTACTAGGATTTCTGAAACCAAAAACAGCAGAAAACAGGAACTGGCACTTCGGCATCTTGTTAATAGGTTAGTTCCAGAAAATGCACGAATATGACATAAAGTGTGCATAAAACATGTAGATAACATCAATAATGTGGCATGGAACATAAGAAATTATCGATACGTCGGAGACGTATCACTCCCGCATCCACGCTGGCCCGCAGGGCACACCTCAAATGCACCCACACCTTAAATGCAGGACAACGGAGACAATAATCTGAAGTCGTCACTCCCGCATCCACGCTGGCCCGCAGGGCCGCGCACCACATAGCCGAAGAGGAAGAAGGGAAAGCATCGACCACACGAGTAGAGCAACCACCGACCTGGAAGGTGAAGCTCCACGAGGATGCCTCTAAGGAGGGGAGTGACGACCGAGAGCGCTGCCATCGCCATCAACTGAGGCCGCCTCTAAGGAGGGGAGTGACGATCGAGAGCGCCGCCATCATCAGCATCAACCGAGGCCGGTGTAGGGTTTTCACCCAGAGAACACCAAACCCGAAGTTGCATCTGCGAGTCTATCGTAGTCGAGGATGACCAGCAACTCGACGCCAACCACCCAAATCACTTTGCTGGTCCCTCCGACCGAAGGAACATCCAAGGTGAGGCCCCAATAGGCAAACGACCCAAGCACGCCGCACTCAGCCGATCCCGCGCGGGATCTGGGATTTCCCCCGAAGAAACCTGGCGGAGTTGGGAGAGCACCGCCTCAACGACGCCTTCAAGAAGGATGCGGCACCTAGGGGTGTTGCCTTCGTCGGTCCCGACCGATTACCGAGACAAGATTTCGCCCAACGATTAGTCGCAAGCCGCACACCCCCCCAAGTGCTTGCCGGACCACCGTAGCCAACCTGCACGCAGACCAACCTACATGCAGGCCGCCAGCCCCACGCGCTCGACGTTCTGAGGCCATGGACGAAGCAAGGCACTGGGGCCAGGTCCGCTTCCCACAGAGCCACCTCCTAGCTCGACAAGACGAAGAAGACCACCATCCAGGGCCGTCGCCCCGAACCCTGGGTACCACGCGAAGCATAAGCCGAGTGAGAACCACCAATACAAATCGGCGAACATCGATGATGCCGCCAGAGCTAGGTAGCTAGTCCCAGCGTCCATCGTATTGCCACACCGTGGTCCCCGTCACCGCGTCGAGAATACCGATGTCCGGATCATCACCGATGCCCGCGAGTGATACATGCATTTTGTATCATCATTATTGATACATATAGAGTTAGTTTTCATTTTATTTGCCTTCATACATTGTTATTTATGCATTTTTAGATGATTTTCGAGACTTTCCTAAAGAGACCACTTCATTGGTATTTAATTCCCGGGAGGCATAAAATCTCTTTTTTTTGTATTTTATTTGTTTTAGCACTTTTTGGAACGCAAAAATTCGAGAAAAATTACCTGATCAATTTTTCACTCGAAGGATGGCCGTGAGCGAAAGAAACAAGTGGTAAGGGCCACGAGGTGCAGACAAGACCAGGTAGCGCGACCCAACTTCCTGGTCGCGCCACCTAGGTCCGTTCGTAGCTTGGACATCGTTTTGGCTCCCCTTTTATCCTAGACGCCCCGTTTCACCCAAAAACCTAAGCCATATTTTTCCCGAGATTTACTGAGGCGGCGGTGGAGGCAAAAATCCTCTCATACTCTGGGAGACGGCATATCCTGCTACACCGGTGCCTTCGGTGAAGGGGAAAGTGACGCCATAGACATACCCACTCCTCCTTGGCTTGGGAGGAGGCATCTCCATCTACGAGATCGATGTCAACCCCCTCATAGTTTGTATTGTATTGAACCCCAAATACTATTTTTAGTGCTATTGCATGTTCGTGATTGGTACTTCATCATTACTTGGTGGAGAGATTATATATTCAGATTGTGCTGGAACCATTATGACTTTGGTCCATACCATGTTTGTCACTTGTGAGTAGTTCGACTGCATTAGAGAGGTTTATGTCGGGGACCCTAAATCTTATGGCTATGATGGGACATTGATGTCTTAATGATTCCTATGTTTTCATATGAAAATGGTTCTAGGACCCATTATAAGGGGTGTATTTGCACATGCTTATGGCTGCACCTAATTAAGGCTCCGCTCCTAATTGAATAAAACTTGACAAAATATTATCATGTTGTTTATAATTCAGATGCTACTGAATCCATGCCGCCCTCGGGAACTTTAGTCTCATATAAGCACACACACTTGAACTTGTCTTCTTGATGCATATGGGATTCGGCTTTTCTCTTATCGCGAGCATTTACTTAGTTGCTATTTACTTTCCGCACTTTATTTTTATTGCAAATTATATACCCAAAAACATCAAAACCGTTAATTTACTATTTCTGCTTTCTTGTTATTTTGCTAACCAAGACCTTCAACTCCTTGTGGGTTCGACAACCTTTTTTTTATTGAGAGGTACTACAATTGATCTCCTGCACTTGGGAGCCATCGGCGAGATAGTCACTGAAGCAACCAGAGCGAGCCTGTGCAACTACCACCGTGCGGGAACCGAAGCACACAACCACCGCATTCCTCCACGCAGCAATACGAGAAAATCGCCGCACCGCCACGGAGCCACAATAGCCACCGGTCGGAGGGGCCTTGCTCACCGCATCGTCGTCACACCGCAGCAACCGTGAGCAGCTGCATCCATGCGCGAAGTGCTCCACGAGCCGCTAGGCACGGAAACCTAGAGCCACAACCATGCGCTCACTATCTGACCCCCCCTCGGCACAAGAGGGGGGCGCTGCTGCCTTAGAGCACCGCCGCCACCCTGTCGGAGAGGCCCATCCCGTGCAACACCTTGCACAAGATCATACGAGCCTCAACGCCAGCCGCGGAAGCGGGAGACCTCACCACCACCTATCACACGGGCTTTGCCCGACAGCGCGCTCTGGCGCAGACGAGGGGGAGGGTAGACGGCGAGGGGGAGCCCATCGATGCGGGACAACACGCGGGCACCCCATCTGCCGATCTTGAGTTGTACTTCTTTTAGGGGCAACGTCTTTGAGTAGTTGTACCATCAACGCTTCCTGGCTCCTTGGTGATGGCGCTGCTTGTCAAGGACCCGACACCGACAAGCACGATGGCCGACCTTACTTAGGGCATATCTAGCGGACATATGTAAACTTCACGTCGGATAGAACAGAAACAAAAACCGAACTTTGAAAAACTGATTTCACGGCGGAATGCGACAACATCACATAGTTCTATCATGCATGCATACATTCATGCTAAAATTACTCAAAATCTACCCTAGTTTGTCACCGCTAACACTAATTCGTCCCCGCTAACACTAATTTACCAAAAGTGGGATTTGAGCGCAATGGCGACATGGCCGCGAGGTCGACGAAGATATGTGCATGTTCCTCCGCTGTCCGACGCCACTCCTTGTGAGCCAAGTGCCTCTGCTCGGTGATGACGTCCTGCCGAAAGAGCAGACCTTCAAACTCTTTCTTGCTGCAACGCTTGGCGGCCCACGCCTCCATCCGAAGGGAGTGTCGTTGCATCATCGTGACCCGGTCTACATTGGCATCATCCACGAAGTTGTATAGTCCTATCTTCTCAACGGTCCGCGTCATCGGCCTCATGCCGAAAGAATGCCGGCAACGGCGTGAGGCTGAGATTGGTGTAGCGCCTCATGCCACGGTTCCGAGCAGCGTCTGAGGGCCAATTACGCTCCTCGTCTGGGCGTGCCTACCCATCTCTCCTTAGCGTGGGTTTATATGCATCGCAGAGATGATTCGTGTGTTGGGCTTCGCACATCTAGTTCCTCCACTCAGCTAAAACAAAAATGCATTTCTCTCTTCTTGTGCAACACCTAAACACTAGCAGGTTGCAGCTTAGATACATCACCTCGTAGACAAGAGTTCGAGCACCAGGAATTGTACCATTTTTTTTTCCAAACTTGAATAAATTTCAAAACTGACAGAAATGTGAACTTGAACAAGTTTGAATCTGAACAACATTTGAATTAAAACAAATTTTGAAGCAGAGCAATTTTTTAAACAAAAAAATCATCTAAAAAATTTGGAATCTGACAAAAATTTCAAAATTTTGAATATGAGCAAAATTTTATTTTGAAAAAATTTCGAATCTAAGCAAAATTTGATTTTGAACAAATTTTGAATCCGAGCAAAAATTAATTTTGAACAAATTTCGAATCTAAGAAAATTTTGAATTTGTAAAATTTTATAAATGAGAAAATTTAAAAAACCAGCCGAAAACCAAACAGAGACAGTCAAAAAACAGAACAAATTCGGACTGGAGCCTTCTAGAATATTTCTAAAACTGGAAAAAATCAAAACAATACACTTTGATCTGTTTATAACGGGCAGCGGCTCAAAAAAACTCGTTTGCTCCAAACTTATGCCTATCAACGCGCCAATAGGCGATGAATAGGTGTTGCCGTCCTTGCCACTGTACTTCATGGTTGCTCCCGTTCCTCAAAATCTTCATTTCTAGGTCTTTCTTTTCCCTCTCAATTCCAATTTCAATCACGAATCTTCCTAGCTTTCCCCAAATCAAACATCATGGCTGCCACTCTCTCAACCATGAACGCCAGGAATCAAGTGATTTGTGAAGCAGAAAAGTAGCTCTGATCTTCCAACCGCCAACCGCCAGTGCGTGTGTGGTGACGTCTGACGTGGTGGCAAGTTGCTTCAGCATAAGGTTAAGCTGCAACTCTAATGTTCCGTGGTGTGTCCGGTGGCCTCCGCTTACTCCCTTAGTTTGATTTCTTCAATCCCAGTCAATATTCACTACGCGTTGACGTAAATCCCAAACAAGACAATGTGATGCTCATATGCCTCCCAGAAGAAAGCCCCCCGCGCCACCACCCGCTTCACCCTGTAACTCTGACCGCCCTCCGCCGGAGGCCTGTTTCCCCTGCCTTCCCTCCCCACCGACCTCCCCCCCCCCCCCCCCCAAGACTCCGCACACATGACCCTATTCATCCCGAAGAGAACATCCCCACAGACGAACTCCCTTCCCACCGACGAACTCTTCCGTGCCGACGACCCCTTGAATCTCCCTTCCTATCTCTCTTCCCCTTGCTTGGTACGCAGTATTGCACCATGTTCCTGTGTATTGGTAGTTTGGTACACAGTGCTATGATGCAAGAGGCGCTTCGTTGATGCAAATTTTGATTAGAATCTACATGATGTTGTGATTAGAATCCAACATGTGGTGCCCATATGCATCAAAACAGATTTGTTGTATATTTTTCATGCCACTAATTTGCTAGATACAATTATCATACACTAATGCCGCTGCCTATGTTGCAAATTAACTTCACCCTGTAATTCTGTAGTACTTTTTGTATAGTTTTTTAGTACTTTGCAGTGGAGAAGGCTGCTTGGGATGCATACCACACTAGAGTTTTTTTCAACATATGGATGGATGAACTCAATGAAAACTATATGGATGGGGGTTGCTTGAGTAGAAAGGAATAACAAGAATCTCAGTGATAAATTTACCGAGAAAACAGAATTTTTTTTTACGAAGAAGCAATTCAAGAACAAATAGGATGCTTTAAAGAAGGATTATACAAACTGAATGGAGTTGCAAAATGCAATTGGGCTATGTTGGGATCCGGTGACAAAAACTATGGACGCATATGATGAGTGGTGGAAGACTCACCTAGTTGTAAGTTATATGTTTATCACTTGTCTTGTATATTTGTGTATTTTGTTCTAATTTGTACTAATGTATCCACTATGTTATTTTTTGCAATACCTTCTTCAACATGCAAAGTTCAGAAATGGGCCACCAGCCAACTTGAAACAACAAGATGTCATGTTTAGGAAGGCTCATGCTACGGGAAATCGGCAGCCATTCCGGGACAAGAATTAGGAGAGGACAAGGATGGTCCAATATTGTTGGATCATGATGGAGAGGCCACGAAGAAAACAACACTAGGGAAATACAAGGTGGGTGTTGGAGAGAAGGAAACATAGGGCCCCTTTTTGAAGTCGTACACCACTGCCTTGATCGACATAGTTTCGCAGGTGGATGTTTGGAAGCCCTAGTGGCAATGAGGACTCTGTCCCAACTATAAAGAAATTTTTAGCGATGGTTTGAGAGCGTGGAGTCAGTGAAGGTATTGATATCATGTTCATAACGGCCAAGCTTGCCATGAAAATGGAGCATAGAGAGTTGGTGGCAGCCTTTCAAACACCTTGAGGATGGCTTGATTATCTTTAGAGGATACGTGATGAGTTAAACAAGTAGATGAGTGATGTAATATGCACACTATTTATTTGCTATTTGGAATTCTAGAACCTATGGACCAACTGTGTGTACTATTTATTTGGAATAACTTGTACACCATTCTGATCATTCTATAACTTAATCTTATGCACCATTGTGTGTCTATTCTATTTGGAATTTATTGTAGACTATTCGTGAGCGTTATTATTGGTACGTGGTGTATAGTATTCTAGTATGCTTAAATTTTTGACTGGTCTATAATTTTGTAGATGGATGGAGATGATAATTGATACGTCCAAAACTTATCTACTTTCCCGAACACTTTTGCTATTGTTTTGCCTCTAATTTTTGTATTTTGGATACGACTAACACGGACTAACGCTGTTTTCTGCAGAATTGCCCTGGTGTCTCGTTTTTGTGCAGAAATTCAACTTTCAGGAAAATCCCCGGAATTTATGCCGAAGGGCTTATTTTTCCAGAAGATTCACGGAGCCAGAAGGGCAGGCCTGGGGGAGGCCCAGGGCCCCCCCACACTAGGCCGGCGCGGCCTGGAGGGGGGGCGCGCCGCCCTACTGTGAGGCCGCCTCGGCCAGCCTCTGACGCCCCCATCTGGACTATTTAAGGGTTTCGATCTAAAAACGCGAGACGGGAAGTCGAAGTCGCCAGAAACCATCCAGTACGCCGCCACCATCGCGAAACTCCGTCTCGAGACCAGAAACTCCGTTCTGGCACTCCACCGGGACGGGGAATTGGAGGAGATCATCGCCATCATCACCACCGACGCCTCTCCATCGACCAGCCATGTTTCTCCCATCCATGTGTGAGTAATTTCCCCGCTGTAGGCTGAAGGGGATGGTAGGGATTGGATGAGATTGGTCATGTAATAGCATAAGATTGTTAGGGCATAGTGCCTAGTGTCCGTAATTGGTACTTTGATTATATTGTTGCAACTTGTTATGCTTAATGCTTGTCACTAGGGCCCGAGTGCCATGATCTCAGATCTGAACATGTTATTGTTTCATGATGATATTCATTGTTTTATGATCTTACCTGCAAGTTGTATACACATGTCGCTGTCCGGAACCCGAGGCCCCAAAGTGACAGAAATTGGGACAACCGAAGGGGAAGACGGTGATGTGAGGATCACATGTGTTCACGGAGTGTTAATGCTTTGCTCCGGTACTCTATTAAAAAGAGTACCTTAATTTCCAGTAGATTCCCTAGAGGCCCGGCTGCCACCGGCTGGTAGGACAAAAGATGTTGTGCAAGTTTCTCATTGCGAGCACGTACGACTAAATATGGAACACATGCCTATGGATTATTTAGTACTTGGACACCGTTTTATTACTATCTGCAAATGCCCTGCTTTGATTGTTACATGAGTTTCTCTCATCCATGCAACGCCCGTCATCCATCCCTGTGCCTACAGTATTTTAATCCTGCTGTTTACTATAATCACTACTGCTGTCTTTGTTACACTGCTGCTGTTATTTCACTATCGCCATCGCTATAAATCGTTACTATCGATAAACTCTTGCGAGCAAGTCTGCTTTTCAGGTGCGGTTGAATTGACAACTCCGCTGTTAAGGCTTTCAAGTATTCTTTGTCTCCCCTTGTGTCGAATCAATAAATTGGGTTTTACTTCCCGCGAAGACTGTTGCGATCCCCTATACTTGTGGGTCATCAAGACTATTTTCTGGCGCCGTTGCCGGGGAGCATAGCTTTATTTGGAAGTTCACTTGGATTGATATTGTTCGCTGCAAATTCTCCATCATGGGTAAATCTCACGATCCTAAAGTCGCCATATTACCATCCACTACAAGAAAAGGTACAACTCTGAGTACCTCTGCTGCTCTTGATTCACCATCTGTGATAAGTCAACTTGTTTCACCACCACAAACTTCACTTGCTGGTACTTCTGCTGAATCTGAAAACTCTTATAATTTTGATGATGCTTCTGCTGTGCTTGATGATAGTGGTTCATTGGGATCTTTTCTAGATGCTACAATTGCTAGGTCTAGACAAATTGAAAATACTGAAACTCCTAATGAAAATGCTGCTACACCTGTTAATTCACCTGAGTCTGTTGAATACTCTAGTGATGATCTTGATGAGGATTATGTGGAACTTGATGATGATTTTATTGATAAATGCAATGCTACTACTGATGCAAGAAAAATTAAAAAGTTGCTTGCACAACATACTGTTAGATATAAGCTATCTCCTGATCCTAAATTTTCCACGTCTCCTATAAACATTAAGGATAAAGATTATGATTTTTCTCTTGATTTATCTCATATAGCTATTGTTGAGAAACCACCCTTTTGTGGTACTGAAAAACAAAGTGCTGTAGAACACATGAATGAACTTTCTACTTTGAGTAGCTTGTTTTCTGATGATGTCAAGATGCGTACTTATTTTGTTGCTAAATTTTTTCCTTTATCATTAAAGGATGATGTTAAAACTTGGTATAATAGTTTGCCTCCTGGTTCTATTAATAGTCCGTGACGCCCCGAAACCGGTACCATGAGGATCCCAGCGAACCCGTCGAAATCCGCACGATATCGATTCAGAGACGCCCTCCGACACGACGTGCGCGACGAATCACACACGTGATGCCAGAGGAATTAACACGAGCGGTAATATTACAACAGGATTATAATAGAGCCCACAAGAAACATATATTACAACAACGACTCCAACGAGTCAAGATACAAATATACAATACAAAGATCCAACTCATACAGAAGATCGAATACGTCCGAGTACGGACAAGATACAAATTGGACTAAGAGTCCTGAAGATAACCAGTGACGTTCATAACCCTGCCCAGGCCAAGCCGGAAGGGTAACCTTGCTAACGTCGTCATCTCGTACCTGTCAAAGTCGGGCCATCGGTTGCCGACAAAAGGGAGGAAGCAAAAGAGAAAGAGGAAGGGCGAGAGTAAGTACCAAGGAACGAACTCCGGCACGTACTTAGCGAGACTAGAAATGGCTATGCTCGCCGGGCGAGTATAAATATATATCGCCTGGGGCTATATGGTAGGTTTAGCGGCAGCAATACTATAACCAATAGAGACACCCTACAACATCCGTCTAATCAGAGAAGATAAGAGAGCGCACAAGGTAACAGATAAATACTACACAAACATAACCCAGCCGATTACACATATCCCCTTCAACAATTGCGAAGAGGCAATGTAAAAGGCACTCAACGGTGGATAAATTTTATTGGGTATCGGTTGTAGTAATGCTATATTACTATGCAAGTTATTATCAGATTATTAACAACAAGTATAAGGTGTAAGTTGTTCTATGATCAAGCTATACAATTCCAAGTCGTCCATAACCGCGGACACGGCTTATCGATAAGATGTACACCCTGCAGGGGTTGCCCGAATGTAACCATACGCATGCTCGAACCCACTTACTACAGGTGGAGTCTCACATCAAGACCGTTCCCAATGCAAGAGAAAGTTTAATGGGAGCCACCCAACTAAGCTACCCGTGACGAAGTTTGGCCGTACTCCGATACGGACCCAGAGGTTTGCAACATAGTCCAGGCGGGCACTTACGACCAGGCACAAGATAAGTCTATCCGCAATATGAGTACAGTACAGAAATAAACACCCGAAGGCAACATGAAGTAAATCGTGCATCGTGCATATGAGCAAATAAAACCAAGGTTGTGGCTCCCAATAAACAGACTCGAGGAAAGGTAGTGGGTGATGGGGGTCCCACTCCCCCACGTACGGGTAGAGCGCTCAATCTCGGAACAGATAACAAGAACTCGGATCCTAGGGGACATTAGCAAGGAAAGTTCCGATGCTTTCGTAAAGGGGCTCACAGATGCCTCTGCTTACAATTTTAGTTGTTAACAATAAAGTAAAGCATGTGTATCTCCAACAACTGATATAGCATGTGATAACCTCCCAACAAACCAACATATCCCGATAACAGATCGAGATAAACAACAGAGCCTAAACACGCCTACGACTCGCAAGGCTCAAACATCAAGCAACGGCTATGGATAAGGAATGGTGCATATAGGATTATTATGGTAAACAAGTGGATAGGACACGTGACTCGATAAAGAATCGCAACATAAGGATAGCAGTGCGAGGGAGAGAGTAAAATAGGTGAAGAGAGAGGGCTCGCCTGTGAAAAGCTGCAGAAGAACTTGTCGTATCTCACATCAACACTTCGTGATCCTATCCGGGAAGAAGCAGATGCTGGAACAAACAACGCATGCAATTCTTACTACTACGGTTAAAGAAGATCCAGCATGATCATGATATGATATGCATGGCATGGCAGATATGATGCGATGCACTTATCCAATTAAGCGGAGTCGGAACCCCGGACAAACAAATTATTAGGTTCGAGTTGCATTTCCTACCGACAAGTTAAGTGTTGATTAGCATGGCAACACAAGGCAAGGGTGCCCTACTTAAATTTTAAGCGGAGCGGGAAAAACCTAGTCGGTGTTCCGAAATACTCCGCATATATGTTAGGTGAACATGCACGACTATCAACGCGCGACATGATGCGAGATGCAAACAGATGAATGGATGGCATAATCATGATCCTTGCATTTTTCTGATCAAAATGAATATAAATTTTGTAGCAATTGGATTTGTAAAAGTGCATATTTGAATCAATTGAAAAATCATCTGAGTTTGAATTGAGCGGGAACAGATGCAAAAAGGTTGGATTTAATCCGCGCCAAGGGGATTCGAACTCAGGCCACTCGGATCAAGGAAATGGGATGGTGCCAGTGGGCTGATGATTCTGATTTGCATACAGACAGGACGCATCTAAGGTGAAGTGTACGCCACCACGATAACTGAACTTTTGACAGTTGCATCTGAAACTGGACAGCGGCTGGCAGGAACTTTGGATGAAGATGGCGAGAAACTGGGTGATGCTCCAGCGTGGTTCTCAACAGGTTGAGCAATAAGAATGTGCCATGGGTCGAATGGGACCAAAATGGTTGGAAACGATGCACCGTGTCGATGGGGAAGCTCGCCGGAAAACGGGACGACGACACAGAGAAACTGAAAACTGGAAACCATCTGTTTCTGGAGGCGACTTTGGAAGAAGATGGCGTCGTCGTTACTGCTCCGTTTTGGGTGATTCAAGATCCAGTAGAAAGAGGATGTTGCCGTGCTTGTAATGGTACCAGATACGCGTGCTGGGGTGACCTGTGCCGGCGAGGATCTACACCGAAATTCAGCACCGCGAAACAGAAAACTGGAACTTTACTGTTTTCAAAACTCGTTTTTGATCTCGGTTTTCTTCGATCTATTCCTCGATTCAGCGATGCATGGCATGCAAGGGAGAGGAGAGGGGGTGTGCTTTTGTTGATGCTCACCCTGGGGTGGTCGGAGACGAAGATGAACGTCGGAGAGGCGCAGGCGATGGGAAAGAAGAGGTGGCCGGGGTAGATGAAGAAGATGGAGGACGGGCTCACGCAGATCTTGGCGTGTACAGCTCCATGAAGCAGAGGTTGAGGAAGAGGGAGCCGAGGCGGTTCCGTTCCACCGCTCAGGTTGGCTCGAGCTGGTCCATGGCGACGGTGGCGAGGGATAGACGACGGCGGTGGCTCTCGGTAGGTTTTCTGTCTAGGAAGAAAAGAGGGTGGCGGCGGCGCGTACGAGGGAGGAGGCGAGCTAGGTTGCAGGGCTAGCGCCGAGTTGGTTTTATAGGAGGGAGCCGGAACAGCTCGTCCGTCCCATCACTGGACAGCGACATGCTGAGCCACGGATGCGCTGCCGTACGGGACGAAGACGGAAGAGGAGATGGTGGCTTCGGTGCTAGCTAGTTGGGCTAGCTGATGGGTTTCTTCGGTGTGGGGAAAGGAAGGAAGATGGGCTGGCCGGTTTTGAGAAGGGAAGAGGCCAGAAGAATGGAAAGGCCAAAAGAAGAGCAAACTGGCATGGTCGGCAAACGGAGATGAGAGATGATCTGGGCTAAATTATCTCCTCCGGTTCTTCTTCTCCTTCTTTTCTTTTCTTGCTGAAACGTATAGGGAGAAAGGAAGGACTTTGGGAAAAGGATTTTGAAACACTGTTTTTAAACATCTGTGAAACCTGGACTTTAGTTTAGAAACATTTTGCAAACTTTTCCCACAAATTTTATTTATTTTTATTTAAAATAAGAATAGAGGAGGGTTTATTAAATAAACCATATGAGAGGGAGAAATAAAATAGTTTTTATTTAAAATAATTTTATTTGATAAAATCGTGTGGATGATATGATGCATGATGCATGATGATGCCTAAAAGAAAAAGGAACAAGCAACTCTAATATGGATGCTACCCTGGGCCGTTACATAGTCCAAGTGGTTTGCTTGATGTTTTCTTTCGGAAATACTTTCCTCCTAGTGCTCAACATATTGCTTTGCAGAAAATTTATAGTTTTGACCAGGAAGATGGAGAGAAATTGCCTGAAGCATGGGCAAGATTTTGCTCTCTTATCAGAGCTCGACCTGGACATGATCTGGAAAAGCATGATTTACTTGATATATTTTATAGTGGACTAACCATTGAGTCTAGAGCATACTTGGATAGTTGTGATGGTTGTGTTTTCAGGAAAAGAACTCCAGACGAAGCTGAAGAATTATTGGCTAAAATAGGCCGAAATCATGATGATTGGACTACACCTGAACCAGTCCCGACACCAATATTGAAGAAGAGGGGTTTAATTAAATTAAATGATGAAGATATGAGGGAAGCGAAGAAATCTCTTAAGGAGAAAGGTATTAAATCTGAAGATGTGAAGAACTTACCTCCCATAGAAGATTTATGTAAGATAATTCCCCCTTCATCCATGATTGAGGTAAACTCTCTTCAACGCTTTACTAGGGAAGATATTACGTATTCAAAACCTCCTGCTCAATGCTTAGATGAGTTTGATAATTATATTGTTAAGCAAGAAAATTTTAATATGAGAGTAGAGAATTATTTAATGAAAAATTCTCAAGCTATTAGTAATTTGCATGATATTATGGAGAGAACCTCCAATGATGTTAAGATGCTTGTTAAACATTTTCATATGGTTCAAACTCAAATTGATCAACTCACTAAAGTGCAAAATGACTTGTTAAAAAATAGTTCTAAAGAAAAATATGCTTATGAAGTAACAACTAGAGGCGGTGTTTCCACTCAGGATCCTCTATATCCTGAGGGGCATCCCAAAAGAGTTGAACAAGATTCTCAACGAATTGAACCTAGTGCTCCTTCTAAGAAAAAGAAGAAGAAACATAAAAATGTTATAGAATCCTCTGAGCCTATTAATGATCCTAATAGTATTTCTATTTCTGATGCTGAAACTGAAAGTGGTAATGAACATGACAAAGATAATGATAAGAATGATGCTTCTGATAAAGAAGAAGTTGAAGATGAACCTGAAAAGCATGCTAAAAATAAAAAGTATACTAAAGAAGATTTTACTACCAAGAAACATGGTAATGAAAGAGAACCCTGGGTTCAAAAGCAAATGCCTTTTCCTGCTAAGAAACTAAAATCAAAGGAAGAAGAACATTATAATAAATTTTGCGATTGGATGAAACCTTTATTCCTGCAAATCCCTTTGACTGATGCTATTAAATTGCCTCCTTATTCAAAGTATATGAAAGATATTGTCTCTAACAAAAGGAAAATTCCTAATGAGGAGATTTCCACTATGCTTGCTAATTACTCTTTCAATGGAAAAGTTCCAAAGAAGCTGGGCGACCCAGGTATACCGACTATTCCTTGTTCTATTATGAATAATTATGTTAGAACTGCTCTATGTGATTTGGGAGCAGGTGTTAGTGTTATGCCTTTTTCTCTTTACAAGAGACTTTATTTAGATAAGTTGATACCAACTGATATATCTTTGCAAATGGCTGGTAAATCTACTGCTATTCCTGTTGGTATATATGAGGATGTTCATGTTCAAGTTACTAATAACTGCTTGATATTAACTGATTTTGTTGTGTTGGAAATGCCTGAAGATGATAATATGTCTATTATTCTTGGGAGACCTTTTCTTAACACCGCAGGGGCTGTTATTGATTGCAATAAAGGAAAAGTTACTTTCAATGTTGATGACAAGGAGCATACCGTTTATTTTCCCAAGAGGATTGATAAAGTATGTGGAGTTAATACAATTTCTAATGTGAGAACTATCAAAGTGGGAGTTATTGATTGTCCTATATATGAGCCGAAAAAGGATATCAAAATATTATGATTGGATCCATATCAATACAATTCAAGGTAACATGATTGATTTGAGGTTTATTTCTTCTTATGCTATGTAAAATTTGTTCGATGGCAAGACTTGATCAACCTTGTTAACAAATACATTTTATATGCATAGAGGAGCTAAACAACATTTCTTTCTTCCTCCACTTGTTCTACTTGCTGTAGCACTTTTTGATTTGCAAAGTTCTTTAGTTGTATAGAGATTTCATTCTGCCCAGTAATAATAAATTTAATACCCAGAAATGTGTATTTTTCAAAGTTTTCAAAAATTCACAAAAATTATACCGTTGGTCTTATTTTTCGAAGGGGCACCTGGGAGCACCTGAGGATGACCAGTGGGGCACCCCAGGGTGGCACCCCACCAGCCGGCGCGGCCAAGGAGGGGGGCGCGCCACCCTGTGGTGTGGGCCCCTCCTTGCCCCACTACTTCATCTCTTTCTCCCATCTCACTCTCTCTCCCGAAAAAACTCGCACCAGCTTTCTCTCACTCGCGTTTTTGCTCAAGAGCTCAAGATTTCTCGATCTCTTTGCTCAGCCCAGATTTCTGTCTGAAATTTGGCACATTTGCTCTCCGGTATGTGACTCCTCCGATTATCCAAATAGAATTTTGTTTGGTTGAGTATATCTTGAATATTTTGCTGCTGTAGGTAACATGTTTAGTGAGCTTGCATGCTTGTTCAAGGTTGTAAGAATTAGTTTTGATGCATGTTTAGTACTCTAGCAAGTTCCTATAGTAGTTTCCCTCAATTATATGCCACCAAATCAAATTTTATATTGTTTGTTGAAAAATTTTAGAAAATGGAGTGGAATAGTCATCAACTGAACCAACAAGAATTGGAGGTGCAACAAGTTATGAGAGTTTACCGCGAAGAGGGAGTTTACCCTTCTTACTACCCGTGCGTTGATTTTATGAGGAGTGCAGGAATCCTGCGAGATGTTCAAAAACTGATTTCCAATGCAGGGTTGGAAAGTTTTGTTGTTGGTGAATCTTACCAATATGCAAAACTGACCATGTCTGTAGTGCAGGATTTTGAATTCAATTGGTCTTAATCTAACCCCATGGTTCGATACAAAATTTATAATAAAACTGTCAACTTGCCTTTTGGTGATTTTTGTGCAGCAATTAGAGTGCCACAATGGGGATCATGCGAGAAGATAAGGGGACTACCGCAAGAGCTCTTGAGTCTCTACAAGATGATTTGTCAAGGAAGAAGCTTCTCAGAGGATAGTGGTAAAATCAGTAGTATTCAACTCCCAGCTATTCGCTACTTTGCTTATTTCATCACCAAGTGCGTTCTTGCTAGGAAGAATGCAAGTAAGTTATCTATCTAGGATTTAGCATTCCTAGCTGCTACATTACAAGGTGATAGGACTTATAATTTGGTAGCCTATAGACTTGCTACTAACCGTGAGAAGGGAAGAATTTGCGGAGGTCTCATCGCCTCTCGTTTATTAGCTATGCATGGTGTAGAACCTCACCATCTTGATATTCCGCTCTCCATAGAGAAACTTGACATAGTTTCCATGATTAAACATGAATTTGTTTCTGATTTGTCTAATTTGAGTAACCTGTCTTACAAGATAACATTTTACAAGAAAACTTGGAGAACAACTAAGAAAACTGAAAAACTAGTAGGATTGCCTGCACCTGTTCTGTTTAACCTTGATTCCAGGAAGGATTGGTCAGTTACAGAAGGTGAACTGAATGCATACATAGAGGGAGATGGCCATCATGCAAGAGACGGCACGGAGGAGGCCGAGGAACACCTCGACTCGTCATCCGATGCAGCAAGTTCTTCACATCAACATGTTGGGCATGAGGAGCCTTCACCCTTTTCTTCTGCACCGGGACCTTATTATGACTACGCCATGTATGATCCACCGGCGTGGAACCCTGACCCTCGTTGGGGTTGAACTCCACTTAGGCCAAAAGTCTAAGCTTGGGGGGAGGTATACCGGCATCACTCATTCATTGCATATTATAATTGCCTGATACTTGTACATACTTGTTTAGCTTCTTAAAGTGGTTTTCTAATAAGAGGGAGATGATATTTGGGGAAGTGCTGATTGAAAACAGATTCTGGGCTGATACCAAAAAAATTCTCAAAAACAGCCAGAACGTTATTTTGCGAAGCCAATTTTTGTGCATGTTCCCCAGGTTGTTATATAACTTTCATTAGTTTAACACTTTTCGAGCTGAGCAGCGGAAGAATTTCTTAAAAATCGATTACTGTACTGCTGTCAAGTTTGATGAACTCCTGCTGCTTTGTGTTTATGTGACTCTTCTAGTTTTTATTTTCTTGTTTTTCCTTTGTTTCTTTCCTAAAACACAAGAAGACCAAAAATATTTATGTTGTTTCTCTTCACCATTTGTTTATTTTGGTTTCTTGCTTTTATTTTGCTTTATTTGCTATCGTTGGTTTGCTATAAGAAAATCCAAAAAGATTTTACTTTGTTTGCTTGTTTGCTTATTTGCTTTTGTTCTTGTTTCCAATTCAAAAACGCCAAAAATATTTGCTGTTCTTCTTTGGTTTTGTAAAGTTAATTTTGGAGTTCAATGGTCTTCGGTGGCTGGAGCGCGGTTTTCATTTCATATTATTCAAGCTACACAAGTGAAAGACAATAATGACGATCTACGACAATTCGACTGTGGTGAGAGGCTGGTATGAACTCTATTTGTTTTCATTTTTGTACATATACTCATCCATGTGAGCATGCTTAGTTGGTTCATGAGAGGTATATGTCATTTAAGAAAGTCTAGTAGTTCATGATCTCTCATGTTTAGATCAAATTTATTAATATGAGTAGCATGTCATGGATGTTTGCTTGCATTGTTTTATTCATAAATAGGTATGACATAGTGGTATCCTCCTCTGAATAATTCATTTGAATCGACTTGGCACATGCTCACGCATGAATATGACTGAACAAAAGTCAATTAAGCCTCGATAATTTACTTTGCCTCAGAGTTCTTGTATCACTTTTATGCCTCCGTTAATTTATTTTGCCGCAAGCATGATTATGACAGTTACTGCTCTCTTGATTGTCGCTCCCCAGTCTATTGCTAGCCTTCACTTGTACTGAGCGGGAACACTGCTCGTGCTTCCACACCCCTGAAAACCAAGTTATTCCAAAGTGTCCACTATAAATACCTATGCATTGCATTTCAAACCATTCCAAGTAAATTCTCATGCGCTACCTTTAAACCTTCAAAATGCTTCTCAATTTGTGTTAATATTTTATAGTTCATGAGGAAGTATGTGGTGTTTATCTTTCAACCTTGTCATTTACTTTTGACAGTATTTCATAATAAGAGCTGGCAACGGGGTGCCCAGCCTCAATTAATCAAACTTAATTCTCTTCACATGTTTTGCCCTGATTCATCAGTAAGCAACTTAATTTTGCAAATAGACACTCCTCCATGGTATGAGATTGATGGAAGGCACCCGAGGATTCGGTTAGCCATGGCTTGTGTAAGCAAAGGTTGGGGGGAGTGTCACCCATAATAAAACTAAAGTACGTGTGTAAACAAAAGAGAAGAGGGATGATCTACCTTGATGGTAGAAATAACGTCCTTCATGGGAGCCGCTCTTGAAAGTCTGGTTGGCAAGGTAGTTGGAGTACCCATTACCATTCGTTGACAACAACAAACACCTCTCAAAATAATTTTACTCCTGTTTTAAAAATAAAAAGCTCTAGCGCATGTTAATCCCTACTTCCCTCTGCGAAGGGTCAATCTTTTACTTTTATGTTGAGTCACCATCCTTTCTTTGAGCACTTTCTTGAGAGCACAACTGTCATTCTTAGTATAATATGCTTGTCCAAAAATGTGATTAACTGTGGTATAACTTTGATGCTTTTATCTTTGACAATCTCTACTTCTAGTCTTTCCATGAACTTCAGAGGTGCCTGAGCATTTATGTTTTGCTGTACAAATATGGGCAAGCGAGATACCACTTTATCATACCCTTTTATGAACACTGCAATCCTGTTGATAGACATGATTCATGATGCTTATTATTAATTTGTTGGTACCTTTCCATGATTGACATAGCTATTAGATGATCTTATTTGCATGTATCTTATTATGAATTGCCTAAGTACTTGTCCATATCATGAGAATATTTATATCATATGAACAAATGTGTTCGTGAAAGTTCTTTTATCGCACTCAGTTGTTAACTGAATTGCTTGAGGACAAGCAATAAGCTAAGCTTGGGGGGAGTTGATACGTCCAAAACGTATCTACTTTCCCGAACACTTTTGCTATTGTTTTGCCTCTAATTTGTGTATTTTGGATACGACTAACACGGACTAACGCTGTTTTCAGCAGAATTGCCCTGGTGTCTCGTTTTGTGCAGAAATTCAACTTTCAGGAAAATCCCCGGAATTTATGTCGAAGGGCTTATTTTTCCAGAAGATTCACGGAGTCAGAAGGGCAGGCCTGGGGGAGGCCCAGGGCCCCCACACACTAGGCCGGCGCGGCCTGGAGGGGGGTGCGCCGCCCTACTGTGAGGCCGCCTCGGCCAGCCTCTGACGCCCGCATATGGACTATTTAAGGGTTTCGATCTAAAAACGCGAGACGGGAAGTCGAAGTCGCCAGAAACCATCCAGTACGCCGCCACCATCGCGAAACTCCGTCTCGGGACCAGAAACTTCGTTCTGGCACTCCGTCGGGACGAGGTATTGGAGGAGATCATCGCCATCATCACCACCGACGCCTCTCCATCGACCAGCCATGTTTCTCCCATCCATGTGTGAGTAATTCCCCCGCTGTAGGCTGAAGGGGATGGTAGGGATTGGATGAGATTGGTCATGTAATAGCATAAGATTGTTAGGGCATAGTGCCTAGTGTCCGTAATTGGTACTTTGATGATATTGTTGCAACTTGTTATGCTTAATGCTTGTCACTAGGGCCCGAGTGCCATGATCTCAGATCTGAACATGTTATTGTTTCATGATGATATTCATTGTTTTATGATCTTACCTGCAAGTTGTATACACATGTCGCTGTCCGGAACCCGAGGCCCCAAAGTGACAGAAATTGGGACAACCGAAGGGGAAGGCGGTGATGTGAGGATCACATGTGTTCACGGAGTGTTAATGCTTTGCTCCGGTACTCTATTAAAAGGAGTACCTTAATTTCCAGTAGATTCCCTAGAGGCCCGGCTGCCACCGGCTGGTAGGACAAAAGATGTTGTGCAAGTTTCTCATTGCGAGCACGTACGACTAAACATGGAACACATGCCTATGGATTGTTTAGTACTTGGATACCGTTTTATTACTATCTGCAAATGCCCTGCTTTGATTGTTACATGAGTTTCTCTCATCCATGCAACGCCCGTCATCCATCCCTGTGCCTACAGTATTTTAATCCTGCTGTTTACTATAATCACTACTACTGTCTTTGTTACACTACTGCTGTTATTTCACTACTGCTACTGCTATAAACTGTTACTACTGATAAACTCTTGCGAGCAAGTCTGTTTCCAAGTGTAGCTGAATCGACAACTCCGCTGTTAAGGCTTTCAAGTATTCTTTGTCTCCCCTTGTGTCGAATCAATAAATTGGGTTTTACTTCCCGCGAAGACTGTTGCGACCCCCTATACTTGTGGGTCATCAATAATGCACGTCATGAATAAATTGAAAGGATAAGGTATTTTCTTGGAGTGGCGCATGACTTGGCTGCGCTGGGCTACTATGTTAATCTCTGTTCTGAAAAATATTTGAATAAGGTAGCTAGGAGGATTCCACAATAAAGTGGGCTTGGGTGGGTGCATGAATGACTTGATGATAGAAGAAGATGCTAAAAAATGTTTAAAATGTATCCAGATGTATTTGAATAACTACACAACCTCCTAGTTGCTAGATATGGGTTAGAGTCAACAAGGGATATGAACTCAGTTGAATGTTTAGGTATGTTTGTATGTATGGTTGGGGGACCACAATCATTTCACCAAATTGAGAACCATTTCAGTCGGTCTCTTGAAACAATTAATAGGAAATTTAAGATGGTATTAAATTGTTTGTACAACTTGGGTAGAGATAACATAAAACCAGTCAAATTTCATAGATGTGCATCCAAGAATTCAGCACCCTTGCTTTTGGCCTGGTTTTAAAGGTGCCATTGGTGCCACTACAATATTGTAGCCTTTCCGCAACAAGTAAAATCATTGCAATAAGACACATTTCGTTCCAATAGATAGTTTTCGCGACAAAAAATCATGGTAAAAGTCAACAAAAATTGTTGCACTAGGTTGCGTGGTAATAAATTTGCACAACGATTCTAAATTGTGGTAACATAGCATACAATTTACGTTTCATTTGCAACAGGTTGGATAAATGCATTAGATCCATACCATCGCGGAAACTTCCGTTGCAATTTCCTATTGCAACGAAATCAAAAACTGCGGCATTATCCTATTGCTACGACCATTAATTCCGTGGCTTTACCTTATTGCAACAATCTTTCATATTCTGGTAACATCCAAACACAACAACTAAATTTTCGCAACGATGTCATAATTGTTTCACAAAATATGTTGCATTAGTTAGGAATCAATATACCGTGCCATATATCGCTAGCACTTTCCAGTTGAAGTTTCTAAGCAAGAACTTAACCAGACCGGAAGACATGGTTACACATCACAAAATCTTCTTGCGATATGTGACTTTGATCTCAGATTCACGTTTGTAGTTTCCGGATGGTCCGGTTCAACACATCATACACGCATACTGCACCACACCATTGTGAAGTATCCGCAACAATTTCCAACCCATCCTAATGATAATATTGTATCTTATTATTCACACGAGTTACATATGCATTGTTGTATTCATGTTTCATATATTTATTTCGTGTTCCAAATACATACTATCTAGTTATTCTGGTTATCCAAACTGAAAGGGGTTCCTAGCTCCTTACAAAAACAACCCGTATAATTTACCAGACTTTGCTCAAGAAGGTCTACCAACAAAGAAGGAAGAAATTTTCATCTATGCGCATGCTCGGATTTGAAATGCTATCGAGCCTAATTTTGGTATCTTGAAAAACAAGTGGGCGTATGTTGAAGGGTATCCCTTCTTACGGTTTGGTTACACTGAGGAAAATTATCTTAGCTTGCATCACGCTTCACAATTTCATTAGAGACTCTCACTTACGTGACAAGCAATTTGATCGTTGTGACTCTGATGAGAATTACATCACTAAGATGCAAAGGAAAGCAATAACAACGCCAGGTGATAGTGCTTTGAGTATTCAACACACGAGAAGCATGAACTCGATACGTGATGACATAGCGAGTGCATTGCTCAATGCTAGAGCAACCTAGAACTATTTGCGCTAGCTAGGAAACTGGTATTGATGCATACTTTGGATAAATATATATTTGTAATGGATATGTCTTTTGGCTAAAACTACACTCACATATGTATTTCATGGATCCATATGTTATTTTTTACACGTAAATCAGTATTTATATATAGGTTCTCATGGGTCTCAGGGTATTTCGGATGATTTCCTAGTTCACAGCTTAACAATCAGCCATGTTGCCAAAAACTAGAACTCAAAAACAACTTCAACTACACAACACTTTTTCCTGCATAGCCAGCCACAGGTAACCCAAACAAAGAGGCCCAAAACCACTTAACATGTGTCGTTTCTTATGCAAACTAAGATAGGAGCACAACGAGCAATGGACCTCCAATAATTAAAGATCTTGTAGCATTCCCGATTTGTTTACAAGTAGTATTATGAAAAATGTTTTAAACCTGATTGTTACAATAAAAATCCAATGAAAAATGTATATAACATTAGAGAAGGAAAATAAAATAAACAACAAAGGGAAATCAAAATTACAAGCACACGAGGAAGTGCAAAATCTCAAGTATATAAACATTTGCCATGAATCTTAGCAGCCTGTCTAGTTAGCATTGACGACCCGGCAGCTCCTTCTAATCTCACCGTTGGCAATTGTCTTGACTTCAATAGCACCCATCCTCACCATGGCCACCTTGAACTTTTCCTCCCACTGGTTTGTATCCTTAGCGTTGGCACGAACCGCGTCGCTTGTGTCTGTCGCCATCATGAGCGCAGCATCTGACGTGAAGAGAACCTCATGGCTGAGAACATTCTTGTAATACATGTTGTCGAGATTGTCAGGGGTCTTTTTATCCTGTACGACCGTGTTGTCGCTGCCAGAGTTTGACCGGCACTCTGCCTGCAGAGTGCTTTTCAGAGTGGGGTTCATATCGGAGGAGTTCGAGGTGAGGCGGTCAGAAAAGGATGAGCAGTGGGAAATCCCGATGGTGTGTGCGCCAGAGAGGGTAACCATCTCGTCGGTGTTGAGTCCCTTGGAGGCAAACCCTGCCTTGAGCTGCTCGACGGTGGAGAAAGGTGGGGGGAGGTTGAACAATGTCTCGTTTATGAAAGAGTCACGTCCATCATAGCGGCCAGCAGGCATGTCGAAGTAGACCTTCTTATTGCTAAGGAAGTAGGTGGCGTCACGCCCGGCGAAGGCCACAATGTCGGCACAAGACACGACATTGCCACACTCCTTCTCGATCCTGGCCTTGGCCGCGTCGATCACTTCAAATCCGCGCAGACTCAGGTTCGGGATACCAAATTTCTCGGTCGCACTGTTAGGGTCAGCCGTATCCAACAACACAGACGCATCGCAACCCTGTAGGAAAAACACCATGTGTCCATCAAGTACCCCATATTTTGCAACATGTGTCTTAAATAGTGCCATATACTATATGTATGAGAGTAGATGTCTGACCCTGACGAAGCAGTCGTGGAAGAATAGACGGATGAGCCCCGCCATGATGCCCTTGCTGGCGTCGCGCACAGCTTCCCTCACAATGTTCTCTGCGCGGTAGCATGTCTTCTGGTAGTAACCAACTGCGAGTCCCGTTGGAGGTGTGCTCGGAGTTGGTGGCAGAGGACTAGGTGTGCTGGGGGTGTCCGGTGGTGGGCTAGACGGGGCAATTGGAGTGGGCGGAGGAGGGCTAGCTGTGCTTGGGCTATACGGTGGAGGACTAGATGGAGTGACCGGGGCCTGCGGCGGAGGGCTAGGTGCGGTTGCGGTGTAGGGTGGAGGACTAGACGGAGTGACTGGGCCGGGCGGCGGAGGGCTAGGTGCTGTTGCGGTGTACGGTGGAGAAGTCGACGGGGAAGGACTAGGCGAGGGCATGGGGTTGGGATAACCGTAGCCTGCCTGGCATGGACGACCCACGCAGGCCACCAGCACGAGGACCGTCAGGGCGGCGGTGAGCTTTGCCATTGTCGCTGGGTAGCTCTCTCGCTCGTGTTGATCCCGGTGGTGTGTCTTTGAGCTTGGGTGATTACAAGCCGCTGCTCTGCTGCCAATTTATAGTTAAAGCTATCTTGCTCCATGGCGAGGGAGCCAGAGAGAAAAAAGTATATGCAATCGTGCATGCAAGGAATGTTTCAAGAAACCAGCTGGGAACTGAACGTGCGTTGATGAGCCAGTTGGGATCTGAACGTGCGGAGCACAATCGATCGAGGAAAGCTCGCGATTGCGTTGCAGCTCACGCAGTTGACACTCCGTGCGTTAATTGCGTAGTACACGCGTTAATTCAGCTGATGACCACTAAAACCTGGCATGTGTCTAGTTGGTAGGCACGACATCTTTTCATAATTGGCACGCATTATTATTCTACTAGTAAAAGTGTCCGTGCGTTGCTACGGTTGTTGAAAATTTGTAATTCCTCCATCCCATTAAGTGTCTTAGATTTATCAAAAGTTGGATGTATCTAGACACTGCTCAATTCGGCTCATGTTCGCGTATGCTCCCTCTACCAAAAATCATATTTTGAAACGTCGAAGTTTTTTGGAAAACAATTGGACATGTATATCTCCATAATATATGTGCCTTGTTCGTCAAGTTTCACGAAAACCTAATATTTTTTTGGTCTATGTAAAAAAGAGGAAATTTATCTTGTGAAAACGATTATTTAGTACTGAATTTTATCTTTTTACACACGTCGTCGATTTTTTATGAAACGACTTTGTGAGCGCATAGCATGTGAAGTATGTGCGAATTTTTTGTTTTAATTTTTTTGAAATTGAAAATATGTGTAATTTATATTCTCCCATGTTCCAAAACACGACTCCCATACACTGAAATTCAATTTTTGATAAATCTAAGAAACTTTTGGTGCAACGGAGGGAGTATACCACATAAAATTCAACAATAAAAAATCATATTTTTCTAAACGAAGAATTCTAGATTTAGATGTAGGTACAACTGAAATAGGTTTATTGTCATGTCCTACCATTGGCTGAAGTCAAGATACCTATTAAGACAACCACGCTAGTGCAGCACCCACAACTGAAATAGCGTTGTTGTCATTTTTTTATCATTTGTTTCTTCTGTGAAATTCATCTCATCTCTTCAGTTTTGTTACACCCGCCATAAAATTTCTTATTCTTCCCTTAATTTTTTGTTTTATTTTGTAATTTTTCAAAAACTAATAGTGGCAGATGCAGGTGCAGTAATGATTTAGGAAGCTGCTGGGTGGTAGTTAGCTGAACTATTCATTTTGCTGCAAAATCATGAAAATGTGTTCGCTTGCAAAGATATATTTTATGAGTGTGAATCTACCTAGTAAAATGGTACAAAATCAATCTTTTTTTGCTATGTTCTATAAGACGAGTCTGAACTCCTCAGACTAAGAAGAGTTTCTGAATTCGTTTATGAATAAACTGAAGATTGCCAGGCTACAGTTTGTGCCGTTTGGAACGACGATGGCTGACTGTTGCTGCCAACATCTGAATCCGGATGTTAACACTGTCTGTTGAAAGATTGCAGCTCCCTGCTGTAGCCCGCACTTCTTGTGATGGATTTTCCTATGCATCCAAGTCTTATCGGTACATATACGGAGAGGAGCATCAGGCGATCACCATAATGGCGGCATTGGTCCGGCGCTGACCCTCGATGACGGGCGTGCAACAGTCGGGACCGGGAGGATCACTCGGGCACATTCGCGCTAATGTGCTGGGAATCCATGGGTGACACAGATTTGTGGGTGCAGCAGCCGGCCGAAGGCCGGAAGGATGGGGACGGGAAACATGAGCGAAATAAAATCTCCTGTCCACCACCGCTGTACCTGACGAGACGATGAGACTGTTCGAGGATGGCACCGGCGAGCTTGGCATGAAGGGAATCGAATCTCCTTGTCTGCTTGTCTTCATGGCAGCCACGACCTCTGTACGTGATGAGACGGAGAGACTGTTCGAGAACGATAAAATTGTTCGAGACTCACGGCAAGAGCTGCGCAGATCGATTTCTGGCGATGGCGAGACGACTTAAATGTCGAGCACGGGCGACAGCAGCGGAACCTGCAGTCGATCTGGGTTTCTGTCAAGGGTATCGAGTCTGTTTTTATTGGCTTCAGCTTGCCAAACGGAGGTCCATGTCGGGTTGCCCGTGGGCGCCTGCTCTTACCTGAGTCCCAACAGGGTTCAAATCGTACACGTTGGTTGTTGTTTGCCTTGTTCGACCTCATGGTTTTCGCGGGACGAATCCAGGCCGGTCTTCGGCAGCTCACGAGAGAGAAAGGAAGGGAAAAGAAAGCGAAACGGTATGGTGTCAATTTGGTGGTATTATGTGGTTTGGTGGGAGGGTAAAACGGTAAAAATAAGGACGGATCAACAAGAAACCTTATTTTCTTTATTATTAGATATAGATTACATCGACAACTCCAGAATAGAGTAGCTAGCTAGTATCCTTTTATTCATAATAAGTGTCTAGATTTTAGTTTAAATTTAAACCTGTTATCACCAGAATTTGACCAAGTCAGAGGTGGGCCGCGATCAAGATGGGCTTGAAGATTATACATGGAAGAATATATGTGAATCGGCCTTATATGCAAAGTTTGGGCTAGTTATGCCCGTGTATCTGTAATATAGTAGATTACGTGTCGGTTAGTTAGAGTTTGTCTCGTGCACGGTTGGGATTATTCCCACGTTAGAAAGTCTACGGACTATAAATATGTATCTAGGGTTTATGAAATAAACAACAATCACGTTCACCACAAATCAATCTAGGCGCATCGCCAACTCCCTTGTCTCGAGGGTTTCTTCCGGGTAAGCATCATGCTGCCTAGATCGCATCTTGCGATCTAGGCAGTACAAGTTTATTCGTTGTTCATGCGTTGCTCGTACTGAAGCCTTTTTGATGGCGAGCAACGTAGTTATCTTAGATGTGTTAGGGTTAGCATTGTTCTTCGTATCATATGCTGTCGTAGTGCAACCCTTAGACATCTAGCCGCCCTTACACCTATCTTAGGTGTAGGGGCGGCACCCCGCTTGATCATTATTTAGTAGATCCGATCCGTTATGGTTGCTCCTTGTTCTTCAAGGATTAGTTTAATATCTGCATAGTTAGGCCTTACAAAGGGTTGGAGGATCCAGCGACGCGTAGGGTGTAGTTTGCTAGCCCTAGACAGGATGTTCCGGGGATCAACCTCGTGTTGGTTTTTAGGCCTTGTCTAGGATCGGCCTACGATCACCGTGCGTGACCGCGAGGCCCAATCACGAGTAGGATGATCCGATTATGCGGTGAAAACCCAAATCGTCGTAGATCGTTTTAGCTTTATCTTGATCAAGTAGGACCACCATATATTCGTACACCTCGTGCGAATCATGGGTGGATTGGCTCTTTGAGCCGATTCACAGGACAACCTGAGAGCCGATCGAGGCTCGTATTTAATGTTTACGTGTATGCCATGCAGGAAACTAAGCGAGGCATCTCCATCACCTTCCTGACCAGGTATAGGTCAGGTGGCACGCCCTTGCACCAGCATCGGACGTGCGTGCCGGAGTCTTTGCGGGCCGTCGCTCGGAGGGACCAGGGCCAGCCGCAGCCCTAAGTTGCTCCCGGCTCTCCTGTGTTGCCCGTCGCTGCTCGCCGGTGGGTTTCTGACCGCAACACATTCTGGCACGCCCAGTGGGACAATCTTCTACATCAACCACATCGCCATCTACATCTGAGATGGCGGACGGCACCCCAGTCACGTACGAGGATCTGACCGAGGAGCTCAAGAAGAAGTATGACGAGGTCAAAGCGATCCTCGAAGCCGACCTCATCGGCTCTTTTCACAGAACCCGTTCACATGGCATCAGGTGGAAAGGGTTCTCGCCTGAAGGTGCGCTCGATGGAATAGACCTGTCCGCCCCGTCGGAAGAATGCACCAGGTCCCTGCGTCAGGAGATTAACTACATGGTGGCTCACTCGCTGCACCGCCACTCTGAGAACCTGGTGAACACTTTGGAGCGTGTCGCTCTTCGGGTGATCCAGGAGATCATGAGGCACCAGTACTCTCCGTCAGGACCAGCTCTCGGGACATACCAAGGAGAGATGCCACTCCAGTCCCGTCCACCGCTGCCATTCGCGTTGGCAGCACCAGAAGTGCCGAATTCACCGGCATTCGTCGTCTACAAGATCGGTGGTGACCCTAGTGACTACCAGTTCTTGCACGAGGCGCCTAAGGAGATCCCTCATGGATACACGTGCACATACGTGCCGCATCGCGTAATCGGGCGCTCACAAACCAGGCCGCAACAGCAGGGACTTCTGGAAAAACAGGAGGAACGTCAGCGACAGATCTTGAGAAGCAGACGTGGCTAGCTAAATATGCCACTCCGACAAACCTCCAGAGCTCAGCTCCTGCAGTTGGCTCAGAGCTGGAAAAGCAAGCATGGCTGGCTAAGTATGCCACTCCGGCGAATCTTCAGAGTTCGACTCCTGCAGCCAGCACCGCGGATCAAATCAGTACCATACTGAGAGACCAGTTCGGCATGGTACCGAAAAGGAGGACAATCGGCTATTCTAAGCCGTACCCCAACGAGTACGAGTTGATCCCGCTACCACCCAAATATCGGCACCCTGATTTCTCCAAGTTCAATGGATCAGATGGTTCCAGCTCCATCGAGCATGTGAGCCGATACTTGGCACAGCTGGGCACGATCTCAGCAGCAGATGAGCTACGTGTGAGGTTCTTCGCACAGTCCCTCACAGGATCGGATTTCGGGTGGTACACTTCATTGCCACCAGACTCGATCCGGACTTGGAAGCAGTTGGAAGAACAGTTCCACATGCAGTATCACTCAGAGGCTTCCGAGTCTGGCCTTGCCGATCTAGCACAAATACGTCAGAAGCGTGGAGAAACTGTGGCAGAATACGTCCAGCGCTTCAGAAATCTTAGGAACCGATGTTATTCGGCTCGTGTGACTGAAAAAGAAGCAGTCGAGTTGGCGGTGGTGGGCCTTGCATCACCAATCAAGGACATAGCCTCCCAAGCAGACTACCCTTCACTGGCGCACATGGTTCAGAAACTGTCGTTATATGAACAACGCCACCCGGACTTGTACCAGGATAAATTCAAGCGTGCGGTAGTCCTGGTTGAGGCAGATGAAGACGAATGCTCTGCGGGAGATCAAGAAGTAGCAGTGGCTGAATGGACTCGGGGGGCAACCCCCGTGTCCTGCAAATGGGTTAAGCCACCAGGTCCGCTCAGAGGGTTCGATTTTGACGTGACTAAAACTGAGCAAATCTTCGACCTCCTACTCAAGGAGAAGCAGTTGAAGTTACCCGAAGGCCTCAAAATCCCCACGGTACAGGAGCTGAACGGAAAGCCATACTGCAAATGGCATAACTCGTTCTCCCATGCCACCAACGACTGCAGGGTGTGGCGTCAGCAGATCCAAATGGCGATAGAACAAGGACGTCTGATTTTCAACCAGTACGCCATGAAGGTCGACACCCACCCCTTCCCCGCCGTTAACATGGTGGAGTGCACTGATACGTCCCCGACGTATCCATAATTTCTGTCGTTCCATGCTTGTTTTATGACAATACTTACATGTTTTGCTTGCACTTTATGATGATTTCATGCATTTTCCGGAACTAACCTATTAACGAGATGCCACAGTGCCAGTTCCTGTTTTCTGCTATTTTTGGTTCCAGAAAGGCTGTTCGGGCAATATTCTCGGAATTGGACGAAATCAACGCCAAACCTCCTATTTTTCCCGGAAGGCTCCAGAACACCAAAGAAGAGTCGGAGAGGGGCCAGGGGGCCACCACACCACATGGCGGCGCGGGCCAGACCCTGGCCGCGCCGGCCTAGGGTGTGGCGCCCTGTGTGCCCCCCTGCGCCGCCTCTTCGCCTATAAAATCCCTTTCGATCTAAAAACGCAGTACCAATTGACGAAACTCCAGAAAGACTCCAGGGGCGCCGCCGCCATCGCGAAACTCCAATTCGGGGGACAGAACTCTGTTTCGGCACCCTGCCGGGACGGGGAATTGCCCCCGGAGCCATCTCCACCGCCTTCTTCACCGCCATCTTCACCGCCATCGCTGCCTCCATGATGAGGAGGGAGTAATCCACCCCCGAGGCTGAGGGCTCCGCTGTAGCTATGTGGTTCATCTCTCTCCGATGTACCTCAATACAATAATCTCATGAGCTGCTTTACATGATTGAGATTCATATGAGTTTTGTATCACAATTCATCTATGTGCTACTCTAGTGTTATTAAAGTATTCTATTCCTCCTGCATGGTGTAAAGGTGACTAGTGTGTGCACCATGTGGTTCTTGTCGTAGGCTATGATCATGATCTCTTGTGGATTGTGAAGTTAACTATTACTATGATGGTATTGATGTGATCTATTTGGTTATGTTGATCTATCTTGCACTCTAAGGTTATTTAAATATGAACACTGAATAGTGGAGCTTGTTAACTCCGGCATTGAGGGTTCGTGTAATCCTACGCAATGTGTTCATCATCCAACAAGAGTGTAGAGTATGCATTTATCTATTCTGTTATGTGATCAATGTTGAGAGTGTCCACTAGTGAAAGTGTAATCCCTAGGCCTTGTTCCTAAATACTGCTATCGCTGCTTGTTTACTGTTTTACTGCGTTACTACTGCAGCAATACTACCACCATCAACTACACGCCAGCAAGCTATTTTCTGGCACTGTTGCTACTGCTCATACTTATTCATACCACCTGTATTTCACTATCTCTTCGCCGAACTAGTGCACCTATTAGGTGTGTTGGGGACACAAGAGACTTCTCGCTTTGTGGTTGCAGGGTTGCATGAGAGGGATATCTTTGACCTCTTCCTCCCTGAGTTCGATAAACCTTGGGTGATCCACTTAAGGGAAAACTTGCTGCTGTCCTACAAACCTCTGCTCTTGGAGGCCCAACACTGTCTACAGGAAAAGGAGGGGGCGTAGACATCAAGCTATTTTCTGGCGCCGTTGCCGGGGAGGAAAGGTAAAAGGCACTCATACTCCGGTTCCAGGTAAAGTACTTTTCTGGCGCCATTGTGTTTATGCTTGAAGCTATTTCCTTTAGATCCTGCAATTGCATCTTTTTGTTTCTTGTTTACACTAGTTAGGCACAATGGAAAACAACAAAAAAATTGGTGAGCTTTTTAATCTTTTTCCTGATTTAGAATTGTTTGATGCGAAAATTAAAAAACCTATGGAACCTTATTTGCATGCTAGTAGCGATGTTATTAGTATGAATGCAATTACTGCTAATGCTATGGAGAAGTCTAAGCTTGGGGAAGCTAGTTTTTGTGATCTTTTTAGCTTCCCATCTTTAGGGGAGAAAATTTGCTCTGATAATACTTTATCTCCCATATGCAATAACTCTAATGATGCTTGTGATATTTTAAATGCACCTACTGAAAGTATTCCGTATAAAATACCTATGAAAATTATTGAACGTGTTATGGATAACCACTATAAAGGGGATGGAACTATCCACCCTAGAGATCATTTACTGTTTTTGCATGAATTATGCGGGTTATTCAAGTGTGCAGGTATCTCTATGGATGAAGTGAGGAAGAAGCTATTCTCTGTTTCGCTGTCTGGTAAAGCGGCGCATTGGTATAAATTGTTGGAGAATAGTCATTCTCTTGGTTGGGAGGAAATTGCATCTCTCTTTTATTCTAAATTTTATCCTCCTCATGAAGTGCATATTGATAGGAATTATATTTATAACTTTTATCCTCGTGATGGAGAGAGTATTTCTCAAGCGTGGGGGAGATTGAAATCATTAATGCTCAAATGTCCCATTCATGAGCTTCCCCGTAATGTTATTGTTAACAATTTTTATGCGAGGCTTTCAGGACAACATAAGGACTATCTGGACGCATGTTCGGAGGGATCTTTCACAAGCAAGGAGGTTGAAGCTAGGTGGGATCTTCTTGATCGGATTGAGGACAACGCTGAAGGATGGGAGAACGACAAAGGTAAAGAGTCAGGTATAAATTATGATTATGAATGCATTGAAGCTTTTATGGATACTGATAAATTTCGAAATATGAGTGCTACTTATGGTCTTGACTCTCAAGTTGCTGCAAATCTTTATAAAGCCTTTGCTTCTCATTTTGAATTACCTAAAAAGAATTTTGATAAATATCATGAACCTTTTAAAGAGGCTTGCATGAAGAATGAAATTGTTGTTAATTATTGCAATAAGCATGCTCAAACTCCTAAGAATGCTATTTCCTATAAGCATGTTAATTTTTGTGGAATACATAGACTTTGTGGAATTAATCAAATCAAAGATGAATATTGTATCCATCATGCTAATGAAAAAACTAGAAAGTGGCTTAGGGCTCTAGATGATCTTGGTAAAAAAGTTTGTGCCCTCTATCCTTTTATTTGTGAAGTTTGCCATGAAGTGGGTCATTTTAATTTTCAATGCTCCTCCAATGATAATTTGAACCCAATGAGTGCTGCAAATTTGTATTGCGATGATGAAATTACTCCTAATCAGCATGATGAACTTACTTTATTTTTGGTGTGTGAAGAACTGTCGAGAAAAATCTCTTTGTTACATATGAGTGATCTTGATATTGATGATGTCCTGCATGGGTGTTTTTCTTATTGCATTGATAATAGCCATACAAATACTTACATACAAAATATTTTAGAAGATGACACCATGCCAAAATATGATAGGACCGCCATGTGTTTTGAACTAATTAATGAAAAGGAGGAATTCTCCCAAGTTTCTTCTATTGTTTCTAAAAGTAAATCAGGTTATGCGGACAAGCCACCCTTCAAGCCTCTTCCTCCTAAAGAAGGAAATGAGGAGAAGGAAGAGAAGAAGAAGAAGAAGAAGGGAACGAAGAAGAAGAAGAAGAAGAAGAAGAAGAAGGAGAATAAAAAGAAAGAGGTAACGGCGTATCCCCGCGTGAATGAGATAACGCTAAGTAACCGTAAGTATGTTGCTCCTAATGATTATTGTGATAATGAATCTAAATATGATGATCTTCCTATGCCCTTTACATACATTAGCGATCATGATTTGAATGAGCACACTACTTTTGATATTACAAATCTCTGGGAAACTAATTCTGAAGATGATAATAATTGCCATAGTGTCAGTGCTATCCATGCTTCCTCCCATAATGATATAGAAAGCTCTAAGCTTGGGGAAGAGGTGTTTGAAAATCCTTTTGCTACTGGTCATTATGTTCTTGATACATATCCTTCTAATAACAATGATGGTGTGGACACAGATAAACCGACTGTGAAAGATAACTATTCTATTTCTTATGATGACACTGTGCCTCCGATCTTTGATGATTATTATAAAGAATGCTATGATATAGGTTATAACTATCCTTATGAAACTTGTCATAGTCATGATTGGATTACCAAAAACAATTCCCTTAATATGCAACTTGTTTACCATGTTCAAATTCTTGATAATAATCTTGCTCCAATTACTATTAATGAGAATAACTTTTCTTATGCCAAATTTAATGATACTTCTATGCATATGAACCATGATAAGAATGTTTTAAGTGATGGGTATATTGTGGATTTCATCAATGATGCTACTGAAAGTTATTATGAGAGAGGGAAATATGGTTATATGCATCTTAATAATATTAAGTTTCCCCTCTTTATGTTGAGAATCTTGAAGTTACTCGTGTTTTATCCTCTTATGCTTGTCACTTTGTTCTTCATGAATTCATTTGTGTACAAGATTCCTCTTCATAGGAAGCATGTTAGACTTAAATTTGTTTTGAATTTGCCTCTTGAAGCTCTCTTTTGCTTCGAATACTATTTCCTGCGAGTGGATCATTAAAACAGCTGAGCCCATCCTAATGGCTATAAAGAAAGAACTTCTTGGGAGATAACCCCTGTGTTATTTTGCTACAGTACTTTGTTTTATATTTGTGTCTTGGAAGTTGTTTACTACTGTAGCAACCTCTCCTTATCTTAGTTTTGTGTTTTGTTGTGCCAAGTGAAGCCTCTAATCGAAGGTTGATACTAGATTTGGATTTCTGCGCAGAAACAGATTTCTATCTGTCACGAATCTGGGCTGTTTTCTCTGTAGAAAAATCAGAAAAATATGCCAATTTACGTGCGTGTTCCTCAGATATGTACGCAACTTTCATTAGTTTTGAGTTTTCTGATCTGAGCAACGGAAGTATTTATTAAAAATTCGTCTTTACGGACTGTTCTGTTTTGACAGATTCTGCCTTTTATTTCGCATTGCTTCTTTCACTGTGTTGGGTGGATTTCTTTGTTCCATTACCTTCCAGTAGCTTTGAGCAATGTCCAGAAGTGTTAAGAATGATTGTGTCACCTCTGAACATGTGATTTTTTGATTATGTACTAACCCCTCTAATGAAGTTTATGAGAAGTTTGGTGTGAAGGAAGTTTTCAAGGGTCAAGAGAGGAGGATGATATACTATGATCAAGAAGAGTGAAAGCTCTAAGCTTGGGGATGCCCCGGTGGTTCACCCCTACATATATCAAGAAGACTCAAGCGTCTAAGCTTGGGGATGCCCAAGGCATCCCCTTCTTCATCGACAAATTATCAGGTTCCTTCTCTTGAAACTATATTTTTATTCGGTCACATCTTATGTACTTTACTTGGAGCGTCTGTATGTTTCTTGTTTTTGTTTTTGTTTGAATAAATGATTGTGTGGGAGAGAGACACGCTCCGCTGGTTCATATGAACACATGTGTTCTTAGCTTTTAATTTTCATGGCGAAGGTTGAAACTGCTTCGTTAATTGTTATATGGTTGGAAACGGAAAATGCTACATGTAGTAATTGGTATGATGTCTTGAATAACTTGATACTTGGAAAGTGTTGTGCTCTTGTTTAAGCTCTTGCATCATATACTTTGCACCTATTAGTGAAGAAATACATAGAGCTTGTTAAAATTTGGATTGCATGAGTGGTTTCTCTAGAGTCTAGATATTTTCTAGTGAGGTGTTTGAACAACAAGGAAGACGATGTATAGTCTTATAATGTTTGTAATATGTCTTTTATGTAAGTTTTGATGTACTAGTTTATGCTTGTGTTTGCTTCAAACAACCTTGCTAGCCTAAGCCTTGTATCGAGAAGGATTACTTCTCATGCATCCGAAACCCTTGAGCCAACCACTATGCCATTCGAGTCCACCACACCTACCTACTACATGGTATTTCTCCGCCATTCCAAAGTAAATTGCTTGAGTGCTACCTTTAAATTTCCATTCTTCACCTTTACAATATATAGCTCATGGGACAAATAGCCTAAAAACTATTGTGGTATTGAATATGTACTTATGCACTTTATCTCTTATTAAGTTGCTTGTTGTGCGATAACCATGTTCCTGGGGACGCCATCAACTACCTTTTGTTGAATTTCATGTGAGTTGCTATGCATGTTCGTCTTGTCTGAAGTAAGAGCGATCTACCACCTTATGATTAGAGCGTGCATATTGTTAGAGAAGAACATTGGGCCGCTAACTAAAGCCATGATCCATGGTGGAAGTTTCAGTTTTGGACATATATCCTCAATCTCAAATGAGAAAATTAATTGTTGCTACATGCTTATGCATAAAAGAGGAGTCCATTATCTGTTGTCTATGTTGTCCCGGTATGGATGTCTAAGTTGAGAATAATCAATAGCGAGAAATCCAATGCGAGCTTTCTCCTTAGACCTTTGTACAGGCGGCATAGAGGTACCCCTTTGTGACACTTGGTTAAAACATGTGCATTGTGATGATCCGGTAGTCCAAGCTAATTAGGACAAGGTGCGGGCACTATTAGTATACTATGCATGAGGCTTGCAACTTGTAAGATATAATTTACATGATACATATGCTTTATTACTACCGTTGACAAAATTGTTTCATGTTTTCAAAATCAAAGCTCTATTACAAATATAGCAATCGATGCTTTTCCTCTATGGAGGACCATTCTTTTACTTTCAATGTTGAGTCAGTTCACCTATTTCTCTCCACCTCAAGAAGCAAACACTTGTGTGAACTGTGCATTGATTCCTACATATTTGCTTATTGCACTTATTATATTACTCTATGTTGACAATATCCATGAGATATACATGTTACAAGTTGAAAGCAACCGCTGAAACTTAATCTTCCATTGTGTTGTTTCAATACCTTTACTAAGAATTTATTGCTTTATGAGTAACTCTTATGCAAGACTTATTGATGCTTGTCTTGAAAGTACTATTCATGAAAAGTCTTTGCTATATGATTCAATTGTTTACTCATGTCATATACATTGTTTTGATCGCTGCATTCACTACATATGCTTTACAAATAGTATGATCAAGGTTATGATGGCATGTCACTCCAGAAATTATCTTTGTTATCGTTTTACCTGCTCGGGACGAGCAGAACTATGCTTGGGGATGCTGATACGTCCCCGACGTATCCATAATTTCTGTCGTTCCATGCTTGTTTTATGACAATACTTACATGTTTTGCTTGCACTTTATGATGATTTCATGCATTTTCTGGAACTAACCTATTAACGAGATGCCACAGTGCCAGTTCCTGTTTTCTGCATTTTGGTTCCGTAAAGGCTGTTCGGCAATATTCTCGGAATTGGACGAAATCAACGCCAAACCTCCTATTTTTCCCGGAAGGCTCCAGAACACCGAAGAAGAGTCGGAGAGGGGCCAGGGGGCCACCACACCACATGGCGGCGCGGGCCAGACCCTGGCCGCGCCGGCCTAGGGTGTGGCGCCCCCAGGTGCCCCCTTGCGCCGCCTCTTCGCCTATAAAATCCCTTTCGATCTAAAAACGCAGTACCAATTGACAAAACTCCAGAAAGACTCCAGGGGCGCCGCCGCCATCGCGAAACTCCAATTCGGGGGACAGAACTCTGTTTCGGCACCCTGCCGGGACGGGGAATTGTCCCCGGAGCCATCTCCACCGCCGTCTTCACCGCCATCTTCACCGCCATCGCTGCCTCCATGATGAGGAGGGAGTAATCCACCCCCGAGGCTGAGGGCTCCGCTGTAGCTATGTGGTTCATCTCTCTCCCATGTACCTCAATACAATAATCTCATGAGCTGCTTTACATGATTGAGATTCATATGAGTTTTGTATCACAATTCATCTATGTGCTACTCTAGTGATGTTATTAAAGTATTCTATTCCTCCTGCATGGTGTAAAGGTGACTAGTGTGTGCACCATGTGGTTCTTGTCGTAGGCTATGATCATGATCTCTTGTGGATTGTGAAGTTAACTATTACTATGATGGTATTGATGTGATCTATTTGGTTATGTTGATCTATCTTGCACTCTAAGGTTATTTAAATATGAACATTGAATTGTGGAGCTTGTTAACTCCGGCATTGAGGGTTCGTGTAATCCTACGCAATGTGTTCATCATCCAACAAGAGTGTAGAGTATGCATTTATCTATTCTGTTATGTGATCAATGTTGAGAGTGTCCACTAGTGAAAGTGTAATCCCTAGGCCTTGTTCCTAAATACTGCTATCGCTGCTTGTTTACTGTTTTACTGCGTTACTACTGCAGCAATACTACCACCATCAACTACACGCCAGCAAGCTATTTTATGGCACTGTTGCTACTGCTCATACTTATTCATACCACCTGTATTTCACTATCTCTTCGCCGAACTAGTGCACCTATTAGGTGTGTTGGGGACACAAGAGACTTCTCGCTTTGTGGTTGCAGGGTTGCATGAGAGGGATATCTTTGACCTCTTCCTCCCTGAGTTCGATAAACCTTGGGTGATCCACTTAAGGGAAAACTTGCTGCTGTCCTACAAACCTCTGCTCTTGGAGGTCCAACACTGTCTACAGGAAAAGGAGGGGGCGTAGACATCATGCACTTACCCTGAAGGTTGCCAGCCAGGATTCTCGTTCAACATCAACATGGTAGGACCTGGACACCACTCTGGCAAGGATGGAGACGAGGGCAGCTGCTCTCGTAGCAAGGACACAGAGGAGGCCGCTCCACGCGATCGGCTTCGGCACGATGGTAAGCGCTACATCACAGAGGGAGAAGTGAGGAATGTAAGATATCAGCGACCTCTCTCCGATCACCTCCTCAACAAGTACGTGAGTCAATATAGCCAACGCCGACGATCCAGCGACGATGATGATAGAGACCGTCTGGCTAGGGACGCCAGGAGACATTGTCGGCATGATCGCGATGAGGAGGAGTACGAGCGCCATGCCAAGGAAAAATCGAGGGAGCAAGACGACGAGGATAGGCACTGGGACTGCCCCTTCTTCAGACACTGCTGGGATTCAGGAATGAGCCGATTGCCTACAATCGGCAACTGCCCGGAATGTAGACAGAAGAGGAAGGATGCAGCTAACGTGTCCGTGTTCAAACGTCTAGGGCCTCTCCCACCTCGAAGCAAACACGCTGAGTCCCCTCGGGTGGAAGATCTCGAGGATTTGGAAGACGATGAAGAAGAAGAAGAAGACAGGTACCACCGGCCAAGGTGGTGCCCTGATGGACTCAGCCGTTCCCAAAAGCGTAGGGTTCAGCGATTGCGCGGCTTGGAGGAAGCCGAAAGGTTATACCTGCACACGCTAAGGAAGGCGCGGCCTGACCTGGCCGCGAAAATTCAGCGAACCCTGGATGAAGAGGGTCGACCACAAAAAATGGAGTGGCGCCCCAAGCAAAGGAAAGCCGATGATGAAACATCGGTTGGCACAAACATGGTGTTCATCCTTCCTACGGAGTTCAGTGCTCCAGGGTTAGACGAGGCACCTGTGGCACAACTTGACTGCGGCCCACGGCCGGTTATCTTTGAGAAGCCACGAGAAAGAAGCTACAGACATCTGAAGGCCCTGTACTTGCGAGGTTATATCGATGGGAGGCCTGTCAACAAGATGCTGGTGGACACCGGAGCGGCAGTCAACATTATGCCATACTCTATGCTACGTCGGTTGGGATGCTCTAGCTCGGATCTGATCAAGACCAACGTGACATTGAGCGATTTCAACGGCCAAGCGTCTGACGCACAAGGTGTTCTGAACGTGGATCTGACCGTAGGAAGGAAAACTATCCCTACGACGTTCTTCATCGTCGATAGCAAGAGCACCTATGCTGTTCTGCTAGGAAGAGATTGGATCCACGCCAACTGTTGCATTCCCTCCACGATGCACCAATGCGTAATACAGTGGGATGGAGATGAGGTAGAGGTCGTCCAGGCCGATGACTCAGCCGAGATTTCAATGGCCGGCATGAACGTTTGGGAAACAGCAGGCCAAGAGCCACTCTCAGGTATCAATTTGGACGACTGCGAGCGCATCGACATGACGAAGAACGGGGTTAGGCTGGTCCTATCCACTGGCCTGACCGTGTAGCAAGAACCAACCTACGGACAAACGTGGCGAAGCCGATCCTTGGGATCGGCCCCAAAGATCTATGAAGGAACATTACAAAACCTTCATTGAGCGATTCAATATGGAGGCCGATTCCAGCAATCGGCCAAAATTATCCTCACCACATGTTCTGCTTGTGTTCAACATCGATCTACTGGGCAGCGGTTTTACGTCGGCTGATGAGTTAGGAAGAATCAACATTGGTCCTGCCGGAGCCGACGTGCAAATACAGTGCTTTGGCTAACTACAGAGCCGATATCTGCAGTTACCTGACAGATTCGGCTCGGGGGGCACCTAATCAGATGAACATGTGCAGATGAACATGTGTGCAGTGAAATGTTGGGGGCCGATAGAAAAATCGGCCAGTAAAAAAAAAATCAGCATCACGATATATAGCCGATGCACGGACATCGACTTTAGAACTAAGAGACGGATTTTTCACCAAAGACCAGTTCAGCTGTGAGGCCTTCTGCTTCCTCGGAGGGGTGAACAATGAGAGCTGCCTCAGTTGCAAGGAGCCGATTTTTGGTGCCCGGACCTTCTCTTCGAGGACTTCCAACCCTTGGCGCCAGTTCAGCGGTACTGTCAGAAGCGTGTATCCTCACCGTTAGTCTCGCCTTGACTGAGGCTCGGGGGGCAGCTGGCCTGGTAGATGCTCTGTTAAGCCGATTGGAGTGTCGTCGGCTGACCCTGCATCATAACCTTCTGAGTTGTTGCAGTAGAAGACTGTTAGAGCTGCTGAAGGGAAAGTCGTCATCATCTACAGGGTTAGAACCGTTTCTGTTGTTGCGAAACGATGGAGCAAGGCGCTATGTTCGGACAGTAAGGGGCAGTTAAGGATCACCTTCAGGCTGGAAACCATAGTGTGGGTATTGGATGGTACTGCCCATGGATTCATTGCAGTTGCGAACCTGCGCGATTGACATCTGAGGTTCGTATGGCCGTGGGTTGGATCTGTTCAAGTGGCGCTTTGGGGAATTGAGTTTTGCCCTTGCGGACAGGCCACAGATTACCATTTGGAAAAACAATAGAGTTGGTTCTGCTCGTGTTTTTCATGGCAAGGACCAGTGCGCTGCCATCGGCTCGTAATTTGTCGACTTATTTTAGCAATCGGTAAATTTGGTGAAAGGACCGAATCAGCTGAGAAGTTCTTCTTCATAATAAGAGGGATTTTTTACAAAAGAAGAGCCGATTGCTCAAAAAGGGGAAAACAAAAGAAGAGCCGATTGTTCAGGGGCTACTAGTCCTACTCTACTAGTTCTCGCTGGCCTCGTCGTCGGCGTCGCTGCCATCGGCGCTGCTTCCAGGGAGTTCCTCGTCGCTGCTGCCCCAGCCCTCGGCCGGAGCTTCTTCTTCCTCGTCATCATCATCATCCTCGCTATCCGCCCAGGTGCGGAAGCGCTTTTCCGGTGGATATCCGGCGGAGGAGGAGGATTCATCCTCCTCCTTTTCCTCTTCCTTCTCGTCATCATCATCGTCCTCGCTGTCCGCCCAAGCGCGGAATCGCTTTGCCGGCGGATGCCCAGCGGGGGAGGAGGAATCGTCCTCCTCCTTTTCCTCTTCTTCCTCTACTTCTTCTTCTTCCTCCTCCCCGTCGGAGGAGGTGGGTTTCACCCAGGGGTGGAGGTCATCTTCGCTTTCGCTCATCAGCTCCCCTTCGACGAGGAACTTGAGGTCGTCTTCCCCATCGGTCAGAGGCAGGTCGCCATCTGACCCGACGAGTGCTTCGGGTGGGCCGTCTGGCACATGATCAAAGTTCCACTCCGGCTCGCTCGAGGAGGAAGACTGGAGGGGGAGGCCGGAGGAGATGGAGGAAGAGGAAGACATTGCTACAGTGAAAGAGGGTTTTTCGGTGCCGATAGCTAGAACAGAGGAAGGGGATGAAGAGGGCTAATCAATCGGCACAGTTAAATAAGGAGGAGCCTAGTGGAGATTTAATGCCATTGCAGTTTCCGAGGAAGTGATGCTAAAGCTATCAAATTTTGCAGAGAAGTTGAGAAGACAAGGCATCATGATGAAGGATACTGCAACGGTTCTGCTCTGCCACGACATGACCCGACAAAGAAAAAGCGGAGTGATTTTGGAATTATCAATTCCAAAACCAGGGGGGCATGTGTTATCACCAGAATTTGACCAAGTCAGAGGTGGGCCGCGATCAAGATGGGCTTGAAGATTATACATGGAAGAATATATGTGAATCGGCCTTATATGCAAAGTTTGGGCTAGTTATGCCCGTGTATCTGTAATATAGTAGATTACGTGTCGGTTAGTTAGAGTTTGTCTCGTGCACGGTTGGGATTATTCCCACGTTAGAAAGTCTATGGACTATAAATATGTATCTAGGGTTTATGAAATAAACAACAATCACGTTCACCACAAATCAATCTAGGCGCATCGCCAACTCCCTTGTCTCGAGGGTTTCTTCCGGGTAAGCATCATGCTGCCTAGATCGCATCTTCCGATCTAGGCAGTACAAGTTTATTCGTTGTTCATGCGTTGCTCGTACTGAAGCCTTTTTGATGGCGAGCAACGTAGTTATCTTAGATGTGTTAGGGTTAGCATTGTTCTTCGTATCATATGCTGTCGTAGTGCAACCCTTAGACATCTAGCCGCCCTTACACCTATCTTAGGTGTAGGGGCGGCACCCCGCTTGATCATTATTTAGTAGATCCGATCCGTTATGGTTGCTCCTTGTTTTTCAAGGATTAGTTTAATATCTGCATAGTTAGGCCTTACAAAGGGTTGGAGGATCCAGCGACACGTAGGGTGTAGTTTGCTAGCCCTAGACAGGATGTTCCGGGGATCAACCTCGTGTTGGTTTTTAGGCCTTGTCTAGGATCGGCTTACGATCACCGTGAGTGACCGCGAGGCCCAATCACGAGTAGGATGATCCGATTATGCGGTGAAAACCCCAAATCGTCGTAGATCGTTTTAGCTTTATCTTGATCAAGCAGGACCACCATATATTCGTACACCTCGTGCGAATCATGGGTGGATCGGCTCTTTGAGCCGATTCACAGGACAACCTGAGAGCCGATCGAGGCTCGTATTTAATGTTTACGTGTATGCCATGCAGGAAACTAAGCGAGGCATCTCCATCACCTTCCTGACCAGGTATAGGTTAGGTGGCACGCCCTTGCACCAGCATCGGACGTGCGTGTCGGAGTCTTTGCGGGCCATCGCTCGGAGGGACCAGGGCCAGCCGCAGCCCTAAGTTGCTCCCGGCTCTCCTGTGTTGCCCGTCGCTGCTCGCCGGTGGGTTTCTGACCGCGACAAAACCAATTTAAACTAAAACCACGATACTTAAAAAAAAAAGTAAAACCAAAACCACTACACTTGTTATCCATCTTATCCTGAAATGCCAACTTGCTAGTGTCCATCTTATCTTGAAATGTGACAAAATCTCAACAACCTCTTTTTATTCTCAGGAGTATGATATAAAAGTGATTTTAAGCTGCCAAGAAAACAGTTGCTGAAAAATCAAAGCTAGTGAAAGACGGATATTGTTTCAACAGCCTCATTGTTATCAAAGGTCACAATAGTTTAGATTACTAATTTTTATTATTATAGGGATCGGTGAATTGAATGAATGCCATTAACTTTGTTGGCGTCACTGTTTGTAAACCCTAGGTGGCCTTGAAGTCGGCTACATACCGTTTGGTCTGGCTAACTTGGCATCTACTCCCTCCATTCGAAATACTAGTACTATGCATTCTAGAGAATTTCAGACAAATAAAAAGTGTATTTATTAGTACTACTTAGCTTAGCTGACGGTGAGTAAATAGACAGGAATCCATGCGTCGGCCCTATACCCAAAGAAAGAATTAATGGTGGCCATGTAATTTGCATGCTAAAACGTTTGCCGCCAGTTACTTTTACCGCCAAATCACAGGAAGTAGTAGTACTAGAAAGCATTCCCTCCATTTTACAACAGAAAACAGTATTACTAGTAAATTTCCCACCTTTTTTACAACACACTGTGATCACCAAAAATTGAGCTATAGCGGCAAAACCTATTCAAATTACACAAGGAGCTGAGCAGGCATCTTCTATAAGTACTCCCGGACTGGAACTCATCACCAACAGCCACACAATCCCATCTACACATAGCAGCACCAAGGTTCTGGACTTGAACTCGTCACCACCACCAGATGATGAAGGAGGTTGGGAAGGGCCTGATGTTGAAGATACAACCACAGGTCAGATACTAATCTTGCCATATAATTTTTTTTTGGAGTACATGGTGCATCTTTGTCTCATTTTCATGCAAGTACTAACCTTTCTTATTGCAGCTGGAGAACCAGACGCCCACTGGATCAATCAAGCGCGTGACCTTCAAGTTATTCTTGCAGCATCAGGAACTGGTTGTTTTACCGATGGAGATAGTCTGCGTCTAGATGGATCACAAGAGTCTTATGAGGATATATATAGAGATTTGTTGATGGATGGTTATGAAAGGGATGAATGTTTCCGAGTGGTTTGTGGTATCGATAAATACCGAATGCGTTCTGCAACAACCCTATGTCAGCTTGCGATTTTTCTCAGCAAGAGAAGCGATATTGACCTTGCAGAAGCTCAACAGAGAAACCCAACACCACAAGTAGCTCTTGCTCCTATTGGTGGTCGTCGTCCGAAGAGGAAAAATAGGAAGATGCTGACAAACAAGCAAAGGTGGGAAGTTTATCAAGAGTTACTGAAAGACAGTAACTCTGGTAGACTAAAGAAAACTAGCACCGCTGATGTATCAAGCACACTTGGACACAGTAGAAGGCAAGTTCAATCAGTTTGGAGATTAGTAAAGGATTGCATAAAAGAAGGAAGAGAGGTGGATGTTACTCACAAGAAAAGCAAGAATTGTGGGCGCAAGAGAATTATAGCTCCGCTTGCGCAAGTACAGTCCATTCCAAAAAGAAAAAGGCAGACATTGAGTGCACTATGTCATGCAATTCATATGAGCAAGACCACTCTGTTTATGAGGTTTAAGCAAGGGTACTTGCGGCGAATTTCAAGTAGTTTGAAACCAGTTTTGAAAGATGGTAACAAGAAACAAAGATTGCGGTTTTGCGTAAGGATGGTTGATCAAAACACTATACACAACGAACCGCAGTTTGTTGACATGGAGGATATTGTACATCTAGATGAAAAATGGTTTAACATGACTAAAAACAAGAGAACTTACTACTTGATGCCAGAAGAAGAAGAACCAGTCCGGACTATTCAAAACAAAAACTACATAGGCAAAGTTATGTTCTTAGTAGCTGTTGCTCGGCCTAGATATGATGATGAAGGGAATCTTATATTTGATGGGAAAATTGGTTGTTGGGCAATGGTAACTGAGGTAACTATCCTATACTTGACCTTTTAAATTTGTTGAGCAAAAATATGTTCTTTACTTTGACTTGTTTGTGTTTATTTGTTGTTAAAACATGAACCAGCAAAAAGGAGAAGTGGCAATAGACCGAGAGGTACCATGGTCAAAAAGAACATGAAGGTAAACAGAGATCGAATGAGAGAATTGATATGTCTCAAACGTATCTATAATTTCTTATGTTCTATGCTACTTTTATGATGATACTCACATGTTTTATACATACTTTATGTCATTATTATGCATTTTCCGGAACTAACCTATTAACAAGATGTCACAGTGCCAGTTCCCGTTTTCTGCTGTTTTTGGTTCCAGAAAGGCTGTTCGGGCAATATTCTCGGAATTCGACGAAACAAAGACCAAACACCTTATTTTCCCGGGAAGGTTCCAGAACACCGAAGGAGAACCGGAGATGGGCCAGGGGGCCCCCACACCACACCTGGGCGCGGGCCCAGGCCTGGCCGCGCCACCAGGTGGGGAGAGCGCCCTGGTGCCCTTCCGACTCCGCCTCTTCGCCTATTTAAGCCCTCGTGACCTAAAAACACGATACCAATTGACGAAATTCCAGAAAGACTCCAGGGGCGCCGCCGCCATCGCGAAACTCCGTTTCGGGGGACAGAAGTCTCTGTTCCGGCACGCCGCCGGGACGGGGAATTGCCCCCGGAGTCATCTCCATCGACACCACCGCCATCTTCATCGCCGTTGCTGTCTCCCATGATGAGGAGGGAGTAGTTCTCCCCCGAGGCTGAGGGCTCTACCGGTAGCTATGTGGTTCATCTCTCTCTCATGTGATCTTTCTGTGATCATGAGCTTTGTATCACTATTAATCTATGTGCTACTCTAGTGATGTTATTAAAGTAGTCTATTCCTCCTCCATGATGTAATGTTGACAGTGTGTGCATCATGTAGTACTTCGCGTAGGTTATGATTGTAATCTCTTGTAGATTATGAAGTTAACTATTACTATTATAGTATTGATGCGATCTATTCCCCCTTTCATAGCTATTTTTGACAGTGTGTATGCTATGTTAGTACCCGGTCTAAATTTCAATGATCTATTATGCACTCTAGAGGTTATTTAAATATGAACTCCGGATGTTGTGGAGCTTGTTTACTCCGGCTTGAGGTGTGCTTTTATAGCCCTACACAATGAATGGTGTTTGTTATCCAACAAGAGAGTGTAGAGTAGTTTTATTATGTGATCATTGTTGAGAGTGTCCACTAGTGAAAGTAGGATCCCTAGGCCTTGTTTCCAAATATCGAATCACCGTTTATTTACTGTTCTACTGCATGTTTACTTGCTGCCATATTTATTTCAGATTGTTATTACCACTCATATTCATCCATATCACTTGCATCTTACTATCTCTTCGCCGAACTAGTGCACCTATACATCTGACAAGTGTATTAGGTGTGTTGGGGACACAAGATACTTCTTGTATCGTGATTGCAGGGTTGCTTGAGAGGGATATCTTTGACCTCTACCTCCCTGAGTTCGATAAACCTTGGGTGATTCACTTAAGGGAAACTTGCTGCTGTTCTACAAACCTCTGCTCTTGGAGGCCCAACACTGTCTACAAGAATAGAAGCGTGCGTAGACATCAAGCTATTTTCTGGCGCCGTTGCCGGGGAGATCAAGACACGCTGCAAGGGGAGTCTCCCACATCCAATCTCTTTACTTTGTTTTTGTCTTGCTTTACTTTATTTTATTTACTGCTTTGTCTGTTTTCTCTATATCAAAAATACAAAAAAATTACTTACTTGCTTTACTTTATTTACTGTCTTGTTTGCGTTCTCAATATTAAAAACACAAAAAAATTAGTTACTTGCATTTATTTTATTTAGTTTGCTTTATTTACTATTGCTAAAATGGGTACTTCTGAGAATACTAAGTTGTGTGACTTCGCAAGCACAAATAATAATGATTTCCTATGCACACCTATTGCTCCACCTGCTACTACAGCATAATTTTATGAAATTAAACCTGCTTTACTAAATCTTGTTATGAGAGAGCAATTTTCTGGTGTTAGTTCTGATGATGCTGCTGCCCATCTTAATAATTTTGTTGAACTTTGTGAAATGCAAAAGTATAAGGATGTAGATGGTGACATTATAAAATTGAAATTGTTTCCTTTCTCCTTAAGAGGAAGAGCTAAAGATTGGTTGCTATCTTTGCCTAAAAATAGTATTGATTCATGGACTAAATGTAAGGATGCTTCCATTGGTAGATATTATCCTCCTGCTAAAATTATATCTTTGAGAAGTAGCATAATGAATTTTAAGCAATTGGATAATGAGCATGTTGCCCAAGCATGGGAAAGAATGAAATCTTTGGTCAAGAATTGCCCTACCCATGGACTGACTACTTGGATGATCATCCAAACCTTTTATGCGGGACTGAATTTTTCTTCGCGGAACCTATTGGATTCAGCTGCTGGAGGTACTTTTATGTCCATCACTCTAGGCGCTGCAACAAAGCTTCTTGATGATATGATGATCAACTACTCTGAATGGCACACGGAAAGGGCTCCACAAGGTAAGAAGGTAAATTCTGTTGAAGAAACCCCCTCCTTGAGTGATAAGATTGATGTTATTATGTCTATGCTTGTGAATGGTAGATCTAATGTTGATCCTAATAATGTTCCTTTAGCTTCATTGGTTGCTCAAGAAGAGCATGTTGATGTGAACTTCATTAAAAATAATAATTTCAACAACAATGCTTATAGGAATAATTCTGGTAACAACTATAGGCCATATCCTTCTAATAATGGTAATGGTTATGGTAATTCTTATGGGAATTCTTACAACAATAATAGGAGTGTACCCCCTGGTCTTGAAGCCATTCTTAAAGAATTTATTAGTACACAAACTGCTTTTAACAAATCTGTTGAAGAAAAGCTTGGTAAAATTGATGTTCTTGCTTCTAAAGTTGATAGTCTTGCTGCTGATGTTGATCTTTTAAAATTTAAAATTGAAAGCTATGCCTAATGAAACTAAAGATATTAAGTCATTTGCTACAGCAAATGCTACCCAAGTTCGAATTAATGAGAATATTAGATTGATGGCTGAATTGCATGCTAGGTGGGAAAAAGAGGAAAAATTTGCTAAAGAGAATATTGTAGCTAAAGTTTGGACTATTACCACCACTAGTAATGTTGATTCTTCACATGTTGCTAAACCTCCTACTATCAATGGTAAAATAATTGGTGTTAGCAATGTTTCTACTCCTAATGCAAAGCGTGCAAAACTGCTAAAACTGCTGAAACTACTTGTGATAAAACTGCTGAAATTTTTCAAAATATTGGGGACAATGATCCCATTGCTGTAGATCATAATGATTTATATTTTGATGATTGTCACATCTCTGAAGTTATAAAGTTCTTACAAAAAATTGCTAGAAGTCCTAATGCTAGTGCTATAAATTTGGCCTTCACAAAACATATTACAAATGCTCTCATAAAAGCTAGAGAAGAGAAACTAAAACTTGAAACTTCTATTCCTAGGAAGTTAGAAGATGGTTGGGAGCCCATCATTAAGATGAAGATCAATGATTTTGATTGTAATGCTTTATGTGATCTTGGTGCAAGTATTTCTGTTATGCCTAAGAAAATCTATAATATGCTTGACTTGCCACCATTGAAAAATTGTTATTTGGATGCTAATCTTGCTGATAATTCTATAAAGAAACCTTTGAGGAGGATTGATAATGTCCGCATTACGGTTAACAATAACCTTGTCCCCGTTGATTTTGTTGTCTTGGATATTGAATGCAATGCATCTTGTCCCATTATTTTGGGAAGACCTTTTATCGAACTGTTGGTGCTATTATTGATATGAAGGAAGGTAATATTAAATATCAATTTCCTCTCAAGAAAGGTATGGAACACTTCCCTAGAAAGAGAATGAAGTTACCTTATGATTCTATTATTAGAACAAATTATGATGTTGATGCTTCATCTCTTGATAATACTTGATTCACACTTTCTGCTCCTAGCTGAAAGGCGTTAAAGAAAAGCGCTTATGGGAGACAACCCATTATTTTACTTCTGCACTTTTGTTTTATATTTGAGTCTTGGAAGTTGTTACTACTGTAGAAACCTGTCCTTATCTTTATTTTATTGCATTGTTGTGCCAAGTAAAGTCTTTGATAGTAGGGTTGATACTAGATTTGGATTACTGCGCAGAAACAGATTTCTTACTGTCACGAAATTGAGCAGCCCTGTCTGTAGATAATTCAGAAAAATCTGCCAATTTACGTGCGTGATCCTCAGATATGTACGCAACTTTCATTCAATTTGAGATTTTTTATCTGAGAAGGCTAAGTGCCCCAGAAAAATTCTTCTTTACGGAATGTTCTGTTTTGACAGATTCTGCCTTTTATTTCGCATTGCCTGTTTTGCTATGTTTGATGGATTTCTTTGTTCCATTAACTTTTAGTAGCCTTGTGCAATGTACATAAGTGTTAAGAATGATTATGTCACCTCTGAATATGTGAATTTTTGATTATGCACTAACCCTCTAATGAGTTTGTTTTGAGTTTGGTGTGGAGGAAGTTTTCAAGGGTCAAGAGATGAGGATGATACAATATGATCAAGAAGAGTGAAAATTCTAAGCTTGGGGATGCCCCCGTGGTTCATCCCTGCATATTTTAAGAAGACTCAAGCATCTAAGCTTGGGGATGCCCAAGGCATCCCTTCTTCATCGACAACTTATCAGGTCACCTCTAGTGAAATTATATTTTTATTCCGTCACATCTTATGTGCTTTACTTGGAGCATCTGTATGTTTTTATTTTTGTTTTTGTTTGAATAAAATAGAATCCTAGCATTCTTTATGTGGGAGAGAGACACGCTCCGCTGTTGCATATGAACACATGTATTCTTAGCTTTACTTTTAATGTTCATAGCGAAGGTTGAAACTGCTTCGTTCATCATTATATGGTTGGAAACAGAAAATGCTTCATGTGGTAATTGGTATATTGTCTTGAATAATTTGATACTTGGCAATTTTTTTGCTCAAATAGATCATGTTTAAGCTCTTGCATCATGTACGTTGCACCTATTAATGAAGAACTACCATAGAGCTTGTTGACATTTGGTTTGCATGATTGGTCTCTCTAAAGTCTAGATATTTTCTGGTGAAGTGTTTGAACAACAAGGAAGACAGTGTAGAGTCTTATAATGCTTGTAATATGTTCTTATGTAAGTTTTGCTGTACCGGTTCATACTTGTGTTTGCTTCAAACAACCTTGCTAGCCCAAGCCTTGTACTGAGAGGGAATTCTTCTCGTGCATCCAAATCCTTGAGCCAAAACCTATGCCATTTGTGTCCACCATACCTACCTAATATGTGGTATTTCTCTGCCATTCCAAAGTAAATTGCTTGAGTGCTACCTTTAAAACTTCATTCCTTGTCTTTGCAATACATAGCTCATGGGAAAGTATCTTAAAAACTATTGTGGTAAAGAATATGTAGCTTATGTATCTTATTTCTTATAAGTTGCTTGTTGAGCGGTAACCATGTTTCTGGGGACGTCATCAACTATTACACCTTTGTTGAATATCATGTGAGTTGCTATGCATGTTTGTCTTGTCTGAAGTAAGGGTGATTTATCATGATCAAATGGTTTGAGTATGCATATTGTTAGAGAAGAACATTCGGCCGCTAACCGAAGCCATGTATCATGGTGGAAGTTTCAGTTTGGACATTAATCCTCAATCTCTTATGAGAATATTATCTGTTGTTGAATGCTTATGCATTAAAGAGGAGTCCATTATCTGTTTTCTATGTTGTCCCGGTATGGATGTCCTCAAGTTGAGATCTATCAAAAATGAGAAATCAAATGCGATCTATCTCCTTGGACCTTTGTACAGGTGGCATAGAGGTACCCCTTTGTGACACTTGGTTGAAACATATTTAATGCAATGATAATCCATGGAAATCCAACCTAATTAGGACAAGGTGCGACCACTATTGGTATTCTATGCATGAGGCTTGCAACTTATAGGATGTCTTATGCATAACACATATGAATTATTACTACCGTTGACAAAATTGTTTCTATGTTTTCAAAATAAAAGCTCTAGCACAAAAATAGTAATCCATGCTTCCCTCTGCGAAGGGCCATTCTTTTACTTTATGTTGAGTCAGTTTACCTACTTCTTTCTATGCTAGAAGCAAACACTTGTGTCAACTATGTGCATTGATTCCTACATACTTGCTTATTTGCATTCATCATATTACTTTCTGTTGACAATTATCCATGAGATATACATGTTGAAGTTGAAAGCAACTGCTGAAACTTATATCTTCCTTTGTGTTGCTTCAAAACTTTCTACTAAGAATTTATTGCTTTATGAGTTAACTCCTATGCAAGACTTATTGATGCTTGTCTTGAAAGTACTATTCTTGAAAATTCTTTGCTATATGATTCACTTGTTTAATCATTATCTTTACCATTGCTTCGAATCACTGCATTCATCTCATATGCTTTACAATAGTATTGATCAAGATTATGATAGCATGTCACTTCAGAAATTATCTTTGTTATCGTTTACCTACTCGAGGGCGAGTAGGAACTAAGCTTGGTGATGCTTGATACGTCTCAAACGTATCTATAATTTCTTATGTTCCATGTTACTTTTATGATGATACTCACATGTTTTATACATACTTTATGTCATTATTATGCATTTTCCGTAACTAACCTATTAACAAGATGCCACAGTGCCAGTTCCTGTTTTCTGCTGTTTTTGGTTCCAGAAAGGCTGTTCGGGCAATATTCTCGGAATTCGACGAAACAAAGACCAAACACCTTATTTTCCCGGGAAGGTTCCAGAACACCGAAGGAGAACCAGAGATGGGCCAGGGGGCCCCACAACACACCTGGCCGCGGGCCCAGGCCTGGCTGCGCCACCAGGTGGGGAGGGCGCCCTGGTGCCTGATACGTCTCCGACGTATCGATAATTTCTTATGTTCCATGCCACATTATTGATGATATCTACATGTTTTATGCATACTTTATGTCATATTTATGCATTTTCCGGAACTAACCTATTGACGAGATGCCGAAGGGCCGATTCTTTGTTCTGCTGTTTTTGGTTTCAGAAATCCTAGTAAGGAAATATTCTCGGAATCGGACGAAATCAACGCCCAGCATCTTAGAATCCCTGGATGCATCCAGAACACCCGAGAGAGGCCAGAGGGGGGCCACAGGCCCACCAGATGGTAGGCCGGCGCGGCCTGGGGGTGGCCCGCGCCTCCTTAGCGTGTCGTCGCCTCGTTGACCTTCTGACGCCGCCTCTTCGCCTATAAGAAGCCCCTCGACCTAAAACCTCGACATGAAAAAAGCCACGGTACGAGAAACCTTCCAGAGCCGCCGCCATCGCGAAGCCAAGATCTGGGGGACAGGAGTCTCTGTTCCGGCACGCCGCCGGGACGGGGAAGTGCCCCCGGAAGGCTTCTCCATCGACACCACCGCCATCTTCATCACCGCTGCTGTCTCCCATGAGGAGGGAGTAGTTCTCCATCGAGGCTCGGGGCTGTACCGGTAGCTATGTGGTTAATCTCTCTCCTATGTACTTCAATACAATGATCTCATGAGCTGCCTTACATGATTGAGATTCATATGAGTTTTGTATCACAATTCATCTATGTGCTACTCTAGTGATGTTATTAAAGTACTCTATTCCTCCTGCATGGTGTAAAGGTGGCAGTGTGTGCATTATGTAGTACTTGGCGTAGTTTATGATTGTGATCTCTTGAAGATTATGAAGTTAACTATTACTATGATGGTATTGATGTGATCTATTTGGTTATGTTGATCTATCTTGCACTCTAAGGTTATTTAAACATGAATATCGAATATTGTGGAGCTTGTTATCTCCGGCATTGAGGGTTCGTGTAATCCTACACAATTAGTGGTGTTCATCATCCAACAAGAGGGTGTAGAGTCTAGCATCTATCTATTTATTTATGTGATCGATGTTGAGAGTGTCCACTAGTGAAAGTATAATCCCTAGGCCTTGTTCCTAAATACTGCTATCGCTGCGTGTTTACTGTTCTACTGCATCTGTACTGTCCGCAATATTACCACCATCAACCACACGCCAGTCCTGGGCAAAGCACTTTTCTGGCGCTGTTACTACTGCTCATACTTATTCATACCACCTGTATTTCACTATCTCTTCGCCGAACTAGTGCACCTATTAGGTGTGTTGGGGACACAAGAGACTTCTTGCTTTGTGGTTGCAGGGTTGCATGAGAGGGATATCTTTGACCTCTTCCTCCCTGAGATTGATAAACCTTGGATGATCCACTTAAGGGAAACTTGCTGCTGTTCTACAAACCTCTGCTCTTGGAGGCCCAACACTGTCTACAAGAATAGAAGCACCCGTAGACATCAAGCACTTTTCTGGCGCCGTTGCCGGGGAGGAAAGGTAAAAGGCGCTCATACTCCGGTTCCAGGTAACAGTACTTTTCTGGCGCCATTGTATTTGTGCTCGAAGCTATTTCCTTTAGATCCTGCAATTGCATCTTTTTGTTTCTTGTTTACACTAGTAAGGCATAATGGACAACAATGAGCTTCTTACTCTATTTCCTGATTTAAGACATGGATGGTTTGATTCGAAAATTAAAAAACCCATGGAACATATTAGTATGAATACTTTGAACACCGTTGTTGCTAATGATATGGAAAATTCTAAGCTTGGGGAAGCTGATTTTGATGAGCATGATCTTTTTAGTCCCCCAAGCATTGAGGAGAAAATTTACTTTGATGATACTTTGCCTCCTATTTATGATGATTATAATGATACTAGTCTTTTGGTGCCGCCTGTTATGGAGAGTAAATTTGATTATGAATACAATATGCCTCATATATTTGATGATGAGAATAATAATGATAGCTACTTTGTTGAATTTGCTCCCACTATTACTAATAAAATTGATTATTCTTATGTGGGGAGTAATACTTTTATGCATGAGACTCATGATAAGAATGCTTTATGTGATAGTTATATTGTTGAGTTTGCTCATGATACTACTGGACATTATTATGAGAGAGGAAAATATGGTTGTAGAAATTTTCATGTTACTAAAACACCTCTCTATGTGCTGAAATTCTTGAAGTTGCGCTTGTCTAGTTTTCCTATGCTTATTGCATTATGCCTACATAACTTGTTTATTTACAAGATTCCTTTTCATAGGAAGCATGTTAGGCTTAAATTTGTTTTGAATTTGCCTCTTGATGCTCTCTTTTGCTTCAAATACTATTTCTTGCGAGTGCATCATTAAAACTGCTGAGCCCATCTTAATGGCTATAAAGAAAGAACTTCTTGGGAGATAACCGATGTGTTTATTTTGCTACAGTAATTTTGTTTTATATTAGTGTTTTGGAAGTTGTTACTACTGTAGCAACCTCTCCTTATCTTAGTTTTGTTGCATTGTTGTGCCAAGTAAAGTCTTTGATAGTAAGGTTCATACTAGATTTGGATTACTGCGCAAAAATAGATTTCTTGCTGTCACGAATCTGGGCCAAATTCTCTGTAGGTAACTCAGAAAATTATGCCAATTTACGTGAGTGATCCTCAGATATGTACGCAACTTTCATTCAATTTGAGCATTTTCATTTGAGCAATTCTGGTGCCTCTTTAAAATTCATCTTTACGGACTGTTCTGTTTTGACAGATTCTGCCTTTTATTTCGCATTGCTTCTTTTGCTATGTGGGATGGATTTCTTTGTTCCATTGACTTCCAGTAGCTTTGAGCAATGTCCAGAAGTGTTAAGAATGAATGTTTCACCTCTGAACATGTGAATTTTGATTATGCACTAACCCTCTAATGAGTTGTTTTGAGTTTGGTGTGGAGGAAGTTTTCAAGGGTCAAGAGAGGAGGATGATACAATATGATCAAGAAGAGTGAAAGCTCTAAGCTTGGGGATGCCCCGGTGGTTCACCCCTGCATATTTCAAGAAGACTCAAGCATCTAAGCTTGGGGATGCCCAAGGCATCCCCTTCTTCATCGACAAATTATCAGGTTCCTTCTCTTGAAACTATATTTTTATTCGGCCACATCTTATGTACTTTACTTGGAGCGTCTGTTTGTTTTTGTTTTTGTTTGAATAAATGCTTGTGTGGGAGAGAGACAACGCTCCGCTGGTTCATATGAACACATATGTTCTTAGGTTTTAATTTTCATGGCGAAGGTTGAAACTGCTTCGTTAATTGTTATATGGTTGGAAACAGAAAATGCTACATGTAGTAATTGGTATGATGTCTTGAATAATTTGATACTTGGCAATTGTTGTGCTCATGTTTAAGCTCTTGCATCATATACTTTGCACCTATTAATGAAGAAATACATAGAGCTTGCTAAAATTTGGTTTGCATAATTGGTCTCTCTAAGGTCTAGATAATTTCTTGTATTGAGTTTGAACAACAAGGAAGACGGTGTAGAGTCTTATAATGTTTACAATATGTCTTTTATGTAAGTTTTGCTGTACCGCTTCATACTTGTGTTTGTTTCAAATAAACCTTGCTAGCCTAAGCCTTGTATCGAGAGGGAATACTTCTCATGCATCCAAAATCCTTGAGCCAACCACTATGCCATTTGTGTCCACCATACCTACCTACTACATGGTATTTCTCCGCCATTCCAAAGTAAATTGCTTGAGTGCTACCTTTAAATTTCTACCTTTGTCTTTACAATATATAGCTCATGGGACAAATAGCTTAAAAACTATTGTGGTATTGAATATGTACTTATGCACTTTATCTCTTATTAAGTTTCTTGTTGTGCGATAACCATGTTCCTGGGGACGCCATCAACTACTCTTTGTTGAATATCATGTGAGTTGCTATGCATGTCCGTCTTGTCTGAAGTAAGGGAGATTTACCACTCATTTAATGGTTAGAGCATGCATAATGTTAGAGAAGAACATTGGGCCGCTAACTAAAGCCATGATCCATGGTGGAAGTTTCAGTTTTGGACAAATATCCTCAATCTCATATGAGAAAATTAATTGTTGCCACATGCTTATGCATTAAAGAGGAGTCCATTATCTGTTGTCTATGTTGTCCCGGTATGGATGTCTAAGTTGAGAATAATCAATAGTGAGAAATCCGATGCGAGCTTTCTCCTTAGACCTTTGTACAGGCGGCATAGAGGTACCCCTTTGTGACACTTGGTTAAAACATATGTATTGCGATGATAATCCCGGTAATCCGAGCTAATTAGGACAAGGTGCGGGCACTGTTAGTATACTATGCATGAGGCTTGTAACTTGCACTACAAGGAAAACAGCTAACGCCGGCGAACCTAAAAGGCCCATCGCCGGCGCACCACGAGCCCGCCGGTGCGAACGGGCCGGTGATAAATTGCCACTGCCGGCGCACCAGGCAGTGCGCCGGCGATAGGCCGGATACTGCCGGCGCGCCATCGACGCTTCGCCGGCAAAGGACAAGTTCCACCGGCGCACAATCAGCTGCGCCGGCAGTAGTGCCCAAAGATCGGCGCATGCCACGTGCGCCGGCAGTAGGTCATTTAGGTGCGCCGGCAATAAATTCGAAATTTCTTTTTTCAGCTTTTTTCCAGCATATTACAATACATATTTGACAACAGTATATATTTACAATGCAGTTCATATTTATACAGCATTACATGCAATATGAGAAGCACATAGAGAGCCAAGTTTCATTTCGGTATCAATACACAAATACGCAAGTCTCGTTTCGGAATGTTGATTCATACAACACATGTGCATATGCAACACCGAACGACGAAGTTTCACAAAGTTAGAAGTCTTGGTACATAGTCGTCACAAGTATCGTCATACACCTCACAATGTAGGTCCTAACCTAAACTACAATCACATAGAACATGACCAACATGGTCATGATGACCATCATCACGAAGGCCATGGTCTTCATCCGGTTCCTCCTCATGTCCCTCATCTCTCCCGCTAGATAACGGGCATATCTTCCTTCCGCCTCCACCCTAGTGGGGTATCCCTTGTAGCTGTTGCCGCTGAAACGGTGCACCTGTCTCCGACAGTCCTCCCAGTCGTCGTAGACTCCAGGAACCCTCCCCTTGTACACGACATATGTCGTCGGCATCTCCATTCACAAGACAAGTAAAACGTTAGTACCAATGCAATGAACAAGTGCCAACTCAAATAAGAGACAAGTAGTATGAACTAAATAGCATGTGCCTCATACTTTGTTGGTCGAAATAAATAATAACATATAGGGATGGGGTCAGTGAGGCTAGGTAGGATGCACAATAGATTGATATTTGTGGCCATCACACCAAGCCTCACTGGCCCCACCCCGGAGTGTACAAGTGACCGAACATTTTAATCATCGGCCGATGCAATTAAGAAGTGCGAACTCAAATAGAAGACAAGTAGTACGAATTAAATAGCGTGCCTCATACTTTGTCGGTCGAAACAAATATTAACATCCAGGGATGGAGTCAGTGAGGCTAGGTAGGATGCACAATAGATTGATACTTGTGGCCGTCGCACCAAGGCTCACTGGCTCCACCCCCGAGTGTACGAGTGACCAAACATTCTAATCATCGGCGAACTCAAAATACGAGGCAAGTAGTGGTCGAGTAAATGCAAATAATTATTAAGCTATGTACGCCATAATCTTGAAATATATAGCAAAGTAAATGAAACTATAGACACATGTTCACATGCACATTCATACAACTAAATAAAAGCAACTAGTCGATTCTATGGGAATATATAGTAATTATTACAATACGGAAATTGAAGGACATATCGTTCAAGCTTTAGCAAGTGTTCCCGTCGTAGGATCAGGTTGTACGCCTAGGGGGGAATGGATGGCAGCCCTGAAGCGAGTTGAACGGCCTCTCATCACGCGACATCTCCAAGCGGAGTTCTATCTCGTCATTAGGTGGTAGACCGTAGCCGTAGAAGAACTCGCTGCATCTATTGGTGACATCCTGCAGATTATCGTGCAAATGAACCGCTGGATGCGACCCCGCTTCTTTCTAATCTCTCTATCAGGGACATCCGCCATGTTTGCAAACCTGTTTCTGAGATTCTCTGGCAGCAACATGTCATCTGCGTACTTTATGTACTCCTGCATCTGAAGGATGGCGTACAACGCGTCCATCCCATTGTCGTGCGTCGACTGCCTGAGGCAGGGGAAGTTGGTTGTGTGGGTTAAGACCAAGCCTCCTCGGGATTTCCTCTCTACTTTGAGGGGGCCTGCCTTGTTGGCGAAGCCGGTGAGAGCATCATTGAGAAGGGCCTTGATGTGGGTGTAGTCTTTCTTGTGGTCCCTACCCGAGTCGAGATAGACTGCATGCGAGTGTTGCGGGTGCACGACGATGAGGGTGCAGAACTTGTCTCTGCGGAAAACACACGGATTAACCTTTGGAAATGAAAATGGAGATATAGGATAGAATGGTAATGGGGGACTAGCGAGTGATTACTTACTCGGGGAAGTAAGGGATGAGAATGGCGCCCTTTTTAATGTTCGCCAGCATGAAATCCTCGACCTGCTGGGTGGCAATCGCCCGATCCCCCCCACAAGCAGATGATGCTCTCCCGCATATAGAAGGGGTCCATTATCGCGATGGTCGGCGTCTCCTCCTTAACAATCTGGGCAGACAAGCTAAGAGCAACTAGGCGAACCACACTAAAGTGGAGCGCTTGCATGCGATAGATGCTGAAGATGTCATTGAACCGGATGAAGCACAAGTCCGCGGGGTACTTCTCGACGAAGTTCATGCCAGTTGGCACCTTCGCCACGAAGAGAGGGTAACCAGGATCTTTTGATTTGAGAAGAAGGTTCTCCACATGCCTTACAATCTCATGCAAGCTCCTCATATCCGGGGTGAGTTTCTTCACGACATGCTCCGGCAGCATCGGTTCGCCCAAGTGATGCAGAGGTCGCCAATTGTTTGGCAACTTGTCAAGGAGTGGGACCTTGTCCTTGGATTTGGCCGCCGCCTTGTCTTGGGCGTCCTTCTTATTTTGCCTCTTCCTCTTCTTGGGTTGTACTGATGGACCCTCCATCGCCGTAGTGGCCGTAGCACGGAGTGTGTTTGGGCTCAACATATTTTTGACGGCGGCGGTGGCGACCTCCTCAGGATTTTCCTCCTCAGCCGTTTCTTGAGAATCGAACAGCTTCTTGGAGCACACATATTTCAAGGCCGGCGCATCCTCATGGACAACTTGTGAAGACGTAGGAATATCCCATTGGAAGTTGTCACGTTCGTATTCCTCAGCCTCTGGCGCAGCTGGCTGTTGTGGTGGGGCGCTGACCTCTGGCGCAGCTGGCCGTTCTGGTGGGGCGATGACCACCGGCGCCGTTGGCTGTCGTGGAGGGACGCTGACATGTGGTGCCGCAAGGTGCTTGTCTTTGCTTGCCGTCGACCCCGAGTAGGTGTTGATCCGAATTAGGGTCTTCGGCCATAGCAGTACCCAACCCTTCAGTGAGGCCAGATTCAATGGGCTATCGTCATCGGCACCATGCGGTTGATTAGGAGGAAACAAATCCTCATAGCCCGGTAACGCCCGATCCACTTCAACCCGGTAAACGTCATCCGCCATATCTCGTGTGTGCCACTTCTTATCCAGGGGCCGAAGGATGGACCCCTCGCGACGTCTTTGAGTTCGTCGTTTACTCTCATCAGGAAGGTGCATGGCGTTGAGAGCGCCTGCGAGAACATGTGTATGGCGTTAGAGAGAGGGCAAGGATGATGAAACTAATATATTAACTTGATGTACACATTAGTTAATTACCGTGAGGGCGTTGAGCTCGGCTAATGTCGACGGGCCAGCACATGCGGCGGCGGGCGTGCAAGTGACGGAGGGGCTGCTACCCAGCATGGACGGTGAATCCCTAGCACCAGCGACATTGCCGGCGGCTGGAGGAGTCTCCATTATAACATTGTCATTGCCGGCGGCCGGAGGAGTCTCCATTATAACATTATCATTGCCGGCGGACGGTGGCGCCATCGAGTTGCTGCCGTCGAAGCTAACCACTTGCATTTCCGGGGGGGGGGGGGGCGGCCTTGTTTGCCACCCTCATACCACGCGCGTAGAGCGTTGAAATCTGCTTGGACTGAAGCGGCGACTTCAGCTTTGACTTCAGGTACGAGTGTAGCTTTGAGTTGCGGTACCAGTTGCGGTACCAAACCAGCTTGGACTTGGGATAGGATTGACTCCCTCATTTCCTCCGCCTCCCGCTGCTTCCTCTCATTGCGCACATTTTTATCGGCCGCAGACGACAAGCCGTAGTGATCATGCTTGTGGCCTGTACCGGCGCCAGCCACACGGCCTCTATGCGGCCTTCTCGTAGGTGAATGCTCATTGACGATGTTTAGCACCCGTACGAGAGGCTTGTCCCATGCTACCCTGCCCGTCGACGCCTGGGACGAGGAGCCTTCGTCACCTTGAGAAAGTCTTTGTCTTTCTTCTTCCTGCGGAAGAAACGTGAACCATTTAGAAATGTTGCTACTATTATATGAACGATACTTGATCTAATAAAACCAGTAAATTGCTTACCAGTTTTTTCTCCAACGACAGGACCTTCTGGTCGTTCGTGAACCAAATTATGTCGGTTACGACCTTGGGGTCCGTGACAAGTTCCCCGGTTAGTTTCTTCTTATGGTACCGCGACCTGATGAATCTTCTTTCAAGCGGGTCCTTGTACTTGAGCCAGGGGTTCTCAATGCCGGCATTTACATACGCCTCGTCCTCCTTCGCCCAATAGGGCTCCTTTCCCTCGTACCCACGGCTCCCAAGGTTGTGGTTGCCGATGTTAAGCTCCCGCATTTCCTTCCCCACAACTTGCGATTCTTCGTCGCTTGTAGCTCTTCATTGGCCACAAAAGCATCAAAGTCCGCCTGGGAGACATGCGGAAAGGCAGAGTGGACCTCTTCGAAAGCTTTGCCGTCAGCAATCATCTTCCGCACCATGTACTTATAGTTGCTGAGGTGTTTGGTGAACTTCAAGAGGGCTTGTGAGTTCACAATATTCTTGGATTCATCAGTGGAGGCGTAGTCGCCTAGGAACTTGTATTGTGAGTGCAACCTCGCAATGAGCTGGGCTCGCAAATGCGCTTTGCTCTCAGCTCGGAGATCCGTCTCGTTGAGATTGATGACCTCTCGGAGGATACATGCCAGTTGGTTGCCGTACCCCTTGGCAACATCCTTAGGCTCCACCGGCAAACCACTGGCGGGGTCCACCTCTTTGACTGTGTCTCTGCCGGTGCCGACCGTGTTTTGGCGCCTTGCCTTCCGCGGCCTCTTGGCTCCACTTGTCCCGGTGGCAGTACTCCCGGCGGCGCCGCTAGGATCGTCGCCGCTTGTCTCGCCGCCACCCCCGGCGGTGCCGGTTGCCTCATCGCCGCTAGGCTCGTAGGTACTACCCCCGGCGGCGCCGCTTGCCTCGTTGCCGCTTGGCTCGTCGGCACTACCCCCAGCGGCATCCTCCATCTCATGGTCCTCGTTGCCGCCAACACCAGCGGTCTCGGCATCCTCCTCCGTCCTAAAGAAGTGCCTATTGTAGTGCTCCTCTAACTCTTCTTGAGACGACATGGTGGCTTGCACTAATAAAAGATGAAAAAGAGTTAGAATTCACGTAAAAATTCGGCATGACCTTTGCTAAAAATTGGTCATGCCGAGTGCTAGAATTGCCGGAACGGAAATGAATCGACATTCCGACACTCAATAGCAACTCAATCCCTATAACAGAAATGCAAACATATAAATGCCATAACCATAACCATAACCATCTCCATAACCATGCCATCACCATAACCATCACCATATAAATTACAGTAGCATTTCAGCATATACATTACAGTGGCATTTTACATCAGCATAAAAATAACACTTGATAGCATCCATTTAAAACCAGAGAATGAACATAGTGAATTTTATATATCAACCAATTCTTGGCAGTAGGCATTTAAATGAAGAACCACTTTATCAACTAAACCTACTAATAAGCAGTGCTACATCAAACTCTGCTTAGTGCTCAGTGCAACATAAGATATGAATGATACAGGAATAAGCAGCAGCATCAGCTACTATCATAAGATAAATTTCCCAAACACTAAAATAAAAATGGAAATGATGACATACAAAATTTCATACAACATATAAATGGCAGAGAGCATTTTCTCTGGTTAAGGGAACATATAAATGTTGAGAATAACATGTATTTTACAATAGCATGGACCATTTTCTCTGGTTAAGGGGACCATTTTCTCTGCAATAGCATTTTCTTTTGTCCAGAGAATGAATTGAACCACCATACCACCATATCTCAAATTCTCAAACAAGCATAAATGAATTGAACCAGAGAATGAATTTAAAAGAATGAATTGAACCCGAATTTCAGCCAGCAAACATCTATAGAATTTATAGAATAGCATGAACATCTATAGAATTTAAATGTATACTAGTTCTCTGAGCATTTACCAACAAGTTAAATGAACCAAGCATTTGTGAGATGGCTCTGTAGATGAACTAGTTGCATTAGAAATACATGTTATTCTCCAACAGGTTATTCATTTTCATTTAAATGAAATGAAAAACTAACATACTGCCTAGTGCCTAGTTCTTCTCGAACAATCATTTCATTTTCTTTTTTCACCATTTATTCTAGTCTGTACAAAAATGAGCATGCAAAAATGAACCAGAGCATGCAAAATCTCAACTTGAGATACCAAGCATTTTGATTAACCAACTAAATCAACCAGTAGGAGTAGCATGACCATTTTTTCATCATTTTTTTAAATGAACCAGAGAATGAATCCTCCAACTTGGCCAGCATTTACAATTTTTAGGGAAGCATCAAATGAATCTGAACCAGGGAGGGTATTCATGCATTTTCCTTGTACTGCTACTCCAGAGACCATGAGCATTTTTGCATTTTTACATCAAATAAATTCAGCTTTTTTTGCATCAAATGAAACCAGAGGGTATTAAAATGAATCTAAACCAGGGAGGGTATTCATCAAATGAATTCAGCATTTTTGCATGACCATGAGCATGCAACACTGCCAGCAATTCATTTTATATATCAACCAATGAATTTTATATATCAAATTCTCTAGGTACTGCAAGGATAAAAAATTTATTTTCATTTTCTTTTTTGGCAGTGAGCATGAGCATGAACTCCAATGAACCCTAACTAGCAGGAACCCTAGCCGGGAGGGGGGAATGTGGAGGGAAGGGGCGAGGGGAGGGAAGAGGGGAGGGGGAAGGTGGAGGGAAGGAGAGAGGGAAGCTCACCAATGGTGACGGTAGCGACGACGGTAGCCTCTCCTCTTCCTCCTCGAGGTGCACGGCCTCCTCCTCCTCGATGTGCGGCGGCCTCCTTCTCGGGTCCTCCGCGGCGGCGTACAGGGAAGGTGGTGGGGGCTGGTGGTGGGGATGGTGGAGGACGGTGGCGGGGCAGAATGGCGGCGCTCGAGAGGGGGGAGTTGGGGTGGCGCGTGCGGCTCCTTCTTCTCCAACGACGGCGGCGCTCGATGTAGGCAGAGGGGGATTTGGCTGGGGAGAGGAAGAGAGAAAACAGTTAAGTCATTGTTACAGCTGTGCCACGCTTATTGCTGGCGCACCAGGTCCCTCGTTCGCCGGGGACACGTATACCCCTGGCGAACAATGGACGTGGTGCGCCGGCAATAAGCGTGGCACAGCTGTAACCTGGGACATGTGTAGCAGTACTATACATGCTATACAAAATCCTATACTTATTTATTTATTTCTTTCCTTTCTCTTTATTGTATGTTTATTTTCTTTTACCCAAAATGCTATACTATTTTATTTTTCTTATCTTTTCAAGATAATAACAAAGAAATATGCATGAGTTATGTAAAAAAACATGAAGAGTGTTTCACAAAATAATACATACACAAAATATTGACCAACACGATATTAATTAGTCATACATAAAATATTGGCCATGACCATATGAGTAGTTATGAATTACACAAAATATGAGTTATAGATTGCAAATAAAGTTTTACATCACCGAAATCGGCTCCCAAGAGTAAAGCATCCTCGGGGCCGGTTGCCCCCCGAGCCTCAATCCAGGCGAGGAAGGCGGTGAGGAAAGTAGCTGCCAGAAAGACCCTGAAGCGCAAAGCTCCTGCCCAAGAGAGCTTGCATGTAAGCTGACTCGTGCCTTGGCTAAATTTACCTGTCCTCCCAGTCTTCTGCAACATGCTTGTACTTATTTTTACAGACTTCCGCCGAAGAAAACTCCAGCGGGGAGGCACAGTCCAGCCAAAGGGACTCGAGCCCGGGCAACTCCGGGAGATCCACCACGCAGAGCCAGACGGACTCGCCAGCGCCGGCCTCCAAGAAAAGGCTAACTCCCGAGCCTGCTGCCTTTCAAGCTCCGACCAGAACAGGGTCACGCGTGAAGCGTCGATGTGTCAAGAGGGATCGCAAAGACCCACGAGCTTCTCCATCAAGCCAGGAGGTTTCAAATGTAATTACCTCCCTAGTTTATATTTCATGCTAACCCATTGCCACTTGGATCGGCTAATCACTTCCTTTTGTAGACCAATGATACCTCTAGCGGAGACGTCGAAGAGGTACTGATGCCGTCCGCCACGCTAGACCTAGCCACCTCGACGAGCGTGGCTGACCAAGTGGCTAATCTAGCCAAGCCCACGGAAAAGCCGATTATCACAACATCGGCTGCTCCTCCTACCTTGGGAGAGGTACACTCCACCCCCTTGGTTCTACTCTTTTCTTTGTTGTATACTGATACCGCTCTTGTTCGTCTTGTCAGGGTTGTGATCTTTCAAGCTTGTTGACGTTCGATCCTGAATCCATCGAACCAGCTACTTCCAAGGCAGGTGAAGAGCCAAGTCCTAGCACGGTCCATGGTCCAATCCAGCGTCTCAAGGCTTTGCTCTCCTCCTCAGTTGAGACCCTGGTTGAAAACCCCGAGGAAGTCAAGGGTATCCTCGAAGACATCCAGCCCCATCTCCCGGTCACACTGCAGGTGAAGCTTTGGCCAGCTGTGACTCTGTCAGTTTTCAAGTCAAGGGTGCAATCGGCTCGTCAAAGAATTATCCTCCGTCATGCCCAGCTACCGTTGAGGGCCGATATTGCAGACAAGTGTCAACGGCTCAACGAGAAAAAGGCTGCTTTAGATGCCAAAACTGACACTTCTGCCAGTAGTGCCGAACTCGAGACCCTGCATAAGGAACTGGAAAACCTTGAAGAGAGGGTCAGGGTGACCAAGCAGCTTATCCAAGACAAGGAATCCCTTATTGCCCGCTGTCAAGAGGAAGCAAAGGGCCTCACAGCCGATCTGAAGACCGATCTGGCTGAAATTCGTGCCCTGAGCAGTCAGCTGGTGACAGGCAAGGACGAGGACGACGAGGCCGAGATCGCCGAGGTGGATCGCATCCGTGCTGACGCCCTTCACGCCCTCAACGTGTTTCTTCAGTAAAGCCTATCTGTGTAAACTGACACATGTTTTGTTGAACTTGTATCTCTAAAGTCGATGACTGTGCATTGGCTTTTTATTCTGACGTCGATGTCAATTTTTTTTACTGGCCGATTTTTCTATCGGCCCCTCGCATTTCACTGCTCATGTATCGCACAGGTTCCTCTGATTAGGTGCCCCCCGAGCCGAATCTGTCAGGTTACTGCAGATATCGGCTCTGCAGTTATCCATAGAACTATACCTGAACATCGGCTCTGCAGACATGACCAATGTCGATTTCTTCGAGCTCACAAGCCGATGTACACCCATACCCTAGTTTTCCGTCACCTGTTAGATCGACACTGAACATAGGGAAAACGTGTGGTAAGGATATTATGGGCCGATTGCTGGAATCGGCCCCCATTTTGATTGCATTGCTCAATGAAGGTTTACATCGTGGTCTTGCTTTACTTCGACTACGTGACATGCATCAGACAAGATTATCACTTTTATTTTTTGGGGCCGATCACAAGGATCGGCCTTGCCATGTACGTCCATAGCTTTTGCTCTTGTTACACGGTCAGGCCGGTGGATAAGACCAGCCTCACCCCGTTTTTTGTCACGTCGATGCGCTCGCAGTCGTCCAAAGTGATGCCTGAGAGTGGCTCTTGGCCTGCCGTCTCCCAAACATTCATGCCAGCCGTTGAAATCTCGGCTGAGTCATCTGCGTGGACGACCTCTACTTCATCTCCATCCCACTGAATCAGACATTGGTGCATCGTGGATGGAATGCAACAGTTGGTGTGGATCCAATCTCTCCCCAGCAAAACAGCATAAGTGCTCTTGCTATCGACAATGAAGAATGTTGTAGGGATGGTTTTCCTCCCTATGGTCAGATCCACGTTCAGAACACCTTGTGCTTCAGATGCTTGGCCGTTGAAATCGCTCAGTGTAACGTTGGTCTTGATCAGATCTGAGCTAGAGCGTCCCGACCGACGTAGCATGGAGTATGGCATGATGTTGACTGCCGCTCCAGTGTCCACCAGCATCTTGTTGACAGGCTGCCCATTGATGTAACCTCGCAAGTACAGGGCCTTCAGGTGCCTGTAGCTCCTTTCTCGTGGCTTCTCGAAGATAACCGGCCGTGGGCCGCAGTCAAGTTGTGCCACAGGTGCTTCGTCTATTCCAAGAGCACAAAACTCTGCTGGAAGAATGAACACCATGTTTGTACCAGCCGATGTCTCATCATCGGCTTTCCTTTGCTTGGGGCGCCACTCCATCTATTGTGGTCGACCCTCTTCGTCCAGGGTTCGTTGAATTTTCGCGGCCAGATCGGGCTGCGCCTTCCTTAACGTGTGCAGGTATAACCTTTCGGCTTCCTCCAAGCCACGTAGTCGCTGAACCCTATGCTTTTGGGAACGGCTGAGTCCATCAGGGCACCACCTTGGCCGGTGCTACTTATCTTCTTCTTCTTCATCGTCATCTTCTAACTCCTCGAGATCTTCCACCCGAGAGGACTCAGCTTGCTTGTTCCGAGATGGGAGAGGTCCTAGACGCTTGAACACTGACACGTCTCCTGTGCTCTTCTTTTTCTGTCTACATTCTGGGCAGTTGCCGATTGTAGGCAATCGGCTCATTCCTGAATCCTAGCAGTGTTTGAAGAAGGGACAGTCCCAGTGCTTGTCCATGTCATCTTGCTCCCTTGTCTTGTCCTTGGCATGGCGCTCATATCTCTCCTCGTCTCGATCATGCCGACGATGTCTCCTGGCGTCCCTGCTGGCCAGACGATCTCTTTCGTCACCGTCGTCGTGTCGTCGGCGTTGGTCGTACCGACTCACATATTTGTTGAGGAGATGATCAGAGAGAGGTCGTTGATATCGCACATTCTTCACTTCTCCCTCTGTGATGTAGCGCTTGCCATCGTGTCGGAGCCGATCGCGCGGAACGGCTTCTTCCTTGTCCTTGCTACGAGAGCGGCTGCCTGATGCGTGTGGTTGGCACGTCCGTTGGGAACCCCAAGAGGAAGGTGTGATGCGCACAGCGGCAAGTTTCCCTCAGTAAGAAACCAAGGTTTAATCGGACCAGTAGGAGTCAAGAAGCACGTTGAAGGTTGATGGCGGCGAGATGTAGTGCGGCGCAACACCAGTGATTCCGGCGCCAACGTGGAACCTGCACAACACAACCAAAGTACTTTGCCCCAACGAAACAGTGAGGTTGTCAATCTCACCGGCTTGCTGTAACAAAGAGTTAACCGTATTGTGTGGAAGATGATTGTTTGCAGAAAACAGTAGAACAAGTATTGCAGTAGATTGTATTTCAGTAAAGAGAATTGGACCGGGGTCCACAGTTCACTAGAGGTGTCTCTCCCATAAGACGAACAACATGTTGGGTGAACAAATTACAGTTGGGCAATTGACAAATAAAGAGAGCATGACCATGCACATACATATCATGATGAGTATAGTGAGATTTAATTGGGCATTACGACAAAGTACATAGACCGTCATCCAACTGCATCTATGCCTAAAAAGTCCACCTTCAGGTTATCATCCGAACCCCCTCCAGTATTAAGTTGCAAACAACAGACAATTGCATTAAGTATGGTGCGTAATATAACTAGTGACTACATCCTTGAACATAGCACTAATGTTTTATCCCTAGTGGCAACAAGCACAACACAACCTTAGAACTTTCTCATCCTGTCCCTGTGTCAATGCGAGCATGAACCCACTATCGAGCATAAGTACTCCCTCTTGGAGTTACAAGCATCTACTTGGCCAGAGCATCTACTAGTAACGGAGAGCATGCAAGATCATAAACAACACATAGCATAACTTTGATAATCAACATAACAAGTATTCTCTATTCATCGGATCCCAACAAACGCAACATATAGAATTACAGATAGATGATCTTGATCATGTTAGGCAGCTCACAAGATCCGACAATGATAGCACAATGGGGAGAAGACAACCATCTAGCTACTGCTATGGACCCATAGTCCAGGGGTAGACTACTCACACATCACACCGGAGGCGACCATGGCGGCGTAGAGTCCTCCGGGAGATGATTCCCCTCTCCGGCAGGGTGCCGGAGGCAATCTCCTGGATCCCCCGAGATGGGATCGGCGGCGGCGGCGTCTCTGGAAGGTTTTCCGTATCGTGGCTCTCGGTACTGGGGGTTTCGTCACGGAGACTTTTTATAGGCGGAAGGGCAGGTCGAGAGGCGGCACGGGGGCCCCACACCACAGGGCCGCGCGGCCAAGGGGGGGGCCGCGCCGCCCTAGGGTGTGGCCCCTCCGTGGCCCCTCTTCGTCTCTCCTTCGGACTTCTGGAAGCTTCGTGAGAAAATAGGCCCCTGGGCTTTGATTTCGTCCAATTCCGAGAATATTTCCTTACTAGGATTTCTGAAACCAAAAACAGCAGAAACAAAGAATCGGCACTTCGGCATCTTGTTAATAGGTTAGTTCCAGAAAATGCACGAATATGACATAAAGTGTGCGTAAAACATGTAGATAACATCAATAATGTGGCATGGAACATAAGAAATTATCGATACGTCGGAGACGTATCAGCATCCCCAAGCTTAGTTCTGCTCGTTCCGAGCAGGTAAAACGATAACACAGATAATTTCTGGAGTGACATGCCATCATAATCTTGATCATACTATTTGTAAAGCATATGTAGTGAATGCAGCGATCGAAACAATGTATATGACATGAGTAAACAAGTGAATCATATAGCAAAGACTTTTCATGAATAGCACTTCAAGACAAGCATCAATAAGTCTTGCATAAGAGTTAACTCTTAAAGCAATAATTCAAAGTAAAGACATTGAAGCAACACAAAAGAAGATTAAGTTTCAGCGGTTGCTTTCAACTTGTAACATGTATATCTCATGGATATTGTCAACATAGAGTAATATAATAGATGCAATAAGCAAGTATGTAGGAATCAATGCACAGTTCACACAAGTGTTTGCTTCTTGAGGTGGAGAGAAATAGGTGAACTGACTCAACATTGAAAGTAAAAGAATGGTCCTCCATAGAGGAAAAGCATCGATTGCTATATTTGTGCTAGAGCTTTGATTTTGAAAACATGAAACAATTTTGTCAACGGTAGTAATAAAACATATGCATCATGTAAATTATATCTTATAAGTTGCAAGCCTCATGCATAGTGTACTAATAGTGCCCGCACCTTGTCCTAATTAGCTTGGACTACCGGATCATCACAATGCATTGTTTTTACCAAGTGTCACAAAGGGGTACCTCTATGCCGCCTGTACAAAGGTCTAAGGAGAAAGCTCGCATTGGATTTCTCGCTATTGATTATTCTTCAACTTAGACATCCATACCGGGACAACATAGACAACAGATAATGGACTCCTCTTTTATGCATAAGCATATACCAACAATTAATAATTTTCTCATTTGAGATTTGAGGATTGTTGTCCAAAATCGAAACTTCCACCATGGAGCATGGCTTTAGTTAGCGGCCCAATGTTCTTCTCTAACATATGCATGCTTAACCATATGGTGGTAGATCTCTCTTACTTCAGACAAGACGGACATGCATAGCAACTCACATGAAATTCAACAATGAAAAGTTGATGGCGTCCCCAGTGAACATGGTTATCGCACAACAAGCAACTTAATAAGAGATAAAGTGCATAATTACATATTCAATACCACAATAGTTTTTAAGCTATTTGTCCCATGAGCTATATATTGCAAAGGTGAATGATGGGATTTTAAAGGTAGCACTCAAGCAATTTACTTTGGAATGGCGGAAAATACCATGTAGTAGGTAGGTATGGTGGACACAAATGGCATAGTGGTTGGCTCAAGTATTTGGATGCATGAGAAGTATTCCCTCTCGATACAAGGTTTAGGCTAGCAAGGCTTATTTGAAACAAACACAAGGATGAACCGGTGCAGCAAAACTCACATAAAAGACATATTGAAAACATTATAAGACTCTACACCGTCCTCCTTGTTGTTCAAACTCAATACTAGAAATTATCTAGACCTTAGAGAAACCAAATATGCAAACCAAATTTTAGCATGCTCTATGTATTTCTTCATTAATGGGTGCAAAGCATATGATGCAAGAGCTTAATCAAGAGCACAACAATTGCCAAGTATCACATTACCCAAGACATTTATAGCAATTACTACATGTATCATTTTCCAATTCCAAGCATATAACAATTTAACGAAGGAGAAACTTCGCCATGAATACTATGAGTAGAAACCAAGGACATACTTGTCCATATGCTACAACGGAGCGTGTCTCTCTCCCATAAAGTGAATGCTAGGATCCATTTTATTCAAACAAAACAAAAAACAAAAACAAACCGACGCTCCAAGAAAAAGCACATAAGATGTGATGGAATAAAAATATAGTTTCAGGGGAGGAACCTGATAATGTTGTCGATGAAGAAGGGGATGCCTTGGGCATCCCCAAGCTTAGATGCTTGAGTCTTCTTGATATATGCAGGGGTGAACCACCGGGTGCATCCCCAAGCTTAGAGCTTTCACTCTCCTTGATCATGTTGCATCATACTCCTCTCTTGATCCTTGAAAACTTCCTCCACACCAAACTCGAAACAACTCATTAGAGGGTTAGTGCACAATATAAATTGACATATTGAGAGGTGACACAATCATTCTTAACACTTCTGGACATTGCATAATGCTACTGGACATTAATGGATCAAAGAAATTCATCCAACATAGCGAAAGAGGCAATGCGAAATAAAAGGCAGAATCTGTCAAAACAGAACAGTTCGTATTGACGAATTTTAAAATGGCACCAGACTTGCTCAAATGAAAATGCTCAAATTGAATGAAAGTTGCGTACATATCTGAGGATCATGCACGTAAATTGGCTTAATTTTCTGAGCTACCTACAGGGAGGTGGACTCAGATTCGTGACAGCAAAGAAATCTGGAACTGTGCAGTAATCCAAATCTAGTACTTACTTTTCTATCAACGGCTTAACTTGGCACAACAAAACACAAAACTAAGATAAGGAGAGGTTGCTACAGTAGTAAACAACTTCCAAGACACAAAATAAAAACAAAGTACTGTAGGTAAAAACATGGGTTGTCTCCCACAAGCGCTTTTCTTTAACGCCTTTCAGCTAGGCGCAGAAAGTGTGTATCAAGTATTATCAAGAGATGGTGCATTGTTATCATGAGCTCCCCCATCCATAGTGGTACTAAGGGCTTTGTCAATTTTAGGCCTATAATAATACTTCTTTGGTCTAGGCACTTTAGAGACATACATAAACTTTTGCTCCTTACCCACATAAGCTTTCTCCTTATATTTAAGAGAAGAAAATGTTGAACCCAAGGTTCCCATAGCTTTTTCAAGTTCGTCAATCCTATTGATTTGATCATCATGGACAGCATTAGTTCCGAGGACACTAATTCTTTCATCAATTCCTCCTAAGGATTTATCAAGTTCATCAGTTTTATCAAGTAATATTTCCAATTTAGCTTCAATACTTGGAAAATTTTTCTCTATGGTTTCCAATTTTTTCATAACATCTTCAAGAGAGATTTCAGTTTTAACTTTATCAACAGGGGTATTCCAAATAAGCTCTCAATAATGCAACTAGCTTCTAATGCAGGAGTACTTAGGAAGTCACCTTTTGCGAGACTATCAAGAACATATCTATTCCAGCTAGAGATACCAACATAAAAATTCTGAGTAAAATAATGGTGGAGTGCTTCTTAGTGCATCTATTATGAGCATCGCTAATTCTATACCAAGCATCTCTCAAACATTCTCCCCTCGTAGCTTAAACGTGCGAACTTCAACTTCAGGATTACTCATTTTAGTAGTAGTAAATAAAGCAAACTAGATAAAGTAAATGCAAGTAAACTAATTTTTTTGTGTTTTAGATATAGCAAACAAGATAGCAAATAAAGTAAAACTAGCAACTAATTTTTTTGTATTTTGATTTAGTGCAGCAAACAAAGTAGTAAATAAAACTAAGCAAGACAAAAACAAAGTAAAGAGATTGAGAAGTGGAGACTCCCCTTGCAGCGTGTCTTGATCTCCCCGGCAACGGCACCAGAAATTTGCTTGATGCGTGTGGTTGGCACGTCCGTTGGGAACCCCAAGAGGAAGGTGTGATGCGCACAGCGGCAAGTTTCCCTCAGTAAGAAACCAAGGTTTAATCGGACCAGTAGGAGTCAAGAAGCACGTTGAAGGTTGATGGCGGCGAGATGTAGTGCGGCGCAACACCAGTGATTCCGGCGCCAACGTGGAACCTGCACAACACAACCAAAGTACTTTGCCCCAACGAAACAGTGAGGTTGTCAATCTCACCGGCTTGTCTGTAACAAAGAGTTAACCGTATTGTGTGGAAGATGATTGTTTGCGAGAAAACAAGAGAACAAGTATTGCAGTAGATTGTATTTCAAGAAAGAGAATTGGACCGGGGTCCACAGCTCACTAGAGGTGTCTCTCCCATAAGACGAACAGCATGTTGGGTGAACAAATTACAGTTGGGCAATTGACAAATAAAGAGAGCATGACCATGCACATACATATCATGATGAGTATAGTGAGATTTAATTGGGCATTACGACAAAGTACATAGACCGTCATCCAACTGCATCTATGCCTAAAAAGTCCACCTTCAGGTTATCATCCGAACCCGCTCCAGTATTAAGTTGCAAACAACAGACAATTGCATTAAGTATGGTGCGTAATGTAACTAGTGACTACATCCTTGAACATAGCACTAATGTTTTATCCCTAGTGGCAACAGCACAACACAACCTTATAACTTTCTCACACGTCCTGTGTCAATGTGCATGAACCCACTATCGAGCATAAGTACTCCCTCTTGGAGTTACAAGCATCTACTTGGCCAGAGCATCTACTAGTAACGGAGAGCATGCAAGATCATAAACAACACATAGCATAACTTTGATAATCAACATAACAAGTATTCTCTATTCATCGGATCCCAACAAACGCAACATATAGAATTACAGATAGATGATCTTGATCATGTTAGGCAGCTCACAAGATCCGACAATGATAGCACAATGGGGAGAAGACAACCATCTAGCTACTGCTATGGACCCATAGTCCAGGGGTAGACTACTCACACATCACACCGGAGGCGACCATGGCGGCGTAGAGTCCTCCGGGAGATGATTCCCCTCTCCGGCAGGGTGCCGGAGGCGATCTCCTGGATCCCCCGAGATGGGATCGGCGGCGGCGGCGTCTCTGGAAGGTTTTCCGTATCGTGGCTCTCGGTACTGGGGGTTTCGTCACGGAGACTTTTTATAGGCGGAAGGGCAGGTCGAGAGGCGGCACGGGGGCCCCACACCACAGGGCCGCGCGGCCAAGGGGGGGGGGGCCGCGCCGCCCTAGGGTGTGGCCCCTCCGTGGCCCCTCTTCGTCTCTCCTTCGGACTTCTGGAAGCTTCGTGAGAAAATAGGCCCCTGGGCTTTGATTTCGTCCAATTCCGAGAATATTTCCTTACTAGGATTTCTGAAACCAAAAAAAGCAGAAACAAAGAATCGGCACTTCGGCATCTTGTTAATAGGTTAGTTCCAGAAAATGCACGAATATGACATAAAGTGTGCATAAAACATGTAGATAACATCAATAATGTGGCATGGAACATAAGAAATTATCGATACGTCGGAGACGTATCACTGCCCTCGTCTCTGTCCTTACCAGAGTGGTGCCCAGGCCCTACCATGTTGATGCTGAACGAGAAACCTGGCTGGCACCTCCCAGGGTAAGTGTACTCCACCATGTTAACGGCGGGGAAGGGGTGAGTGTCAAGTTTCATGGCGTACTGGCTGAAGATTAGACGCCCTTGCTCTATCGCCATTTGGATCTGCTGACGCCACACCCTGCAGTCGTTGGTGGTATGGGTGAACGTGTTATGCCATTTGCAGTATGGCTTTCCGTTCAACTCCTGTGCCGTGGGGGTTTTGAGGCCTTCGGGTAACTTTAGCTACTTCTCCTTGAGTAAGAGGTCAAAAATTTGCTCAGCTTTGGTCACGTCGAAGTCGAACCCTTTTGGAGAACCTTGTGGCTTAACCCACTTGCAGGACACGGGGCTTGCCCCCCGAGTCCATTCAGCTACTGCTATCTCTTGATCTCCCACAGAGCCTTCATCTTCTTCTGTTTCAACCAGGACTACCGCACGCTTGAATTTGTCCTGGTACAACTCTGGGTGGCACTGTTCATATAATGTCAGTTTCTGAACCATATGCGCCAGTGAAGGGTAATCTGCCTGGGAAGCCATGTCCTTGATCGGCGATGCGAGACCCACCACCGCCAACTCGACTGCTTCTTTTTCAGTCAAACGAGCCGAATAGCATCGGTTCCTAACGGTCCGGAAGCGCTGGATGTACTCTGACACTGTTTCTCCGCGCTTCTGACGTACTTGTGCCAGATCGGCAATGCCAGCCTCGGAAGCCTCTGAATGATACTGCATGTGGAACTGTTCTTCCAACTGCTTCCAAGTCCGGATTGAGTCTGGTGGCAGCGACGTGTACCACCCGAAAGTCGATCCTGTGAGGGACTGTGCGAAGAACCTCACACGTAGTTCATCGGATGCTGAGATCGTGCCCAGCTGCGCGAAATATTGGCTCACATGCTCGATTGAACTGGCGCCATCTGACCCACTAAATTTGGAGAATTCAGGGAGCCGATATTTGGGTGGTAGTGGGATCAAATCGTACTCGTTGGGGTACGGCTTGGAATAGCCGATTGCCCTCCTTTTCGGCACCATGCCGAACTGGTCTCTCAAGATGGTACTGATCTGATCCGCGGTGCTGGCTGCAGGAGTCGAGCTCTGAAGATTCGCTGGAGTGGCGTACTTAGCCAGCCACACTTGCTTCTCAAGCTCTGAGCTAGCTGCAGGAGTTGAGCTTTGGAGGTTTGTTGGCGTGGCATACTTAGCTAGCCACGTCTGCTTCTCACGATCTGAGCCAGCTGCAGGAGTTGAGCTCTGGAGGTTCGTCGGAGTGGCATACTTAGCTAGCCACGTCTGCTTCTCAAGTTCTGATCCAGAAGCTCCTCCTGCTGTTCCGGAAGTCCCTGCTGTCGTAGTCTGGTTCGTGAGTGCCCGATTCGCAGTCTGGCACGTATGTGCACGTGTATCCGTGAGGGATTTCCTTAGGCGCCTCGTACAAGAACTGGTAATCACTAGGGTCACCACCGATCTTGTGGACGACGAATGCCGGTGAACTCGGCACCTCTGGTGCTGCCAATGCGAACGGCAGCGGTGGTCGGGATTGGAGTGGTATCTCTCCTTGGTGAGTCCCTAGAGAAGGTCCTGACGGAGAGTACTGATGCCTCATGATTTCCTGGATCACCCGAAGGGCGACACGCTCCAAAGTGTTCACCAGGTTCTCAGAATGGCGGTGTAGCGAATGCGCTACCATGAAATTAATCTCCTGACGCAGAGACCTGGTGCGTTCTTCTGAAGGGGTAGACAGTTCCACTCCATCGAGCGCGCCTTCAGGCGTGAATCCTTTCCACCTGATGCCGTGTGAGCGGGTTCTCTGGAAAGAGCCGATGAGGTCGGCTTCGAGGATAGCTTTGACCTCGTCATACTTCTTCTTGAGCTCCTCGGTCAGATCCTCGTAGGTGACTGGAGTACCTTCCGCCATCTCAGATGTAGATTGCGATGCAGTTGATGTCGAAGACTGTCCCACCGGGCGTGCCAGAATGTGTTGGCGTCAGAAACCCACCGGCGAGTAGCGACGGGCAACACGTAGAGCCGGGAACAACTCAGAGCTGCGGCTGGCCCTGGTCCCTCGAGCGACGGCCCGCAAAGCCTCTGGTACGCACGTCCCGATGCTGGTGCAAGGGCGTGCCACCTGATCTATACCTGATCAGGAAGGTGATGGATTTGCTTCGCTTAGTTTCCTGCATGGCATACACGTAAACATTAAATACGAGCCTCGATCGGCTCTCAGGTTATCCTGTGAATCGGCTCAAGGAGCCGATCCACCCATGGTTCGTATGCGGTCTACGATCACATGGTGGTCCTGCTTGATCTGTATATAGGTAAAACGACCTACGACGATTTAGGGTTTTCACCGCATAATTGGAACATCCTACGCGTGATTGAGCCTGGCAGCCACGCACGGTGATAATAAACCAACCCTAGACAAGGCCTAAAAACCAACATGAAGTTGATCCCCGGAACATCTTATCTAGGGTTAGCAAACTACACCCTACGTGCCACTGGATCCTTCAACCCGTTTGCAAGGCCTAACTATGCAGATATTAAACTAATCCTTGAAGAACAAGGAGCAATCATAACGGATCAGATCTACTAGATAATGATCAAGCAAGGTGCCGCCCTTACACCTAAGGTAGGTGTAAGGGCGGCTAGACGTCTAAGGGTTGCATGGACGAAAGCATGTGACACGATGAAACAGTGCTAACCCTAACACATCTTTGATAACTACGTTGCTCGCCATCAACAAGGCTTCAGCACGAGCAACGCATGAACAATGAATAAACGTGTACTGCCTAGATCGCAAGATGCGATCTAGGCAGCATGATGCTTACCCGGAAGAAACCCTCGAAACAAAGGGGTTGGCGATGCGCCTAGATTGGTTTGTGATGAACGTGATTGTTATTTCTCTCGATAACCCTAGATACATATTTATAGTCCGTAGACTTTCTAACATGGGAATAATCCCAACCGTGCACGAGCCAAACTCTAACTAACCGACACGTATCCTACTATATTTACAGATACAAGGGCAAACTGTCCAAACTTCATGTACAAGGCCGGTTCACGTATTTCTTCCATGTATATTCTTCAAGCCCAATCTTGATCGCGGCCCACCTCTGATCCGGTCAAATTCTGGTGATAACACATCGGCACTTTCTCCCCAGCGTAGCTAAGCTCCCAGATTTCCTCGATTCTTCCGTAGTATCTAGTCTTTACGTCACCCGTCCAGGAATCCATCGTTACCCCTGAGTTCTGGTAAACACTGTTCTTGTCTTTTTCTTCCGTGTAGAATGTATACCCGTTGATATCGTACGCTTGGTAAGTCATGATGTTGGGCGCGGGGCCATGTGACAAGGCCAATACTAGTTTATCCTTGTCAGAATCCATTGGTGGGGGATTAGCATCAATGTGGTCTTTGAACCAGCGCGCGAAAGAGGAGTTGTGCTCTCTGTATATTTCTGCTTCCGTCATCATCGGCTTGCCACTGTTCTCTATCATGGTTTTGTGCTCTTTCAACCAAGGATCGATCAAGTCAATGTGTTGTAGCGCTACTAAGTTGGCCCTGTCAAAGTCGGAAGTCCGACCAGACATGTGCACGTGCAGTTCCTTCCTTCCATTTTTGTGGCCTACTCCCTCGAACATGCGGACGTGCTTGTTTTGAGGCAAACCAACAGGGTCCTCGATGTCTAGATAATTCGTGCAGAAAGAGATGCACTCTTCGGTGAGCCAGCCCTGGACGATGCTTCCATCCGGATGTGACCTGTTACGAACGTATCCTTTAATGACCCCATTCATTCTTTCAAACGGCATCATGTTGTGTAAGAATGCCGGCCCTAGACTGACGATATCATCCATGATATGGATCAACAGATGGACCATCATGTCAAAGAATGCAGGCGGGAAGTACATCTCCATCTCACATAGGATCACCACGATCTCTTCCTGGAGCCTTGCGAGTTTCTTCACGCTTATCGACTTCCGAGTTATGACGTCGAATAAGTTACAGAGCCCAGTCAGCGTTGCACGGACATGGTCATCCATTATACCTCGGATTGCAACCGGAAGAATCTGCGTCATCATCACGTGACAGTCATGAGACTTCATGCCGCTGAAGTTTCGTTTCTTGGGGTCCATGTATCTGCTTATTAGCCCGGAGTAACCGAAGGGCACTCTGACTCCTAGAAGGCAATTGAAAAATTGATCGACCTCGGCCGGACTAAAAGTGAAGCAGGAGGGGGACAGTAATAGTCTGGCTGCTTAATCCTTTTGCGCTTCTGACCGCCGTCCGCCTCCTCCTCCGACTGTCCCTCTTGGGCCGGCGGGATCTGAAGCTCTTCCCTGATGCCCAAAACTTTTAGGTCGTGTCTTGCTTTCGGCCCATCTTTGGTCCGGTCCGGCATGTTGAGAAGAGTGCCAAGCAAGCTCTCGCACACGTTCTTTGTAATATGCATGACATCAAGGCAGTGAGGTGTATCGAGAATTTTCCAGTACGGCAAGTCCCAAAACACGGACCTCCTTTTCCATACACCAATGAGCGGCGTCGTTTCCTTTTTCTTCTTCTTCTCTCCAGGCTTTTGACGAATCTTTCCCGGCGCAGGGCACTCCTTCCAACCTTTCAGTAATGTATCGATCTCTTCGCCGCTCTTCTTACGTGGAGGTCCTCGGGGTTCATTTGTACCATCGAACAGATCTCCACGCTTTCTCCACGGGTCAGTCTTCTGTAGCCACCTTCGATGCCCCATGTAAACTGTTTTCGAAGAGCCGGGATCCTTACCAAGTTGCAAAAACATCGTCTCTTCCATGCACCTGACACATGCCTTGTGTCCATGGCACACCTGGCACGAAATGTAACCGTATCCGAGGTAGTCCTGCACCGTCGTGATCAACGCGGCTCTCAAAGGGAAATATTCTTCCGCAACGGCGTCCCATGTATCTACCCCTTCCTCCGCCCACAACGTTTCAAGCTCCTCCTTTAATAGTTCGAGATACATGTTGATATCGTTTCCTAGCTGTGTCGGCCCTTGAATTAGCATACTCATCTGTATGTACTTCCTCTTCATGCACAGCCAGGGCGGGAGGTTGTAGATCCATACAAACACGGGCCATGTGCTATGTGTGTTGCTCTGGTTTCCGAACGGATTGAATCCGTCCATGCTCGCACCCAACCTGATGTTTCTGGGATCTGCCCCAAAACTTCCGAATTCATTGTCTAATGCTTTCCACTGGCTTGCATCCGAAGGGTGCATCAGCACTGGGTGCTCAATCCGCTCTTCATCATTCAACACTGCCTCCTTTCTTTCTGCGTGCCAGCGCATGAGCTTTGCTTCCTTGCGGTCCGCGTAGAACCGTTGAAGCCGGGGGGCGAGCGGGAAGTACCACACAACTTTCCGAGGAGCTTTCTTCTTCCCTTTCTTGTACCGTTTAGCTTCACACACAGGACATTTGGTCTTGTCCATGTGCTCATTGTGATACATGATACAGTCATTGATGCAGGCGTGATACTTTTCGTGGGGTAAGTCGAGAGGGCACGTGATTCTCTTGGCCTCGGCTAGACTACCAGGACACGTGTTCCCGGCAGGAAGGAGATCTTTCACGTATTCCAGGATGTCGTCGACGCTTGTGTCCGTCCATCCGTGTTTCGCCTTCATCTGCAGCACATCGAGAGCTACTCTCAAGCGAGACTCCCCCAACCCGCGACCTGAGTCGTACAACGGAGTATTCGAGTCTATCTCGAGTTGCTCAAGCTTTGATTTCCGCTTGGCACCTTTCATCTTTTCGAGAACCAGATCTTGAAGATGAGGGTCCCGCACGACTGAAGCTAGCGGCACCACTTCGTCGTCGTCAAGGTTATTGTCGTCGTCAAGGTTATCGTCCTGTGCGACAAACTCTTCATCATCATCAATATCATGATGCCCTCCTTCTAGCCGGCCATTATTACCACCTGCTGCCGTCGCCCCATTGACCTCCGCGCCATCATCACTCATCCATTGAGTGTGTCCATGCATGAAACCATTAGTGAGCAGGTGCCCCTGCAATTTGCCTGAATACGGGTCAAACCATTTCCCTCGTTTGCATCTCCGGCACGGACACAATACCTCCGTGCGGTTATTTTCATACATGTCGATGATCGCGTGTTTCAGATATCTCATCACGACGCTTTCACTCATCTCGATAACCATTATCGCCTGCACGGTAAGATTATATAATTGATTAGAACCATCCATCCGTCGGTAGTTTTCACGGAAAATTTCGGCATGACCTTCCTACACGGTAGGACATAGGAGCGCCAGAAATGTGCCGAAACGGAAACTTAAAGAATCAACATTTCGGCGCAACGTTGGCAACTCATTTTCAACGCCAACACACACAAGCACAAACACAAACACAACATATATATATGCCACACACGAGCTTTTGCTTCAAATGTCCAATATATATCGATTTCATTCCTCAATTTGTTCATTAATCACCTATTTGTTTGATATATTCGTCAACGAGATCGAGACGACGCGCCGCGACCACGGCGTATGGAAGCCGACTTTCTAGATCTAGATCTAGATTGAGCGGTCAATGCGGGATAGTAGATCTAGATCTACATAGAGGGATGTGGGAGATACATGTAGGAAGGGAAGATTTGCTCAAAAAATATGATTTTGTTTGGTCAAATTAGCTAAATTGGGGATAGGAATAGGCAAAAATGAGCTGGGTTGGTAGAAGGGTCGGGTTGTGTGGATGACGAGTGAGTGAAGTGGCTTGTGTGAGTGCTGGTTGGTGGTTGTGTAATAAGTCCCAGGTTACTACCGGCGCACCAGGACCTGGGTGCGCTGGCAGTATATAGCCCATCCAGCTATATCTGCTCCAGACCAGGCCCACCAAGCATTGCCGGCGCACCAGCCCACGAGCGCGCCGGCAATAATAAATTACCGCCGGCGCGCTCATGGGCTAGTGCGCCGGCAATGCTTCGTGGGCCTGGCAGAGTTGCTGCGAGGTGTTGCCAGGAAATAGCGCCGGCGCGTCGGATCAGAAGGTGCGCCGGCAACATGTTCCACCGGCGCACGTCCAAGGTGGTGCGCCGGCACCACTTGCCTCCACCTATAGGCCTTTTCCTAGTAGTGTTGTAAGATATAATTTACATAACACATATGCTTTATTACTACCGTTGACAAAATTGTTTCTTGTTTTCAAAATCAAAGCTCTAGCACAAATATAGCAATCGATGCTTTCCTCTTTGAAGGACCTTTCTTTTACTTTTATGTTGAGTCAGTTCACCTATCTCTCTCCATCTCAAGAAGCAAACACTTGTGTGAACTGTGCATTGATTCCTACATACTTGCATATTGCACTTATTATACTACTCTATGTTGACAACTATCCATGAGATATACATGTTACAAGTTAAAAGCAACCGCTGAAACTTCATCTTCCTTTATGATGCTTCAATGCCTTTACTATGAATTATTGCTTTATGAGTTAACTCTTATGCAAGACTTATTGATGCTTGTCTTGAAGTACTATTCATGAAAAGTCTTTGCTATATGATTCATTTGTTTACTCATGTCATTTACATTGTTTTGATTGCTGCATTCATTACATATGCTTACAATAGTATGATCAAGGTTATGATGGCATATCACTTCAGAAATTATCTTTGTTATCATTTACCTGCTCGGGACGAGCAGAAACTAAGCTTGGGGATGCTGATACGTCTCTGACGTATCGATAATTTCTTATGTTCCATGCCACATTATTGATGATATCTACATGTTTTATGCATACTTTATGTCATATTTATGTGTTTTCCGGAACTAACCTATTGACGAGATGCCGAAGGGCCGCTTTGTTTTCTGCTGTTTTTGGTTTCAGAAATCCTAGTAAGGAAATATTCTCGGAATCGGACGAAATCAACGCCCAGCATCTTAGAATCCCTGGAAGCATCCAGAACACCCGAGAGAGGCTAGAGGGGGGCCATAGGCCCACCAGATGGTAGGCCGGCGCGGCCTGGGGGTGGCCCACGCCCCCCTAGCGTGTCGTCGCCTCGTTGACCTTCTGACGCCGCCTCTTCGCCTATAAGAAGCCCCTCGACCTAAAACCTCGACACGAAAAAAGCCACGGTACGAGAAACCTTCCAGAGCCGCCGCCATCGAGAAGCCAAGATCTGGGGGACAGGAGTCTCTGTTCCGGCACGCCGCCAGGATGGGGAAGTGCCCCCGGAAGGATTCTCCATCGACACCACCGCCATCTTCATCACCGCTGCTGTCTCCCATGAGGAGGGAGTAGTTCTCCATCGAGGCTCGGGGCTGTACCGGTAGCTATGTGGTTAATCTCTCTCCTATGTACTTCAATACAATGATCTCATGAGCTGCCTTACATGATTGAGATTCATATGAGTTTTGTATCACAATTCATCTATGTGCTACTCTAGTGATGTTATTAAAGTACTCTATTCCTCCTGCATGGTGTAAAGGTGGTAGTGTGTGCATCATGTAGTACTTGGCGTAGTTTATGATTGTGATCTCTTGTAGATTATGAAGTTAACTATTACTATGATGGTATTGATGTGATCTATTTGGTTATGTTGATCTATCTTGCACTCTAAGGTTATTTAAACATGAATATCGAATATTGTGGAGCTTGTTAACTCCGGAATTGAGGGTTCGTGTAATCCTACACAATTAGTGGTGTTCATCATCCAACAAGAGGGTGTAGAGTCTAGCATCTATCTATTTATTTATGTGATCAATGTTGAGAGTGTCCACTAGTGAAAGTATAATCCCTAGGCCTTGTTCCTAAATACTGCTATCACTGCTTGTTTACTGTTCTACTGCATCTGTACTGTCCGCAATATTACCACCATCAACCACACGCCAGTCCTGGGCAAAGCACTTTTCTGGCGCTGTTACTACTGCTCATACTTATTCATACCACCTGTATTTCACTATCTCTTCGCCGAACTAGTGCACCTATTAGGTGTGTTGGGGACACAAGAGACTTCTTGCTTTGTGGTTGCAGGGTTGCATGAGAGGGATATCTTTGACCTCTTCCTCCCTGAGATCGATAAACCTTGGATGATCCAGTTAAGGGAAACTTGCTGCTGTTCTACAAACCTCTGCTCTTGGAGGCCCAACACTGTCTACAAGAATAGAAGCACCCGTAGACATTAGTGCCCTTCCAACTCCGCCTCTTCGCCTATTTAAGCCCTCGTGACCTAAAAACACGATACCAATTGACGAAACTCCAGAAAGACTCCAGGGGCACCGCCGCCATCGCGAAACTCCGTTTCGGGGGACAGAAGTCTCTGTTTCGGCACGCCGCCGGGACGGGGAATTGCCCCCGGAGTCATCTCAATCGACACCACCGCCATCTTCATCGCCGTTGATGTCTCCCATGATGAGGAGGGAGTAGTTCTCCCCCGAGGCTGAGGGCTCTACCGGTAGCTATGTGGTCATCTCTCTCTCATGTGATCTTTATGTGATCATGAGCTTTGTATCACTATTAATCCATGTGCTATTCTAGTGATGTTATTAAAGTAGTCTATTCCTCCTCCATGATGTAATGTTGACAGTGTGTGCATCATGTAGTACTTGGCGTAGGTTATGATTGTAATCTCTTGTAGATTATGAAGTTAACTATTACTATGATATTATTGATGCGTTCTATTCCCCCTTTCATAGCTATTGTTGACAGTGTGTATGCTATGTTAGTACTCGGTCTAAATTGCAATGATCTATTATGCACTCTAGAGGTTATTTAAATATGAACTCCGGATGTTGTGGAGCTTGTTTATTCCGGCTTGAGGTGTGCTTTAATAGTCCTACACAATGAATGGTGTTTGTTATCCAACAAGAGAGTGTAGAGTAGTTTTATTATGTGATCATTGTTGAGAGTGTTGATACGTCTCTAACGTATCTATAATTTCTAATGTTCCATGATAGTTTTATGACAATACCTACATGTTTTGCTCACACTTTATAATGTTTTTATGCGTTTTCCGAAACTAACCTATTAACAAGATGCCACGGTGCCAGTTCATGTTTTCTGCTGTTTTTGGTTCCAGAAAGGCTGTTCAGGCAATATTCTCGGAATTCGACGAAACAAAGACCAAATATCTTATTTTTCCCGGAAGATTCCAGAACACCGAAGGAGAGTCGGAGGCGGACCAGGGTGGCCCCACACCACACCTGGGCGCGGGCCTAGGCCTGGCCACGCCGCCAGGTGGGGAGGGCGCCCTGGTGCCCCTCCTGCGCCGCCTCTTCGCCTATTTAATCCCTCGTGACCTAAAAACTCGATACCAATTGACGAAACTCCAGAAAGAATCCAGGGGCGCAGCCGCCATCGCGAAACTCCGTTTCGGGGGACAAAAGTCTCTGTTCCGGCACGCCGCCGGGACGGGGAATTGCCCCCGGAGTCATCTCCAACGACACCACCGCCATCTTCATCGCCGTTGTTGTCTCCTATGATGTGGAGGGAGTAGTTCTCCCCCGAGGCTGAGGGCTCTACCGGTAGCTATGTGGTTCATCTCTCTCTCCCATGGTGTGATCTTTATGTGATCATGAGCTTTGTATCACTATTAACCTATGTGCTACTCTAGTGATGTTATTAAAGTAGTCTATTCCTCCTCCATGATGTAAAGTTAACAATGTGTGCATCATGTAGTACTTGGCGTAGGTTATGATTGTAATCTCTTGTAGATTATGAAGTTAACTATTACTATGATAGTATTGATGCGATCTATTCCCCCTTTCATAGCTATTGTTGACAGTGTGTATGCTATGTTAGTACTCGGTCTAAATTGCAACGGTCTATTATGCACTCTAGAGGTTACTATAATATGAACTCCGGACGTTGTGGAGCTTGTTTACTCCGGCTTGAGGTGTGCTCTTGTAGCCCTACACAATGAATGGTGTTTGTTATCCAACAAGAGAGTGTAGAAAGTAGCATTTATTTATTCAGTTATGTGATCAATGTTGAGAGTGTCCACTAGTGAAAGTATGATCCCTAGGCCTTGTTTCTAAGTATTGAAACACCGTTTCCAACGAGTTCTGCTACATGTTTGCTTGCTGCCATCTTTATTTCAGATTGCAATTACTACCTACAATCATCCATATTACTTGTATTTCACTATCTCTTTGCCAAACTAGTGCACCTATACATCTGACAAGTGTATTAGGTGTGTTGGGGACACAAGAGACTTCTTGTATCGTAATTGCAGGGTTGCTTGAGAGGGATATCTTTAACCCTACCTCCCTGAGTTCGATAAACCTTGGGTGATTCACTTAAGGGAAACTTGCTGCTGTTCTACAAACCTCTGCTCTTGGAGGCCCAACACTGTCTACAGGAATAGAAGCGTGCGTAGACATCAAGCTATTTTCTGGCGCCGTTGCCGGGGACGTGAAGGAAAATTACACCACATAGATTTCTAACTCCCACGTCAACTGCACGCCAGCAAGCTATTTTCTGGCGCCGTTGCCGGGGAGGTAAGGTAAAAGGTATTCACATCCTCCGACTACTAAGCTATTTCCTAGCACTGTTGCCGGTGTGTGAGTGCTCAAAGCTATTTCCTTTAGATCCTGCAATTATATCTTTTTGTTTCTTGTTTTTATTTTCACTAGTTAGGCTTAATGGAAAACAACAAAAAAATTAGAGATCTTTATGAAATTTATATTGAATTAGGACATGATGTGTTTGAAGAGAGAATTAAAAAACCCATGGAACTTTGTTTGCAAAATAGTTGTAGCAATGTTATTAGCATGAACTCTTTGAACACTGATACGTCTCCGACGTATCGATAATTTCTTATGTTCCATGCCACATTATTGATGATATCTACATGTTTTATGCACACTTTATGTCATATTCGCGCATTTTCTGGAACTAACCTATTAACAAGATGCCGAAGTGCCAGTTGTTGTTTTCTGCTGTTTTTGGTTTCAGAAATCCTAGTAAGGAAATATTCTCAGAATTGGACGAAATCAACGCCCAGGGTCCTATTTTGCCACGAAGCTTCCAGAAGACCGAAGAGTCAACGGAGTGGGGCCACGAGGTGTCCAAACCACAGGGCGGCGCGGCCCAAGCCCTGGCCGCGCCGACCTATGGTGTGGGCCCCTCGTGACGCCCCTTGACCTGCCCTTCCGCCTACAAATAGCCTTCGTCGCGAAACCCCCAGTACCGAGAGCCACGATACGGAAAACCTTCCAGAGACGCCGCCGCCGCCAATCCCATCTCGGGGGATTCAGGAGATCGCCTCCGGCACCCTGCCGGAGAGGGGAATCATCTCCCGGAGGACTCTACGCCGCCATGGTCGCCTCCGGAGTGATGTGTGAGTAGTCTACCCCTGGACTATGGGTCCATAGCAGTAGCTAGATGGTTGTCTTCTCCCCATTGTGCTTAATTGTCGGGTCTTGTGAGCTGCCGAACATGATCAAGATCATCTATCTGTAATTCTATATGTTGTGTTTGTTGGGATCCGATGAATAGAGAATACTTGTTATGTTGATTATCAATTTATATCTATGTGTTGTTTATGATCTTGCATGCTCTCCGTTACTAGTAGATGCTCTGGCCAAGTAGATGCTTGTAACTCCAAGAGGGAGTATTTATGCTCGATAGTGGGTTCATGTCTCCGTGAACTGGGGAGTGACAGAAACCTCTAAGATTATGGATGTGTTGTTGCCACTAGGGATAAAACATTGGTGCTATGTTCGAGGATGTAGTTACTGATTACATTACGCGCAATACTTAATGCAATTGTCTGTTGTTAGCAACTTAATACTGGAGGGGGTTCGGATGATAACCTGAAGGTGGACTTTTTAGGCATAGATGCATGCTGGATAGCGGTCTATGTACTTTGTCGTAATGCCCAATTAAATCTCACTATACTCATCATAATATGTATGTGCATGGTCATGCCCTCTTTATTTGTCAATTGCCCAACTGTAATTTGTTCACCCAACATGCTGTTTATCTTATGGGAGAGACACCTCTAGTGAACTGTGGACCCCGGTCCAATTCTCTATACTGAAATACAATCTACTGCAATACTTGTTCTACTGTTTTCTGCAAACAATCATCTTCCACACTATACATCTAATCCTTTGTTACAGCCAGCCGGTGAGATTGACAACCTCGCTGTTTCGTTGGGGCAAAGTACTTGGTTTGTGTTGTGCAGGTTCCACGTTGGCGCCGGAATCCCTGGTGTTGCGCCGCACTACATCTCGCCGCCATCAACCTTCAACGTGCTTCTTGGCTCCTACTGGTTCGATAAACCTTGGTTTCATACTGAGGGAAAACTTGCCGCTGTACGCATCACACCTTCCTCTTGGGGTTCCCAACGGACGTGTGCTGTACACGCCATCAAGCAATTTTTCTGGCACCGTTGCCGGGGAGATCAAGACACGCTGCAAGGGGAGTCTCCACATTCCAATCTCTTTACTTTGTTTTTGTCTTGCTTAGTTTTATTTACTACTTTGTTTGCTGCACTAAATCAAAATACAAAAAAATTAGTTGCTAGTTTTACTTTATTTGCTATCTTGTTTGCTATATCAAAAACACAAAAAAATTAGTTACTTGCAGTTACTTTACTTATTTCATTATGTTTCCCTTTAATTTTACCGTAAAAAACATGCCGGTAGGGCGCGGGTCTATACTTGGGAGAAATAATATAGAAGAATTTTTCAATCATGTTAGTACCGTTGATGATTTTGAAGATAGACACTTGGTAGATCTTGCTCCTACTTATGAAATTGCTGCTTGTCGTCGTGGTGAATAGACAGATGCCATAGGATGGCTTAGATTGGGGCCGAATGGACGCTAGAGGATTCGGGGGAGGGTTTGCGACTAGATGGGATGAACTTCCGGATGCTTTCCTCAAGAACACAACCAAAGGCCGGTATGCAAGAAGAGAGACAAGAGGAAGAACTCTTTACTAGATCGCTTGCTTCATTGATCTCCACACGATTACAGGTTCTTGGATACAAGTTCTATCGTCTAATCTCCTCTGTGGACACGCGCCTGTATGAGGCAGTACCCCCTCTCCTTATATAGGGGAGAGGGTGGCTTACAGAACAAGAAACCCTAATGGTATCTTTGACTGGACAAACTACTTTACAAAGCTACTTTAATCACAGATGACGCCGGAGTCTTCTTTAATCAGGGATGCTGACGTCCTCCGGCTTCTTTCAGCGTCATCTCTCTCTTTGGCGCCAGGGCTCTGATTAAAGCCGCTTTGCTTAGCTCATCCTTGTCTTCTTGCTCTGAAGAGAATCTTTGACCAGTCCCGCCGACAGGCCCTTCTCTCCGGTATCTTCTTTACCGGGTTCCGGCATACCCCCTTGGGGATACCGGCTTAGCTTCACTTAGCCCAAACTCTTACCTTTGTGTTCCGGTAAGAATATTAAACCGGTATCTCGATGGCTCAAACCATCCGGTTTGGCATGCCTTTGGCATACCGGGGGTTATCCCCCCAACATTAGTCCCCGAAGCTGGTATAGTCTAGCGGATTCTATCCTACAGACCATGCCAGGTTTTTATCTTTTTAGGATACCGGTTTAATCTCTCCGGCTTGAGCTTGGATCCGGCATCTTTGCCCTTGTTTGTCTTTACTCTCTTTGCAAGGAATCCCCCGACATCTCTTTTCTCTGGTATCATTTGCATTTACTCTTTCCTCGGCGAAGTCGAGAATATTTCGGGCCCCGCGCCTGTCAGTGACATGCGCACTGTTAACTGGCGCGCCAGTGTCAGATGTCACTTCGCTTCGACTCCCGCGCGTTCATTAAATGCACCACTGCGGATCCCACTAGCCACTTCGGATCTCGTGTGTGCCTCCGTGTGGCTTCTCATTTTTTCGCGTGTACTTCCTCGCCACGTGGCGGCCCGTGGTGCGAACCGTCGCGGGCCGCGAGGCGAACCGCCACAGCCCGGCGGTTTTCGGCCCACCTCCTCTCTTCTTTATAAGGAGAACTGCCCCTTCTTCTTCCTCTTCTTGCATTCCCCAACCTTCGCGCACAGTACTCCTCGCCTCTGCGCCTTCGCCGCTCTTCGTCCGCCGTCGTTCGCTTGAGCTCTGTCGCCCGGCGAACTCACGCCGCGTTCCCGCCGGACCTCGCCGTGCGGAAATCTTCCGCAGCACCTCCGTCATGCCCGCAGCATTCTTGCTTCCTCGCGTCCTTCTCTGCTTCGCCGTCGACGGTGCTCGTCGGCGACAGTAGGTCCGCTCCTTCTCCGGCGAACGTCTTCCCCAGCGACTGCGCCGCTCGAGGTTAGTGCCAATCTCATTTTGCTTGCCATTTGCTTGTTTTCTAGATCTTGGGTCGATAGTGTTCTTATTTCCTCTTTTTCTTTGATTTTCTTCTTACTCGTAGATCTTCGCGCGGGGTTCAACTGTGGGATTTCTATTTTTTCGCCTCCAAACCAATGTCTGGCGAGGAATCTTCCTCTGCTTCGTCTTCTTCCTCCTCCGGTAGCCATCGTAGACAATCTTCCGGTGGATCTACGGCTCCAGATCCGATGGATACCGATTCCGGCAACCAGCAGGGATCCGGTAGCCGTCAAGAATCTGGTGGCCATCTAGAATCCGGCAGCTCTAGCCAAGCATCCGGTAGCCACCTAGAATCGAGTAGCTCTAGCCAAGCATCCGGCGAAGAGCCTTCCCCCATCACTCGTGGAGCCTGGATGGGCTCCAATGTTTCCGAATACGAGATTGATTGGCTATACCGGTCCTGCAGGATTCCGGAAGGAGTAACCTGCCGGCTTCCCGGTGACGAAATTGAACCGGAGCCCCAGCCCGGTGAACATGTTGTTTTCCTTGCTCATTTTGAGCGTGGCTTCGGCCTTCCTGCCTCGCCTTTTTTCCGGGAGTTCTTAGATTTCTATGAACTCCAACCTCATCACCTTCCTGGCAATGCCGTCTTTTACCTTTCCTGCTATGCCACCTTCATGGAGGCCTATATCGGCATTCGTCCCACTCGTGAGACGTTTGCCCGTTTCTTTTCTCTGCGGATTAATTCCGTTCAGGGCAAGGAAATTCCTAAGCCCAAGCCGCCTGTGGAGTGCGGGTCCTGCATCGTTGGCTCCCGCCAGGGGAGTCCTTTCTTTAAGTTTACTGGCCTCGAGTCCTGTCGCGCCTGGCAAGGGACTTTCTTCTACGTGAAGAACAACGGCCGCGCTAATCTCATTGATCTCCCGCCGTTCAAGGTGGGGCCTCCCAGTAGAGCCAACTGGAGTTATAACCCGAAGACGGATCGTATCGAAACCAACCGGGTTGTACGCTTCATGGCCTCTTTGAAGAAGAAGACCAACATCTGCTCGGATGATATCATCCGCACTTTTATTTCGCGCCGGGTGCTTCCTCTCAAGCGCCGGATGCATAGGATGAGCGAGATGTACGGTCCTGGCGATCCCACCAAGATCACAGGCCGTCCCCTTAGCAAGAAGGACGTCGTGCGCAAGGCTAGGCAGATCTGCCAAACTGCCATGCCGTTTGACTGGGAATGGGGCCTCCTTCCCCTCAGCACCACTAACCCTCCGACCCAAGAAGTAAGAGATTTTGCCGGTAACTTTTTTGCTCTTGTTAACCCTCTTTTTTCGTGTTTCAGGCCAAGGACCGCTTCCCCCTCATTGAAGCAGAGCGGCGTGGGATCTGCGTGAAGCGCGCCCTTGACTCCGTCGACCCAGATCCCTACATTTTTTGGAAAGATCTGAAGATGGGCAAGACCCCAGCCTCGCGCCTTGGCAGGTCTCCGCCGAGGCCAACCGGTTCTTCGGATGATTTGACCATGCTTCAGGTATTCTTCTTTTCCGGTTTCTTCTTCTTCTTTCATTGTTGCTTTTTCGCGAATCGCTTCTTAGCCATTTTTAACTCATAGGTCCATGAGCACGTGCCGCCCTTGCGCGCCGAGGCCGGCTCCGAGTTTGTGGACAAACTCATGGCCCAGGGCCAAAAGAACAAGCTGCCGGCATCTGATGCCGGTTCCAGCCAGGCCCCTCCCTCCAAGCGCTTCTGGACTGAGCCCTTCGGGGAGAAGGAAGTGGGCGTGCGTCGCTACGGGCGCAAGCAGATACCGACTGCCTCCAGGTAAGTTTCTTGTTTTCTTGCTTGCCTCTTTTTGCCAAGTTCTTTTTCCGGTTGCTTTTCTCCAACTGTTTTTCTTTCTTTTTCTCAGCCCTGCACTCAAGCTTGGCTCAAGGCCAGCGGGCTCTGAAGGTTCCGCAAGGACCTCAACCCCTCCTCCTCGCTCAAGCCCGGCACCATCTGGTGCCGGCAACACCTCTGCCTCCCCTCTGGGGGGCACAACAAGTTTGGGGCGTGCGGCCCCTACATCGCCAGAACACCGCACGGAGGAGGATCTTTCCTTCCTTCCAGAGAGACAGGATACCGGCGCCAGCAACATCGGCGCCGGGGAAGAAGCTGCCGGGCGGGCGGAGCCTTCGGCTCCTCCCGTCCTTGAAAAGAAGACAACTTCCGCGTCGGGAACTTCCGCGCCGGAAAGTTCCAACCTGGGTGACGCGCCTAGCGCTCCCCCTTCTCCACGAACCATTCTAATGCCACCGCCAGATGCTCCTCGCACCAAGCCCACCGGGGCCGCTCCAACAGCGCCACCGCCCAAGACCTCCAAGCTTATCAAGGGGAAGGCGACGGCCTCCAACGCCCCTTCCGGCGGCCAGCAGCCCCTGGTGCTGCACGTCTCCAAGGCCGCCAGAGATACGGCCACGAAGGCCACCGGCCTGCTTGGCCGTATCACTGAGTTCCAGCGCAGGGGCCGGGAGCTGGGGCATCTGCTGCCCTACGCCCAGAAGTGGAACGCCGCAGATATGACTCCGGCGACCCGCGGTTTGGGCAAGGACAGGCTGCCGGCACCTGACCCTGTTGGGGACCGGTCTTCCGAGGAGCACTTCATGCAGCTTCGCAGCGCCGTGAAGGAGCTCGACAGCGCGTGGTATGATGCCACGAACAACTTGATGGTACGCTTTACTAACTCTTTTCAACTTTTACCGGTTTCCTTGCTTCCGGATTCTTTCTATCTTTTCTTTAGTTTCATGCCGGTTTCTCTCTTGTCTATCTTCCCAGTCCCCGAGTTTTGTGGTGAGAGCGCAGCTTTTAGCACAAAACTTTAACCTAACAACTTAGCGTGAAACCGGCACTGCCAGTCCCCGAGCTTCGGGTTAAGAACCTTGTTCTTAGCGCAAAACTTAGCTTAAAACGCGCGAAACTAGCACTGCCAGTCCCCGAGTTTCGGGTTAAGAACCTTGTTCTTAGCGCAAAACTTAGCTTAAAACGCGTGAAACTAGCACTGCCAGTCCCCGAGTTTCGGGTTAAGAACCTTGTTCTTAGCGCAAAACTTAGCTGAAAACGCGCGAAACTAGCACTGCCAGTCCCCGAGTTTCGGGTTAAGAACCTTGTTCTTAGCGCAAAACTTAGCTTAAAACGCGCGAAACTAGCACTGCCAGTCCCCGAGTTTCGGGTTAAGAACCTTGTTCTTAGCGCAAAACTTAGCTTAAAACGCACGAAACTAGCACTGCCAGTCCCCGAGTTTCGGGTTAAGAACCTTGTTCTTAGCGCAAAACTTAGCTAATCTCTTTTTCTTGAACAGCTCACGGCTGACGCTCGGAAGGCCCTCTTTGAGGAGCTTCTGTGGGAACATCGGGACCTCGCTGAGGCACATGATAAGTGCCAAGGTAAGTTTCTGTACCACCGGCATCTTCTTACCGGAAACCTTTTTTCCTCCTAACATTTATAATTTCTGCTTAACAGTGATCCCGGAAGCTTCCATTGAGGCTCTCAAGGAGCAGCTCGCCGCCGCCCAACGTACAATTTTTCCTCTTTCCTGTTAGCTTGGTTTTCTTTTCATCTTAACCAGCACAATTTTGTTAACATCCTCTTTTCCGGGTTTCAGGGGAGAAGGACCAGCTCATCCGGCAGCATCAGGAGGAGCTAAGCGCCCAAAAGACCAGCTACCAGGAGCTCAAGTCCCAGTTCATCCAGCTGGGGCTTGATCATGCTAAGCCTTTCAAGGCTGCTGAAGCTGATGCGGCGGCCAAGATGAATGAGGCTCTTGAAGATGCCGGCAACGCCAACATGGTGTTGCTAGCTGAGCTGGAGGAGCTGGCCAAAGCCCAGAAGGCTGCCGAGGAGAAAGCTGCACGGCTGGAGGAGGAGCAGAAGGAGTGCAACCGGCTGGTCCTGCAAACTGACACACTTGCCTACCGTAAGTCCTTTCCTTTTGCACTTTCTGACAACTGCCCACAAGCCTTTTTTCTTCCGATCACATTTTCTTTTCGTTATCTTTCCTTCCGGTTGCCTTTTCTTCCGGATTCCCTTCCTTAGCCTTTTTCTTTCCTTGCACAGGCCTCTTCCCGGACTCTCAGAGGTTTGCTGTTAAGAAGGTTGACGAGCGCCGCACTGCCCAGGGCCAAGAGAATCTTGGCGTGCCATGGACTCCCTATGACCATTTGGTCGCGCTGAGTGCGCGGGTGTCTCATATGCGCGCCATAGATCGCAACTTGTCTGACATTCCTGATGTAGCTACCCAGCTCTTCAGGACTCTGTGGACTGGCGAGGAGGTGCCGGATACTTTCTCACTGATCAGCGACCGCCTTAAGGGCGCCGGCAAGAGGATCCGCGAGTGGCAGTGCTCTGCTGCCCGCACTGGAGCAGACTCTGCCCTCCGCGTTGCCTGCTCATGGTATCCGGAGCTGAACTTGGATGCCCTCACCGGAGTGCGCGAAGGCGCGGAAACCGATCTGGACCCGATTCTTACCGCTAAGCGGCAGGATCGCGCGTACCACATCGCGGAGTACGCTGACATGCGCACCTTCATCCCTCCCCCTCCTGACGTCCAAGATTATCTCGACGAGGAGGAGGATGAAGCCGAGGAGGAGCCTCTGGGCGATGCCGGTGCTGGCGATGCCACTCCTGAAGCCCCCGCTGCCTGATCACCTACTGTTCAATGTTTGCCTGTGAAGTATCTGGTTGTCCTGTTTGACTCAAAACAATATCTCGTTAAATTCTACCCGGTATGACGGGGTTTATGATGTAAAACTCTAAGTTCGCTTTTGGTTGTCGTACAACAGTTTATGCCGGTAAGTTATACCGGTAGTTAATTATCTTAAGTGTGCCTTAGCATAATTGCTTTTTGGTTTTGCTTTTATCCTGCACTGCAAAGATTTCCAAATTGTTTCCGCATCCAATTCGATGCACACTTGGTTCTTTTGCCTTGGCTCTGCCTGCCTTCTCTGGGCGTTCTTTGGCGTATGAGCACAAGGTTCTTTCACCAAACAAGCATTTTCTTGAACTTAGAAATAACTTCGAAATTTTGCAAAAAACCGGTTTAACCGGGGTTAGTTAAATTTTTCCGGATTGTTTGTTCCCACTCTCTCTCTTCGCGGTTCGCGTGCTTAGTTGCTACCGGTTTATCTTGCTTGCCATGAAGCCGGTTTGCGGACAGCAGCAGAGTCGAAGACTCCGGTAGGTTTAGCACGCTACTAAACCGAAAAGAAAAAATGTTCACCAAGCAACCGGTGAACTGAAAAAATAAACATGTTGCATGCAACTTAGGTTGGGGTAATCCCCGAGATTCATTTGAGGTTCCGACATCTTTTATTCATAGCAATTAAGGTACAAAAAGGAACTTCTTACACCACAACTTCAAGAGTAGAAAGGACGCAACAGAGCTACGTTCCATGGACGCTTGCTCTCCTCTCCGGACATGTCCGCCTTTCCTTTTTTCCACTCCTGTGCATCGATCAAGTAGTATGCATCATTGTGAAGCACTTTGCTTACAATGAAGGGACCTTCCCATGGTGGTAAGAGCTTATGCCGGCCTTCAGTGCGCTGCACTAGGCGTAGCACCAGATCTCCTTCCCGGAAAACTCTCGGGTTAACCTTCCGGCTGTGATAGCGTCTAAGGTTTTGCTGGTAAATGGCTGTTCTTGCCAAAGCCAGCTCTCTTGCTTCTTCTAGTAAGTCCACATCATTTTCTCTGGCCTCTTTGACCTCTTGCTCAGTATAGAGCTGTACCCTTGGTGAATCATGAATGATGTCAGTTGGTATGACTGCTTCTGCTCCATAAACCATGAAGAATGGAGTGTATCCGGTAGACCGGTTTGGAGTTGTTCTTATACTCCACAGTACTGATGGTAGCTCATCGAGCCAACATCCCGGTGATTTTTCCATCGCATCAATGAGTCTTGGTTTGATACCGGAAAGTACCAAAGCATTCATTCTTTCCACTTGGCCATTGCCTTGTGGGTGTGCCACTGAGCACAAATCCAACCGGATGTTGTTGTCCTCACAAAACCTTTTGAACTCACCTTGAGCAAAGTTGGTTCCATTGTCAGTGATGATGCTGTGCGGGTATCCATACCGCAAAATGACATCCTTTAAGAACTTCACCGCTGTATGCCCATCACATTTTGCGATAGGTTTCACTTCTAGCCATTTGGTGAATTTATCCACCATAACCAAGATGTGAGTCATGCTGCTCCTTGCAGTTTTGAATGGGCCGACCATATAGAGGCACCAAACGGCAAACGGCCATGTTAATGGTATTGTTTTTAAACCGGACGCTGGGGTATGATTTTGCTTGGCGTACCTCTGGCACCCGTTGCATTTTCTTACTAAATCCTCAGCGTTTTCCAAAGCAGTGGGCCAATAAAACCCATGTCGGAATGCTTTTGCTACCAGCGCCCTTGATGAAGCATGATGCCCACATTCTCCTTGGTGAATCTCCTCAAGCATTTCTTTCCCTTCTTCCGGTTCCACACATCTTTGAAGGACACCGGTAACGCTTCTCTTGTACACCTCACCATTGATGAATGTATATGCTTTGGACCTTCTTTGGATTCTCCTTGATTCATTTTCGTCATCCGGCAAGGTGCCGTTGATCAGGAATTCCTTAATAGGTTTAACCCACGACGGTGTCTCTCGAACCAAAAACACCGGTGCATCTATCTCCATGCCATCTACCAGCATCGTTTCTTCCGGTACGGCTGCAGCAGTCCCCGAGCTTGCCGGAGCAGTCCCCGAGTTTCCTTCATCAATATCCATGGGTACTACATGCGATTCCGGTACAAAAATTGATTCCGATTCCGGGCTTGGTTTGATCGATGGTACTCTTAAGTGAGCTAAAGCTATTTCGGGAGGAATTTCCTGCCTAGATGAGCCCAGCTTGGACAAAGCATCCGCGGCTTCGTTCTCTGCCCTTGGCACATGGTGAAACTCACACCCTTCGAAGAATCCGGCAATCTTTTGCACGTGAAACCGGTACGAGGCCATGTTGGCATCTTTTGCATCCCAATCCCTGGAACACTGCTGTACCACAAGATCTGAATCTCCGTAGCAAATGATCCGGTGTGCACCGATTTCTTTTGCGACCTTAAGCCCATGGATCAAAGCTTCGTATTCAGCGACATTGTTTGATGCCCTGAAATGTACCTGCAAAACATACCGAAGATGATCTCCTTTTGGTGAGGTGAGCACCACACCGGCACCTAGACCCTCTTTAAGTTTGGATCCGTCAAAGTGCATCTTCCAGTATTCTATCCTTTGATCTGGCGGTTTGTATTGCATCTCCGCCCAATCGACGAGGAAATCAGCCAAAGCCTGTGATTTTATGGCATCTCTTCTTTCGTACGCTGGTACATATGGTGATATCTGGATTGCCCACTTTGCAATCCTTCCGCTAGCGTGCTTGTTGCACATGATATCGGAGATTGGTGCTTCACTCACCACCTTCATAGGATGTTCTTCAAAGTAATGCTTGAGTTTTGTGGTGGCCATGTACACGCCATAAGTCATCTTTTGGAAGTGAGGGTAGTTTTGTTTTGAGAGGGAGAGCACCTCGCTCAGGTAGTATACCGGCCTCTGGACGGTTTTTCCTTCCTCTTCTCTTTCAACCACCACCACTACGCTCACAACCCGGTTTGTTGCTGCTATGTATAGTAGCATAGGCTCTCTTTCTAGAGGCGAAGCCAATATAGGTGCTGTGGCCAGCATTGTTTTTAGTTCTTTAAACGCTGCGTCTGCCTGAGGGGTCCAGACGAACGTGTCAGATTTTTTCATTAGAGCGTATAATGGGAAGGTTTTCTCTCCTAGCCTGCTTATGAACCGGCTTAGCGATGCCAAGCTTCCGGTAAATTTTTGCACATCTTTTAGTTCTCGTGGGATAGTCATTTTTTCTATTGCCCGGATCTTTACCGGATTAACTTCAATGCCCCGGCTCGACACAAGGAAACCGAGCAGTTTGCCGGCAGGGACACCGAAAGTGCATTTTGCCGGATTAAGCTTCATCCGGAACCGTCTTAGGTTATCGAATGTTTGCCGGATGTCATCGATTAAGGTGTTCTTTACCTTAGTTTTTATCATAATGTCGTCTACATAGACTTGCACATTCTTTCCGATTTGATCAAACAAGCATTTTTGCATACAACGCTGGTACGTTGCACCAGCGTTGCGCAAACCAAAGGGCATAGTGACATAGCAATAAGCCCCATGCGGGGTAATGAACGCAGTTTTTATTTGATCTTCCTTTTTCAAGGGAATCTGGTGGAAACCGGAATACGCATCCAGGAAGGATAACAACTCACACCCAGCAGTTGAATCAATCACTTGATCGATCCGTGGCAAAGGAAAAGGATCTCTTGGGCAAGCCTTGTTTAGGTTGGTGTAGTCGATGCACATGCGCCATACCTTTGGAGCTTTTGCCTCCAGGTTCTCATCTTTTTTCTTTTCGACCATTACCGGATTAGCCAGCCACTCTGTGTGCGTGACCTCCACAATGAATCCGGCAACGAGCAGTTTAGTCACTTCTTCTCCAATAATTTTCCTCCTATCTTCAGCGAACCGGCGCAAGGGTTGCCGCACCGGCTTGGCGTCTTTCCGGACATTCAAAGAGTGCTCAGCCAGCTCCCTCGGAACACCCACCAAGTCATCAGTTGACCAGGCAAAGATATTCCGATTCTCACGGAGGAAGCTGACGAGCGCGTTTTCCTATGCTTGATCGAGTCCGGCACCGATGCGAACGGTGCGCTCTGGGTAAGCCGGATCCAGCACAATGTCCTTTGTTTCATTTGTCGGCTTGAATGCCGGTGAGCCCAAGCTTCCACTCATTGCCGCTAAACTCAACTGTGAGGACTGAGCCAGCGCAACCGCGGTTTGCATTCTTCTTTTTTCCTCCGCGATCACCAGCGATTCCGCTAGGTTTGATCCGCCAGATGCAGTTTCCGGTGAGACTTTGTAGTTCCCCACCACAGTTAAGGGTCCACGAGGTGCCGGCATCTTCATCTTGAGGTAAGCTGTATGAGTCGTAGCCATGAAAGCTGCCAACGCTGGTCTTCCCAGCAATGCATGGTAAGGACTGTCTAGGTCCACCACCTCAAACTCAACATTTTCAACCCGGCAATTGTCACGTCCTCCAAACGCTACGTCCACCCGAACTTTTCCTACCGGAGCACAGGACAAGCCCGGAACGATTCCGTGGAACGTTGTACGTGTTGGCTGAAGCATGTTTTCTGTTATGCCCAGCGTATGCATGGTATGCTTGTACATGATGTTTATGCTGCTGCCGTTGTCTATCAGCACCTTGCTGAATTTTACTCGGGGTTGCGGCCCTTTCATGATTGGGTCCACAACAAGAGCATATCCACCCGGATTCGGCATGATTTTGGGGTGATCCTTAAATGACCAGGTAATTTCCTGATCTGACCACAGCATGTATTTGGGGACTGCCGGCATCACGGCGTTTACCTCCATGGAGCGGCGATGCACACTTTGCCTGTCTGTCGGCTCAGTGACAAAGACAACACAGCACAGATGCAGGCCCTCGTAAACATTCCGGCCTAAAGGTGCCGGTGGAGGTGGTTGATCATCATTTTGCTCCACCCGGTTAACTTGCTGGTATTGTTGCCTATTTGGCTGATTCTGTACCGGTAAAGCATTTGCTCCGGTGAGTGGTGGCGGTGGTGGTAGCTGTTGCTGACGCAGCATATCTTGCGATGGTGGCAACACTATTGAGCACCCTTGTGCCTGCGCGTCCTTTACCGCTCCCTTTTGCATCAAGTACTTGGTCCAAGAACAATCCTTCGTCAGGTGGTTTGATGGGTGATCCGGGTTCGGCGTGTGCCACCGGCAAGGTTGATCCATGGCGGCTTCCATGGTGTATTTTACGGGTTCCTGCCAATTCTTTTTCTGGCCCCAGGGTTTCTTTTCGACCCACTGCTTTTTTGGACCCGCCCATGGCTGCGATCCGGTTTTTTGCCTTTGGCTGCTGCCGGCATCATAATTTTCTTGCACGGCCGCAACGTGCTGCGGAGCGTACCTTCGATCCGGGAAATCTTCCCTTCTCTTATTGTTCCGGTTGTCCCGATATTGTTCCTGTCGCTGCTCCGGCTCAGCTTGTACTGCTGGTTGCAATGGGTCTCCCAATGCATAGCTATCTGCCACACGTATCATCTCTGCCAAGGTTGCTGGCATGCTCCTCTGCAGCTTTTGCCACAGCGGTGATCCTCTCCGGCATCCTTGACTGAACCAAGCAATTGCTTGTGTTTCAATCACTCCTTCACATGTGTTTCTTGTTGAGTTCCATCGGGTAAGATAATCCCTGTCTGTCTCACCGGCACGTTGCTGGCATAAAGCGAGCTGTTGGGGCCGGTTTGGCCTCTTGTAAGTGCTACTGAAGTTGTTCACGAAAGCTTCCTCAAAGTCCAGCCATCCGTTAATGCTTCCTGCCGGCAAGTTGTTAAGCCAAATCCGTGCAGGGCCTACCAGGTAGGACGGTATGATTCTCACCACCCAACGCCGGTTCACTCCACCACCAGCTACATAAACAGCTGTGACATAGTCCGCCAGCCAATCTTCCGGCTTGGTCGTGCCATCATACGTTTTTGTGTCTCGGGGCAGCTGGAAATTGCGTACTGGTGGCTCTTCTCCCATGATCCGTGGACCAAAACATTTCGGGCCAGGAGGACCCTCTGACTCGATCATTTCAGAAAGATGTACTCTGTCCAGCCTGTGCCTCGCATCCTGGTCTGGCAAACATCTTTCCCCCAGGCGATCCCCCAAGGGGTTCCGGTAGACTCTTGTTCGTTCTACTTCAGAATCTCCCTCTCCGTATCTTTCCGGTTCCGCGGCTCTTGCCTGCCAGTACCTTGGTGATGGCATCTCCTCATACGCTGCCCTTGCAGCTCGATTATTTTGCCCGGTTTCATATTTACCGGCATGATTGTTTCCGGCATAGCCTCCTTTGGCGTAGCCTCGACCTGCCCCTTGGCTTTTTCTACCGGCATCGTGTTGCCCGGCTTGTTGTTTTCTGGCAAGGACCGGATCGTACACAGTCATCTGCTGTGCGTTCATTTCTTTTTCTCTTCTTCTGTCCGGATGGGGGGACGATGCCTGCCCATGGGACTTGCTTCCGGCATTCTTTGTTGAACGCGCGGATTTTGAGGCCGCGGCCTTGTTCAGCTTAGCCAGTTGCTCAGCATTCTACTGCTCAATAGTTTCTAGCAGCTCTCTAACACGCTCTTGCTGTTTTGCCAAAGCATCTCCGGAAAGCGATTCACATAGCTCTACTGCAGCTTTAGCAGCTTTTATAGTTTTATCCGGGCTGCTGTACTTGGGTTTTTCCACGATGCTAACAGATGCAGAGGTACTTTTGCCGGCAAGAACTTCTTTGCGCAAATCCTGATCTAGGTTGCGAGCTTTTGGCCGGTTCTCCGGTATCCTAGCAGCATGAGCGCTAACAGAAGCAAAGCCATGGGCAGCGTTATACTCACGTAGGGTTAGGTTCAGCTCGCGCTGCGCCCGGACGATGTCGGCGCCGTTCGCGAGCAGCTTCTGGCGTTGTGCCTCCAGCTCCGCCTGAGCTGCTGCTGGGTCGATGTTCTGCGCGATGGGCGTTGCCAGCATGTTCATTGCCGCTTGGAGTGGTGTTGCCGGTGGTGCGGAAGATGCTCCCGCAGCGCCAGCGTCGCGCTCCAGCGGTGGCTTGGCCGCACGGGTCGAGGCCGCACGACCAGCACCTTCATCCACAGCTTCTTTTCCTGCACCAACCACGCCGGTCATCATTACCTCGATGCTGCCGGCGGCGCGGCCAGCACAGAGCCACCTTGGCGGGTCCGGTGCCACCAGCACCGGCGAGAGGCGCTGGCGCACAGGGACGGTGCCGAAGTAGACGCGGTGGCTGCCGAACTCGATGGTGCGGCCGTTCTTGGGGAAGATGCCGCCGTTGGCGAAGCAGCCCGCGTTGTCGTTGATGAAGTCCATGTCGTAGATGCGCTGCACGAGCGCGGACACCGTACGCTCGCCGGCGACCTCGAGGATGCCCGCCCGAATGTGAACTCCTGCAAGCGCCACTTCATGCCCCACGGTGGGCGCCAACTGTCGTCGTGGTGAACAGACAGATGCCATAGGATGGCTTAGATTGGGGCCGAATGGACGCTAGAGGATTCGGGGGAGGGTTTGCGACTAGATGGGATGAACTTCCGGATGCTTTCCTCAAGAACACAACCAAAGGCCGGTATGCAAGAAGAGAGACAAGAGGAAGAACTCTTTACTAGATCGCTTGCTTCATTGATCTCCACATGATTACAGGTTCTTGGATACAAGTTCTATCGTCTAATCTCCTCTGTGGACACGCGCCTGTATGAGGCAGTACCCCCTCTCCTTATATAGGGGAGAGGGTGGCTTACAGAACAAGAAACCCTAATGGTATCTTTGACTGGACAAACTACTTTACAAAGCTACTTTAATCACAGATGATGCCGGAGTCTTCTTTAATCAGGGACGCTGACGTCCTCCGGCTTCTTTCAGCGTCATCTCTCTCTTTGGCGCCAGGGCTCTGATTAAAGCCGCTTTGCTTAGCTCATCCTTGTCTTCTTGCTCTGAAGAGAATCTTTGACCAGTCCCGCCGACAGGCCCTTCTCTCCGGTATCTTCTTTACCGGGTTCCGGCATACCCCCTTGGGGATACCGGCTTAGCTTCACTTAGCCCAAACTCTTACCTTTGTGTTCCGGTAAGAATATTAAACCGGTATCTCGATGGCTCAAACCATCCGGTTTGGCATGCCTTTGGCATACCGGGGGTTATCCCCCCAACACTGCTGCTGCTTTAGTTCGCATGTTGGAAACTAAATTTGTTAATCTCAATCCTATAATCCAACACATGTTTCTTACACTCGGTGATATGGAAGAAGGGGAAAAGAAAGATTTTGTTTTAGAAACCCTTCTTAGAGAATTTGGTGGTCTAGCAAGAGAGGCTAGAAAGGTCTTTACTAAATATAATATGCTTGGTTCTTACACCAATTTTGTTAGTCTCCTTGAAAAAATGGATATGGATAGAATAAAGTACACTAATAATATTAATGATGGTGGGGAGATCAAAGCACCAATACCATGTAAGCTCCTAGTGATGAATGATGCACTAGAAAATAACTATGCTTGGCTTGTTCCTGAAAATTTATTTGATGAGAGTAGCAAGCCTAAGACTAATGAAAAGGGAGACGCTAAAACTTATGTATCCAATATACTATGCTTGGCTGAGAAAAATCCACACCCCGCTGAAGATGCCCCATCCTTCGATAATACTTGATACACACTTTCTGCGCCTAGCTGAAAGGCGTTAAACAAAAGCGCTTATGGGAGACAACCCATGTTTTTAGTACAGTACCTTTGTTTTTATTTTGTGTCTTGGAAGTTGTTTACTACTGTAGCAACCTCTCCTTATCTTAGTTTAGTGTTTTGTTGTGCCAAGTAAAGTCGTTGATAGTAAAGTTCATACTAGATTTGGATTACTGCGCAGAAACAGATTTCTTTGCTGTCACGAATCTGGGCAAAATTCTCTGTAGGTAACTCAGAAAATTATGCCAATTTACATGAGTGATCCTCAGATATGTACGCAACTTTCATTCAATTTGAGCATTTTCATGTGAGCAAGTCTGGTGCCGCAATAAAATTCTTCAATACGAACTGTTCTGTTTTGACAGATTCTGCCTTTTATTTCGCATTGCCTGTTTTGATATGTTCGATGGATATTTCGATTCCATTGACTTTCAGTAGCTTTGTGCAATGTCCAGAAGTGTTAAGAATGATTATGTCACCTCTGAACATGTATATTTTGATTGTGCACTAACCCTCTAATGAGTTGTTCTAAGTTTGGTGTGGAGGAAGTTTTCAAGGATCAAGAGAGGGAGATGATCAAGGAGAGTGAAAGCTCTAAGCTTGGGGATGCCCCGGTGGTTCACCCCTGCATATATCAAGAAGACTCAAGCGTCTAAGCTTGAGGATGCCCAAGGCATCCCCTTCTTCATCGACAACATTATCAGGTTCCTCCCCTGAAACTATATTTTTATTCCATCACAGCTTATGTGCTTTGCTTGGAGCGTCGGTTTGTTTTTGTTTTTGTTTTGTTTGAATAAAATGGATCCTAGCATTCTTTG